>NC_079192.1:122881431-123481431 GCF_029499605.1 Hyla sarda
AACTTGGCACACATGTTACTTATATGTCAACAACAAACATAGGATAGGTGATTTAACCCTTACTCACCCACATTTGCCAGGGGCGGGGTTTATGTTTAAAGTCCCATACAAGTCAATGGGAAATATATGTTACTGCATAACTTCCAAACGGCTGGAGATATTTCAATAATACTTGGTCACGTTACTTATATGTCCACTTGAAATATAGGATAGTTAATTTAACCCTTAACTACCCCAATTTGTGAGGGTCTGGGTTTTTGTTTAAAGTCCCATGCAAATCAATGGGGAAATGTGTGTTCCCATATAACTTCCGTACGGATGGAGATATTTCAAAACCTGGTACTCATATTACGGGTCGGGATAGGAGGTCGGGATAGGAGGAGGCCAGGATAGGAGGTCAGGATAGGAGATCGAGATATGAGGACGGGAAAGGAGGTCGGGAAAGGAGGTCGGGATAGGAGGTCGGGATAGGAGGACGGGATAGGAGGACGGGATAGGAGGACGGGATAGGAGGACGGGATAGGAGGACGGGAAAGGAGGACGGGAAAGGAGGACGGGAAAGGAGGACGGGAAAGGAGGACGGGAAAGGAGGACGGGAAAGGAGGTAGAGATAGGAGCTTGAGATTGGAGGTCGGGACAGGAGGTCGGGACAGGAGGTCGGGATATGACAACAATATATGAGGACTGGATATGAAGTCAAAAGCTTCCTCCTTTGTTTATTTTCCTCCCCAACAAGGATTAGGAAGGAAAAAACGGGCAATGCCGGGTACTCAGCTAGTTAATAAATAAAATAACAAAACATTTTAACAATACTTATCAAGATTTAGCCACCAGAAGACAATGTGGAAACAATTTCTTTCTAACATGTGTGGCTCTCAACAATAACACGCTAATATAACAGTAACAAAGGGAATCTATTCTTATGATTTAATAAGATTCTATAATTCAGCAACATGCTCTATAGTCTTTCCTGCCAGGCTCTGCACATAATTTTGTAACTGGCAGAATGGTAAGGCAAGAAAAAAATTAAATAAAAGAGTCATAAAACAAACTGGAACAGGCACAGGAACTCAAAACTCCTTGGTTTTTCTAACTTAATCCAAGTTAAAAATAATAATCAGCATGTTATTGAAAATAATACAGAAAGTCTATTGTACTGCAAAGTAATGTAATAAAAAAAGAGACATGTATTACTCTCCTATCCCCTCCCCTGCAAAAAAAAAAAATAATATTCTGCAGCTTTTTCTAGCACGAAAATACATGCTTAAAGGGGTAATCCGCCGCTCAGCGTTTGGAACAAACTGTTCCGAATGCTGGAGTTGGGAGCTTGTGATGTCATAGCCCCGCCCCACTCATGATGTCACACCCCACACCTCAATGCAAGTCTATGGGAGGGGGTGTGACAGCCGTTACGCCCCCTCCCATAGATTTGCATTGAGGGGGTGGGACGTGATGGCATGAGGGGGCGGGGCAATGACATCACGAGCTCCCGGCGCCAGCTCCAGTGTTAGGAACAGTTTATTCCAAACGCTGAGCAGCTGAGTACCCCTTTAAGTATAAGATACAGTACGTAATGCCAGCTCAAAACTTATATAAGCCAAAATACTGCACAGAATTAAGGCAGAAAAACTGGCTAGAATAACAGGCCCTAGCAGCTCCTACTGGAAACACTCTTGCTATGACTGTTTTTCACAGTGCAATTCACAGTCCAATGAAAGATACCAGCTTCCAGAACTTTTACCTGAAGGACAAGTATCCCTATTCCTGGTGGTACAACAGTCAGTGTAATATGCCAAATATAATATAACATGTACAATACCACTTAAAACATTAATTCACTTCTTTCCAATTTTTTAACAAGATTCCCTTGAGTTGGATAAGGACCACCAAAATGCTTTGAGTCCTATTATTTATATCACTGACTTATGTGTTTTACATCTTATTACCAATAAATATTTGCACCTTTACTGGATTTGTCATGAGAATACATTGATTTACTGGACATCCTTGGTGTAGCATAAGGCTTTTCTGGTCATTGAGGATAGGTGTTACAGTATAACCTCCTCCCCCTCCAATCTGGGGAGTGAACATTGAGCTTCTGTTACAGTGTGCCAGTGACATATTAATTATCCCTCCAGGGCTCTCATTTTGCTCTTTTCTATTTGTGCTATTTTTCTTTAAAAAGGAACAGGTCCCAAATAGGAAATAATGGAATATTTCCAAAAATCTGAAGTATTTGTTCCTTTCAAGTTATTACTTTTTCTGATAGAAATTGACATAAAAAGAAAGAAAAGAGAGTGGATTCCTATAAGGTTTATGAGAGATGAACCATTTAGAGTCCTATACCTTCACTGTCATCTTAGCATACACTGTGTACTGTATTTATTTGCTGCATGTACCTGGTTGCTTAGATAGATCTCTATGCAGCTTTCCAGAAAATATTGGTGCTATCCTCACTCTCATAAGCCTTGGTCCCCAATGGGCTTAATATCTAAATCCCTTATCTTACATACAATAGGATCACAGTAGTGCACCTATATTCCTGTAGTGTTGTTGTATTATTCTATATGTTTCACATCCAAGACCTATTCATCTGGTGAGGAATGCCATTGTGGTACTTGTGGTCGTTTGCAGGCATCCTCCATTGTATGCACTTGTATGCTGGGGATCGCCCATAGCAACGGACTACAAGTGCAGGATCTGCCCCCCAGCATAAATGCACATCCATATTTTAGGTAGCATTAAGGTACACCAGTGAGGCCAGCAACATATCAGCCAACTTGGGTGGGGCTTGTAGTCTGCCTCCCTCCTCCCATTGTATGTGTGCCCAAGTCACATTGGAGGTTACCTGGAAGCAGCATGCGAGTCGACCTAATGCTGCTGTAATTGCCCATTGGCCCCTGGTTTTGTTTATCATACACAGGTAGAAACCTTGGCGTTGGTGTGTGGGCTCAGGTATGTCCTTCATATAAGGATATACTGGTTATTGTCTCAATTTTACATCAGTTTTGAGGATTAGTCAATGTCACTGTTTACATCCACCACAGTAGTGCACCTATATTCCTGTAGTGTTGTTGTATTATTCTATATGTTTCGCATCCACACCTGGTGAGGGATGCCATTGTGGTACTTGTGGTCGTTTGCAGGCATCCTCCATTGTATGCATTTTTATGCTGGGGATCGCCCATAGCAACGGACCACAAGTGCAGGATCTGCCCCCCAGCATAAAGGCACATCCGCATTTGGTGTTGAGCACCTCCTGCCATCTTAGACCACGTCTAAGTAATAGACTTTTTATACAATAGGATCAATTTAATAGGAAAGCCAAATAACTTATCAAAATGTTTTTTTCTTGAGCGTGGAAGGAATTCAGAGTAATTGAGAAATCCCAGGCAAACACTGGAGAACATACAAACCCTATGCAGATGTTGTTTTTATTCTGATCTGAACCAGAATCCTTAAGCTGTAAGACAACAGCCATCACTAACCTCGCCATCACTATGCTGTATTGAGACCATTTATATTTTCTGGAATTTTCGGAATTATTTATAAACAGAAATTATCCAGATACAGAACCTGACAACATTTGAGGGGAGTTCTATAGTGTGAAAATCTATTGTCCATGTCTGTTGTCATGGGAAAGGAGATCTCCTGTTGGCACCTTCCTCTACAAGTCAATGCAGAGATTTGCTATAAAGTATCAGTTCCCCTGGAGGCCTCTTGTTGTCTATGCACTACATGAAAACTCCTTTGATTTCATGCAGTATAACATTTCTCTCCAGAAATCCAAGAAAATGCATTTAATTGAATAAGCAATCAAAAGACTTCTTATAAAGACTTAAAAAGTATACAAAAATAGTAAAAAAAAAACAAAAAAAACTTTTACAAATCTAAAAAAATAATAATCTTCCCATAATACAAAATTAACAACCATCCCCCCCCCCCCAAAAAAAATTTTGTTTTTCTATTTTTCGAATAAAAAACAAACATGCACACATTTGGAATCACCACGTGTGGAAATGTCAGAACAAACAATATATAATGTTATGGTGTAAACTTAAAAACCAAATGCCAGAACTGGGTTGTTTGCTCACATCACACAAAAAATGGAATAAAAAGTGATCAAAAAGCTTGAGCAATGCTAAAATGGTACAGCTAAAAACGGCACATCATGGTGCTAAAAAAATTGCCCCTTATAGATAAAAAAAAAAGTTATAGGAGTCAGATAATAGCAATTTTATGTATTTATTTATTTACATGGAAACTATAGAAAAAGCCCTCTGTCGATTACAAAAATAAAGATGTCATGGCTGCTAAAAGGAGAGAAGGAAAAAAAAAATTAAAGAGCAAAACTCAAAAATCATTAAAGGGATATTCCAGGCAAAAACTTTTTTTTATATATCAACTGGCTCCGGAAAGTTAAACTGATTTGTAAATGACTTCTATTAAAAAATCTTAATCCTTCCAATAGTTATTAGCTTCTGAAGTTTTCTGTCTAACTGCTCAATGATGATGTCACGGGAGCTGTGCATGATGGGAAAATATCCCCATAGGAGCTGGACAGCTCCCAGGACGTGAGTCATCAGAAAGCAGTTAGACAGAAAACAACAACTCAACTTCAGAAGCTAATAACTATTGGAAGGATTAAGATTTTTTAATAGAAGTAATTTACAAATTTGTTTAACTTTCCAGAGCCAGTTGATATATATAAAAAAAGTTTTTGCCTGGAATACCCCTTTGATGGGTTAAAGCATGCCAACTTGTCAATACAGGCTGATAAGGCAAGGTCCGGGGATTAACATGTTACCTTTCATGTATGTGTCCTGTACACTATTTAATGCTGATTTCTAAATATGCAGCGTAACACCCTCAGGCACTGAACCCCCCTCATTTGAATATTTACAAAACAGCTTTTGATAAATGAACTGCGCACAGGACACACGTTAATTATCGTACAGTGCCCTATTAGCCAATATCAGCAGGTAAGTGTGTGCTTACCTGCTGGTAGTCTCCCCTAAGGGTAGGCTCCCATGTAGTGTATACGCTGCATATCTGACACTGCGTATTTAAGTGCTAGCAAAATCTATGGGTGTTCATTATTACTCCCATAGACTTTGCTATGCAAATATGCAGCGTGTGACCCTAACCTAATATACAAAAATAATGATATAATAAATCTGTTCAAAATTGAAGAAGTGATTGTTTAAATGCAAATTTAGGTAATAAATTAGTGCTGGACACTGCATTAAAATGTTCTGTAGAAATAACCCTTTATTAAATAAAGGCATTCATAAAGATTACATGAGTACAGATTGTGATGACGCAGGATCAAAAAAGGAAGCAGCTTTATCTGTAAAGTCCATTATGATAACAGGCAGTCATAAAGTCCGGATAAAGACAGCATGTTATGTTCACCTGGAGGTAATGTGTATGTCATGGACTTTTCTTGGTATCTCTTTCTCAGTGCCACTCTTACCCATAGGCTATATTATAAACCAACATGTAACCTTTGACCTGTCTCTAGGACATACCAAAAGTTAAATTTAGATTACTCACCTCAGATTTCTCCAGTTTGTTCTGAGCTTCTACTTGGGCTACAACTTCATTCATATTTGTCTCCAGAACCATCCCACCCATGACCATTTCATGCAGTATGTAATGTACCTGCAGGCAGAGCAGAGAATAATCACGGCTACTGGCTCACATTGTACTTTTACTATTTCTATAATGAAATGGTATATGATATATTTTCCACAAATGAGACAAATAGCATAGTTCTTTTATTATACATTTTATTAGACAGTTTTATTAGAACTTATTTTTTAAGCTAAAAAAAAAAAAGTAACATCTGTAAAATAATCGTGTACATGCAGAAATGGTCTGATCAGTCACTAGTAAATTAAGTGCAGTCCAATGAACTCAATGGGCCTGGCTTGGGTACACTGCTGTACAAGTCTCTTGGTATGCCAGTGTATACCTGGCCCATGATGGACTTTTATGTGTGAACATAGCCCAATACCTATTTTCATTATCATTATTAGTTATTGTTTACCTTTTGATGTTATTCTACAGATCAGCAACTATCACTGTCAATCAATAGGACAAGATATATCTATATATAAACAGGCACATAAACATTGTCTAATCATAAGACAACAGGTAACAACAGGTCAGCATATCATCTAAATTCTAAAAACATAATCATATAACTTTGTGGAGATTGATAGTAACTTATCTTAAGATACAAATAATATCTGTAAATGAAAAACAGATTTTTTTTCTCCATAGTAATAGACACACACAAATGCTAAACAAATCTATATATTTATTATATACAATTGTCCCCAAATCAACACACAAATAAAATAAATAATTAATGCTATAAAAGAATTAGAAAATGTGTTACCAATACAATAAGGGCTGAGACTAGTTGAGGTATACAACACATTTTCAGAATGGAATGATGCAACTAAAGCACATTAGACAAACCTGACGTGTGGGATGAACCCATTGTGGTATTAGCACCATATGGTGGTTGACTCGTCAGCAAATTTGTAAAATCTCCATATTCAAGGTAACTTGCTGTAGATCTTACCTGAGATAATCTCCAGATAAAATCTAAATCAAATCCATATGAACACACTTCATTGGAGAATAAAACCAATAAATATGTAAAACACATGGCATTTCTACAAGTTTGAGGATCGGTCAACCAATGTATGGCGCTTACACTACAACATTACAAACTGTAGTAAAAGCAAACCGGGTGGAGAACATGCCCCACTGTGAATAAGTCAGACTCCTCTGGCAGCGCCTTATCTCCCCTAAACAAAACAATTGGACAGCTGAAATTCAATATGCCTGATCCCGCTCTGCCTCAACATGTGACATTAGGGGGAGAGTCTGAGACAACTATATAGATCCGGCAAGTCCCACCAAAATAGTGATTCTATCCTCTAACCAATATAGAGAAATGTGTCGACCTCTTAAAAGATAGAGAAGGTTGTACTATTCTTTCATCTGATCCAACTGAGCAGCACTTGGCTGAACTTGAGAGTATTTTGGTAGATGCCCTTGACAAAAGATTAATAGATAGAGACAAATTCAGCATCTTGCTACCAAAAAAAAACCCAGGTAGCAACATTTTACGCACAACCAAAAATGCATAAGGGGCTGAGTCCCCTTAAAGGGGTACTCTACTGGAAAACATTTTTTTTTCCAATCAACTGTTGCCAGAAAGTTAAACAGATTTGTAAATTACTTCAATTAAAAAATCTTAACCTTTCCAGTACTTATTAGCTGCTATATGTTGCACAGAAAGTTCTTCCCTTTTTGAATTTCCTTTCTGTCTGACCACAGTGCTCTCTGCTGACACCTCTGTCCATTTTAGGAACTGTCCAGAGTAGAAGCAAATCCCCATAGCAAACCTATCCTGCTCTGGACAGTAACTGACATGGACAGAGGTGTCAGCAGAGAGAACTGTCATCAGGCAGAAAGGAAATTCTGGCATTTTTTGCATTTGAGTGGAAATTGCATTTCTGGCCCCTTTGGATTTTTTTTTTTGGTACCCAAAATTTGTTGGGTACCAAAAAAACAAAAAAAAAAAAAAACATGCAGTGATGGAAAATAAATTATTTTACGAAAATGTATTCTATATAACGACATTTTTATAACTTTTTAATAAAGTCTGTGTGGTTCACTTTTTCCCTCTCTATTTTTTACATTTTTTAGGTAGTACTACTACTCCCAGCATGGACCAGACTGTTCCATGATGGGAGTAGTAGTACCTGTACTAATAGACATATCGCCCGGGTGTTAGTCTTGACACCCGATGCGATCATCCATAAAATTGCAGAGATGCGGAACTGCTCTATACAGCACTCTCATCTCTGCTCTGTACTCCGGCCAGTGATGTGAATAGAACATCACTCATTCATATTTTGCGCACAGAGTGGGGATTGGACGGATGGTTGCAGCCAATCACAGCTCTCAGCTGGAGATATGAGCGAGTGATGTGCAGACATGCGAGCGCTGTATAGAGCCGCTCCACATCTCTGCAATAGATAGGACAATCGCATCGGGTGTCAGGAGAGATACCTGCTGTGATATGTTCTTAACTGCAGGTACTACTACTCCCAACATGGAGCACACTCTGCTCCATGCTGGGAGCTGTAGTACCTGCATTAATAGACAGATCGCAGCGAGTTTAACTTCTGACACCTGTTGCGATCTATTAATGCAGATACTACAGCTCCCAGCATTGAGCAGAGTGTGCTCCATGTTGGGAGTAGTAGTACCTGCAGTTAAGGAAAGATCACAGCGGATGTCACTCCTGACACCCACTGCGATGCTCCTGTATAATGTATAGATGTGGCCGGCCGCTCTACTATGGTCCCCTGCACTGACGTATTATATATACATATATATATTACATATTTATATTTCCCACAGAGAGCTGTGATTGGCTGGAACCATCTGGCCAACCACAGCTCTCTGCGGGAAATACAAATAGATATATATATATATATATATACACACACACACACACACACATACACGTCAGTGCAGGGGATCATAGGATCGCAACGGACCCAGGGCGATCTGTCAATTAGTACAGGAACTACTACTCCCAACATGGAAAAGTGTGTTCCATGCTGGGAGTAGTAGTACTACCTAAAAAAATGTGGGGGGGGGGGAAAGTGAAAAACACACACACACACACACACTACATTTTTATTGTCGGCTACATTTTTAGTGCCCTGCCCGCACACATAAATTGATCCCTGTTTTAAAAATTACTAAAAATTTTGTTAGAAAAAAGATTTTCATTAGATATCATTTTTTCCGGGGAATGTTATTGTGGTTGAGGCCACCCTGATAAGGAGGTGGGTCCTTTAAAAGTCAGGGTAAGAGGATTGGGGAGTAAGATTTAGGGGGCACCACTGTCTCCGGCTTTAATTTAATTCTTCTTTTAATCTTTCTCCTCACTAATGCAACTATGAGGTGTCAATATCTAAACTGATGAAGCGATCATGAGTGTGACAGGGCCGATAAATCCCCCTCCCCTCTTATAATAGTAGCATAAGTAATATTAAAAAATTGGTCTGATATATATTGCAGCAATTAGGGAAAGAGGTAACTTACTATGGATATCAATAGGTCTGCTATATAATATAGGTGTCATAGGTCTGCTATAGAATATATGTGCTATATACACCAAATTGTGGCATTCATACTCGAGCCACACAATCTAGTTATCCCTTTAAGCTGATCACTATTGTTACTCTATATATCCATTACCGCAGGTCTGTTATGGTCTGCTGCTACCGCGAATATCATCGATGCCATCCAGCCATGCATTGATACCTAAGTAATCCTACCCTGCAAGGTTATCCTTATTATGGTTGAATATCACTCCCTTTACTATAACTGTAATCGTCTGTTTACTTTAGTAGATCATGTGACGCATACGTGATCACGTGACTCTCTTGTAAACAGATAGCAGGAGCGTAATTACTGAATGAAAATGGGGCAGTTCATGTGACAACTCACATGATGCTGATGACATCATAAGGGAGCGTCACTAAAAAGCCCCGGCAATACACTCTAATAGTAAACCAGAAGTATCAACGTAAATTTACCACTAACATAAAGTAGAATATGTTACTAAAAAACTCTCTCGAAATCAAATTTATAAGTAAAAGCATCCCAGAGTTATTAATGCATAAGTGGTCAGATGTGTAAAAAATGCTCCCGTCCTTAGGGTTATAATGGGCTCCGTCCCCACGGGGTTAAAATATGTGCATACTTTCATCATTCCTTTAGTCCAAAAAGGCCAAAATGTATTTTTTATACCAAATTATTGTCCACTTTTTTATATTATTGTCTACTATTTCTTTTTCAATAAAAAATTTTTATGTTGTATTAGCCTAGAAGTGTCAGTTATCATTTTCAATTGAACTGTCTAGTGTAAGGAAGTGTTGCATGCTTTGTATGCTCTACTTATTGGGGAGGGTCCCTACCTTTTTTCCCTTTTATCTAACAGAACAGATTTGCGCTAAAAAAAAACCTTGCAACAAGGAAGGAAGAATCCAGCTCAGTCCCAGATCAGCGATGAAGGTAGACTTTATTTGAACACAGGTAAAGGTAGGGGATGTGATGCGTTTTGGCCAGGTGCTGGCCTTAATCATACACACTATGTATGAGTAAGGCCAACACCTGGCCGAAACAAGTCACATCCCGCTACTTGTACCTGTGTTCCATGTAGCTGTGTTCTAATAAAGTCTACCTTCACCGCTGATCAGGGACTGAGCTGGATTCTTCCTTCCTTGTTGCAATTCATTATTCAGTAGAGTCCACTCTGCTCCGTGCTCGGCAACAGGCATTGGGGATGAGCTGATTGAGCTTTGCTACTTTTATGCTAAAAACATTGCATGGTTTTCTAAGCATGGCATTTAGCCAGTTAACCAATGTATTGGAAATGCAAACACTGTATCTTTCCTGTTTCATGTCAATTACTGCATATAAGTGGCTATAATAATGTAATACATGGCCCTGCACAAACATCAGTAATCTCTTTCTGACAGGAGCATCAAAAATATCCACAGTCATATTTAGCCATTGTATTCAAGTGCCAAAGCCTAATGAAAGAAGAAGTGGTGCATAGGGAGAATCATGTACATAGGCTTTGTCGCAGGCTGTAAAGTCCAAGTCAGAGGAAAGAACAATGCTTCCGATCTAATCCTCTGGCAATGGAACTGAATCAATACACACAACAGCATTAGGATAAAGATTGTAATAACAATCATAAAACTGATAAATGTTTTTTATTTAGTAGGGTATGTTCACATGGCTGAAAATCTGCACCTCAATCCACATTACAAAAAAATAATAATAATTTATATATATTATATATATATATATATATATATATATATATATATATATATATATATATATACACACACACACACACACACACACACACACAAGCCTTTGCCTGCGGCTTCGCTCGCGTTAAATTTGGGGTAACATAGATCTACTTTTTACTATCCTATAGTAATGAGGCCACACCGGGTAAAGTCTACGGGCATCCAAACAACCCGAATTCTAACAAACATTACATCTGCTGTGGAATTGAAGATCGACATCCTTTAGAGGAACCTGCATTGCACGATTCTCCTTTCTAGCTGCAAGAATTATTTACCACAATGTTAGTTTTTTGTTAGTTCTCTGATTCTTGAAGTCATCCAACATTTCAGAATACTTATGCAGCCAAAATATTTATAGTACCTCTTTGTATACTACATTCGAGGTTGTGCCCTCAGGTGCTAATATGACCAGGCTGTTAGGTGAACTAACTCTTGAGCAGGCCATATAAAACTGGCCATGCAAGAAGCAGTCCCTAAGATTAATTCCTGCAGTTTTCAGTGATTGACCCTATGACTTATTAATCATCATTGCAAAACAGACCTTAAGAGGAACCTGCAGCCTTTTGAACTCGAATGGATAATCCAACGGTATAAGTGGTATTCATAGTATAAACACAGATTCACCTCGAGTACAGCCAGTAAATATAGTGGCCTCTTCCACGTTTTTATGTAAGGCTTTCACACGTAACCTGGTCCCATTGCACAACTTGGGCGGATTGAGATTTCGCAGGAGCATTACTGGAGCACCCACTTTGAGGATAAGTGTGTGGGACGGCATACCAAGTGGGTTTAGAGAATGTAGAAACTCCACAGGATAGTATACAGCATCATCAGTATCGACTACAGTGTCCACAGACTTGTACTGGTATTCTGCACCTTCGAACGACTTCAACAAAGTGTCATTGTTCAGAGAAGCCTGATATTTTTTAAGTGTCAAAACCGCACGTTCGCACAGCCACTCCATCGATTTACTGTGTAGATTTTGGACATCCAGGTATATATTCGGTCTATGAGATTGTCAGCAGCTGACACAACTGTAGCAAGGTCCGACGGGATCGCAATCTTGCCTTCTGATTCCGGATATTCTCAATTTCCTATTTTAAAAGGAGAAGATCAGATTGCCCAGCACAAACATCGCCGTTCAAATGCACCCCCATGTTTTTGTTAAGGTACAGTTTTTTTTTAATAAGGGCCAAAGATTTGATGCTTTAATGCAAGCCTCAACTTCGTCAGCTTGAGATCCTCTCGGCACTACCAGCAGAGTCTGACTGAAGTCTCCAGCTAATAATATGGTTACGCCCCCCCATCATGTCATCATTTCCTCTGATGCCCTTTAAAGTTCTGTTAAGTGCTTCGAAACCACCTTTATGTGTCATTGTGCTTTCTTCCCAAACTATAAGTTTACGATCGCGTAAAATGTACTTGGCCCGCATTACTCTGCTTTGATATGTTACAAAGTGGCATTTCAGCATGGGTGAGATTTAGCGGTAGCTTGAAGGCAGCGTGAGCGGTTTTCCCTCCATCCAACAGTGTTGCTACTATCCCTGTCGATGCGACAACTAGGGCAATGCCACGGTTACTCCTTACTTTAGCAAACAGCAAATTAATAAGGAAAAGTCTTACCGATGCCTGCCAGGAGCATTTCAAGAAAAATATTTGCCCAATTCCTTCCTCGATACTGCCAAGGATCTGCTGGTAAACGTAAAGATGTTCACTTATATGTCGCTTTTCATTATTCGACACTACCTCAGACAGGGTGCAAGAAACATAATTGGTCTCCCTCAGATATTTGCGATTATACAAATTTGTCACAGATCTTTTTGGTTGAGGTAACCCATATTGTGTCAAATCTTGTCCCGCTTGAGCTAACACTGCATCTTTGATTAGTATCAAGCATCTATTGTAGATCTGGTCTATAAGCAGCTGCGCACCACCTTGCAACTCTCTCTCCAGTTGTCGTTTGATGTCCTCTAAGAGACTGTCTTTGTATTTCTCCCAAAGACTTAAAGGATCAGAGAGCTGGCAAAAAAACGAACAGTATTATCAACAGCTCTCGGAACTTGAAAGGAGCCTCACACAATGCAGCTTCCTCTAAAGTTGTATCCCAATGTTTGTCATCTTCCAGCAATCCTAGGGCCTTACACGCAGACTGAAATGTTGGATGGAGGACACCATTCACAGTCTTCAAGTCCTCAAAGGATGTAGGCCCTCTAAGCTCATGGAGCAGCAAATGCAAGTGGTAGCACTCAGTATTGTTGGGATGAATCGTGTAGACTCTACCCAGAGCATGCTCTTTTTTTACTCTGGGCCAACCCTCTATGACTTTCCCCCTTTTCCTCCTAGAAACTTTCTGTTATTAAATACAAAGTAAGAAGGGACTTCAGAGTACAGCAGCGTTTTTTGCAAAATTATCCGTTTTACAGATTTAAACAAAAAAGCTAGCAGTGTTGTCTGAGGTGGATTGTTCACTTTGTCGGACAGGTTAGTGGAGGTAAAGTAAACACGTTGACCGTTTTCAAGATGAACAGCGAGATATATGATAGGAGGGAATCTTTCATGTATAGGAAAGCTTAAGATCCTCCAAACTGCTTCAGAACTTCTTATATATCGGCCAGTTTCATAGATGTTCACCTCATCTTTCTCATTCTCCAGAGCAAACGCTGCTTGATCACTACTCTTATTTACGTACTTGCAAATATATTTAATAGATTTAACAAAGTTGCAGTACTCTACATAGATATGAGCATTGAAAGTACGTAACAGAATAGGACTGTAAGGCACTCCCCAGCTCAATATCCTTAAAGGGGTATTCCAGGCCAAAACTTTTTTTTATATATCAACTGGCTCTGGAAAGTTAAACAGATTTGCAAATTACTTCTATTAAAAAATCTTAATCCTTCCAATAGTTATTAGCTTCTGAAGTTGAGTTGTTTTCTGTCTAACTGCTCTCTGATGACTCACATCCCGGGAGCTGTGCAGTTCCTATGGGGATATTCTCCCATCATGCACAGCTCCCGGGACGTGACATCATCATTGAGCAGTTAGACAGAAAACTTCAGAAGCTAATAACTATTGGAAGGATTAAGATTTTTTAATAGAAGTAATTTACAAATCTGTTTAACTTTCCGGAGCCAGTTGATATATATATATATAAAAAAAAAGGTTTTGCCTGGAATACCCCTTTAATTTTTATTGTGTGACCCCCGTCATCAGGTGATCTTCTCCTATATTGCAGTTATCCATCGTATCCTGTTTGGGTGTCCTTAAAAAGTGGTTGTGGATATTTCTTACTGCAGCTTTTATCTTTCATACAGGGAGATTTGTAGTTTAAGCTACCACAAGGGCCTTGCTCAGGGTTAGGTATTTCTGCACAGATTACATTGTGGATTTTGTCTGGGGTAATACGTTGCTCTAACCATAACAAGATGTGAACGTGAGGAAGACCTTGTTTTTGACACTCCACTGATTATATAAAGCAACGCATTTCCTCAAACAGACAGCCTTTATTTATAAGAGCCATCATCTTTTTCACCTTTAGGTAGAATACCCTGGCTATGATGTCATGTTGATTGTGTGGCTTTTGGCCAGGTGAAAGTACATTTGTAATGTCTTGCCAACGGGGATTACACATAAATGTGATAAAGAGGTCAGGGCGGACATATTGACGCCCTTACGTCATAGCGTCTTGAGTACGCTCATGCATAAAAGATGGAAGCACCACCTTTTAAACCAGCTGCTCACCATCAACATCTTGTCTCCCTATAGCATCCCTTAAGTGTATGTAGCTGTCAGCTCTTAGTAGCGCCTGGTTGTTCCTGATGTAGGCCAACCTTTCCAATTTTATTTTGGCGTACATATCAACCAAGAACTGACTAAACAGAGAACGGAAATACACCAGGTGATTATCTTCGCCATGTCTAATCATGATATGAAAAGAATAAAACTCGCTACGGAAACTGTCTTTGTGAGTATTGTTTTGGTCTCGGGATCACGTTGAGGTAACGAAATGGAGTATCCCTCTTCCCCACGACTAAATAAAAGCGGATACTTTAGGGCATCGTACGAACGGTGGATCTTGCTAATGCGCTGCAATATGCTATTGTGGCTCTCAAGGACAATGTCACATTTCTCGAATTGTTGGCCAACTATTTCTAAGGCCACTTAGTTTGATGTCAGAGGATTGAAACGCCCTCTGTGGCCTTCTTGTGGCTTCTTCTCTGCATTGATGTCTACTTTGTGTCAGAAGTCTCAGGCACTTTGTCTAGGGCGACTTTCAAAGTCTTTTATATAAGAATTGCACATATGTAGCATTGCCTGTAGTTGCCTGACTAAGCCAGGTTTTTACATAAGTTACTGCACCTGAATTGTACTTCTCTATCGTCCTCGCCAACAAAATATATTTGTAATAATTGTGGTTCCTGTTGAGGTGCTGGCAGCAAACTCCCAACCAAGTGGTATACCTGACCATGAACTTTAAAAGTTGGCATAAAACCGTCCTTGATTTGTTTAGCTCTGAAAGATGTCATTTGAAAACAACTATTGTATTTACGAATACTGTTCATAAAGTGGTCATATTCTGGATGTAAATCCATAATCAAACTGTAGAGAGGCTCCGGTAACTGTTCATAGGGTGGAAGCTGCACCTTACCAGCGCTACAGCACATGCCGGGTGCCTCCTCCTTCCACTTGAGAGCATTACACCACCGTGGCACCCAAGAACACCATGCTGTCGCTTTCATACTCTATATTAATGTCATATGCCATACCAGAGAGCTTTGGTTTTCCAGGAACGTCCCTTCCTTTCTGCTCGTATTCCAGGATTATTTTGCTCATATCGAGACTGCGACTTCCTATGTACTTCAGGGTGAGCTTGTTGGTACCTAGCCACTGCTTTTCTGCTCATCACAGCATTATTTTTTTGATTCTTGGACACAGCAGACTGTGGTAAACTTCAAAGATGTATGAAAAAAGTTGTCCAGCAGCTTCCAGCTCACATAAACTACCATAAGTAAAAGAGCGTGACATGTCACTGAAGTACTCTGCGGCACTAAAGTAATTGTCTCCGTTACTTTCGTGGGACATAATAGAAAACTTTTCCCAGTTAGCTACTACATGGCTAACGATTTGCTCGCAAACCTCCCTGGCCATCACTTGTGTGTCATACAATATACAAGAAATGGCCTGAAACAAACAGGCTCCATCTCCAATTACAGGAATAATGTTGTGGGGCACCATAGTCCCATCTATTTTCAACAATTCTACGTTCATTGTGATAAATACCAAACTAAAAAGGTAAATTATAGTCAGAATAAAGAAACAAAAAGGGGGAACCCGCCTTCTCCAGCTGCTTATATACTGTCCGGGTGCAGTGCATGCATGTCTCATTTATAATGAGGTGGCTCGCCTTCTCGCGCTGCTTATGTACTGTCCGGATGCAACGCGTGCAAATTTTTTCGTGTTTTGATTGATTTTTCTGAGGATTATTATTATGTAAATACAGATACAGACAGATGTTGTTTTATCTAAGAGTAATGGTGCAAATTTTCAAATTAAAAAATCAACCTAATCTTAATTCATACAAACTTTGAACCCCCGTTTCACCCCTTCAGGGGTGGAATTTTTGAAAACGTTAAAACACGTGTTTCTTTATCTCTAATTGTTAGGCTAAAAAAAAAAAAAAGTTTAATGCTTCTAGCTTCAAAAATGACAGACTTCCATACAAACTTTCAACCCCTTTTTCACCCCCTTAAGGGTTGAGTTTCAAAAAATCCTCTTATTCCTCGTCTACGTCTTAAAAACAACACCTGTGAAAAAATTCAGCTTTCTAGGTCCAAGGGTTTAGGCTGGACGTTGATGAGTCAGTGAGTCAGGCCCTCTCTTTTTATATATATATAGATATTTTGAGACTTTTACATGGTATGTCAACATTGACTGTCTGCACTGTAATCCACATCCAAAACTATGAAATTAGAGATCAAAATCTGTAGATTTCACATTCTTGTGATCAATGATGAACAGGGGTGGATCATCCTCACAGAACACAGTATCTTCTGCCACCAGGGTCAGTTCTCACACACTGCTCTGTCCACAAGCCAATACAACAAATAGATGAAAACTACAACAGTTAGTACAGGCTGCTAACATACATTTCCACAACATATTCTAAATATCAGTAGTGTTTTACTAAAATTCTTGCACTGTACTGTATCCAGCCATGTGTGAATGTGACCTTAGGTTCCCCCTAGATAAACAGAATTTTGTAACTCATTAAAAGCATTTCCTCTATAAAAGGCGGGGTCCCCAGTTTAGTAGGAACCCAATAGTAATAGGTTCTTTAAAGGGAAAACTCAGAAAACTGCAGCAAAACTGCAACAGTACCTCAACAAAATGACAATGTGTAAGTACAGCCTTAGGATAACTTCATACTAGCTTATTGCCTATAGGACCTAGTCTCTCTCTGCTGACATCTCTGCTTGTCTCGGGAACTGCACAGAATAGAAGAGGTTTGCTATGGGGATTTGATTTTACTCTGGAGAATTCCCGAGACAGGTGTAGTCAGAGAGCACTTAGAAAAGAACCACTCAACTTCAGCAGCTCATAAGTACTGAAAGGATTAAGATTTTTTAATAGAAGTAATTTACAAATCTGTTTAACTTTCTGGAGCCAGTTGATATATATATAAAAAAGTTTTTCCTGGATAACCCCTTTAATCCAATAAATGTAACACTAAAACACATTAACTTCATTAAGGCAATAATACAGGCTGTTATAGACCATAAAAGTTTATTCTACAGGCTACGGAGCAATATACTGTATTATGCAAGTTTTCTTTTTTTCAGGAACAGTTAAAAATTTAACAAATGTCAGCATTTCTTTTTATCTCAAGAGATAATGGAATTACACTGAACCATAAAGAATCGAAACCTACAGTAATACTCGTCTTATACCTGGTATTTCATCTGTAATTATTACTGAATACAACACCTAATTTGACTTAGATTACTTTATTGCTATGTTATGGACAGATCCCAGAGGTCTGTAAGGATGGATCACAAATGGCATGTGTGCTATCACTATGACAGCGCAATATTTATGTGTTGAGCAACAAGGCAAACATTTTTATTTTCAGGTACGTTCACATGTACAGATTTTACATGCTCATTGACTTCAATGGGTAACAAAATATGCTGTAGAAAATCTGCAGCAAAATTCGCATTAAAATATGCACATGGTGACATACCCTAAAAAAAAGTGTGTTTTCAGGATGTACATAATACTTTACTGCTTGAAGGAGAACCAGATGTTCTGTGAATGTAGAATATCACCATATGAAAGCTGTATAAACCCCTTCTTCTAAGGATAAACAGGAGTCCCAGACATCATAGACATATGCCATCACTTTATAAGATCAGAACACTCCTCTCATGAAAAGTAAAAGGTACGCTTTATGTATAACGTTTTGTTAGATTTACATGCATTATTTTACCGTTTTATAATGTTCCCTCGTAACTCACCTTATCCACATTAAAGATCAGGTCAAGCTCACATACATTTTCAAAGCATTTATCCAAGGTTTCCACAAAAACCTGCAAGTACAGAACACATAGATTAATAGCAACGCCTGAAAGGTTTTCTTCACACAACAAAACACATTGGCATTAATGGGGTACTCCGCTGCTCCGCATTTGGAACAAACTGTTCCGAACGCTGGAGCCGGGAGCTTGTGATGTCATAACCCCGCCCCTCATGACGTCACGCCCTGCCCCCTCAATGCAAGTCTATGGGAGGGGGCGTGACAGTCGTCACGCCCCCTCCCATAGACTTGCATTGAGGGGGCGGGGCTATGACATCACAAGCTCCCGGCACCGACTCCAGTGTTCGGAACAGTTTGTTCCAAATGCTGAGCAGCGGAGTACTCCTTTAAACTTCAATAAGGAAGGCCTATAAGTACTGGTTAGAAGGAATGGGTTCTCTTCAAGAGGGTTTTTTGCTACTGACAGAGGGTATCATGTAACTTGGTGATATAAAATTCTACCATGCACAATGCCTTAGCTGGAAACATTTTCACAATATGTCAGTCTTGTATCTGTCACACTACTTTTGGGTCAGGAAGAGAGAGGTAACTTGGGCAAATTTGCACTCATTGGAATTGATCCTGAAGCAAACAATCCTTCAACAAAAATAAAACAATGTTCATGCTATGTTAGGCTGGGTTCACATCACGTTTTCCCTCATACGGGAGCACATACGGCAGGGGGGAGCTGAAACCTCGCGCTCCCGTATGGCTTTCTATGCGCCCCTGTATGGAATTCATTTCAATGAGCCGGCCGGAGTGAAACGTTCGGTCCGGTCGGCTAATTTTTGCGCTGTATGCGCTTTTTCCCCGGACCTAAAACTGTGGTCAACCACGGTTTTAGGTCCGTTTGTAAAAGCGCATACGGCGCAAAAATGAGCAGATTGAACCGAGCGTTTCACTCCGGCCGGCTCATTGAAATTAATTACATAAAGGAACGCATAGAAAGGCATACGGGAGCGCGAAGTTTCAGTTCTTGTCATACTGTTTTCAATCCGTTTTTCTAAAGAAAACCGTATGGCAAAAAAACAGATGTAACAGTATGGAAAAAAAAGTAAACCATATGCGTTTTTAAACAGTATACTGTTTTTAAAAGTGCATACAGTTCTGTCCGTTTTTATAGAAAAAAAAAATCCATACGTGTTTCAAAATGTCCATTTTTTATAGAAGGGGTCTTGGGTGGGAACTTTAGGATGCAAATGCGCATGTGCAAAGTAAAAACCGTATACATTTTCCCGTATGGAACCGTATACATGTGCGTTTCCCATTGACGTCCATGTTAAAAAGACGTATGCAGTTGCAGTACGGTTTTTAAACAGTAGTCAAAACCGTGGTTGACCTACTCCTTCAATTCTATTGAACTCCATTGATCTGTGTGCTCTGCAAGTCCAGCCAGGCTCTATCAATCTCAGAGCCACGGACGCCAGGGAAGCAGAGGTAAGCCCTCAGGCTACCTCTAGTGGATTGCCCCCCCCCTACAGTGGATCCCCCCCACAATCCACCCCACCAGGGAGCATTTACATGTCCCTTTAGACGCTGTTGTCAGCTTTGACAGTGGCGATCTAAAGGGTAGCCAGCCATGGCGATCGCCGCATTCTGGCTATTAATGGCAGCCCCCAGCTACAGAAAACAGCTGGGGGCTGCATAGTATGGAGGTGGCACGCGTCCGGAGCCCACTCCATACACCCCTCTGAGCGCCGCCGTGCTTGTTGGGGGCTTTCAAATCTGGCCCTGCTTGCCCGAAGCAGGGCCAAGGGACTTGAAAAATGTACCTGCCCGGCGCCCCGGAACTGCATGTTCTGGGCGTCGGGCAATAGGAATTCCACATACCTGTATCTAGTAGTATATTTGACGTTGGTATTGATAGTCTACGAGGTATTTACGATCTCTATTACAAAGCCCTAGTGTAGCATTTTCCTTTTAAAGATATGAGGTGAATATGCAAAAATAAAATTGCTGGTTGCAATATCCCTATAGGGAGCTTGAATACACTGCATCATTTAGCTAGCATTGCTCCAGCCTAAGGAACCGATCTTGCCAAAGTAAATTGGAATCCAAAAAATGTAGCCTTGATATCAGGCACTAATAATCTACAATGGGAAATAGTAACCACAGTACTGAGCAGTCAGCTCCAGAAAGTTGATAGGGATATGTGTCAATTAAGTTGTTGACCATTTGAGGATCAATAACCGCTCAAACACAAAATCTGTCCAAATGTAATGTGATACATTTACAAAGTTTAGTTCTCAAGGATTTAGGGTGGAGTGTCTCTATAGTAAATCAGATCACAGACTTTAAAACATGCCACCGTCTGGTAATGTGTGCCCATCAATGTGCTGTCACTGGTATTCACAATCCACAGGGTGGGTCCCGATGTCACTCCCTTACTTAGCTGGCTACTTGAAAACTAAAGAAAACATGAAGAGCTTTATTCACTATCCCAAATGTCAATACTGCTCACATTACTAAGACTACACCTATTATAGAATCACGCCAAGGTTTAGAAATTGTCTGATGTGGACTTTATCAATACTTGGGGCACAATTATTATCTTTCTGGAGATAGTTATTAACTGCTAGTAGATAAACATGAGAGTTTCCGTGTTAATAGCGTTATCTTCTTTATACTACATGTCTTGGTCACGAGGTCATAGTTGAATATTAACATTGACTTTCTATATAATCAATTATTACTATGAGCTTGGTCACGGTATAGTGTTTGACTGGGTTACTTAACAAAACACTTGTAGCCCTTGATATGAACAATGTGTGTTTGCCAATGACTCAGTATTTCCAAAAGTTACACAATTCCATAAAAACTCTCTTCCTCCTACCTGTCACTGTAATCCACTGTAGATTTTACCTATGCAAATCTGCATGTAAAATTTTACTTTTCACCATGTGTGAATTTAGTCTTAAAACATTAATGTAATTATAAAACTTCTCTCCCAGCTCAATACTCTCTCCATCCTTCTGAACACAGATTCTAGAATAAAGATCCCATCACTTGCAGGAACAGATATTTTCATATAAGGCACTCGTTAAAGGGGTACTCCGTTGCTAGACATCCTATCCATATGGCTGGGACCCCCACGATCGCTGTGCAGACACCTGCGGTTCTGAACATTATGTTCAGAATGCTCGGTTAGGGAGGCCGTGGTCATGATCTCACGCCATGCTCCCTCCATTCATGTCTATGGGAGGGGCGTAACAACTTCCTTCTAGGAACCTTCTACCAGTACAGCAATTTAGCTCAACAACACCCCCACCTATGTCAGCGGTGGGCTCCTCCTGTGCCTATGTTGATGCTGGCCCGTGAAGACTGAAGGAGTCATATAAGCTCCATATGCTGCCATCATGTGCATTAGTCCTAAAACTTCATATTCACCATATGATGACCCTATACTTACCAAAATAAACATATGGTGCAGGAAAGAAAGTATTCTTAAGTATTCTATATAGTAGGAGTGTCCTGTACTACCCGGCTGAAATGTCAAAGACCCACGAACAAAGGGCCACCTACCCAATCCAGCCTGTTTTCAAAGGCCAGAGATCATTGGAATACATTTTACACAACTCCAGGAGAGATTGAAAGAAGTTACATAAACAGCGGAGCACTGCTAGCACGCAGTGTTAACTTTATGGGTGTTATGTAAAGTGTGTAATGTTTCTCATTCCAGATCCTCATTCATGTGATAGGTGCAAGTCCCAGAGGACCTATATAAGTAGGGGATCATTTTAACTGTATGGACCTACAGAATAATAAGATGTCATTTTTACCGATAAATGAGTATAAACGGAAACCCCCAAAAGTTACAAAATAGCGGTTTTCTTCAATCTTGTAGCACAACGATTTTTTTTTCCGTTTCGCCGTAGATTTTTAGGAAAAATGACTAATGTCACTGCAAAGTAGAATTGTTGGCGCAAAAAATAAGCCACAATGTGGATTATTAGGTGGAACATTTAAAGGGTTATGATTTTTAAAAAGGTAAGGAAGAAAAAAACGAAAATGCAAAAACTGAAAAACGCTGAGTCCTTAAGGGGTTAGAAAGGGGTACCCCACTTGGAGACTTTTTTTTTTTTAATTAACTGTTGTTAGAAAGTTATACAGATTTGTAAATTACTTCTATTTAAAAATCTTAATCCTTCCAGTACTTATCAGCTGCTGTATGCTCCAGAGCAAGTTGTGTAGTTTTTTCCAGTCTGACCACAGTGCTCTCTGCTGACACCTCGTACACAACAGCTGATAAGTACTGAAAGGCCTAACATTTTTTAATAAAAGTAATTTACAAATCTGTATCGTTTTCTGGCACCAGTTGATTCGAAAAAAAAAAAATTTCCCCACCAGAATATCCCATTAACTAGCAATTTGCAGTAAAAACTTTTCTCTACACACTGCTACTACGCAGTGGCCGATGCACCAGCCTCCTGCAATGGTCAACCATCTGCTCTGCTTGTAGTGATTATCCTTCTTTGGCTCTTGCATTACCTCCCGGCTTGCACATCCGGATGGCCTGCTATCCGGCAGCGACCACGAGTGCCGCTTGAGCTGAGCACATCAGGAGCATCATAACTACATAAAGGGTGAGCGGTACAAGAGCACCTATTTTGTGCTTACAGGCACTGAACTACATCAGAGACTTTACTACAACAAACCTTGCCTTCTATAGAATTACTCCTTTTCTATAGGAATATCAATATTTCCAAAGTTCTGTTTGGTTCACAAGTAGAGATGAGCGAATTTACAGTAAATTCAAATCGTCACGAACTTCTCGGCTCGGCAGTTTATGTCTTATCCTGCATAAATTAGTTCAGCTTTCAGGTGCTCCGGTGGGTTGGAAAAGGTGGATACAGTCCTAGAAAAGAGTCTCCTAGGACTGTATCCACCTTTTCCAGCCCACCAGATTAGTGATATTGACAAAGAGCTGTCTTATTTACAGAACTAAGGTATCCACAACATATCTACAACACGCTATACGCACACTCAACTGGACTGTGCGTGTACACTTAAATTCATTAATTGTGTACCTATACGTTTTAGATACGGATGTAAGTTTATACAAATTTATATTGGAGTTTTAATATACTTGAAGAGCAACTGTCATGAAATCTGGGTGCAAGAACCTGCACATAGCCTTTGTACTGTGTGCAGGTGGTGGGTATAGCAATGTTTTTACCTAATATTTGCAGGCTTTCATGACCCCAAAAAATGCTTTTGATCAAAGCCACTGACTGTCGGATAGATGTGGCGTGAGGTACGCGATGCCCCAACGCCGCCACACCCACCCCCTGTATGTCAGCGCTGGGACCGCTCTGTGATTGACACAGGTCCCAGCGCATGTGCCCTTCAGCTAATCTAACATGAACACCGCTGTGTGTCATCCAGCAAGCGCTCGCTCCCGCCACCGTCTTCCTCCTCAGTGCTAGCTGGATGACACGCTGCGGCACATTAGATTAGCTGAAGGGCGCATGCGCGTGTACCTCACGCCATGCCTATCCGACCATCAGTGGCTTTGATCAAAAGCATTTTTTGGGGTCATGAAAGCCTGCAAATATTAGGTAAAAACATTGCTATACCCACCACCTGCACACAGTACAAAGGCTGTGTGCAGGTTATTGCACCCAGATTTCATGACAGTTGCGCTTTAATACATTATTTTATTACTTGTTTTATTTACTTTTATATATTTTTGCCGCATTTCGCGTACACAAGGGCCCTGTGGCAGAGACTATCTATATATTTTTATTTATATTTTACTAATAAAAATACATATTTTTACAAACATCATTATGCCATTCTGTACCTGCCCCACCTTAGTTAAGCTTTAAAGAGTAGCTATCATAAACTAATCTGTCCCTAAAACCCTCCAGCATAAGTCCCTGACTAACCTTGACACTAATCCTGGCTTTTATTTTGTTCAAACCCCCCCCCCCCCCCCCCCTTTGTACCTCTTTTCCAGGCTTATCAGCCTGCACATTCATTGGTGGTTCAGTGAGGGAGGACGTGGGCGTGGCCCGGCAGGCTAGACGTCATGTGAGGCTTCACAGGGCTGGCTTCCGCCCTTCTTCCTGTATGCTGCTCTCACTCTCGGGAGCGCGCATACAGGCTAAGTACAAGGCATGGACGGCAGCTTCTGTGTCTCCTCCTCCTTGCACGTGCCATACATAGTGGAGGAATGTCGGAGTACAGAGTTGCCGTGCCCTGCATGAAGAAAATAAAAACATAATACTGTATACATTTATAGTTTGGATGGAATAAATTTTCTATTTTCATCATTATCTATACTGTATTGCTGCAGTTTTACCTAGTAAGCTTATGTAGAAGGTAAAACTGCAGCCTTACAGTATAGACGGTGATGATAACAGTGAATTTGTTTCATCCAAAAATATGCATAATAATTATAACCTGTTAATGAGCATGTATACCATGCTGGCTCATTACATGTATTGAGCCAGCATGCTATGCACGCTCAATATCATGTAAATTGAGCAAGCATGGTATGCACATTTATTTTCATGTATTGAGCGTGCATAGCATGCTGGCCCAATACATGATATTGAGCTTGCATAGCATGCTGGTTCAATACATGAAAATGAGCGTGCATACCATCCTGGCTCAATACCTGAAATTGAGCGTGCATACCATGTTGGCTCATTACATGAAAATGGGCGTGCATACCATGCTGGCTCAATACCAGATATTGAGCATGCATAGCACGCTGGCTCAATACATGTAATGAGCCAGCATGCTATGCACGCTCAATATTATGTATTGGGCCAGCATGCTATGCACGCTCAATACATGAAAATAAATGTGCATACCATGCTTGCTCAATTTCTGATAATGAGCGTGCATACCATGCTGGCTCATTACATGAAATTGAGCGTGCATACCATGCTGGCTCAATACCTGATATTGAGTGTGCATAGCATGCTGGCTGAATACATGCATAATATGCTGGCTCAATAGCTGATCTTGAGTGTGCATAGCATGCTGGCTCAATACATGATATTGAGCGTGCATAGCATGCTGGCTCATTACATGTAATGAGCCAGCATGCTATGCACACTCAATACCATGTATTGAGCCAGCATGCTATGCATGCTCAATATCCGCTATTGAGCAAGCATGCTATGCACGCTCAATATCATGTAATGAGCCAGCATAGTATGCATGCTAATTATTAGGTATTGAGCCAGCATGGTATGCACGCTCATATTCATGTATTGAACTGGCATGCTATGCACGCTCAATACATGAAAAAGAGCGTGCATACCATACTTGCTAATTACATGAAAATGAGCGTGCATACCATGCTGGCTCAATACCTGATATTGAGCGCGCATACAATGTTGGCTCATTACATGTATTGAGCCAGCAGGCTATGCACGCTCAATATCATGTATTGAGCCAGCATGCTATGCACGCTCAATACATGAAAATAAATGTGCATACCATGCTTGCTCAATTCCTGATAATGAGCGCGCATACCATGCTGGCTCATTACATCAGCTATTGAGCCAGCAATGCTCTGCACGCTCAATATCAACTATTGAGCCAGCATGGTATGCACACTCATTTTCATGTATTGAGCCAGCATGCTATGCACGCTCAATACATGAAATTGAGCATGCATACCATGCTGGCTCAAAACCTGCT
This sequence comes from Hyla sarda, assembly GCF_029499605.1. Taxonomy (NCBI): domain Eukaryota; kingdom Metazoa; phylum Chordata; class Amphibia; order Anura; family Hylidae; genus Hyla; species Hyla sarda. Next base: position 122,907,595 of record NC_079192.1, read on the forward strand.
ATTGTGCGTGCATACTACGTTGGCTCATTACATGTATTGAGCCAGCATGCTATGCATGCTCAATATCATGCAATGACCCAGCCTGCTAATCACGCTCAATACATGAAAATAAACGTGCATAGCATGCTGGCTCAATTCCTCATAATGAGCGTGCATAGCATGCTGGCTCAATACATGATATTGAGCGTGCATAGCATGCTGGCTCAATACATGATATTGGGCGTGCATAGCATGCTGGCTCAATACATGATATTGAGTGTGCATAGCATGCTGGCTCAATACATGATATTGAGAGTGCACAGCATGCTGGCTCATTACATGTATTGAGTCAGCATGCTATGCATGCTCATTATCAGCTATTGAGCCAGAATGGTATGCACGCTCATTTTCATGTATTGAGCCAGCATGGTTGCTTAATTAATGTTAATGAGAGTGCATACCATGCTGGCTCCATATGTGAAAATGAGCATGCATTGCATGCTGGCTCAATACCTGATAATGAGCGTGCATGCCAAGCTGGCTCATTACATGTATTGAGCCAGCATGCTATGCACGCTTATCATATATTGAGCCAGCATGCTATGCAAGCTCAATACATGAACTTGAGCGTGCATATCATGCTGTTTCAATACCTGATATTGAGCGTGCATAGTATGCTGGCTCATTACATGAAAATGAGCGTACATACATTGCTGGCTCAATATATGTAGATAGGTAGATAGATAGATAGATATCCAAAGTTGAGAAACAGCACTACCAGAAATGCATAGGAGTAGGTGCCAGCAAACAGAACAGTCTTGGTCCAGGACCCTTGAAATACAAAAATGAAATATTTGCAGCACTCAAAGTAAGGTTATGGTGAAAAAAGTGTGCTGCAAATATTTTCTTTTTAGATAGATAGATATGAGATAGATAGATAGATAGATATGAGATAGATAGATATGAGATTGAGATAGAGAGAGAGAGAGAGAGAGAGAGAGAGAGAGAGAGAGATAGATATATATGAGATAGATAGATATAGATATGAGAGAGAGAGAGATATATAGATAGATAGATAGATATGAGATAGATAGATATAGATAGATATTAGATAGATAGATAAATAGATATAGAGAGATAGAGATAGATAGATATAGAGATAGATAGCTACACATAATATATGCAAATCATAAAATGTTGGAGTATCTTGTAATAACCTTTTTTGTTGGACTAACAGCATTTTGTAGAGACAAGCTTTCGGGATTCCTCCCTTTATCAAGTCCAAAGGAAATCTAAGCTTTGGACCTGATAAAGGGAGGAATCCCGAAAGCTTGTCTCTACAAAATGCTGTTAGTCCAATAAAAAAGGTATTACAAGATACTGCAACATTTTATGATTTGCATCTGCATCACTGGACTAATACGGCTACTCAAATTTACTAATATATATTATATATATATATATATATATATATATATATATATATATATATATATATATATATATATATAGTAAATTTGAGTACAGAAATTCGGGGTGGATACAGCACCAAATAGCTGAGGACTCAGGCTGGTAGATGGAACAAGACTTTATTTGCCATCCATGTGCAACGTTTCGGCAATAAACTGCCTTTTTCAAGCATGATGCTTGAAAAAGGCAGTTTATTGCCGAAACGTTGCACATGGATGGCAAATAAAGTCTTGTTCCATCTACCAGCCTGAGTCCTCAGCTATTTGGTGCTGTATCCACCCCGAATTTCTGTATGCCTTTCCGGGTTGGCATTCCCGGATGATCACCTGCACATGCTGATTGGACCGGTGCTGTCTCTCCTCTTCACCCATAGTAAATTTGAGTAGACGTATTAGTCCAGTGATGCAGATGATTTGCATCTCTATATTATAATTATATATATATATATATGTATGAGAGATTATACTTACCCAAATGTGATTCTTCCTCCCATGGGGGTGTGGTGCAGATTTCTCCTCTCTCCGTCCCCTCTCTCTCTCACAATCTATACTGCAGCTCGAGATGCAATGAGTAGAAGGGGGAGGCGCAGGGGCGAAGATATGTAAATTAGGCGCGCCGCGCAGACACGAGAACTGTGCTCGCTCTCTGCCTGTTTCATATACAGGCTGAGAGCGAGCCGAGGACATGCTTTTCGGACCATGCTGGACCACGCTGCCCGGCCAGCAGTGGTCCGAACGTGCCCTGCGTGAGGGGGGGGGGGGGGGGGAGGGAATATGCTTCCTGGACCATGTAGGGTGGCACCTAGTGGCCAGGATTACAAATGTAAAAAAAAAAGTGTGAAAGGTACATTTTTTTTTAAATAAAATACTGTATATTACAAAGATTGTTATTTATGCATAATCTATATTGTTTTAAAAGTAATGTTTAATGAGAGTACCCATTTAAGAACTGTACCCTCTGGTCCTACTTCACTCTTGACTTCTTTGTGCTTTGGGTATTTGGCACTTTTCAGCTGTGTATAAGGCTTGGATCACAATAGGATTTCACTCTATGGCTGCTGGATCCAGCTGGGGGGGGGCAGCAAAAACTGCGTGCTCCAATATCCCAGCCTGTATCTAATCCATTACAATGAGTATACCACGGTTTTAGGTCCGGTCAGAAAACCGGATACAGGACAAAAATGAGCCGACCGGAGTGACCGTTTGACTCTGGTTGGCTCATTGAAATGAATTTGATACGGCAGCTTTAGAGTGAAATCCGGATCAGACAGCTGTAGAGTGAAATCGTAGTGTGAACCCCGCCTAACACGTGAGCTGCACTACATTTTAATGTTATTTATAGAAAAAAAAAATTTGTGCAGGTGGAATCATGCATGGATTCAGCATTCTACTAGACTAAAATAGCACTGTATGCTATTTTAAGATAAATATATCTAGGTCTTTCATGCTACTGTTTATCTATCTATATCTGCTTCAGATGCTGGCAGCTTTTCCTGACTTTGCCTGGGCGAGCTGAAGACAGTCCACCAAAGACTATAATGGACCCCATTTAAAGTCAATGGGACATGGCAGTGTTTGTTGTGCTCAGGGTCTGTCTGGCACAAAAAAAAAAAGCTAAAATGACATCGACCAGAACAGAGCAAAACGCTAACGAGTATTTAGCCTAACACAAATCTATAGAATTATTTTTTTATTTTAAATAATTTTTACTTGAAGCAGCTTTAACAAAAGTCAAAGACATTAAAGCAATTCAGTGAATGTCAGCAGGGCAAATGTTATTGTTTTATGGATGGGCAATAAGCATCTCTACTGTAGTTATATCACAATCTAGAGGGCTGTATAGGGGGCAAAGTGACAATGGTGCCAAACTGGAGATTAGAGAGTTATCTATTATTTTCATCCCTGGTGGAAGAAAAGTCAATTATAATTTATATCTTCCTAACCTTTAAGGAACTTCCTCAGTCTTATCAGTCTACATTAACCGGAAGACAAGGAGAACAGCTTCATTTTCTTTATTCTTCTGCTGTAGGAAGGATGATGAGCAATGGGGAAGAGCACCGTGCTAGTATCAGACCAGAGAGAGCCTACACACAGCAGACAAAGAGAAAAGGATCGCAAATTGATATCCCCCTCCCCTGACTAATAGGAATAGTCAAACATTTGGAATATCAAAGGATGTAGTGACATGTGACATTTCTGCATATAAATTTATACATCCACAATGTATAAACTATTGCATGTATTCAGGTGCCAGGTTTGACTTAGATTCCTCAAAAAATCCTTCAAGTAAACGTGTCCTCAATATTTCAATGAAATATCCCTGGAAAAGCACAGCTCTTACCTCACAGCTGGAAGAGCCTGCCCAGTCACCAAGGATGGAGATAAGATGGCTAATGTTAGGTCTATGTACTATGGAAAGCAAAATGGCTTTCTATAGAGACATTCCCTAGACATACGTCTTAAAAATAAAAATACATACGGTAAATGGAAAGTGTCATTTTGTGCCTTGTCCAATGATGCATATGCCATAGTGGCCGACCTTTAATACCCATAGACTCCCCTCTTCAGTGAATCTGCACTGTCTGCATACAAGGGGTGGGTGGTCCTTCTGTCTTGGGTGGCCAAACCAGACTCCATAATGAGAGGCCCATTTTATTCTTGGCTATGGGGCCCCTTCTCTTCCCTATACAATGAAATTAAGTATAGGTTTTTCTCCTCCTTTTTTATTTTTTCACTAATCCGTAATCTGAAGAAAATATATAATATAAGGGTAGAGTGTAAGATATAATGTTACCAAATATTAAGCTGTTTATTACATAAGAACATGGACAGTTAAGCTGACCAATGTTATCACCTTCCACTATAAATAAAGAAAATAAAAGGGCAAATGGTATAAGTATATCTAAATTCATATGAACTAAAGACTGTGGTAATAATTGAAGGGCCATAAAATATATAGCCTCAACATACTGCATCCACTCACAAACTGGAAGGTGAAGATTGGGAAATTTGCCGGGTGCTAAAGTAACAGTATAAGTTCATATGGAAGTGTGCAACTGCCCCCAAGAGCTATGAATCTTAGGGCCCTTTTACACAGGCGCACGATAACATCACAGAAGTTTTCCAATCGTGTACAGAGCCTTTATAAGGTACAATAATTTGTGCAGATGGGCCACATGAATGATACTGCCCATTAGAGGACCCAAAACAGGGAAGATTTCACATAGAGTGGCACAGCCAGAACCAACATCTTATAACCTGATAAAGTTGTCCAGAAACTAGACTTGGGCTTAGACTTTGAGGAGGAAGCTAAGCCCTATCTGGAGGCAAGAAACTAGGGCGGAAACATGGGACTGGCCGGGAGGACTGAAGAGAGATTGTCTAGATTTCAGAGGGAATGTGGCTAACGCTGTACAGAGGTGGACTGGGGTATATAAAAGGGAGGTATACAGGTGGAGTCTGGGGAGTATACAGAGCTTATAAATCCCTCCACTGCAAAAAATAAATAAATAAAAAAAAGCAACAGCAACAGCTTTGCATTACCATTATATTTCTATATTTATATTTTTGACAAACTATTGTGTTAGTACAAAAAAAAATAAAAAAATCGGGATACTTCATTAAGTATCGGTATTGAAGCCTAAATTCTGGCATTGTAAAACCTACAAAAAACATTGCAGCAGACCACAGAATGAAAATAATATAGAATTTATAAAAAAAAAATATATATAACACATTCCAATGTAAAAAATATAGGACAAGCATCAGCACTCTGGGAAAAAATGTGTGTTGGGGTTCGGGTTCTCATGAATTTCCAGCACTTAGATTCCATTGTTATTGCACTTTTCTTTGCCCCCTTTTGTTTTGGTCTGCACTTGCACTTTACCTCATTTTGCATTTGGCACTTGAGCAATAGCCTTGCTATATATACTTAAAGAGGTACTCCACCCCTAGACATCTTATCCACTATCCAAAGGATAGGGGATAAGATGTCTGATTGTGGGGGTCCCACCGCTGGGAACCCCAGCAATCTCTCCTGTAGCACCCCTGTGTCATCTGCTGCACGGAGCGAACTTCGCTCTGTGCCTGATGACTGGCTATACAGGGGCCGGAGTATCGTGATGTCATGCCCCGCCCCCTCAATGCAAGTCTATGGGAGGGGGCCTTCATGCCTACTCCCATAGACCTGTATTGAGGGGGTGGGGCGTGACAACACGAGGGGCGGGGCCATGATGTCACAATACTCTGGCCCCTGTATCGCCTGTCATCAGGCATGGAGAGATCGCGGGGTTCCCATCGGCGGGACCCCCGTGATCAGAAATCCTATCCCCTGTCCTTTGGATAGGGGATAAGATGTCTAGGGGCGGAGTACCCCTTAAATACTATCTTTTGTGCTGTGAAAGACTTCCTGCATTTAAGCCGATACTGTCAATTAATGTGCTCTATTATGGAATGGGAAGTCCCCCTGGTGCTTCTACGAATTGCTGATGTACGTCCTTTCTATGCTTTTATACACTGAAATGTGTTTTCATATTTTTTTATAAAAATAATTATATATCCTTTTAATTTTGTGGTCTATTGCAACATTTTTGTAGGTTATTCTGTTGTTCACAAGTGGTGTAAAAGCAGTATATATTTTTTGATAATTTTGTATGCCTAGGGCTACCTGTAGTGTGTATAGTACCCAATATAGGCATTTTCCCTTTACACTGTGTAATACGGTTTGAAGTTTTAAAGGATTTCTCTCATTTAAACAAGAGTTGACAGAAATTTGTGCTCGGATTCTACTGTCTGCGGCAAATGAGAGATATTCTATAAGACTTTTTTTTACACAGGACAAACATTTAAAATAGTGACAATCTGAAGGATATTAAGGCCATTTCTTTCAGAATTACCCTAAATAATCGTCAGAAAGAATCACTTCTACCCTTGACATGGAACATCATTTTAGTCTAGCAATGGCTCGCACAAAAGCCATATTCTAGCCAGCAATGCCTCCTGTAAAGGTCACTATTAATGAATATAACATGATTGATTAAGATTAATCATGATGTATTAAGATTAATGATAATTTTATCATTTGTTGTAAATTTATTTTCTATTTACATGGGCTAATAATCAACAAACATATTGATGGGAAATTTAGCTCAGAATGAAGTCAGCCGCCAACTACCTGCCCTGTGGAGCATACTCTGTATGCAGTATGTTAATGGAAGCGGTTCAAAGGGAAAAATCAATACTACTATCAATACTATTATGAGAAGGGTGTGAATGGAGCAGTTTATCGTCTATGAATGGAGCACTTTCCTGCTACTATAAACTACTGCTCTGGCAGCTCATCAGACAGAACTTAGTGATTATTTTTCCCCATTTATTTTAAAATGTGTCTCATCATGAACCTAATAGAACATTAACCCCTTAAAGGGGTATTCCAGGAATCAACTGGCTCCAGAAAGTTAAACAGATTTGTAAATTACTTCTATTAAGAAAACGTGATCCTTCCAATAATTGTAAGCTGCTGAAGTTGAGTTGTTCTTTTCTGTCTGTCAACAGTGCTCTCTGCCGACATCTCTGCTTGTCTCGGGAACTGCACAGAGTAGAAGAGATTTGCTATGGGGATTTGCTTCTACTCTGGACAGTTCCCGAGACACGTGTCATCAGAGAGCACTTAGACAGAAAAGAACAACTCAACTTCAGGAGCTCATAAATACTGAAAGGATTAAGATTTTTTAATAGAAGTAATTTCCAAATCTGTTTAACTTTCTGGAGCCAGTTGATATATATATATATATATATAAAAAATTCCTGGATAACCCCTTTAACGATGCAGCACATAAATGTACGTCCTGGTGAGCAGATACTTAACGCACCAGGACGTACATTTACGTCCTGTGCATAACCGCAAGCATCGGAGCGATGATCGCGTCATGCACGGCAGGTCCCAGCTGCTGAAAGCAGCCAGGGACCCGCCCGTAATGGTGGATATCCGCGGATGTCCACCATTAACCCCTCAGATGCCGTGATCAATACAGATCATGGCATCTGCAGCATGGCTGTACTATGAATGGATGATAGGATCGCCCGCAGCGCTGCCGTGGCGATCCGATCGTCCAGCATGGCAGCCGGAGGTCCCCTCACCTGCCTCCGCGGCCTTCCACGTGTCTTCTGCTCTGGTCTGCGATCGAGATTTTTTTAAGGTCCAAATGGTCCTTAAGCCCTTTTTCACTTTTAGGACTGAGCCCTTTTTTGCAATTCTGACCAGTCACTTTATGCATTAATAACTCTGGTTCTGATTCCAAGATAGTTTTTTCGTGACATATCCTACTTTATGTTAGTGGTAAATTTTCGTTTATACTTTTCTTGGTAAAAAAAAATGCCTAAATTTTATGATTGTTTTACTTTGAAACTCTCTGCTTATAAGGAAAATGGACATCCCAAATAAATTATATATTGATTCACATATACAATGGGGGATATTTATCAAAGTTGTCTATGTCCCGCATCAATATAGACCAAACTACAGAGGGTTAGTCTGGTCTATTGTGTGCCTAATTTATCAAATGGCGCACAGCTCTTGATAAATTCTGTGCACAGACTGCATGATCTATGCTTTAGTCTATATTTAAACCTGCTCCAACATGGTCTGACATTTCGTCGTACTTTCAGCCTATGCGACTTGTCGCTGAAAAGTCGCTTTTGATAAATTCAGCACCAATGCATTCTTCAATGCATTTCAGTCTAAAATAGACTAGAATGCATCATGTTCTAAAAATCCTCTAGAGCAAAAGTCGCAGAAAAGTCGCACATATTTAGACTGCGACTTTCTGTGCGACAAATTTAGACAAGAAAAACCGGTCTAAATCCTTTGAAAAATCTCCCCCATTATGTCTGATTTATATTTGCATCATGAAAAGTACATGTTTTTACTTTTGGAAGACATAAGAGGATTTCAAAGTTCAGCAGCAATTTTCAAATTTTTCACAAAATCTGAATTTTTCAGGGACCAGTTCAGTTTTGAAGTGCATTTGAAGGGCCTCCATATTAGAAATATCCCATAAATGACCCCATTATAAAAACTGCATGCCTCGAAGTATTCAAAATGACATTCAGTAAGTGTGTTAACCCTTTAGGTGTTTCACAGGAAGCAGCATACTGAAGGAGAAAATTCTAAATCTTAATTTTTTACACTCGCATGTTCTTGTAGACCCAGTTTTTGATTTTTTTACAATGGGTAAAAGGAGAGAAATCTCCCTAAAATTTGTAACTCCATTTCTCGAGTAAGGAAATACCTAATATGTGGATGTTAAGTGCTCTGTGGGTGCACTAGAGGGCTCAGAAGGGAAGGAGTGACAATGGGATATTGAAGAGTGAGTTTTTCTGAAATGGTTTTTGGGGGCATGTCTCATTTAGGAAGCTCCTAGTGTGCCAGAACAGCAAAAAAAAAAAAAAAAAAAAAAAAAAAAACACAACATGGCACCCTATTTTGGAAACTACACCTCCCAAGGAACGTAACAAGGGGTACAGTGAGCCTTAACCCCTTAAGGACCCATGACGTACCGGTACGTCACGATTCCCTCCCGTTCTATAACGCGGGGCCGGGACCCGTGGCTAATAGCGTTCGGCACTGATCGCGGTGCCGTGCGCTATTAAACCTTTAGAAGCGGCGTTCAAAGTTGAATGCCGCATCTAAAGTGAAAGAAAATAATTGCCGGTTAGCTCAGGGGGCTGTTTGGGATGTCCGCGGCGAAATCCCGGCATCCCGAACAGCTGTGAGACAGCAGGAGGGTCCCTTACCTTGCCTCCTTGTGTCTGATTGCCGAATGACTGCTCAGTGCCCGAGATCCAGGCATGAGCAGTCAAGTGGCAGAATCATTGATCAATGGTTTCCTATGAGCAACCATTGATCAATGTAAAAGTTCAGTGTGTGCAGTGTTATAGGTCCCTATAGGAGCTATAACACTGCAAAAAATAAAAAAAAGTGGGAAAAAAAAAAGGGAATAAAGATCATTTAATCCCTTCCCTAATAGTTTGAATCAGCCCCTTTTCCCATTAAAAAAAAAAAATGTGTAAATAAAAACAAACATATGTTGTATCGCCGCGTGCGGAAATGTCCGAATTATAAAAATATATTGTTAATTGAACCGCAGAGTCAATGGCGTATGCGCAAAAAAACTGTATTTTTGGTAACTTTTTATATATCATGAAAAAATGAATAAAAAGTGATCAATAAGTCATATTAATGGTACCGCTAGAAAACTTCATATGACGGCGCAAAAAATGAGCCCTCATATCGCCCCATACGCGGAAAATTAAAAAAGTTATAGGGGTCAGAAGATGACAATTTTAAACATATACATTTTCCTGCATGTAGTTATGATTTTTCCCAGAAGTGCGACAAAATCAAACCTATATAAGTAGGGTCTCATTTTAACCGTATAGACCTACAGAAGAAAGAGAAGGTGTAATTTTTACCAAAACATGTACTATGTAGAAATGGAAGCCCCCAAAAGTTACAAAATTGCGTGTTTTTTTTCCAATTTTGTCTCACAATGATTTTTTTTCCCGTTTTGCTGTAGATTTGTGGGTAAAATGACTGACATCATTACAAAGTAGAATTGGTGGTGCAAAAATAATCCATCATACGGATTTTTAGGTGCAGAATTGTAAGGGTTATGACTTTTTAAAAAGAAGAAAAAAACAAAAATGCTAAAACAGAAAACCCCGGGTCCTTAAGGGGTTAACACCCCATAGGTGTTTGGCGACTTTTCGTTAAAGTTGGATGTGTAAATGAAAATATTTTTTTTTTCTCACTAAAATGCAGTTTTTTCCCCAAATTTTACATTTTTACAAGGGGTAGTAGGAGAAAATGACAGACAAAATTTGTAACCCCATTTCTTTCTGTGTGGATGTAAAGTGCTCTGCTGGCGAAGAAGCTCCACTGAGATTTTGGAGAGAGAATTTGTTTGGAATGGAAGTCAGGGGCCATATGCGTTTACAAAGCCCCCCATGGTGCCAGAACAGTGGACCCCCCCACATGTGACCCCATTTTGGAAACTACACCCCTCACAGAATTTAATAAAGGGGTGCAGTGAGCATTTACACCCCACTGGCACTTGACAGATCTTTGGAACAGTGGGCTGAGCAAATGAAAAAATGTTCATTTTCACCGACAGATTTTTGGAACAGTGGTCCGACACCTGTGGGGTGTAAATGCTCACTGTACCCTTTATTACGTTACTTGCGGGGTGTTGTTTCCAAAATGGGGTCACATGTGGAGGGCGCTCACTCTCTTCTGAGCATTGTAGCGCACCCGCAGAGCACTTTGCATCCACATATGGGATATGTTCTTACTCAGAAGAAATGGGGTTACAAATTTGGGGGGGGGGGCTTTTTTTCCCCTATTTTCCCTTGTGAAAATGAAAAATTTAGGGTAACACCAGCACTTTAGTAAAAAAAATGTTTTTCCAAAATGGGGTCACATGTGGGTATTTTTTTTTTTTGCGATTATGTCAGAACCGCTGTAAAATCAGCTACCCCTGTGTAAATCACCAATTTAGGCCTCAAATGTACATAATGTGCTCTCACTCCTGAGTATTTATTGGAGGTCTTTTTTTCCCCTTTTACCTCTTGTGAAAATAAAAAGTATGGGGCAACACCAGCATGTTAGTGTAAAAAATTTGTAGACGCCAACTTTCCCTTTTCATAAGGGGTAAAAGGAGAAAAATCCCCCCAAAAATGTGTAACGCAATTGCTCCCGAGTACGGAAATACCCCATATGTGGCACTAAACTGTTTCCTTGAAATACGACAGGGCTCCCAAGTGAGAGAGCGCCATGTGCATTTCTGGACTTAATTAGGGATTTCATAGGGGTATTCTATGCCAGTGATTCCCAAACAGGGTGCCTCCAGCTGTTGCTAAACTCCCAGCATGCCTGGACAGTCAGTGGGGGTTAGAGGGTGTTTATGTAGGGTTTTACCCTTTATTTTGTGTTAGTGTAGTGTAGTGTTTTTAGGGTACATTCATACAGGCGGGGGTTTATGGCGAGTTTCCCGCTAGGAGTTTGCGCTGCCGCGGAAAATTTGGCACAGCTCAAACTGTAAACCTGCCCGTGTGAATGTACCCTGTACCTTCACATGGTGGGGCAAACCTCCAACTGTTTCAAAACTACAACTCCCAGCATGCACTGACAGAACGTGCATGCTGGCAGTTGTACTTTTGCAACAGCTAGAGGCACACTGGTTGGAAAACCTGCAGTTAGGTTCTGTTACCTAACTCAGTATTTTCCAACCAGTGTGCCTCCAGCTGTTGCAAAACTACAACTCCCAGCATGTACTGATCGCCGAAGGGCATGCTGGAATATGTAGTTATGCAACAGCTGGAGGTACGCAACTACAACTCCCAGCATGGCGAGACAGCCATTTGCTGTTCGTGCATGCTGGGAGTTTTAGTTTTTCAAGATTTAGAGGGCCACAGTTTAGAAACCACTGCACAGTGATCCCCAAACTGTAGCCCTCCAGATGTTGCAAAACAACAAATCCTAGCATGCCCAAACAGCTGTCTGGGAATACTGGGAGTTGTAGTTTTGCAAAATCTGGAGGGCTACAGTTTAGAGACCACTGTATAGTGGTCTCCAAACTGTAGCCCTCCAGATGTTGCTAGGCGACAACTCACTGGCTTCCGTAGTCTGCACCAGGGAGCCGCACATCATCGCTGCATGCCGCTGCCGGTAAGTGACCGCCTGTCACATCCAGGTTCCCCCACTCTGCCCTGACTACCATGGGTGGGCAGAGCTGGGGAACCGAACTTTAACCCCCCTGCCACCCAATCTTCTATTAGTCGGTCACTTCTGACCGACCAAAAGCAGGGATAGGAGGGGTGGTACCCCTGCCACCTCCCTCCTATCCCTTCAGGGGGATCGGGGGTGTCTTGGACAGCCCCGATCCCCCTTATTTTCTGGGTCACCGGAGACTCGTATGACCCGGAATCACTGCAGATCGCCGGTCTGAATTGACAAGCGATTTGCGGCGATCGCCAATATGGGGGGTGACCTCAGGACCCCTCTGGGCGATATGCTGGGATGCCTGCTGAAGGATCTCAGCAGGCATCCCGGTCCGGTCCCCGCCCGGCGAGCAGAGGGGACCGGAGGAATGAAGGGCGTGCCTGTATGCCCTGAGTCCTTAAGGACTTGGAAATGGGGGCGATAAGCTCAAAATGAGTAATTTATCAAAAAGCTTCAACTATAAAAAACAAAAACATTCCCACATCTTTTAGCCCACAGTAAGGTGACTGCCTGCTTCCTTAGTGGTCACAAGTAAAGAGCTTCTGCAGATCATTGATAAAGCTGTGCGGCTGTTTTTAACTGCACAGTTCTCTTTCTTATTACCAGGCCCTTATTTGTCTGATCAGTACAGATTAGTCGGAGAAGCTGAATTCTATGTGCATATGGAGTTGGTCTGTCATGGAGAGAAGTCTGCCATAACGTTCTCTTTCTCCCCACCCAGCACTTATCAGAAGAGAAAGCTGAACGCAATGCATGGTGTTCAGCTTCCTGCCTGAAGCCTATTGTGGTGTTTCATCCATCTGATTTTTTTCATAAATATTTTGATTTGATCTCAGTAGTGGAAATTTTTTTTATAAGTTGCAATAAACAAATTTTTTAGCAGAGTAAAAATACTCCTCTTGGTAATTTTAAAAGGCATTTTAAAGGGAAACTGATAATAAACTGGTTTATAGTGCAGGTGAACAGCATTCAAATGAGTGGTCCCTTACAATAGGTCCAGTATTGCCAGAGTTAAGTTGCTTTAAACTCATCTTGCTATTGCGCTGCTATGCAAAATGGGAGGCAGGGAGCCGACTCACAATACTCTCCTGCCTCCTTAATATTCCCTGCTCTGCCTCTCACTCTCATAAATATGCTAATGTATTTACTCTTCACTTTTTAGTGCACAGTGAGGATTATGGGAAAAGTAGTTTATTTGCCTAGAAAAACCCTTAAACCGTAAAGTAAAACTTTATTTGCTAAAACGTTTAGTGTGTCCTTTGTATGTGTCTGTATATGTAACCTTCAACTGGTAATGCTGCAAGATGACCAGAGTTCGTACAGCATTTCTTCACTTATATTATCGTCATAAGCCACCAGTACCGTCCTCCTGCCTCAAGTGACTATGCATGAAACTAATTTGAAGGTGTTTAAGGGCCTCTACTAGACATCAATAAACCTACAATAGCATCTGGTGCCACATCTGTTATACATAAAATATCCCCAGTGATTCATATTAACCAAGTATTCTGTTTTACAGCATGCGTAATGCAGCATCCTGTGCTATTCTTGTTGTCTAAAGTAGTAGAACCTACGATATGTTGAAGATGCCAATGTAAAATGCCAATGTAAAACAATCTTTCAATATCTTCTAAGAAATAATGAATACTTCCTAGAATAAAAGGAGAAGTTTTTGAGGCCATTATGCCCGGTCTGCCAGAACATAAAACAACAAATGGGACTCACCTGCCAGATGTGATACATTGCGCCCCTGCATTAGTTGCGTGGTCTCAATGCATTACACTGCTGCTCAGTCTATCGCAGGCCAAGGCAGGACATCTCTGCGGCCGGCAATTAGCTGAGCTTGCAATGTGACGCGCTGACCATGGGATCCAGGAAGAAGATGGCAGCGGAGGTCCAGAGTGCTGATACAGGGACACAGCAGGGAGAAGCGGAAAACATGTCCCATTTGTTGTTTTACAGTCATGGCCATAAATGTTGCCACCCCTGAAATTTTTCTAGAAAATGAAGTATTTCTCACAGAAAAGGATTGCAGTTACACATGTTTTGCTATACACATGTTTATTGCCTTTGTGTGTATTGGAACAAAACCAAAAAAGGGAGGAAGAAAAGCTAATTGGACATAATGTCACACCAAACTCCAAAAATGGTCTGGACAAAATTATTGGCACCCTTTCAAAATTGGGGAAAAATAAGATTGTTTCAAGCATGTGATGTTCCTTTAACCCCTTAAGGACCAGGCCATTTTACACCTTAGGACCAGAGCGTTTTTTGCACATTGGACCACTGTTACTTTAAACATTAATAACTCTGGAATGCTTTTAGTTATCATTCTGATTCCGAGATTGTTTTTTCGTGACATATTCTACTTTAACATAGTGGTAACATTTTGTGGTAACTTGCATCCTTTCTTGGTGAAAACTTTTTTATTCACATTTCCAATATGTTTACTTTATGTTTGAATCATAAAATTGACAAGTTTTTACTTTTGGAAGACACCAGAGGGCTTCAAAGTTCATCAGCAATTTTCCAATTTTTCACAAAATTTTCAAACTCACTATTTTTCAGGGACCAGTTCAGATTTGAAGTGGATTTGAAGGGTCTTCAGATTAGAAATACCCCACAAATGACCCCATTATAAAAACTGAACCCCCCCCCCCCCCCCCCAAAGTATTCAAAATGACATTCAGTAAGTGTTCTAACCCTTTAGGTGTTTCACAGGAATAGCAGCAAAGTGAAGGAGAAAATTCACAATCTTCATTTTTTACACTCGCATGTTCTTGTAAATCCAATTTTAGAATTTTTACAAGAGGTAAAAGGAGAAAATGTATACTTGTATGTGTAACCCAATTTCTCTCGAGTAAGCACATACCTCATATGTCTATGTAAATTGTTCGCCGGGCGCAGTAGAGGGCTCAGAAGCGAAGGAGCGACAAGGGGATTTTGGAGAGTATGTTTTTCAGAAATGGTTTTTGTGGGGCATGTTGCATTTAGGAAGCCCCAATGGTGCCAGAACAGCAAAAAAAAAAAAAAAAAAAAACACATGGCATACCATTTTGGAAACTAGACCCCTTGAGGAACGCAACAAGGAATTAGGTGAGCCTTAATACCCCACAGGTGTTTCACGACTTTTGCATATGTAAAATAAAAAAATAAAAATTTCACGGTTTCCCCCCAAATTTCAAATTTTTGCAAGGGTTAATAGCAGAAAATACCCCCAAAATTTGTAACCCCATCTCTTCTGAGTATGGAGGTACCCCATAAGTTGGCCTGAAGTGCACTACGGGCGAACTACAATGCTCAGAAGAGGAGGAGCGCCATTGAGCTTTTGGAAAGAGAATTCGTTTGGAATGGTAGTCAGGGGCCATGAGCATTTACAAAGCCCCCCGTGGTGCCAGAACAGGGGACCCCCCCACATGTGACCCTATTTTGGAAACTACACCCCTCACAGAATTTAATAAGGGGTGCAGTTAGCATTTACACCCCACTGGCATTTGACAGATCTTTGGAACAGTGGGCTGTGCAAATAGAAAATTTTATTTTTAATTTTCACAGATCACGGTTCCAAAAATCTGTCAGACACCTGTGGGGCGTAAATGCTCACTGTACCCCTTATTACATTCTGTGAGGGGTGTAGTTTCCAAAATGGGGTCACATGTGGGTATTTTTTTTTTTTTTGCGTTTATGTCAGAACCGCTGTAAAATCAGCCACCCCTGTGCAAATCACCTATTTAGACCTCAAATGTACATAGAAACAGATATATCTGTTTTTATTTTCACTACGGATTCCCTAACGGTCTTCCGGAATACCCTGCGCACTCCTGAAAGGGATGTCCTTGTGTCAGAGACTGGGAGATAAATTTTACGTTTGAAGAGGACCCAGGGTGTTTGTCGGGGAGTACACACTCAGTGTGACCCCCACTCACACCGGGTGAGTAACACAGACCTCATTTCATATATTTTGGGATTAGAGCGCGCCGCCTTCTTTTTATTAATATACTGTATCTCAAATGTACATAGTGCGCTCTCACTCCTGAGCCTTGTTGTGCACCCGCATATGGGGTATTATCGTACTCAGGAGAAATTGCGTTACAAATTTTGGCGGCCTTTTTTTTGCTTTTACTGCTTGTGAAAATAAAAAGTATGGGGCAACACCAGCATGTTAGTGTAAAAAATAAAAATTATACCAACAGGCTGGTATAGACTCCAACTTTTCCTATTCATAACTGGGTAAAAGGATAAAACGCCCCCCAAATTTGTAGTGCAATTTCTCCCGAGTATGGAAATACTCCATATGTGGCCCTAAACTGTTTCCTTGAAATACAACAGGGCTCTGAAGTGAGAGAGCGCCATGCGCATTTGAGGGCTTCATAGGGTTTGCATAGGGGTGGACATAGGGGGATTTTACGCCAGTGATTCACAAACAGGGTGCCTCCAGTTGTTGCTAAATTCCCAGCATGCTTGGACAGTCAGTGGCTGTCCGGAAATGCTGGGAGTTGTTGTTTTGCAAAAGCTGGAGGCACCGTTTTGGAAACCGTGGCGTACGATATGTTTTACATTTTTATTGGGGGGGGGGGGGGGGACAGTGTAAGGGGGGGGGGGGTGTATATGTAGTGTTTTACTCTTTATTATGTGTTAGTGTAGTGTTGTGTAGAGTTTATCGCCAGGGGTTTGTGCTGCGGCGACAAATTTGCCTTTGTCCACAGTGCGCAACATTATCAAGAAGTTTGCAACCCATGGCACTGTAGCTAATCTCCCTGGGCGTGGACGGAAGAGAAAAATTGATGAAAGGTGTCAACGCAGGATAGTCCGGATGGTGGATAAGCAGCCCAAAAAAATTTCCAAAGATATTCAAGCTGTCCTGAAGCTCAGGGAGCATCAGGGTCAGCGCGAACCATCCTTCGACATTTAAATGAAATGCTATAGCAGGAGACCCCGGAGGACCCCACTGCTGACACAAGAGACATAAAAAAGCAAGACTACATTTTGCCAAAATGAACTTGAGTAAGCCAAAATCATTGTGGGAAAACGTCTTGTGGACAGATGAGACCAAGATAGAGCTTTTTGGTAAAGCACATAATTCTACTGTTTACCGAAAACGGAATGAGGCCTACAAAGAAAAGAACACAGTACCTACAGTAAAATATGGTGGAGGTTCAACAGATTTTGGGTCACACTGTACAGCCCAGTGTCAGAAAGCTGGGTTTGCGTCCGAGATCTTCCAGCAGGACAATAACCCCAAACATACGTCAAAAAACACCAAGAAATGGATGGCAACAAAGCGCTGGAGAGTTCTGAAGTGGCCAGCAATGAGTCCAGATCTAAATCCCATTGAACACATGTGGATAGATCTTAAAATTGCTGTTGGGAAAAGGCGCCCTTCCAATAAGAGACCTGGAGCAGTTTGCAAAGGAAGAGTGGTCCAACATTCCGGCTGAGAGGTGTAAGAAGCTTATTGATGGTTAAAGGAAGCGACTGATTTCAGTTATTCTTTCCAAAGGCTGTGCAACCAAATATTAAGTTAAAGGGGTACTCTGGTGCTAATACATCTTATCCCCTATCCTAAGGATAGGGAGATAAGATGCCTGATCGTGGGGGTCCTGCAGCTGGGGACCCCCGTGATCTTTCACGCAGCACCCTGTTAGAATCAGCCCCCGGAGCGTGCTCGCTCCGGGTCTGATTACTGGCAATCACGGGGACGGAGCATAGTGACGCCACGGCTCCGCCCCCTCAATGAAAGCCTATGGGAGGGGGCTTGACAGCTGTTTCAATTATCAGTTCTCTTAAAGGACTCTTTCAAGCATTGACCTATATCACCCATCCATGGAATTTGAGATGTTAGGGGGGTGCACTCTAGAAAGTGGGACCCTGTAGTCCTTCATCTCTCACCACCAGCACACACATGGAAGATGGAGAAGTTGAAGAGCTTTATACAATTCTATAGGAGGTGAGAAAACATTGCAGTGAAAGCCTCTTACCACTGCCACAAAAAAGACAGAGACAAAAAGCCAAAAATCCTCCACCAAGTTTCTCTAACATTTATATTTGGTATGCCACATTTCTGTGATACATTTCAGCAGATAGGTTTTAATAGATCTTTCGCCATCTATTGGGCATGACACACAATAGCAAAAGAAGTTCTGAAACTATCTTCACAGCTGAATTATTAAAAAGACACTAGAGTTGCATTATTTGGGCAAAATGCGGGATTACGATTATGGAGGTAAATATTTCTATTTCGATATTCAATTAGATATATGTTTAGAATTTAACACTCACAGTGTAATGACATAGATATAACGCCATAATCAAAGTCCCGACTCGTCCGGCGATAGGCTGAGCGGCAGTGTGACGGTTTCCTCCCCGGCACCTGCTGCAGGGGCCGAAAACGTCACACTGCCGCTCAGCCTATCGCTTGCCAAATCGGGACTTCGCTGCGGCCGGTGATTGGCTGAGCGCAGTATGACTCGCCGACCACCAGCAACCAGGAAGAGGATCGCGGCGGAGACCGGAGCGGGTTACCGGAGGCACCGTGGGAGCGAAGGAAGGTATGTACATCTTTATTTTTTTTACTGCTGGCAGTATGGAGTACAATTTTCCTATTCTGGAGTATTCCTTTAAGACGGGCGGTCCACACGTGTCCGTGACACAGCAGATGTGGTGGTGAGCTGGATAATACATATATTTGCTTTAAGTTACCATTTAATATATCCAAAATAAACTAGTTGGGTTCTCAGTGGTCATATGCCCACTGATCACCAGTACCCCGATAAGCCTAGCCTTTTTTTTTTTTATTACTGAAAAGCATCAATGATGTAAAAGTTTCTAAAAAGAAGAGACAATACCCCTAGGACATAATACATGAAAATACACTGGAGATCAAAATTAGAGAACAACACACGATTTCCTAAATGTCAAGGTCATAGTATAGTCCTATGTGAAAATATCCTAAATAGCAGCTTATTTAAGCTTATTTCATAAATTGTATTTATTCTAAAGCACAGAATAAAAATGTAAATAAGATAATTGAAAAAGAACACTGATCAAAATGAGAGAACACTTTCCGATACCTGCAAGTTATTGGTGTTAATTTGGCAACTGGTGCTAATTTCCCTAAAGGTGTACTCCGGTGGAAATATATATATATTTTTTTTAAATAAACTGGTGCCAAAAAGTTCAACAGATTTGTAAATCACTTCTATTTAAAAATCTTAATATTTGTCCTTCCAGTACTTATTAGCAGCTGTATGCTAAAGAGGAAATTATTTTCTTTTTGAATTTCTTTTTTTCTTGTCCACAGTGCTCTCTGCTGACACCTGATGTCCTTGTCAGGAACGGTCCAGAGCAGCATATGTTTTGCTATGGAGATTTTCTCCTGCACTGGACAGTTCCTGATACACGCATCAGGTGTCAGCAGAGAGCACTGTGTACAAGACAAAAAAAAATTCTAAAAGAATTTCCTCTGTAGCATGCAGCTGCTAATAAGTACTAGAAGGAGAAACATTTTTTAAAGGAGAGCTCCAGACCATAAAAATTGTCCCCCATAGTGCCGGAAGTAAAAAATAAAGATGTACATACCTTCCTCCGCTCCCCCGGGGCCTCCGGTAACTGGCTCTGGTCTCCGCCGCAATCCACTTCCTGGTTGCCAGTGGTCGGATGAATCAGCCAATCACCAGCTGCAGCGCAGTCCGACTCGGCTGGCGATAGGCTGAGCGGCAGTGTGAAAACGCTTCAGGACACAAAATTCTTCACTACACCGGCACCTGCGGCCAGGGCCGAGAACGTCACACTGCCGCTCAGCCTATTGTCGGCCGAGTCGGACTGCGCTGCGGCTGGTGATTGGTTGATTCATCCGACCACTGGCAACCAGAAATTTTATTGCGGCGGAGACCGGAGACTGTTACCGGAGGCCCCGGGGGAGCGGAGGAAGGTATGTACATCTTTATTTTTTTACTGCCGGCACTATGGGGGACAATTTTTATGGTCTGGAGTTCTCCTTTAATAGAAGTAATTTACATATCTGTTTAACTTTCTGGCACCAGTTGATTTAAAAAAAAAAAAAAAGTATTCCACCAGAGTACCCCTCTAATGATCTGACAAACCCTATTTAACTGGCAGCCTAACTTTACAGTTTTCGCTGACTTTACCAAAATGGTGTGCCATTCCAAAGTGACTGAAACCCTCCGGGATCAGGTTGTCCAGATGAAGGCCAAAGGGCCGACCCTATCAGCCATAGCAAGAGAAGTTGGTCGTTCCAAGTCTGTGATTTCTAGAATATTTCATCTTTACAACATCACAAACTCAGTCAAGCCCCCAGAGAAGGCTGGTCGCCCTCAAAAGACAAATGCAAGAGGGGACAGGATAATGCAGAGAATCTCCATGGGTAATCATTTTAACCCTGCAGCTGGAATTGCTCGCCAGTTCAGCACTGAACAGGGTAAGGATCTGTCTCGTCATACAGTGTCTCAATGTTTAAGAGCATTTGGACTGAAAGCCCACTCTGCAGTGACCAAACCTCTCATTAGCATAAAAAGTCAAAAGGCTAGACTCACCTTTGCTGAGGAGCATGTTGTGTGGACAGATGAGAAGTGGTCCAGAGTTCATTTTAGTGATGAAAGCAAGTTCAATTTATTTGGGTCTGATGGGAAACATCAGTGCTGAAGTCATTCAAAGCAAGGGCCTGTACACTTCCTACCACTTCCTACTGATTGGTGACTGTTGTTACCTTCAGAAAATTTACTTACAATCTTTCATTGCTGTTCTCTAATCATGATCATAATTTTTATGTTGATATACTTTGGTTATTTTGTAAAATGTTGTTCTAATGGCATGGTGTACCCCTTACAAAAAATCCTTCAAATGATGATCAATGTAGATTATATTATTTCTGAAAAAAATCAAGTGTTCATAAATTGTTCTCCAATTTTGATCTCCAGTGTAACTTACCGCTATGTACAAATGGAATGGAGAGTTGAAGGAAGATGATCGGGAAAAACTGTCAAACACAAAAAAATGTAACCTCCACACAAAGGTAAAAATGGCAGAAAAAAAATAAGCAAAAAATGTTTCTGCCATTTGTTTTGTCAAAAAAATAAAAATAAAAAAATAAAAACACTAGAAAAATGTAAGTGGAAACCTAGACTACGTGTGTTGGTTTGCTATACATAAAAAGACTATATACTAGGGCTGCACGATTTGGAGAAAATGTCATGTTGCAAATATGAAGATAGAAGTAAATATTGCAATTTTGATTTGCGACATAACAAACAAATGGAAAAATATGTACATTTCATGACCAATATCCCCCTACCTCATTCATGTCCTATCACCTCCTTTTCATGTCCAACCCCTTTTAATATAATCCTCCATTTCATGTCCCATCCCCCTTAATATGGTTCTGAGGTGATAATCGCAGCATTTTGGGGTGCCCATAATCACACATGGCAAAAATCGCAATTAAAATCCACCAGTAACCCACAACCAAAATAATAAGAAAGAAAATAACATACCACATAGACTTATGTCAGGACTCAAATAATGCAGTGTCCAGCAGCTGCACATTCACAGCATCAGGTCACTGCAGGTTTGTACCTTCCAACTTGTATCTAGTCCGGACATAGAGGCAGTTGATACTAGAATGACTCTATGGCCTCTTTTTTTCCCCCTCAGGATGGACCTATCATATACTGTGAACCATATGTGGATTCAACCACACAAATCCCACAGTATCCGCGGCTTAGATTGTAGACCACTCATGTATGTATTGACCAGGGGCATTTGGGGTGTTACACTTTGCTATCTTCGACCACCGTTCTAATCTAGATGTTAGTTTCAATTTGTTTGTGATTCAAATATTACCTAAGATTATTCCTATATGTGAACAGTGTCATATACAAACAGTGTATTAGCTATCCAGTGTACTTTGCTCTTCCTTGATGACATCACTAATAAATGACAGAAACAAGTAGGGAGTTTCTGTGCTGCTACAGGGTTTCCTGGAAGCACTTGTAATATAACAGAGAAGCTGTCACGTAGGGCAGAGATATATGCAGTGCTGAGCTCACCCACAGCCAGTATCACGGCCTACTTGAGTATCCGCCTTAAGCAACATATCTTCAACTGGACGGCGGTCCCTGTTCTCAGTAACGAAATCCAAAACAACAAACAACATAGTACGAAAGTCAGGGAAACATGTCAGGACACAAACGGTTAACAGTCACAGAAAAAGGTACAAAATATCAGAAATAAACAGACAAACAGATAGAGAGTAGTGTTGCTCGCGAATATTCGCAATTCGAATATTATTCGCGAATATCGCATATTCGCGAATTTCGCGAATATAGCGCTATATATTCGTAATTACGAATATTCGTTTTTTTTTTTTTTTTTTCTTCACAGTACACATCACAGTGATCATCCCTCTCTGCTTCCAGCTTGTGTGGTGTAAAGAAGGCTGTAATACTACTGTGTGAGACTGGCGTGCGGAAATTCGCATATGCGAAAAATTAGCATATGCTAATTTTCGTATATGCGAATGTTCGCGTATGTTAATTCTGTATATGCTAATATTCGCATATGTTAATTTTCGCATACGCGAAATTTCGCATATGCGAAAATAAAACGAGAATATAACGAATATGCGAATATTCGCGAATATATGACGAATATTCGTCCATTTATTCGCGAATATTCGCGAATTCGAATATGGCCTATGCCGCTCAACACTAATAGAGAGTAGTCTAACAAGCCAGGTCCAAACAGAGATAGCGACAGAGGTACCAAATCACTAAGAGAATAAAACGTGTAACAAGCAGAGGCAAAAATACACAAAAAAGAACACACTAGGAGTAGAATAAGAGATAGTGCAGATGAACTGAACACAGGCAAGGACTGGGCAGACTAGTCAGGTATTTAATATATGTACTTTAGAAGGGTATGGGCACTGAAATGAGATGCAACAGGCTCTAGGTGCAAGCTTGCTGATCTGGCAGGGCATGGTCACAGCAACGCATGATGCTTAAACCAAGCACAGGAAAAATGAACCCTAAAGTCAGAACCAGATCCTCTGAATTACAAATTGTGTGCAAAGCCTACTCAGCTTTTCCACCCTGTGAGTGACATTTACCTGGATAAGGTCAAGAATTCCCAGTTCACTTTCGGAGGAATCCACACAGAATACAAAGTACAGAGTGGCATAATGGCGATAGATCAGTTTATAGTCAGATCCACCAATTAAGCTGCAAATACAAAGAAAATAAGGAAAGCAATGTGAATCATTGACCAACAATGAGCATTATTTAGGGTGTGGCCACACATAGTGGAATTTATGCAGTGGAAAATTCCACAGCATTTCAATAGCAATTCTGCAGTGGCAAATCAGCGTGGAATTAAAGAGGACTGTGCTAGGATTTGAAAAAAGTAATAGTGCGCCAAATCCACAGTTGTGGATTTTACTGTGAGTCCACAGCACATTAGCAGCAAAATCTGATTTCTACTTGATGGGAAAAAGTTCAATTGATCTGCAATGGATCTGACATACTGCATTTATTTTTTTTGTCGTATGGTTAAGAATGAATTTCCCTCTGTAAATGCTGCAGTTAAGCCATGTGTGACCTGACCATTAACCCTGTATGGACACAGCCCATTTTCATTTGTGTTTTCATTTTTTTTCTCCTCACCTTCTTAGAGCCATAATGCTTTTATCTTTTTCAGCTGGAGACCCATATGAGGGCTTGTTTTTGGTGTGACCAATTGTTTAATATATAGGTACATGAATACATTATCCCATTAGACTTGAATTTTGGCCACCTTCCACATCTGTATCCCTACATTGTCCACCATCCTCGACGGGACCGACGGCCAGCTGCTCCCAACGTACCAGCCTAAAGAACCTGCTCAATACGCTTGACAGTGTTGTGCCTGCATTCAGCGCAACCTCCAAAAGGTGAGCAGTTCTCCTACCTTTACACCTATTTTCCGCTACAATCATGGATAATCGGCACTATATAGCGCCATCTCTGTCTCCTCCTTTTCTTTCCCTATATCCTGATGTCAGCTAAGAGGCGCACACCTGAGTATAGCGAACAATTGCTGTCTTTATTGAGTTATAAAACAGGTAGTTCAGGTAGGACAACGCGTTTGAAAGGTACATCCTTCTTCATCAGGTCCTTTACATAATGTACACCAGCACCACATACATAATATATATATATATATATATATATATATATATATATATATATATATATATATACACACACACACACACACACACACACACAAAAGAAATTCCAAAATTGGCAGGAGTGTGGATAGTGGGGACAGGGCGACGTTATCCCGCCCCCTCGTCCAGGGCACTGAATGTGAGCTGTTAGTAGTGTACACTTTCTTACTATAACACTGTTGGAATCTATCCATAGAATACAATAGGCTGGTTACAGCCTATGGGAGGAGCGAGGCTAAGTTGGAAAGCTATACCGAGGGATGTGTGGCTGAGTTGTGTATGGGGGACTTGTGAGCCAGATCGAGTCACGGTCTTACGGACCATTAATGATGATGGATAGATGTGTGTTACTGGGTTAACGAGGTGACAAAATATGGTGATGTGGGTCAATAGAGATTGACATATCTGTGTCAAATGGTGTGGAAACGTAAACAAAACTGCTTATGAATGGAACTAGCATTGTGGGCAAGGTGTATTGCAAAGAATGGTCTGTAGATGGCAGCAGAGAATAATGTAAGGTAATAAGAATTCATGGGTTATTGTAGAAAAAACCCCGACTTATGAGGGCCCCGACATATGATCATTTCAACATATGATGGCCTCTCAGAGCCCATCGTATGTTGAAGGCAGCCTCGACATATGATGCTGCTGTGTGTCGGGGCCATCGTACAAACAGCTATTTGACAGCGCTGACAACTTCAGCAACAGACAGATAGTTGTTTAATGTGCCCCGTGTGCCCCGTTCTGCCTCCTGTTACTCACATGCTGTCCTGCTAACTCATACAGGCTTCCACTGTGAGCTCCGTGTAAGCCCCGCCCCCAGTGCAGCCATAGCCAATAGCCTGGAGCATCTTGTTGCAGGCATCCAATGAGCTGCTGGCTGCCCTCCCCTTCCTTTCCTATAGAGCTGTAGTCGGCAGGATCGTAATGGAGGACATTCTGTCCCCCCTGAAGGTATTTAAAGAACTGTACAGTACTGTATGCAATGTCACACATCACATACAATACATATACACCCAATACATCAATGTTTCCCTATCAGTGTGCCTCCAGCTGTTGCAAAACTATAACTCCCAGCATGCCCAGACAGTCAATGGCTGTACATGCATGCTGGGAGTTGAAGTTGTGCAACAGCTGGAAGCACCCTGTTTTGTTAAACACTCCCCATACGCTCCACATACAATGGTCATCCCAGAACCAATTAGCAGTTTCCCATAGAGATATGTATTCAACATACAATGGTTCCAAGGCCCCAGAACCAATTACCATTTTTACATAGACATATGTACTCGACATATGATGGTTTCAACATATGATGGTTCTCCTGGAACCAATTAATATCATATGTTGAGGGACCACTGTACTGGTATTGCGGAGGACTGTGTGCCCAGTCAGGTAGGTCATACTGAACTGACAGGCTGCTAAACCCTCCATGGTATGCATAGAAACTGGCCTCTACCCTCCCACATCATTACCCCCTGTCCCCACTGGTTTATTGTCCTCCTTGGTACCATGGCTGCTTGATCCAGCAGATCACTGTCCTCCATTATCTAACCACCAATCTAGTACTGCTTTTTTCCATCCAGCTCAACAAAATGTATGGTTTCTACCTTTCAGCTTAGTCCTCCGCAATGCCAGTACTGTTTTCTACAATAACCCATATTACCTTACATTATCATCTGCTGCCATCTACAGACCAATCTTTGCAATACACCTTTCCCACATTGCTAGTTACATTCATAAGCAGTTTTGCTTACTTTCCCACGCCAACTGACACATATATGTCAATCTCTATGGACCCACATCACCATATTTGGTCCCCTTATTAACCCAGTAACACACATCTATCCATCATCATTAATGGTCCGAAAGCAGGTCAAAAACTATCTATGACTCGATCTGGCTCATAAGTCCCCCATACACAACTCAGCCACACATCCCTCTGTGTATCTTTCCAACTTAGCCTCGCTCCTCCCATAGGCTGTAACCAGCCTATTGTATTCTATGGACATATTCCAACAGTGTTATAGTAAGAAAGTGTACACTACTAACAGCTCACATTCAGTGCCCTGGACGAGGGGGCGGGATAACGTCACCCCTGACCCCGTTATCCACACTCCCGCCAATTCTTGAATTTCTTTTCATAACACACACACATATATATATATATATATATATATAGCAACAGGAGAATACAGCAGCCCACTGCTAGCACAAAGATATAGATATAACATGAGAAGCTATTCAGCTATGGTGCAGTAATGAAATAGTGAGATACTTAGCTTGCAATTTGGCGGCCAAATAGCTTGGACCGTCCCACCACGGTAAGGTGATCTCATTGGGACAGACCCTACACTATGAATATGCCTCTCTGATCTATTCACACAGAGGCATATTCATAGTGTAGGGTCTGTCCCAATGAGATCACCTTACCGTGGTGGGACGGTCCAAGCTATTTGGCCGCCAAATTGCAAGCTAAGTATCTCACAATTTCATTACTGCACCATAGCTCAATAGCTTCTCATGTTGTATCTATATACTCATGCTTTATCTATATCTTTGTGCTAGCAGTGTGCTGCTGTATTCTCCTGTTACTGTATATTTAGCCCAGCAGCCTGCACCTGTAAGCCAGGTCCGTATAATAGTTTGGAGTCAATAGTGCTGGCCAGCTTATTCTTTGTTTGTAATATATATATATATATATATATATATATATATATATATATATGGTGTTGGTGTTCATTATGTAAAGGACCTGATGAAGGATGTACCTTTTAAAATGCATTGTCCTACCTGAACTACCTGTTTTATGACTCAAAGACAACAATTTTTCACTATCCTCCGGTGTGCACCTCTTAGCAGACATCAGACTTTTTTGCCTGATTACTGTGGAAACCTCGCCAGGTTTCTTCAGCACCAGCTGTTTTTTGTCCTGTACCTTCATCGCTGGCACAGCGGGACCGACGGCCAGCATCCTCCCAACACTGAAACCTACTATATGCGATCATCAGTGTTGTGCCTGCTTGCACAACACCTACAGGTGAGCAAATCTGTTATGGGGGGGGGGGAGAACATAATCCAGCCACAAAAACTAGGATTAACTGCACTATATAGCGCCATCTCTGCCTTTTTTTACCCCTTTTCCTCGAATACCTCTAAAATGATACATATCTTAACACACTTTTCTATTATTGTACAGCTTTAAAAAATAAAAAAAAAATAAAAAAAACTTTTTAAACAAAATTAGTATTTTTAAAATCGCCCTATTCTGACCCCCTATAACTTTATTTTTCCGTATACGGGGCTGTATGAGGGTTCATTTTTTGCGCTGTAATCTGTAGTATTCATGGGTACTACTTTTTTTGGGGACTTTGGTATTTTTTTTTTTTACGTTTAAACTGCTCATCATACGGGATAATTAATATATTTTAATAGATCTGACAATTTTGCATAGCGGTGATACCAAATATGTTGATGTATTGTTATTTTATTTTTTTGAAAAATAGGGAAATTTTTTTTTGTTGTTGGAGGAGGGGCTTATTTACTTTTATTAAAACTTTTAATACTTTTTTAGTCCCCATAGGGGACAATATTTTGCAGTCTTTAGATTGCAGATACTGATCAGTGTTATCTGCAGTCTACTTCTCTAGTATGATGGCAGGAGGCAGGTAAGGAGACCTCCGGCCACCATCTTGATCAGATCAGCCCATTGGACTGCAGCATTACCGAACGCTGAATGCATTACCGGCAGGTCCCTGACTGCTGACAGTGCTCCTGCACTCGCTTCATAGCCACAGCGGGAGTCAGGATGTAGAGTTAAAACCTGGTGCGCTAAGTACCAGGTGCTCAGGGCATACCTGTACGCCCTGCGTCCTCTAGGGGTTAAAGGAAATCTGTTAGAGTTTACCATATGTAATGCGTTATATATGGTAAAATGTTCTGCCTCACCATCCCTGGGAGACATTCCTGCGTGCAGGGATGGTAAAAGTATAGGGGGAGATTTATCAAAACCTGTGTAAAGGAAAAGTTTCCCAGTTGCCCATAGCAATCAATCAGATTGATACTTTTATTTTGCAGAGGCCTTGTTAAAAATGAAAGAAGCGATCTGATTGGTTGCTCTGGACAGGTTTTGATAAGTCTCCACCATATAGTGTATAAGTGTCCCCTGCTGGTCCTGTAAGTAGTCCCCCTGCTCTGCCTGTAATCATGCCCCACCACTTTTCCCCTTAAGGGTACATTCCCACACGGCGTATTTGCTGCTGCGTATTTTATTTTCTCTGTTGAAGTCAATGGGTAGGAAAATACACAGCACCAAATACGCAGCAAAATACGCCGTGTGGGAACGTACCCTTAAGGAGTACTCAAGAGCAACATAACATCCTCTATCCAAAAGGATAGAGGATAAGTTATAGATCACGGGGGGTCCGAGCGCTGGGGCCCCCTGGGATCTCCTGAATGGGGCCGCGGCAGTCTGCAGGAAGTGCAGTTTCGTCCCCAGCAGACACGCCCCCTCCATGTATGTCTATGGGGTAGAGGGGGGGGGGTTTGGCCACTGCGTCACGCGGGGACGGAACGCCCCCCTTTCCAGCATACTGCCACGGCCCTGTCCAGGAGATCCCGAGGGGCCCCAGCGCTCGGACCCCCACGATCTATAACTTATCCCCTAAGTTATATTGCACTACATATCTCCTTTAAAGGAGAACTCCAGAATAGAAAAATTGTCCCCATACTGCCAGCAGTAAAAAAATAAATAGATACATACCTTCCTTTGCTCCCCCGGTGCCTCCGGTAACCCACTTCGTTCTCCCGCAATCCTCTTCCTGGTTGCTGGTGGTCGGAGAGTCATACTGCGCTCAGCCAATCACCGGCCGCAGTGAAGTCCCATCTCGGCCGGCGATAGGCTGAGTGGCAGTGTGAGAAAGCATCAAGACACACAATTCTTCACTACACCGGCACCTGCTGCCAGGGCCGAAAACGTCACACTGCCGCTCAGCCTATCGCCGGCCGAGTCGGGACTTCACTGCGGCCGGTGATTGGCTGAGCGCAGTATGACTCGCCAACCAGGAAGAGGATTGCGGTGGAGACCGGAGTGGGTTACCGGAGGAGCAAAGGAAGGTACGTATCTATTTTTTTTACTGCTGGCAGCATGGAGGACAATTTTTCTATTCTGGAGTTCTCCTTTAAGCAGACAGAGCAGAGTAATGACACCCCTTCCTGTTAGGAGTTGTAAGGGCACTCTGGTTGTGAAACACTGCTTTAAAGAATAAATGAGAGAATGAATGAATTAAAGAATGTGAGACATGGTGGTCAAGCGTGCCTGAGAGTAACAATTGACAGAACACTGTTCTGGTGATGAGTGGGGGTCCAGTAGTCAGAGCCCCTTCAGTCATCTGGCCATGCCCTGTAGCAGTGGTCTTCAACCTGCGGACATCCAGATGTTTCAAAACTACAACTCCCAGCATGCCCGGACAGCCGATGGCTGTCCGGGCATGCTGGGAGTTGTAGTTTTGGAACATCTGGTGGTCTGCAGGTTTCAGACCACTGCCCTATAGCAATGTTTAAAAAAAAAAAAGTGTGTCTCTGGCTGTTGAAAAACTACAACTCTCAGCATGCCTTTGGCTGACCAGGCATGCTGAGAGTTGTAGTTTTGCAACAGCTGGAGACACGATGTTTAGAAAACATTGCCCTATAGAGGGGTCCCTTTTTATCTTGGAACAACCCCCGAATTAGCAGGGGCAATTGCCTAGAATCTGCTTATCTCCTCTATTCATATGGCCAGCTCGTGTATAGGATGTGATGGGCACAACATGGCAGCCCCCCCAGCACTGTGCCTCCCCCTTTTACCTTCCTCCCTCCAGGAAGTTGCAGACATTGTCGTCCCTCTTGGACACTAGGTGGAAGGTCTCCCTTACTATCTGCTGCTGCATCTCCTCAGCCTACAAGAGACAGGAGACAAGACATGAGCGCAGTGTCCGGCCGGGGAGCGGGGCCCCGAGAACTGCCCCTGGGGGCCACTCACAAAATGCTGGTAGAAGCGCATGAAGCGGGGCTTCCCATGGTTATTGAACACCAGAATCGCTTTTATCATCCTGACAGTACGGCTTTGATCCCAGTTCCTGCACCGGTAACCAGCATCCGACCACGGTGCACCACAGAATGCCGTCCCCCATGTGGAGCCACTTCCGGTTAGGTACCGGTGCATCACATGAGCTTTTGGGATTGGATTTCCTTATTTCTTGTTCTCTCCTGAAGGTGGAAATATAGAGGGACACTACGTGGTAGAGCTGTATATACAGGGGAGCCAGTTAGTATGGCGGGGGGACTTTTACAGTGATGCACATGACTTGAGGCTGTTGTTTTGTCCTGTTATGCGACTTTTAGATGTATTTTTATTGAGGATTTTCATAATAAAGATGGAATTATTTGACACCAATGGTCTCCAAGCTGTGGCTCTCCTTCTGTTGAGGCCACAGGTAGCAGAATCTTGGTGTGCGCCAGTTTTTTCCGAAAAGTACGTTTCCAGCTGTTGCAAAACTACAAATCCCAGCATGCCCGGACAGCCTTAGGCTGTCCTGGCATGCTGGGAGTTGTAGTTTTGCAACAGATAGAGACATACTTTTTGGAAAACTCTGGTGTACACCATGGTATCTGGCTCTGATACACTCTTCTATTAACAATGACACTTGGGGCTAGCTAACCACAGTGTTCTTCAACCTGTGGCTCTGCAGCTGTTACAAACCTACAACTCCCATGATCAGCAGGAGAGCTGTTGGCTGTCCCAGCATGCTGGTAGTTGTAGTTTTGCAACAGCTTGCCTTAAATTGGAGATCCCTAATCGGGAGCAGCGGACCCCAGTCACTTCTATGGCTGGATGCAGTCGCCTAGTGACTCCGTTCGGGATGTATCCGCTAATTTAGGCAGACTCAAAAACGGGGGCTGTTAAAGGTGTTATCCAGGAATAGAAAAACAGCTAACTTCTTTCAAAAATTGTTCCCAGTCTGTCTCCAGGTTGGGTGTGGTTCTGCAGCTCAGTTCCATTGAAGTGAATGGAGCCAAGTTGTAATACCACACCCATCCTAGGGACAGACGTGGAGCTGTTTTTGAAAGAAATTAGTTCTATTTTTTTATTCCTGGATAACCCCTTTAAGATTTTGAAATAACGCATAAGTCTCTAAAGCAGTGTTTCCCAAGTGCGGTCCTCATGTACCCCCAACAGGTCATGTTTTCTGGATTTCCTTAGTCTTTCACAGGTGACACAACTGTGGTGATGCCTGATGCACTGACCATAATTATATTACCTGTGAAAGACTAAGGGAATCCTGAAAACATGACCTGTTGGGGATGCTTGAGGACCACGCTTGAGAAACAGTGCTTTAAAGAATTACTAGAAGACACCGTTCAGCCATAGAAGTGTATGGGGTTCGCTCCTCCCAATAACAGAGTACAATGGGATGCTGACGGAAAAAGATTAATGGGGGCAGGAACGTGGTGTGAACCTAGTCTTAAATTTAGAAACTTAAATCTACAGTTGCATTGAGCAGTAGATTTGGGCCATTTTAGCCTGTTTTAACAGGGGCCATCCAGGGATAGTAACACCAAGCTAATTTATTCCAAAAACAGCACCACCCCTATCCTCAGGTTGTGTGAGATATTACAACTTGACTTCTATCACCTCAATGGAACTGAGCTGCAGTACCACATACAACTTAAGTACTGAGGTGCTGCTGTTTTTAAAAGAAATTAGCCAGTGTTTCTGTACCTGGATATCCCCTGGACAAGGGATGCATGGTGAGTAAGGCAGCATCATACATTGCAGAACAAAATATTGTAGCATCAAGTGAGTGTGGTTGAGCTGCAACCAGCAAGTTACCAAGACCAGAAACCCGAATGGTGCATACATGTGAGCTGTAGCTGCCTTACATAGTTATTGTGAGGCCTTTGTTTAACCCCTTAAGGACCGGAGTAATGAACTTCCAGACGCTGTGAGCGGAGCTCCAAAAGTCAGGGCAGCGCACAACCCCTTTTTACAGGACAGCTGGAGGGTCCCTACCTGCCTCCTCGCTGTCCGATCGCCGAATGACTGTTCAGTGCCTGAGATCCAGGCATGAGCAGTCAAGCGGCAGAATCATCGATCACTGGTTTCCTATGAGAAACCAGTGATCAATGTGAAAGATCAGTGTGTGCAGTGTTATAGGTCCCTATGGGAGCTATAACACTGCAAAAAAAAGTGGGGAAAAAAAAGTGAATAAAGATCATTTAACCCCTTCCCTATTAAAAGTTTGAATCACCCCCCTTTTCCCATAAAAAAACAGTGTAAATAAAAATAAACATATATGGTATCACCGCGTG
The DNA here is from genome assembly GCF_029499605.1 of Hyla sarda. Lineage (NCBI taxonomy): Eukaryota > Metazoa > Chordata > Amphibia > Anura > Hylidae > Hyla > Hyla sarda. Next base: position 122,940,395 of record NC_079192.1, read on the forward strand.
CGGAAATATCCGAATTATAAAAATATATCGTTAATTAAACCGCACGGTCAATGGTGTACGCGCAAAAAAATTCCAAAGTCCAAATTTTTGGTCACATTTTTTTTTTTTTTAAACTTTATTTTGGTTTTATTATTTCCAACAAGGAACACAGATAAAAAAACAGGGAAAGTAATACGGTCCATCCAATGTCAAGTCTTCAAGGTGTATGCAGCCATGCAAATATACATAATAAGGTACAAAAAAAAACATAGGATTACAGGAGAGCAATACAAAAATCGTAATGTAAGGCATTACAACTGTTCAATCCAAGTAAACCACACATCACTACGTTGTTTAGAAAGTCCTAACCGTTTAGCTATGAGGCCCTCAAGGGTGAGGTTATTGCGTATTTCTGCTTTAATGGCTGGGAGGGCAGGAATGTCTGTTGACTTCCAGCACCTAGCAATCGCTGTTCGAGCCACAGTGAGAACCTGGAACAAGATCGTAATGTGTGTAGGAAGCAACAATTCTACACCCAGAGTTAACAGGGCCACCTCCGGACCCCATGGGAAGGGAACCATGAGTAAGGAGTCAAGCAGGCTCCTCACTTGCTCCCAGAACGGTCGCACTTCGGGGCATGACCACCAGATATGCAACAGCGACCCCTCCGCTGCCCTGCATCTCCAACACAATGGCTGTACCGATGGGAACATTCTAGCCAATCTAGCTGGGGTGTAGTACCATCTATACAGGAGCTTGCGGGACGCCTCAAAGTGAGAAGCACACCTAGAGTGTTTTTTAGGTAAAGAAAATGCAAGCTCCCACTGTTCGGAGGAGAATGTCATATTCAGGTCCCGCTCCCATTTGTCCTGAAAGGGGTAACGCTCCGGGCGATCTAATCTCACTATCTCAGAATATCCGATAGTAATGCCTTTCCGAAACGTCCCCCCATCCAGGAAATGGGATTCGTAAGTCGTTTTAAGGGGAACCACCGGCCACTGTAGGGAGTGCATAAAATGTCTCAGTCTAAGATATAGAAAAAAGTCCTTATTAGGGACCCCATATCTAGCAACTATCGTGGAGAAAGAAAGCAAGCCATCCCCATCAACTACGTCAGAAAGGAATCTGATACCTTTAGTCACCCAGTGTCGAAAGTCAATGTCTGGAAGGTGCAGACCGATTGCCTCCACAGGAACCAGGCTTATTCTAGGGGGGAGTAATCTATTGCATATTGCAGACTTGCTCCATTGTCTGATTGCAGCTGCTATCGTAGTGTATGGAGAAGAGGGCGAAGAGGTAGGGTTGAAGCGGAGAGTCCATAGGAAATAGAAAAGTGAAGGAGAGGACAGAAGAGATGCTTCAATATCCACCCAATGTGGCGATTCCACCTGCCACCACCACTTCTTCAATTGATCTAATATAACCGCCTGGTAGTAAGCCCTAATATTTGGGACTCCCATACCCCCCCTCTCCACAGACTGATACAGTAAGGCTGCTCTAACCCTGGATCTCTTCCCTGACCATATAAAGCGGAGTACCATCCTCTGGAGTTGTGCTATATAGAAAGCTGGTACTATCACCGGCAAATTTCTAAAGAAGTATAGGATTCTGGGTAATACCATCATTTTAGCCGTGGCTATCCGCCCCGCCCATGAGATAGGGAGGGAACCGTACTGTTCCATATCTTTCCCAATTTGTGCCTTCAAGGTGGAAAAGTTCACTGCCACTAGGTTGCTGGGATGGGGGGTTAATGATATGCCCAAGTAAGGTATCTGTTACGCCGAGCGCTCCGGGTCCCCGCTCCTCCCCGGAGCGCTCGCTTCACTCTCCCCGCGGCAGCGCTCCGGTCACGTCCTTTGACCCGGGGCGCTGCGATTCCGCTGCCAGCCGGGATGCGATTCGCGATGCGGGTAGCGCCCGCTCGCGATGCGCACCCCGGCTCCCCTACCTGACTCGCTCTCCGTCTGTTCTGTCCCGGCGCGCGCGGCCCCGCTCCCTAGGGCGCGCGCGCGCCGGGTCTCTGCGATTTAAAGGGCCACTGCGCCGCTGATTGGCGCAGTGGTTCCAATTAGTGTGTTCACCTGTGCACTTCCCTATATCACCTCACTTCCCCTGCACTCCCTTGCCGGATCTTGTTGCCTTAGTGCCAGTGAAAGCGTTCCTTGTGTGTTCCTTGCCTGTGTTTCCAGACCTTCTGCCGTTGCCCCTGACTACGATCCTTGCTGCCTGCCCCGACCTTCTGCTACGTCCGACCTTGCTTTTGCCTACTCCCTTGTACCGCGCCTATCTTCAGCAGCCAGAGAGGTGAGCCGTTGCTAGTGGATACGACCTGGTCACTACCGCCGCAGCAAGACCATCCCGCTTTGCGGCGGGCTCTGGTGAAAACCAGTAGTGGCTTAGAACCGGTCCACTAGCACGGTCCACGCCAATCCCTCTCTGGCACAGAGGATCCACTACCTGCCAGCCGGCATCGTGACAGTAGATCCGGCCATGGATCCCGCTGAAGTTCCTCTGCCAGTTGTCGCTGACCTCACCACGGTGGTCGCCCAGCAGTCACAACAGATAGCGCAACAAGGCCAACAGCTGTCTCAACTGACCGTTATGCTACAACAGTTACTACCACAGCTTCAGCAGTCATCTCCTCCGCCAGCTCCTGCACCTCCTCCGCAGCGAGTGGCCGCTCCTGGGATACGCTTATCCTTGCCGGATAAATTTGATGGGGACTCTAAGTTTTGCCGTGGCTTTCTTTCCCAATGTTCCCTGCATCTGGAGATGATGTCGGACCTGTTTCCCACTGAAAGGTCTAAGGTGGCTTTCGTAGTCAGCCTTTTGTCCGGAAAAGCCCTGTCATGGGCCACACCGCTCTGGGACCGCAATGACCCCGTCACTGCCTCTGTACACTCCTTCTTCTCGGAAATCCGAAGTGTCTTTGAGGAACCTGCCCGAGCCTCTTCTGCTGAGACTGCCCTGTTGAACCTGGTCCAGGGTAATTCTTCCGTTGGCGAGTATGCCGTACAATTCCGTACTCTTGCTTCAGAATTGTCCTGGAATAATGAGGCCCTCTGCGCGACCTTCAAAAAAGGCCTATCCAGCAACATTAAAGATGTTCTGGCCGCACGAGAAATTCCTGCTAATCTACATGAACTTATTCACCTAGCCACTCGCATTGATATGCGTTTTTCCGAAAGGCGTCAGGAACTCCGCCAAGATATGGACTCTGTTCGCACGAGGCGTTTCTTCTCCTCGGCTCCTCTCTCCTCTGGTCCCCTGCAATCTGTTCCTGTGCCTCCCGCCGTGGAGGCTATGCAGGTCGACCGGTCTCGCCTGACACCTCAAGAGAGGACACGACGCCGTATGGAGAACCTCTGCCTGTACTGTGCTAGTACCGAACACTTCCTGAGAGATTGTCCTATCCGTCCTCCCCGCCTGGAAAGACGTACGCTGACTCCGCACAAAGGTGAGACAGTCCTTGATGTCTACTCTGCTTCTCCACGTCTTACTGTGCCTGTGCGGATGTCTGCCTCTGCCTTCTCCTTCTCTACAGTGGCCTTCTTGGACTCTGGATCTGCAGGAAATTTTATTTTGGCCTCTCTCGTCAACAAGTTCAACATCCCGGTGACCAGTCTCGCCAGACCCCTCTACATCAATTGTGTAAATAATGAAAGATTGGACTGTACCATACGTTTCCGCACGGAGCCCCTTCTTATGAGCATCGGATCTCATCATGAGAGGATTGAACTTTTGGTCCTCCCCAATTGCACCTCGGAAATTCTCCTTGGACTTCCCTGGCTTCAACTTCATTCCCCTACCCTGGATTGGTCCACTGGGGAGATCAAGAGTTGGGGGTCCTCTTGTTCCAAGAACTGTCTAAAACCGGTTCCCAGTAACCCTTGCCGTAACTCTGTGGTTCCTCCAGTAACCGGTCTCCCTAAGGCCTATATGGACTTCGCGGATGTTTTCTGCAAAAAACAAGCTGAGACTCTACCTCCTCACAGGCCTTATGATTGCCCTATCGACCTCCTCCCGGGTACTACTCCACCCCGGGGCAGAATTTATCCTCTCTCTGCCCCAGAGACTCTTGCCATGTCCGAATACGTCCAGGAGAATCTAAAAAAGGGCTTTATCCGTAAATCCTCCTCTCCTGCCGGAGCCGGATTTTTCTTTGTGTCCAAAAAAGATGGCTCCCTACGTCCTTGCATTGACTACCGCGGTCTTAATAAAATCACGGTTAAGAACCGCTACCCCTTACCCCTCATCTCTGAACTCTTTGATCGCCTCCAAGGTGCCCACATCTTCACTAAATTGGACTTAAGAGGCGCCTATAACCTCATCCGCATCAGAGAGGGGGACGAGTGGAAAACGGCATTTAACACCAGAGATGGACACTTTGAGTATCTGGTCATGCCCTTTGGACTGTGCAACGCCCCTGCCGTCTTCCAAGACTTTGTCAATGAAATTTTTCGTGATCTGTTATACTCCTGTGTTGTTGTATATCTGGACGATATCCTAATTTTTTCTGCCAATCTAGAAGAACACCGCCAGCATGTCCGTATGGTTCTTCAGAGACTTCGTGACAACCAACTCTATGCCAAAATTGAGAAATGTCTGTTTGAATGCCAATCTCTTCCTTTTCTAGGATATTTGGTCTCTGGCCAGGGACTACAGATGGATCCAGACAAACTCTCTGCCGTCTTAGATTGGCCACGCCCCTCCGGACTCCGTGCTATCCAACGCTTTTTGGGGTTCGCCAATTATTACAGGCAATTTATTCCACATTTTTCTACCATTGTGGCTCCTATCGTGGCTTTAACCAAAAAAAATGCTGATCCCAAGTCCTGGCCTCCTCAAGCAGAAGACGCCTTTAAACGACTCAAGTCTGCCTTTTCTTCGGCTCCCGTCCTCTCCAGACCTGACCCTTCCAAACCCTTCCTATTGGAGGTTGATGCCTCCTCAGTGGGAGCTGGAGCTGTTCTTCTACAAAAAAATTCTTCCGGGCATGCTGTCACTTGTGGTTTTTTCTCTAGGACCTTCTCTCCAGCGGAGAGGAACTACTCCATCGGGGATCGAGAGCTTCTAGCCATTAAATTAGCACTTGAGGAATGGAGGCATCTGCTGGAGGGATCAAGTTCTCCTGTTATTATCTACACCGACCACAAGAACCTCTCCTACCTCCAGTCTGCCCAACGGCTGAATCCTCGCCAGGCCCGGTGGTCTCTGTTCTTTGCCCGATTTAATTTTGAGATTCACTTTCGTCCTGCCGATAAGAACATTAGGGCCGATGCTCTCTCTCGTTCCTCGGATGCCTCAGAAGTTGAACTCTCTCCGCAACACATCATTCCACCTGACTGCCTGATCTCCACTTCTCCTGCCTCCATCAGGCAGACTCCTCCAGGAAAGACCTTTGTTTCTCCTCGCCAACGCCTCGGAATCCTCAAATGGGGTCACTCCTCCCATCTCGCAGGTCATGCGGGTATCAAGAAATCTGTGCAACTCATCTCCCGCTTCTATTGGTGGCCGACTCTGGAGACGGATGTTGTGGACTTTGTGCGAGCCTGCACTATCTGTGCCCGGGATAAGACTCCTCGCCAGAAGCCCGCTGGTTTTCTTCATCCTCTGCCTGTCCCCGAACAGCCTTGGTCTCTGATTGGTATGGATTTTATTACTGATTTACCCCCTTCCCGTGGCAACACTGTTATTTGGGTGGTCGTTGATCGATTCTCCAAAATGGCACATTTCATCCCTCTTCCTGGTCTTCCTTCTGCGCCTCAGTTGGCTAAACAATTTTTTGTACACATTTTTCGTCTTCACGGGTTGCCTACGCAGATTGTCTCGGATAGAGGCGTCCAATTCGTGTCTAAATTCTGGAGGGCTCTCTGTAAACAACTCAAGATTAAATTAAATTTTTCTTCTGCATATCATCCCCAGTCCAATGGACAAGTAGAAAGGATTAACCAGATCTTGGGTGATTATTTGCGACATTTTGTTTCCTCCCGCCAGGATGACTGGGCAGATCTCCTCCCATGGGCCGAATTCTCGTATAACTTCAGGGTCTCTGAGTCTTCCTCCAAATCCCCATTTTTCGTGGTGTACGGCCGTCACCCTCTTCCCCCCCTCCCTACTCCCTTGCCCTCTGGTCTGCCCGCTGTGGATGAAATTTCTCGTGACCTTTCCATCATATGGAGAGAGACCCAAAATTCTCTCTTACAGGCTTCATCACGCATGAAGAAGTTCGCGGATAAGAAAAGAAGAGCTCCCCCCGTTTTTTCCCCTGGAGACAAGGTATGGCTCTCCGCTAAATATGTCCGCTTCCGTGTCCCTAGCTACAAGTTGGGTCCACGCTATCTTGGTCCTTTCAAAATTTTGTGTCAAATTAATCCTGTCTCTTATAAACTTCTTCTTCCTCCCTCTCTTCGTATCCCTAATGCCTTTCACGTCTCTCTTCTCAAACCACTCATCCTCAACCGTTTTTCTCCCAAATCTGTTCCTCCCACTCCTGTTTCCGGCTCCTCGGACATCTTCTCGGTCAAAGAAATTTTAGCTGCCAAAAAGGTCAGAGGGAAAAATTTTTTTTTAGTGGACTGGGAGGGTTGTGGTCCTGAAGAGAGATCCTGGGAACCTGAGGACAACATCCTGGACAAAAGTCTGCTCCTCAGGTTCTCAGGCTCTAAGAAGAGGGGGAGACCCAAGGGGGGGGGTACTGTTACGCCGAGCGCTCCGGGTCCCCGCTCCTCCCCGGAGCGCTCGCTTCACTCTCCCCGCGGCAGCGCTCCGGTCACGTCCTTTGACCCGGGGCGCTGCGATTCCGCTGCCAGCCGGGATGCGATTCGCGATGCGGGTAGCGCCCGCTCGCGATGCGCACCCCGGCTCCCCTACCTGACTCGCTCTCCGTCTGTTCTGTCCCGGCGCGCGCGGCCCCGCTCCCTAGGGCGCGCGCGCGCCGGGTCTCTGCGATTTAAAGGGCCACTGCGCCGCTGATTGGCGCAGTGGTTCCAATTAGTGTGTTCACCTGTGCACTTCCCTATATCACCTCACTTCCCCTGCACTCCCTTGCCGGATCTTGTTGCCTTAGTGCCAGTGAAAGCGTTCCTTGTGTGTTCCTTGCCTGTGTTTCCAGACCTTCTGCCGTTGCCCCTGACTACGATCCTTGCTGCCTGCCCCGACCTTCTGCTACGTCCGACCTTGCTTTTGCCTACTCCCTTGTACTGCGCCTATCTTCAGCAGCCAGAGAGGTGAGCCGTTGCTAGTGGATACGACCTGGTCACTACCGCCGCAGCAAGACCATCCCGCTTTGCGGCGGGCTCTGGTGAAAACCAGTAGTGGCTTAGAACCGGTCCACTAGCACGGTCCACGCCAATCCCTCTCTGGCACAGAGGATCCACTACCTGCCAGCCGGCATCGTGACAGTATCTTCTCTGAAGCCCACCTAAAGGGAAACTGCGTTTTCAGTCTATTCTCCAAGTCTACAGGTATGTTAAGTGCCAAGATATTGGACTTAGAAGCATTCAGTTTATAATAGCTAGCGTGGCTGAAGTTCTCAAGTATCTCCATCACAGCCGGTAGGGAGATTTGAGGGCGGGAGAGGCACAGTATAACGTCATCGGCAAAGAGGCCGATTCGGTGATCCGTGGGGCCCACTGTAATGCCGGTGATAACGGGAGATTCTCTAACCCGTTGTGCAAACGGCTCCATAACAAGGGTAAAAATTATTGGGGACAGGGGGCACCCTTGTCTAGTCCCATTAGTCAGGGAAAATCCCTCAGAGAGGGCACCGGACGAGAACACTCTCGCCGAAGGTAAGGTGTAGAGGGCCATGATCGCTCGCCCAAATGCGGGAGGAATGCAAAATTTAAGGAGAACCGCTCGCAGATATCCCCAATGAACCCGATCGAACGCCTTCTCCGCATCCAAGGAAAGGAGCAGAGAAGGCGTCCGATCAGCGCGGGCCTTAGTAATCAGGCTCAGAAGGCGTCTTGTGCCATCTAGGGTCTGACGTCGCTGCACAAAGCCTACCTGATCTCTATTCACAAGGGAAGGGAGATAGACGTTAAGTCGGGATGCCAACACCATAGCGTATAGCTTGATATCACTGTTAAGCAGCGAGATGGGCCTATAACTACTCGGGTCATCAGGGGGTTTACCCTCCTTAGGGATGGTGACTATCAAGGCCTCTAACATCTCTTTTGGGGGCTGACCGGAGTCACTAATATTATTAAAGACCCTGGTTAGATAGGGGGCAACCAGCGTGTCGAACCTCTTATAGAAGTCATTCAGGAGACCATCTGGTCCCGGTGACTTGCCTTTTTTGAGGGAGCGGATACAAGAAACCACCTCCTCCTCCAAGAAAGGCCTACTAAGTTCTTCTGCCTGGTCAGGTGACAAAGTGGGCAGAGATACAGAAGAAAGGAATGAAGAGATAGTGTCAGCAGATGGTTGGTGTGTCAAGGGGTCCTGGCGTAGGTTGTATAAGTTGCTATAGTAACCCGCGAAGCAATCAGCCATTCCCTTCGGATCAGTAAGCTTGACACCTTGTGGGTTAGTCAGGTAAGCTATTCTAGACCTAGCCATCTTCTTCTTCAACTGCTTGGCTAATGTAGAGCTTGTCTTATTTCCCTGCCAATAGTACGTCATTTTAAGCCTTCTAAGTGCCAACTCGTGTGAGTGTAAAGACAAGGCGTGGAGTTCAGCATGCAGCCGCGTGAGGTCGGCAGCAGTAGTAGGTGAGAAGCATTCTTTGTTATGTCTATGTAACTCAGCTATCCTCTGTTGCAGTTGCAAAGTCCTGGACACCCTCACTTTTCGCTCATGTGACGTCTGGCTAATGAAATGGCTCCTAATGGTAGCCTTAAAGGCACACCACAAGGTAGTGTCGGCCACAGATCTATCATCATTAATCTGGAAAAAGGCAGGGACAACTGCAGCTGTGGCTTCAGCATACTCAGGATTATGCAAGATCATGGGGTTAAGTCGCCAGACCGAAGCTGGGTGGTGTGTGTACGCTTCCCTGATGGAGATACTAATGGGGGAGTGATCAGACCACTCCAACGACATGATCTTAGTTTGTGCTATTAAAGGGAGCAGAGATCTAGACACCAAGGTGTAGTCTATGCGGGAGTAGGTCCTATGTGCAGTAGAATAAAATGTAAAGTCTTTCTCAGTAGGATGGGTCACCCTCCACGCATCATACAACCCAAAGGCAGAGATCATAGAAAAAAAGCTAGTCGGGCCCGACCTAGAGGGTACAGCTGTAGTGTCAACCTGCGGCCACATAGACATATTAAAGTCACCCAACAATACCGTGTGACCCATTGCTACTTTCTCCACCTGACGTAGGAGTGATTTAAGGAACCTACACTGACGGCGATTAGGTGCATACAGAGCCACTAGCGTGTATAGCACACCATTGAGCGTGCATATTAAAATTATGTATCTGCCATCAGTGTCAATCTGAGTATGTTGTACAGAAAAAGCCACCGAGTCCCGTATGGCAATGACCACCCCCCTCTTCTTGTGGTGGGCGTGAGAGTGAAACATGTGGGGGTACCTAGAATGTTTAAGACGTCCGGCGTCTTCTACATTTAAATGAGTTTCTTGCAAGGAGAGAACATCGGTATGCAAGCGCTTGGCTTCATGCCATACACGGGAGCGCTTGAATGGCGAGTTCAATCCTCTAACATTAATAGAGACCAAGTTAAGCACCATTGCTAGACATAGAAAAATTCACAGTCACCGCTAATAACTTCTTAACAGTAATAAACATCAGTACTAGAAACTTCGTCACTTTTGTGCAAAAACAATCGTCAGGACTTGAGGACATGTACCTTAATGATCTAGACAGGACAGACCAACATACAGGGGTAAAACACAAAAAAGGGGAGAACAAAAACAGGGAAACCACAAGAACACAAAGAGCAATGAAGGCCATGTGGTAAGCCTCAATGGGGGACAGGAGAAATCGTAATGTCCGCAGCTGGGCCTGCAAAAAGAAATCCGTCTAGGAGGTACCTAGCACAAGGCAGAAAAAGGCTAAACAGGACCAGGAAAATTGTACCAGTTCCAGACGCAGCAACCTGTAGCAAATAGTCCACACAGCTTAGGGAAAAACCAGAGATCACAGCACCATCACATCACTTAGGGTTCTTTCGCTTGCGGTTAGTGACCACACTCCATTCCTCCTCCACTGCAGGGATGGAAGAAGTTCCAGCGGCCTTCAGGGACGGTGAAGTAGCAGGTAAGTTCCATTCAATGCATAAGCGCTCCAACTCGGCTGGCGTGGACACCACTTTCTTAGTGCCCTCATGAGTGACAATCATCTTGACAGGAAAACCCCACTTGTAGGGAATCCCCTGCTCCCGCAGTACTTTAGCACCAGCACTGAATTCCCGTCGCCTGGCAAGAGTGGCCGCCGAGAGATCCGTGTATAATTGCAGGGCAGCAAATCGTTCAGGCAGGTCCGAGGCAGTACGAGCAGCTTGCATAAGTTGGTCTTTAATGTGATAAAAATGCATTCGGAGAATCACATCACGCGGCACAGAGCTGGGGAGAGACTTCGACTTAGGCAGTCTGTGCACCCTGTCTATGAGCAAATCAAGAGCAGTGGATTGAGGAAGAAGCAAGGTGAAGAAGTCGGTTAGGTAGTCATGAAGGTCATCCGTTTTGACAGACTCCGGCACTCCTCTAACCCTAAGGTTGTTGCGGCGGGAGCGGTCTTCTACATCCGCGAGCTTTAGTTTAAGGGCCAGCACCTCATCCTCCAAGGAGTTAGTCACATCCACCACTGTATTATGCGAGGCCGTGAGCTCTGCCATTTTAGTCTCAATATGAGAGGTACGGTGCCCTACATTAGCAAGCTCAGTCTGTATACTTGTAACCGCCGTATTCAGGTCAGCCTGTATGGAGCGTTTCATTTCTGATAGTAAGCCTCTCATGACTTGCTCTGTGAGTGGGGCTTGGGCACCCCCCTCAGTATCTCTCATAGGCAGACCCCTTGGCAGTTGCTTATCTGAAGGCACAGGAGAGAGTCGTACCTGAGGTGAGCCGGTCAGCGTTGCAGAGCCGCCGGGAGCGGACAGAGCCGTGGATGCTGGAGCCAGATTATGATCGCTGTTTGCCCTGGAGGAGGCCGAAGCCGGAGAGGCATTCCCCGCCGACGGTGATGTTGATCCACTTGTAGAGGGCACTCCAGCTTGCCGAGGCGGGAAGACCGCCGCGCCATCTTGTGTGATCTCGGCAGCGGGGATTAACGCCGTAAGTTTCATGGGGCTTTTCTTCCTGTTGCCCCTTGTACGAGTCATGGTTCCGCTGACAGGTAGTCCCCCAACCGGTGGCAGTCCTTGAGGAGCAGATTAGGCAGGTACAGACGCCATGTAGCCGCTAGCAAGCCCAGAGGAGAGAGGAGCACAGGGATTATGCGACCGCCGCCATGCACTGCAGGACACCCCCCCTTTTGGTCACATTTTATATCATGAAAAAAGGAATCAATAAGTCCTATCAATGCAAAAATGGTACCGTTAAAAACTTCAGATCACGGCGCAAAAGATGAGCCCTCATACCGCCCAATTTTTCGGCCGTATGCGGTTTCCCGACCGCAGGCAAAAACGTGGTCGACCACGTTTTTGCCTGCGGTCGGGAAACCGCATACGGCCGAGAAAGCAGCCGACCGGAGGCTGCGGTTCATTCCAGTCGGCTCATAGACATACATTAACTACGGTTCCCGAATACGGCTGAGTGCGAGCGCCGCGATTAAGCCCCGCCCACCCCTCCTCCCAGCCGTATACGGGAACCGTAATTACAAACCGTAGTGTGAACCCAGCCTAAGTAGGGTATCATTTTAATCATATGGACCTACAGAATAAAGATAAGGTGTCATTTTTACCGAAAAATTTACCACGTAGAAACGGAAGCCCCCGAAAGTTACAAAACGACAGATTTTTTAAAAATTTTTGTCGCATAATGATTTTTTTTTCCGTTTCACCGTAGATTTTTGGGCAAAATGACTGACGTCATTACAAAGTAGAATTGGTGGCGCAAAAAATAAGCAATCATATGGATTTTTAGGGGCAAAATTGAAAGAGTTATGATTTTTTAAAGGCAAGGAGCAAAAAACGAAAGTGCAAAAACGGGAAAAACCCCCGGTCCTTAAGGGGTTAAGGACCCGGGCATTTTTTGCACATCTGACCACTGTCACTTTAAGCATTAATAACTCTGGGATGCTTTTACTTTTCATTCTGATTCTGAGAATGTTTTTTCGTGACATATTCTACTTTAACATAGTGGTAAAATTTTGTCGATAGTTGCATCATTTCTTGGTGAAAAATTCCCAAATTTGATGAAAAATTTTAAAATGTTGCATTTTTTTAACCCCTTAAGAACCGAGCCCTTTTTCACCTTAAGGACCGGAGCGTTTTTTGCAAATCTGACGACTGTCATTTTAAACATTAATAACTCTGGAATGCTTTTAGTTATCATTCTGATTCCGAGATTGTTTTTTCGTAACTTATTCTACTTTAACTTAGTGGTAAAATTTTATGGTAACTTGCATCCTTTCTTGGTGAAAAATCCCCAAATTTTATGAAAAAAATTAAAATTTTGCATTTTTCTCATTTTGAAGCTCTCTGCTTGTAAGGAAAATGGATATTCAAAAGAATTTTTTTTTTTGGTTCACATATACAATATGTCTACTTTATGTTTGCATCATAAAATTTATGAGTTTTTACTTTTGGAAGACACCAGAGGGCTTCAAAGTTCAGCAGCAATTTTGAAATTTTTCACAAAATTTTCAAACTCGCTATTTTTCATGGACCAGTTCAGGTTTGAAGTGGATTTGAAGCATCTTCATATTAGAAATACCCCCATAAAAGACCCCATTATAAAAACTACACCCCCCAAAGTATTGAAAATGACATTCAGTAAGTATATTAACCCTTTAGGTGTTTCACAGGAATAGCAGCAAAGTGAAGGAGAAAATTTAAAATCTTCATTTTTTACACTCGCATGTTCTTGTAGACCCAATTTTTGAATTTTTGCAAGGGGTAAAAAGGAGAAGATTTTTACTTGTATTTGAAACCCAATTTCTCTCGAGTAAGCATATACCTCATATGTCTATGTTAATTGTTCGGCGGGCGCAGTAGAGGGCTCAGAAGGGAAGGAGCGTCAAATGGTTTTTGGGGGGCATGTCACCTTTAGGAAGCCCCTATGGTGCCAGGACAGCAAAAAAACACACATGGCATACCATTTTGGAAACTAGACCCCTCAGGGAACGTAACAAGGGGTAAAGTGAACCTTAATACCCCACAGGTGTTTCACGACTTTTGCATATGTAAAAAAAAAAATTTTTGTTTTACCTAAAATGGTTGATTTCCCAAAAATTTTGCATTTTAAAAAAGTGTAATAGCAGAAAATACCCCCCAAAATTTGAAGCCAAATTTCTCCCGATTCAGAAAACATCCCATATGGGGGTGAAAATTGCTCTGCTGGCGCACTACAGGTCTCAGAAGAGAAGGAGTCACATTTGGCTTTTTGAAAGCAAATTTTGCTCTGGGGGCATGCCGCATTTAGGAAGCCCCTATGGTGCCAGGACAGCAAAAAAACACACATGGCATACCATTTTGGAAACTAGACCCCTCAGGGAACGTAACAAGGGGTAAAGTGAACCTTAATACCCCACAGGTATTTCACGACTTTTGCATATGTAAAAAAAATTATAATTTTTTTACCTAAAATGCTTGGTTTCCCAAAAATTTAACATTTTTAAAAAGGGTAATAGCAGAAAATACCCCCCAAAATTTGAAGCCCAATTTCTCCCGATTCAGAAAACACCCCATATGGGGGTGAAAAGTGCTCTGCTGGCGCACTACAGGTCTCAGAAGAGAAGGAGTCACATTTGGCTTTTTGAAAGCAAATTTTGCTCTGGGGGCATGCCGCATTTAGGAAGCCCCTATGGTGCCAGGACAGCAAAAAAAAAACACATGGCATACCATTTTGGAAACTAGACCCCTCGGGGAACGTAACAAGGGGTTAAGTGAACCTTTATACCCCACAGGTATTTCATGACTTTTGTATATGTAAAAAAAAAAAAATTTTTTTTTTACCTAAAATGCTTGTTTTCCCAAAAATTTTACATTTTTAAAAAGGGTAATAGCAGAAAATACCCCCCAAAATTTGAAGCCCAATGTCTCCCAAATACGGCGATACCCCATATGTGTCCCTAAACTGTTGCCTTGAAATACGACAGGGCTCCAAAGTGAGAGCGCCATGCGCATTTGAGGCCTAAATTAGGGATTGCTTAGGGGTGGACATAGGGGAATTCTACGCCAAAGATTCCCAAACAGGGTGCCTCCAGCTGTTGTAAAACTCCCAGCATGCCTGGACAGTCAGTGGCTATCTGCCAATACTGGGAGTAGTTGTTTTGCAACAGCTGGAGGCTCCGTTCTGGAAACAGTGGCGTACCAGACGTTTTTCATTTTTATTGGGGAGAGGAGGCGGGCTGTGTAGGGGTATGTGTATATGTAGTGTTTTTAACTTTTTTATTTTATTTTGTGTTAGTGTAGTGTAGTGTTTTTAGGGTACAGTCGCACAGGCGGGGGGTTCACAGTAGTTTCCCGCTGGCAGCTTGAGCTGCAGCAGAAAATTTGCCGCAGCTCAAACTTGCAGCCGGATACTTACTGTAATCCTCCGCCCATGTGAGTGTACCCTGTACGTTCACATTGGGGGGGGGGAACATCCAGCTGTTGCAAAACTACAACTCCCAGCATGGACGGTCTATCAGTGCATGCTGGGAGTTGTAGTTTTGCAACAGCTGGAGACACACAGGTTGTGAAACACCGAGTTTGGTAACAAACTCAGTGTTTTGCAACCAGTGTGCCTTCAGCTGTTGCAAAAGCTACAACCCCCAGCATGTACGGACAGCGGAAGGGCATGCTGGGTCTTGTAGTTATGCAACAGCCGGAGGCATACTACATTGGCTGGGGATGCTGGGGATTGTAGTTATGCAACAGCTGGAGACACACTGGTTTACTACTTAACTCAGTGTGCCTTCAGCTGTTGCAAAACTACAACTCTCAGCAGTCACTGACAGCCAACGGGCATGCTGTGAGTTGTAGTTATGCAACCACCAGATGCACCACTACAACTCCCAGCATGCACTTTAGCTGATTGTGCAAGCTGGGAGTTGTAGTTACACAACAGCTGAAGGTACACTTTTCCATAGAAAGAATGTGCCTCCAGCTGTTGCAAAACTACAAGTCCCAGCATGCCCATAAGGGCATGCTGGGAGTTGTGGTGGTCTGCCTCCTGCTGTTGCATAACTACAGCTCCCAGCATGCCCTTGTTGCTGTTGCTGTTGAAGAAGGGCGGAGCGGGTTGCGGGAGTGACACCCGCAGCAGGCGCCCTGATTGGTCGGCCGGTAATCTGGCCGACGAATCAGGGCGATTGTGAGGTGGCACCAGTGCCACCTCACTCCTGCAGGCTCTGGCTGTTCGGGGCCGTCTCTGACAGCCAATAATTCCGGGTTATCGGGTCACTGGAGACCCGATTGACTTGGAATCCGCCGCAGATCGCTGGACTGAATTGTCCAGCGATCTGCGGCAATCGCCGACATGGGGGGACATAATGACCCCCCTGGGCGATATGCCGGGATGCCTGCTGAACGATTTCAGCAGGCATCCGGCTCCGGCTCCCCTCCGGCTAGCGGTGGGGGCCGGAAATGCTCAGGGCGTATCCATACGCCCTTGGTCCTTAAGGACTTGGAAACGGGGGCGTATGGATACGCCCTATGTCCTTAAGGGGTTAAAACTTTGAAACTCTCTGCTTATAAGGAAAATGGACATCCCAAATAAATGATATATTGATTCACATATACAATATGTCTACTTTATGTTTGCATCATAAAGTTGACATGTTTTTACTTTTGGAAGACATCGGAGGGCTTCAAAGTTCAGCAGCAATTTTCCAATTTTTCACAAAATTTTCAAAATTGGAATTTTTCACAAACCAGTCCAGTTTTGAAGTGAATTTGAGGGGCCTTTATGTTAGAAATACCCCATTATAAAAACTGCACCAAAGTATTCAAAATGACATTCAGTAAGTGCGTTAACCCTTTAGGTGTTTCACAGGAATAGCAGCAAAGTGAAGGAGAAAATTCAAAATCTTCATTTTTTACACTCGTATGTTCTTGTAGACCCAGTTTTTGAATTTTTACAAGGGGTAAAAGGAGAGAAATCTTCCTAAAATTTGTAACCAAATTTCTCTCAAGTAAGGAAATATCTCATGTGTATGTCAAGTGCTCTGTGGGTGCACTAAAGGGCTCAGAAGGGAAGGAGGGACAATGGGATTTTGGAGAGCGAGTTTTTCTGAAATGGTTTTTGGGGGGCTTGTCACATTTTGGAAGCCCCTATGCTGCCAGAACAGCAAAAAAAAAAAAAAAAAAAAAATAATTATCACATGATATACTATTTTGGAAACTAAACCCATCAGGAACTTAACAAGGTATACAGTGAGTCTTAACACTCCACAGGTGTTTGACAACTTTTTGTTAAAGTTTGATGTGTAAATGAATTTTTTTTTTCACTAAAATTGTCATGTCTTGGTCCGTGTTCACACACAGCTATCGGATATCCTTGTGTGTGAACAGTTTTATGTTCCCCGGCCAGGGAATAGTTAATGCCTCTGGCTTTTTCAGCCAATAGCTCCTAGGGTGTGTCTATTTAAAGGCAGCCCAGTCTAGCCTCTGGGCTGGTGATTGACTTCATTATATCCTGACTTGCTAAGATGCTGGACATGCTGCATGGAGAAATCTTGGTGAAACCTTCTTTGTTTGAGCTTTTAATCTACTATCTCTGTTTTAGCATGCACTTTGTATTTTTTGGTTTTAGCCAATATTATGTGGCATGCTCTTAGTAGATTTTAAGCTGTGTTTGTTTAGTCGGTTTTAGGTTTTGTATGTTCTTTTTGCTATGTGTCTGTTCACACCGTTTTCTCTTTTATCTGTTTATATGAAGTTTTGTGTTTTATATTTCTTTTTTCCTACTGGGTCAGCTTCTGACCACTGTGGAGTGTGCCGCTGGCCAGTAGTCTATTTGGATTTATTATTAATGGCTACTTCATTAGTGGAGTGGAGTGTCCATTGTGAACAGTGTCCTATGTTAGATGCCTGTTACCGCTCCATGGGGACTCCTTGTCTACTGGAGGTGTTCGGAGGAATTGCTATTACTGTCTTGTGTTCAGCGTTAACAGTGTTCTATAATTATATCCTGTGTATCTAGGTATCCCTGTTACCTGTCCATGGGAGCTCCGTATCTATTGGAGGTTTTATGTGTAATTGTGAATATTCCTGTTAAGCTATAGTTCCCTGTTATCGGTCCATGGGGACTTTGTCTACTGGAGGTTCTGGGGGATTATGCTATATTCCTGTTTTGTTCTGGAGTATGTTCAGACTAATCCGTTTTCCTGTGTGGTGTTTTGAACTCTATGTTTATTAGTTCTTGATTTCAGATCTTGGAGTTCTGTACAGGACTACTTATCTATAGTGTCCTCTGTTCATGTCTGCTGATCTATAGTGTCCTCTGTTCATGACCACTGATCCATAGTGTCCTCTGTGCTGCTCATTGATCTGTGTCCTCTGAACTTGATCTGTTATAGAGTTCTATGTTCCTGTTATGTTTCTGGTTGGTGACTGACTATTTATTGGTATGTGTTTTTATTAGGCCCCTGCACTTTAATTCAGGGAGGGACTGGCGACAAGTAGGCAGGGAGAGCGGTTTTAGGGTCAGTTTAGGGCTCACTCTCCCTGCCCCCTGGTCCCTGACAGTATCACCAGCCTGCCACTTGCCCTGGTGCCACTTTTTTGTTTTTGTTCCTATATCTGTTTGAAATGGACCAGACGCAACGATCCCTCTGAACACCTCCAGTAGACAAGGAGTCCCCATGGAGCAGTAACAGGGATCTAACATAGGAAACTGTTCACACTGAACACTCCACTCCACTAATGAAGTAGCCATTAATAATAAATCCAAAAAGACTACTGGCCAGCGGCACACTCCACAGTGTAGTCAGGAGCTGACCCAGTAGGAAAACAGAAATAAAAAACACAAAACTCCATATAAACGGATACAAGAGAAAACAGTGTGAACAGACTCATAGCATAAAGAACATAAATGGCTAAAACCAGAAAATACAAGGTGCATGCTAAAACAGAGATAGTAGATTAAAAGCTCAAACAATGTTTCACCAAGAGCTCCATGCAGCATCTTAGCAAGTCAGTATATAATGAAGTCAATCACCAGCCCAGAGGCTAGACTGGGCTGCCTTTAAATAGACACACCCTAGGAGCTATTGGCTGAAAAAGCCAGAGGCATTAACTATTCCCTGGCCAGGGAACATAAAACTGTTCACACACAAGCATATCCGATAGCTGTGTGTGAACACAGACCAAGACAGACATGACAAAATGCAGTTTTTTCCCCCAAATTTTACATTTTTACAGGGGGTAATAGAAGAAAATGTCCCCCAAAATTTGTAACCCCATCTCTTCTAAGTATGGAAATCCCCCATGTGTGGACGTCAAGTGCACTGCGGATGTACTACATTGCTCAGAAGAGAAGGAGTAACATTTGGCTTTTGGAAAGCAAAATTTGCTGAAATGGTTTTTGGGGGGCATTTCACATTTAGGAAGCCCCTATGGTGCCAGAACAGCCAAAAAAAAAAAACACATGGCATACTATTTTGGAAACTACACCCCTCAAGGAATGTAACAAGGGGTACAGTGAGCCTTAACAACCCACAGGTGTATGACGACTTTTCATTAACCCCTTAAGGACGCAGCTCACTTTCACCTTAAGGACGCAGCCCTTTTTCGCAATTCTGACCACTGTCACTTTATGCATTAATAACTCTGGGATGCTTCCCTACCTGAGCCGCTGATCTCCGCCGTGTCCACCGATGATCGGCGGTCCCCACGGCATCTCCTCCCCCCGTTCTGCCCGATATCCAGGGGTGGGCAGAGCGGGGGGGTTCCATGGCAACCCCCTGTCGTGCACTGCCATTGGTCAGAACTCATTTCTGACTAATGGCAGGGGATAGGAGGAGATCGCAGCACTGCAACCTCGCTCCTATCCCTCAGGATGATCGGGCTGTCACTGACAGTTCCGATCATCCCTATTTTCCGGGTGATCGGGTCACCAGAGACCCGATCAGCCCGGAATAGGAGAAAATCGCATGTCTGAATTGACATACGATTTTCTCTGATCGCCGACATGGGGGGTCTCAGGACCCCCCTCGGTGATGTTCCGGGATGCCTGCTGAATCATTTCAGCAGGCATTCCGGTCCGATCCCTAACCGGCTAGCGGCGAGGACCGGAATTCCCACAGGCGTATCCATAAGGTCTACGTCCTTAAGGACTTGGGATGCAGGGCGTATGCATACGCCCTACGTCCTGAACACCTGTCGGATGTGTAAATGAGAAAAAAATATTTTTTTCACTAAAATGCTGGTTTTTCCCCAAATTTTACATTTTTACAAGGGTATACAAGAGTATGGAAATACCCCATGTGTGGACATCAAATGCTCTGCTGGCGCACTACAATGCTCAGAAGAGAAGGCGCGCCATTGAGATTTTGGAGAGAGATTTTGGTTGGAATAGAAGTTGGGGGCCTTGTGCGTTTTTAAAGCCCCCCGTGGTGCCAGAACCGTGGACCCCTCACGTGACCCCATTTTGGAAACTACACCCCTCAAAGAATTTAATAAAGGGTGCAGTGAGCATTTACTCCCCACTGGCGGTTGACAGATAAAAAGTATGGGGCAACACCAGTATGTTAGTGTACATTTTTTTACACTTAGACAAGGAAGCAAGATGAATCCATTATTTTGTATGGACTGACTAGGCCTGAGATGGTGAGATGGGATTATCCTGACATTAACCTCTACCATTCCTAAGAATACGCCTACATAGTATATAAGCTAATCGTTGTAATAAGATATAGTATGCCTATGTATGTATAAGTGTCATATTTACTCATTAGTTAATATATAATCCACTTTTTATATAAAAGCCTGGCATGATAATTTCTCCATCGTAGATTAGAAATGTTTTCTTGATTCTGACATTTCTAACAATATGTAACCTATTAGTTATTACAGTAATATTCAGGGGGGGAAAAAAACATGACTTTCTACACAGTATGTAGATGACACCATCTAGTGGGCAACGTTTAAACTGATCTGTCATTCTGGAAAAAAAACAAAAACATGCGGCCATACTGTGTGTATGATATGATTATTTCCACATTGTTTTTCATTGCTTTTTTATATGCCTCAGCACCACCTTTTGTTGAGGATTTGCCACTTTGGATTAAGGCTCACACACAGTATTTTGGGCCATCTGAGCCACAAAACAGCTGTTTTTAAAACTGTCCAAAAGCAAAAAAAAAAGGCCCCAAAAAACAGAACAATGGCTTTTGGTTTGATTTTTCGAAGATCAAAAACGTGTGGGAACATAGCCTGATTCATAGCCATAGCCTGTGAATTATTTTTTTTATTATAATTTTTTACAAAAGAGAAATCTATTTAATTGAATGGACAGTATATCCATCCCATGTGAAAGTATCCTTAAAGGGGTACTCCGCTTCTTACACATCTTTAGGGGATAAGATGCCTGATAGCAGGAGTCCCGCCGCTGGGGACACCCGGGATCATGCACGCGGCACCCCGTTTGTAATCAGTGCCCGGAGCGTGTCCGCTCCGGGACTGATTACCGGCGACTGTAGGGCAGGCGGCGTGTGACGTCACGCTCCGCCCCTCAATGCAAGCCTACGGACGGGGTTGTGATAACTGTCACGCCCCCTCTCGTAGGCTTGCATTGAGGGGCGGAGCGTGACGTCACGTTACGAACACGCTCCGGGCACCGATTACAAACGGGGTGCAGCGTGCATGATCCCGGGTGTCCCCAACTGCGGGACTCCTGCGATCAGGCATCTTATCCCCTATCCTTTGGATAGGGGATAAGATGTCTAAGTACCGGAGTACCCCTTTAAAGTATCCTTAATGTTCAGTTGTGGAGGGTCTAATAACAAGGACTCATTCATAGATGTTAACCCTTTAATTACTGGAGATTTAAATGCTAGATTCTAAATCATTGGATGTTTAACGAGGAGGCTCATTTCATTAGTGATTTATTTTATTTGTATAATTTTATAGAAAAGTATAACAGTATGTTATTGCACAAATACATTTTAGTGTAGATAAATTATTTTCTTTTCTTTTACAACTGTGTCATTAGAAAAAGGTAGAATACAAAGAATATGTTTCACAAAGAAGAAATGTTTCTCACTGCAAGGCAATTAAAGTAAATACAGCATTGTATGTAAGACATTATATTATATATGGTAGACAGTACAACCTTATTCACTGGGTGTCACAGTGCAACTCCAGTCTGCAAAAAAAAAAAACACTGCCCAGTAAAAATGAGTGATATATCCCATTAATGACAGGGACTTCGAGCAAGAGCAATAATGTAAAACAAAAACAAGAGTGGTATCCTACACGTTGTTTTTCTCCCTTCATCTCCATTCACCGAGTATACTCATTGGCTTTAGAAGGGACACAAGGCGTTACTCCCCCTTCCATTCACCGCCTACAATTTTTCCTGTCCATACTAGGGACCTTCACGAGAGATAGATGGATCTCAAAGGAAAACTTGACCTGAGCTCTCTCTAAAATACCTGGCAGGATTGAGCCTTCTCCTTTCCTAGGCCAAGCTGGAGTCCGTGAAGTCAGCCTCCAATAGGACTGTTCTAGCGCTCCTTTACTATTGTTCGGTCCCCTTTGGGGGTTCCCTTATTAGATGCTGCATCCCAGTGGTCACACAATGTCCAGAAGGGTTGTGTGGCTTTCAATGATATGAAGAACTTTAGCTCTATTATTGGCAGGCTTGCTTCCATTAGAGGAGCTTTGTGATCTCTAAGACTCTGGAGCGTTCCCAAGGGATCTGCTGTGGGCTTCAATGAAAGCATGTGTCAATCTCCAGAGGATGGACCTGTGATCAGCCTCACATCAAGCAGGGGATTTAGAATTTAAATGGGCACTCTCAGATTGAAAAAAATTGTTATATGTTTACATATTGGAAAAACATTAACCTTTCTAATATACTTCATATAAAAAATGATTTTTTTAAAATAGAAATCATGGCTTATAAAAAGGACCACTAGCGGTCCTCATACCATTCAGAACATAATCCTATCCAAGTGCAGCATCATTGTTGTCCCAGCTGAAGCACATGCTTGGACAAAGTCCAGAAAGTGAGGGACTAGCACTCCCCTGTGCTTACTTCTGTCCTGTCTATCAGACTGCAGCATGAAAACAGAGAGGAAGGGGTTACAGAGCATTGGATGAAGAGACCCAGAGCAGCAGACTCAGGGAAGAAGTTAAAGGACAACTGAAGTGGTAAACATTTATATATGCCCGTGCCTCAAAAATAAACAAAATAAACTCATACATACCTTTCTACGAGCCCCCGTTGGTCCGGCAGTGCTGACGTCATTCAACTTCCTGGGGACGCCACAGAGCCGTCGGCATATCACCGGTCGTAGCTATGTCCCGCCCCGGTTGGTGATAGGCTGAGCCCACTGTCATGTAAGAAGCCGGCCAGGGACATCGCCACGGCCGGTGATACGCCGACGGCTCTGCGGCATCTCTGTCCCCAGGAAGTGGAATGACGTCAGCACTGCCGGACCGTGAGGCCTGTGCCGGACCAACAGGGGCTCGTAGGAAGGTATGTATGAGTTTATTTTGTTTATTTTTGAGGCCCGGGCATGGGCATATATAAATGTTTACCACTGCAGTTGTCCTTTAAGTCATGCAGAGTGAGGGCAAGAGACAGACATGCCCCTTCAAAAGGATAAAAAAAAAATCAAGTGAGCAACAGAAAGAAGCTATTAGTGGCAGAAATACAAGTGCTAGACCCATAAAAATTATATGCATATGATCAGGATTAGGTAACATAATTTTTTTTAGTTTTTTTGTGGAATATGGACAGGTATAAGGCACTAAAGTGCCATGTGGGTTTCCTGTCCTGAGGTCTTAGGGAAGTGTAGGTTTCCTTTTTTCAATTGCACTGAACTATGCTTGAGCCTGAGTTCTTTTGCCATGACAAAGAGGACCCTCATATCCCTGTTCTCTATGTACCTACATCAATTTCTTATCCACTTACACTTCTTGGCCATTTTATTAGCTAGTAAAGAGTTGGACCCCCTTTTGCCTTTGTTCTAGAACTGCCTAGAACTTGTTCTAGAACTACCTTTGTTCTTCATTGCAAAAGTCTGCATACCCTTAGTTCTTTGTATTGTGTATTGCCCCCTTTAGCATCAACAACAGCATGCAGTTTTTTTTTACATAATAGTTGTCTATGAGGCCCTGAATTCTTTCAGGTGGTATAGCTACCCATTCCTTTTGGCTAAACGCCTCCAGGTCATGCCAAGTCTTTGGTCAACTTGCATGAACCGCACGTTTGAGATCTCCCCAGAAAGGGTCAGTGATATTAGAGTCAGGAGACTGTGCTGGCCACTCCAGAACCTTCATCATTTTCTGCTGTAAACACTAGTGGGGTCAACTTGACCTTGTGCTTAGGGTCACTGTTGTGCTGAAAAGTCCAAGAGCATCTCATGCACCACTTTCATGCAGAAGAATGATACATTTCTGTCAGTATTTTCTGATAATATGATGCATTGATCTTGCCCTTAATTTTCACAAGATTCCCCATGCTTTCAGAATTTACAGACCCCAAAACATCAGTGAGCCATGCTTCACAGTGGGGACGGTATTCTTTTCACTATAGCTCTTGTTGACCCCTCTCCAAACATAGCACTTATGGTTGTCACCATAAAACTTAAAAGGAAAACTTTCAGAATAGTCACCCGCACAAACCAGTGGTACTGGCAGGTAGTCCGGGTGACGCTGAGAAAAACGATACTTACAATGCCTGGATCCGTTCATCTATCTCCTTTCTGAATATGCAAATTAGCAGTAAGTTGCACGAGCGATAATCGCGTTTACTGCGCACGTGCAGCCTCCTGGCTTCACTCGGAAGCGGCCTCATTGCGGTTATGAAGCTTGTTATGAAGCCGCTCTGAGGCTCCTTCCGGGTGTAGCCAGGAGGCTGCATATGCGTAGTAAACACGATTACAGTACGGGGAGGAGGGATGCAGTGAATAATGATTAGCCGGGCCGAGAGCCTAAGGCTGAATAGTAACCCTGCCCGTGCCACTTACTGCTAATTTGCATATTCAGAAAGAAGGAGATAGACTAACGGATCCAAGCCTTGTAAGCAATGTTATTCTCAGCGTCACCCACACTACCAGGCAGTACCACTTGTTAGTGCGGGTGACTATTCTGACAGTTTCCTTTAATTTTGGTCTTTGGCACAAAAGATAAAGCGGGCACTACTATCTATGGTATTTTTCTGGTAATATGTCTTGCGTCCACATACAACCAGTCAGTCACCAAACTCTTCAGGCTCTGGTGGTGCTCTGCCGATCAGGTGTAAGATCCAATGATGCACATGCAAGGAGAAAAGAATAAAGCGGCACTCACTCAGATCATTTACGATACTGTTTATTCATAGATGGTGGGAACGAACAAGAGTCAGCGGGTGCGTTCCACTGGAGTGCAGCAACAACGTTTTTTTACAGAGGCTTCTTTCGGCTCCCTCGCCGGAAGAAGCCTTTGTGAAACGTTGTTTCTCCACAATAGTGGAACACACCCCCTGACTCTTGTTCGTTCCCACCATCTATGAATAAACAGTATTGTAAATTATCTGATTGAGGGCCGCTTTATTCTTTTTCTCCCTGCATGTGCATTCATTTTGGTCTTGTCACTCCAAATTACAGTGTGCCAGAAGCTGTGAGGCATATCAAAGTGTTTCAGGTATATTGTAATTCAAGTATTGTTGTATTGTTCTACTTGAAACAACCACACCATCTTTTTCCAGAGCAGCCTATTTTTTTCTTAGGTTACCTGGGTTTTTTCTTTGTACCCCAAATAATTCCGACAGTTGTGGCTGTAAACTTTCTTGGACTACCTGGCTTGGTATTCAAGAGATTCCCCAAATTTTCTCTTCTTAATATGGTGACTGAACAGCGCTGATTTTTTAGGTTTTGGATATCTTTTTATATTCTTTTCCATCTTTATAAAGTTCCATTACCTTGTTGCACAGGTCTTTTGACAGTTCTTTTCTGCTACTTGTGGCTCAGTATATAGCCTACTCAGGCATACATGTAAGAGCTAACAAACGTATTGAGGGAGGAGATTTATCAAAATCTGTGTAGAGGAAAAATTTTGTAGTTACCCAAAGCAGGAAAAAAAATCTCTGATTGTTGTTATGAGCAACTGGACCACTTTTCTTGGAAACTAGCAGAGAGAGATGTCCAACCCTTTCTAGGGGGTTCAGGAGGGACTCAAAATGGTATTCGCCTCTTGCCCTCCTCAAAAATTTGTAATAACGCAACAATTCTGAAGTTACTGAAGAAGATCATCAGTCCAGTCCAAAAAGATAAAGATTTAAACATCAACGTGGCCTCAAATGGCAGGAGGTAATCAACCCCAAATGCAGTTGTGCATTTATACTGGGGGAGCAGATCCTGCCCTTGTAGTCTGTTGCTAGGGGCGACCCCCAGCATAAAATGCATACAATGGAGGATGCCTGCAGTGGACTACAAGTGCCACAATGGCATCCTACACCAGATAAACAGTGTGGATGTATAACTATTAGAATAATACAATACAAGAATTTAGGTGCACTACTGTGGTAGATGTATACAATGACATTGACTAACCCTCAACACCGATGTTAAAATTGAGACATTCGCCAGTATAACCTTATATGAAAGACATACCTGAGCCCGCACAGCAACGCCAAGGTTTCTCAAGGTGCGTGATAAGCAAAACCAGGGGCCAGTGGGCAATTACAGCAGCATTAGGTCCGACTCACTCCGTTGGTATGCGGGCTCAGGTATGTCCTTCATATAAGGATATACTGGCTAATGTCTCAATTTTAACATCAGTTTTGAGGGTTAGCCAATGTCATTGTATACATCTACCACAGAAGTGTACCTAAATTCCTGTTTTGTATTATTCAAAAAGATAAAGAACCAGATTTATCAAACTGTGTAAGAGAAAAAAATAGTGATTTACCCACAACCACCAATCACAGCTCAGCTTTCACTTTACCAGAGCTTATTAGCTGAGCTGTGATTGGTCGCTGTGAGAAAATCACTCTATTTTTCCCTCACATAGTTTGATAAATCTGGGCCAAAGTCTGTAGGTACCACTACTAAAACCAAACAGCAGCTACCATTCAATAATAAATCTAAAACCATTGAACAAATTAATACTGAACAGAAGATTCAAGATGGAGTCTCTCGAGGCAATTATAAACCTCTGATCAAAGCGAAATGCGGTCATGACCAAAATAGATCTCTAAGATTCGTACTATCATATCTCAATACACAGGAAGTACCAAAGAGTTCTCAGATTCTTTTTCTAGACTCATAATTTCCAGTTCAATGCACTACCATTTTGAATATCTTTAGCGCCTCCCATCTTTAAGTGATGGTGGAAGGAGTAGCAGCTCATAAATATAAAATATTTTACCTATTTGGATGACCTGTTTCTAATAGAGTTTCAATCTGTACTAGAAAAAAATATTCACCTGACCCATCTGTTTCTAGAAAATATAGCCTGGATAATAAATAAAACAAGGGACTCAAGGGACTGGGACATAATACTCCCCCTTTATAAAGCATTGGTACGGCCTCACCTGGAATATGCTGTTCAGTTTTGGTCACCTGTTCATAAAAGGGACACTGCAGAGCTGGAAAGGGTGCAGAGACGTGCGACTAAACTAATATGGGGCATGGAACATCTTAGCTATGAGGAGCGATTAAAGGAGTTACAATTGTTTAGTCTTGAGAAGAGACGTTTAAGGGGGGATATGATAAACGTATATAAGTATATAAATGGCCTATACAAAAAATTTGGAGAAAAACTGTTCCAGGTTAAACCCCCCCCAAAGCACGAGGGGGCACTCCCTCCATCTGGAGAAGAAAAGGTTTAGTCTAAAGGGGCGACACGCCTTCTTTATCGTGAGGACTGTGAATTTATGGAACGGTCTACCTCAGGAACTGGTCACAGCAGGAACAATTAACAGCTTTAAAACAGGGTTAGATACATTCCTGGAACAAAATAACATTAATGCTTATGCAGAATTATAAAACTACATCCCTTCCCCTTATCCCCTTACACCCTTCACTTCAATTCCCTGGTTGGACTTGATGGACGTATGTCTTTTTTCAACCATACTAACTATGTAACTATAAAATCGGATCTCGCAGGACACCAACAATTAAACCAACAATAAGGAATTCAATATCTACTTGGGATCTAGACACTGTATTAGAAGGTTTGAATATCTATCTATCCCTTTGAACCTCTATTAAAATCTATATTCCTAGTTGATATTACAAAGTAGGAGGGAAAGTTAACTTAAGGCCCCTCCATAAGAAGTTTGTATTTAAGGGTCCTGGATAATCATATATTTTTTTCATTGGATCCTTCTTTCCTACCTAAAGTCGCTTCAGACTTTTATAGATCACAAGACCTAATTTTACCATCATTTTGTGACAACCCAAAAAAAAACAGAAGAAGAAAAGTTTCATACTCTAGATTTGTTGATAGGTGGGGACAATGCTCAGGGGGCGGGGCTATAGCTCAAAGACAAGATCCAGCCACACCTCCTAAGACAGCAAAGGATGATGCAATTTCATGTGAGAGGGGGAGTAGCCAGGGAGCTAATGAGACAACACCACACAGACAATGACAGGACTACACAACATCCTGTCGGGTATTTTAAGCAAAAACACGCTGAAGTCAGTACAAATTGTGACAACACTGTATTAGTATGTTGTATGTCTCAGGGTGAAAGTTTTATTGAATTATGATTTTCTGATACCAAAATACCCTGTAAACGCTACTGCAATTTTTGATGCAGTTTTTTTTTTTTTTTTTTTTTTTGAGCCGAAGCCAAAATTGGATTCAAAATGAATAGGAATGATAAAATAAGGGAATATGTTTCGCTTTCCTGCTAAAGTACTATGTTTAAAACCACCTTTAATGCAATTGCCAGGGACATATATTGGGGAACACTTGGCATTTTTTTTTTTTTTTTTGCAACATATGAACTTAGCCATATACTATAACCCCATGATTGACACATACATTAACTGAAACTAAACAGTCCATTATTGCATAAAAAAGCATATGAAAGATATGAAAGACTAAGCCATGGAATGACCACCCCTGTCATCACAATACACAAACAAGGCAGCAACTTGTGTTTTGCCCGAAAATTTAAAAACATTGGAATTGGCTGGGTCAGAACACTTCATCAAAGAAAGGCTTGGTTGATATGTCCAACCTGGGATGGCTGGGTCACACTTTGGTACTGTACTGAATCACAAGCTGGTACTTTAATCATCCTGTAAAATAAATATAGAAACATTAGACAAGAGGCATTACAGTTTATGCAAAGCATCATGTAGCTGAACAAAAATAAAAATAAAGTAGAGTTTAAATGTTCATATTGCAGTAGGTCTTTTAATAGACTCTTCAGATTTTATTCTCCCAGGACCCCTTTTGGCACAACCATTATATCAATAAACAGACATTTAGTGTTACAAATAATGTAGGGGTGCCCCTACAATTTTTCGATATCCATAATCCAGTGTGTGGGGTATGCATGAGACTTGTTGTACTGGGTCATCTATCAAATAGAACACACCAGCCTTTTTGCATTTTTCCTATGAAGGCAATGAGTGTTGCCCACCTTTTGCAACAGCTATGAAACTCCAAGCTGGAGCTGTCTTTCCTAAATACAAATAAGGGTACATTCACAGGGGCATAAAACACACTGTTTTGGATGCAAAAAACAAACTACGGTACCACTGCCCAAAACTCCGCTCTCACCGACTTTAATGAGAGCAGAGAAACATACTGAAAATAAGTAGCAGGTCACTCCTTTTTGTGCAGTTCAGCGCTGAAGCTCCTATTTTTAAATAGGGATCAATTTATGTGGGTGGGCAGGGAACTAAAAATGTAGCCGACAACAATACAAATTTAGAAAGGGGCCATTTAAATGTAAAAATAATATATTTGTTATAATTAATTTTGTTAAACTTTGTATTAATAATGTATTTTAATAATGGGTTGAATAAAGTGTGTGTTTTTCACTTTTTAATTTTTTTTACATTTTTTAAGTAAGTACTACTACTCCCAGCATGGAACACACTGTTCCATGATGGGAGTAGTAGCACATGTACTAATTGACAGATCGCCCCGGGTGTCACTCTGACACACGTTGTGATCCTCCTGAATAATGTATAGATGTGGGCAGGTGGACGGCCGCTCTTCTATGGTCCCCTGCATTGTGTATATATACAGGGTGGGCCATTTATATGGATACACCTTAATAAAATGGGAATGGTTGGTGATATTAACTTCCTCTTTGTGGCACATTAGTATATGTGAGGGGGGAAACTTTTCAAGATGGGTGGTGACCATGGTGGCCATTTTGAAGTCGGACATTTTGAATCCAACTTTTTAGTGTTAGCCCCAAAAACAGCTAGCGCTAATCCCCAATTATTACCCCGGTATCCACCTCCACAGGGGTTCCGGGAAGAACCGGTACCAACAGGCCATGAGCATAAAAAATGGCGCTCCTGGGCCTAGGCGGTAACAGGCTGGCGTTATTTAGGCTGGGAAGGGCCAGTAACAATGGTCCTCGCCCACCCTGGTAACGTTAGGCTGTTGCTGCTTGGTTGGTATCTGGCCGAGAATAAAAATACGGGGAACCCTATGCGTTTGTTTTTTTCTCATAAATAAATAAAGTAAAAAATCGCATCGGGTTCCCCATATTTTTATTCTCCGCCAGATACCAACCAAGCAGCAACAGCCTGACGTTACCAGGGTGGGCGAGGACTATTGTTACTGGCCCTCCCCAGCCTATATAACGCCAGCCTGTTACCGCCTAGGCCCAGGAGCGCCATTTTTGATGCTCTGTGCCTGTTGATACCGGCTCTTCCCGGAACCCCTGTGGAGGTGGGTACCAGGGTAATAATTGGGGGTTAGCGCTAGCTGTTTTTGGTGATGAAGCGGAACTTCAGCGAAACGCGTTGCATTGTGGGAATAAAGAATCCTTACTTTTATCCTGGTCTCAGCGCTTCCATTACTCTGCTGGTGTTTGGTGGACTTCTGGTTTTATCGTTATGTCAGAGGTGAAGTACACTCAACAGCCTGTCTCTCAACATCATAGTGGTTGTGCTAAAAGGAGTCCCAGGATAAAAAAGTGTAGGGAAAGAACTTGGAGACTCTATAAAAAACACTTTTGTGCAGTTTTTAAATTCTGGTTGCTACGGGCAATAATCATTTTTTGTTCACATGGCATCATTTTCGAGGATCTGTGATGGATGTCAACAAACCCTAACAGATTCCCATGATTTATAATGGGGTTTGCCATATTTCCATTGGTTTTACCACGAAGCACCTCACAGAAGACTACACTACTGCTTATTAAATTGCTTAGTATAAAGGCTATGTACAGGCTGTATTACACCTCTATTTTGTATGGAGTTAAAGACGGACTTCAATCATACAGCAACTTCATATGAACAAAAGATTGTTCAGTCAGATACTGTATGTGCAAAAGTATTTTCCCTGAGAATGAATATATTTATTAATATATACATATACACACACATTCTATTAAGTTATATTAGAGTCATATTAGGATAATAATGAGCTTTTTACTTGACAAGGAATGCTTTTAATACAGCAAAACCTCTAAAAGGGACTAGCAGACAACCGATACAATTTACATTATATAAAAAATGTTTAAATAATGTGCTATTGTAATATAAGTACATTCATACCCATTCATCATCTTCAGCTCCATCACCTTGACCACGGGCCTCAGGCGCAGGTTCAGCACTGAGAGATTTATTGGCCATTATGTTGTCTGTCCAGGAAGCTCCAGTCTGAGCATCTCCAGCAAAATTACATTTTGTCACTGATCCAGCATCAATTTTTGCCAAGGAAACTAAAGGATAAAAAGAAATATTACTTGAGGCCTGTATCGGCAGTACTGGGAAGTACAACACTGCCATAAAAAACAAAGAACAACAAAACATTTGGCAACAATCTGCCTCAATGGGAAAGGCCAGATTTTCCATTAGTCGTAAGTGGGACCTGCTGAAAGAGAAATAAGGCACAAGAGAAATGGAGAATAGCCTACATTTCTTACCCAAACAGGAAATTGCAGACTCTTTATAGTATTTTAAATGAAAAGTTATAAATTCATGTGATTACAGCAGCCTCTGCAGTGTGAAAGGGGATTTACCATAGAATACCACAGAAGAGGATGCGGTACAAAGTATAATTTAAGCTAGGAAGCTTGTAAAAACACACCAGGGACACAAGGCTCCAGAGATGTACTGCATATGAGGACTTATAAGCACTTAACCCCTTAAGGACTTAGCCCATTTGGAACTTAAGGACTCATACAATTTTATTTTTGCGTTTTCGTTTTTTCCTCCTCCCCTTCAAAAAATCATAACTCTTTTATATTTTCATCCACAGACTAGTATGAGTGCTTGTTTTTTGCGCGACCAGTTGTCCGTTGTAATGCCACCACTCACTTTATCATTAAATGTATGGCGCAACAAAAAAAATATACTATTTGTGTGGGGAAATTAAAAAGAAAACCGCAATTCTGCAAGTTTTGGAAGGTTTTCTTTTCACGCCGTACAATTTATGGTAAAAATGACATGTGTTTTTTATTCTCTGGGTCAATACGATTAAAATGATACCCATGATTATACACTTTTCTATTACTGTTGCGCTCAAACTTTTTAACCAAATTTGTTCGTTTAAAATCCCCCTATTTTGAAGACCTATAACTTTTTCATTTTTCTCTATAAGCTGTGGTATGAGGGCTCATTTTTTGCGCCGTGATCTGTACTTTTTATTAATACCATATTTACTTATACAAAACTTTTATTAAATTTTTTATTTTTTTTGGGAATAAAAGGTTATAAAAAAGCATCTATTTTGGATTTTTTTTTTTTTTTACGTTCACGCCGTTCACCGTACGGGATCATTTACATTTTATTTTAATAGTTCGGATATTTACGCACGCGGCGATACCAAATATGTATATAAAATAAATTATTTTTTTTACACTTTGGGGGTAAAATAGGGAAAATGGGACAATTTACATTTTTATTGGGGGAGGTTTTTTTTATTTGGGGATGCCGTGATCGGTATTGATCATGGCATCTGAGGGGTTAATGGCGGACATACGCGGGATCGAGGGGTGTCCACCATTACCGGCGGGTCCATGGCTGCGATCAACAGCCGGGACCTGCTGCGCATGGTGCCGGCATCGCTCCGATGCCCGTGGTTATACTCAGGACGTAAATGTACGTCCTGATGTGTTAAGTACCACGTCACCAGGACGTACATTTACGTCCTGTGTCGTTAAAGGGGTACTCCGGTGGAAACGTTTTTTTTTTTTTTTTATTACCTTGTGCCAGAAAGTTAAACAGATTTGTAAATTAATTCTATTAAAAATTCTTAATCCTTCCAGTACCTATTAGCAGCTGTATACTACAGAGGAAATTCTTTTCTTTTTGGATTTCTTTTCTGTCACGACCACATTGCTCTCTGCTGACACCTCTGTCCATGTCAGGAACTGTCCAGAGCAGCATATGTTTGCTATGGGGATTTTCTCCCGCTCTGGACAGTTCCTGACATGGACAGAGGTGTCAGCAAAGAGCACTGTGGTCTGAAAGACAAACAGAAAATAATTTCCTCTATAGTATACAGCGACTAATAAGTACTGTAAGGATTAAGATTTTTTAATAGAAGTAATTTACAAATCTGTTTAACTTTTTGGCACCAGTTGAAAAAAATAATAATAATAATAATCATTTCCACCAGAGTACCCCTTTAAGTTTTTATTTTTCACTGGCGGTACATTTTAGGAATATAACATTCAGAACACTGTCATAGTTGCATGTTAAGGGTAGGTACACTCAAAGGCTCCAGGTATGTACAACATGTGGAGGTATGTACAACACTGTGGAGCCACCATACCAGAATACCACTACATGTTTGTTGCAGTGGATTGGTTCGAACTAAAAAGTCTGTCGGTATGTTACACCATCATTTTTGGGTTTGGCTACACAGCTAAATGGCTTGCAGTGAATATGGTTGCAGTGCGACCTGAAATGTGGCCATGACATGACAGTACTTCATATCTGCTGAATTTCAATGCAACCACATTCAATAATGTGCTTAACCCCTTAAGGACCGGGGTTTTTTCCGTTTTTGCATTTTCGTTTTTTGCTCCTTGCCTTTAAAAAATCATAACTCTTTCAATTTTGCACCTAAAAATCCATATGATGGCTTATTTTTTGCACCACCAATTCTACTTTGTAATGACGTCAGTCATTGTGCCCAAAAATCTACGGTGAAACGGGAAAAA
The DNA here is from genome assembly GCF_029499605.1 of Hyla sarda. Classification (NCBI taxonomy): domain Eukaryota; kingdom Metazoa; phylum Chordata; class Amphibia; order Anura; family Hylidae; genus Hyla; species Hyla sarda. The sequence continues at coordinate 122,973,956 of NC_079192.1, forward strand.
AAATCATTGTGAGACAAAATTGAAAAAAAAAACGCCATTTTGTAACTTTTGGGGGCTTCCGTTTCTACGTAGTACATTTCTCGGTAAAAATGACACCTTACCTTTATTCTGTAGGTCCATATGATTAAAATGATACCCTACTTATACAGGTTTGAATTTGTCGCACTTCTGGAAAAAATCATAACTTCATGCAGAAAAATGTATACGTTTAAAATTGTCATCTTCTGACCCCTATAACTTTTTTATTTTTCCGTGTATGGGGCGGTATGAGGGCTCATTTTTTGCGCCGTGATCTGAAGTTTTTAACGGTACCATTTTTGCATTGATAGGACTTATTGATCGCTTTTTATTCATTTTTTCATGATATAAAAAGTGACCAAAAATGCACTATTTTGGACTTTGGAATTTTTTTGCGCGCACACCATTGACCGTGCGGTTTAATTAACGATATATTTTTATAATTCGGACATTTCCGCACGCGGCGATACCATTTATGTTTATTTTTATTTACACTGTGTTTTTTCTTTTATGGGAAAAGGGGGGTGATTCAAACTTTTAATAGGGAAGGGGTTAAATGATGTTTATTCACTTTTTTTTGTACTTTTTTTTTGCAGTGTTATAGGTCCCATAGGGACCTATAACACTGCACACACTGATCTTTTACATTGATCACTGGTTTCTCATAAGAAACCAGTGATCGATGATTCTGCCGCTTGACTGCTCATGCCTGGATCTCAGGCACTGAGCTGTCATTCGGCGATCGGACAGCGAGGAGGCAGGTAGGGGCCCTCCCGCTGTCCTGTCAGCTGTTCGGGATGCCGCGATTTCACCGCGGCTATCCCGAACAGCCCACTGAGCTAGCCGGCATGCTTTCGGTTTCACTTTAGACGCGGCGTTCAACTTTTTGCCGCGCGCTATTAGCCACGGGTCCCGGCCGTTGTTAGAGGCCGGGCCCGAACCGCTATGACGCGGGGCCACGCCGTGGCCCCGCGTTATAGATCGGGAGTGGACACATGACGTTCCAGTACGTCATGTGTCCTTAAGGGGTTAATGCTTAATGTCACTACCAAAGCTTTTGTGTGGACCAAACGTCCTAGGCCCAGATTTATCAAATTGTGTGAGAGGAAAACTGGAGAGATTTTACCACAGCAACCAATCACAGCTCAGCTTTCACTTTACCACAGCTTGTTAAGAGAGTAAAGCTGATCAGTTTGATCAGTCTGGGCCATGGGGTTTTGCATCACAAGCTTGAAGTTAGTCCCCAAATATGCTTTCAACCTGACAGAGAGATTCTGAGATGCTGTTGGGAAGAGTTTCTACATATTTTATATAATTAAAGAAACAATCTTACATATAAATGGTCCATCTCCCAGTGTTTTCACTCTTAATTGTTCACCAAACTCCAGTTCCGTTTTCTCCATTTCAGCTTCTGGCAGCCAAAATGCAACACAGTCCTTGGGGGTAAACCTTAGACTGATTTTCATCAACTCTTCCTTGTTAACCAGACGTTTCAGCTCCTCTGGTTGGAGTCTGTCTGTTTCACCTTTCTCTTCCACCTCTGGTAAAGAGCATATAGTTATTTATGTAAACCATTGGGATACCTGATATTTCAGTATACATAAAAACTTAAAGTACAGTCGTGAATTAGCTTTTTTTACTGCTTAAGACACATGTAATATAGCATTACTTTAAAGGGGTACTCCGGCCCTGAGACTTCTTATCCCCTATCCAAAGGATAGGGGATAAGATGTCCCGCCGCTGGGGACCCCCGCAATCTTGTATTCACCACCCACCTGTTTGAGCTGCACGCTGCGGTGCCAGCTCACAAACAACCGGGTGGCGACCACAAGGCCGGAGTATCGTGACATCACGCCCCGCCCCCGCTATGCAAGTCTATGGGAGCAGGAGTGACAGCAGTCACGACCCCTGCCATAGACTTGCATGGCGGGGGAGGGGGGGGGTTACGTCACACTAGGGCGGAGTCACGAGACTCCGGCCCCGTGGTCGCCACCTGGCTGTTTGTGAGCTGGGACCGCGGCGTGCAGCTCAAACAGGTGGGTGGCGAATACAAGATTGCGGGGGATAGGGGATTAGATGTCTCAGGGCCGGAGTACCCCTTTAAATGCTTGCTGCAGTTCGAATGTTAGGGATAGAGCTGAGATCTTAACCATCAAAATGATAAACACAGAGCCGACCTGAAATAATCTGGACTTTACAACATCTTTACAGCCGGATCTATGTTATCATATTGTAACCTGGTCTTTTTAATATGTAATGACCCTGTTTATTATTCTAAGTACTTTTATTTTCTTATTCTCAAATATCTGTTTTAAAGAAAAAAAATTTAATAAAAAAACAAAATGATAAACACAATTTTTTTCTTTTTAAAACTGTATAAGTGCTTGCACATATAATGGAATATTTTCGTGTACAGCGGGTGCTGCCATAATGAATCTGTGCTATAAACACGTGGACATGCCCTTTCCCCACTGACAGCAATGCAGTTCTACACAGTATTCTGCCAAAAGGATATTCATTCTTTCATTTTTTTGGAAATTTCACTGCAGAAATTCAGCAGTGTGCACAGTTGAAGACAATGGAAATCTTCTGCACAAGACTCTCCATCTGGGCATGGGCCCTATGGGTATGTTCACTCTGAGGAAATTTAGCAAAGAAGTTCCTAAGTGTATCCACAATGTTCTAAAATGGTCTGGATAATTTGCCGCAGACATGAGCGCCGTCCGTTGACAAATAAGACTTTTCCGGTTTTCAATCTTTATGTAAATTTTTCTGCCAGAATCCATTTCCCTGTCGGAAGTTCCATTGTGGATCTTCCAATGTGAGAACTGTGCATTAAAACTCCCACTGAAATCAAATTCCATGTAAAAATTCTACGGTTTCTACAGTTCTGGTGATTCTCTGAGGATATGTGCAAATAGCCAAAAGTGGCATAAACGAAATCTGCTGATCCTGATCTTTTATTCATAGAAGGTGTTGTATGTCTCGGGGTTTGCTAAACATGCATTTTTTTCCATCTTTTTTTCATTGCTAATTTCATTACTGAATGTTAAATGAAGTAACTTTCTAAAAAGTCTTTATTAAAAATGTCCTACCATTTAGCTGCTATACAGAGAAAGATAAGTCTGTCACAGGGCAAGGGGGGTGGGGGTGTTAATCCAGACCAGGTCATATAGGAAGAGAGAAACCGTGGAGGACAGGCCAGCTCACAAAGGCTGGAAAGAGAGGGAAGAGCATGTACAAAGCAATCGTATAGGCTGTGTACGACTACAAAGATAAAATAGAGCTCGTACGGTACACTGTAATTGCTGTAGCATTTTTAATACTTACCTATAGAAAAATGCAAGTTCAAAGCAAGAACATAAAAAGATTTGTTCTCCAAAAGGTGTTCATCACCTTTCAGTGGGCTTTCTACTTTTCAGTTTGACGCTTCAAAAATAAATAAATAAAAAGGCCGTCTTTCAAATATCTTTAAAAAAGTCTAGGTATAGTTTTGGAATCTTTAAATGAGCACTGTCAGATTAAAAATGTTTTTAAATGTTGTACATCTTGGCAAAACATTAACCTTTCTAATATACTTCATAAGAAGATTTAGAATTTAGAAATGATGACTTATAAAAATCACACCACTAGGGGGTCCCCATACCATTCAGAACATAATCCTGTCCAATTGTAGTATCATCTTTGTCCAAGCTGTGGCACAGGCATGGACAAAGTCCAAAAGGGAGGATGGGACTAACACTTACTCCTGTCCTATCAGACTGCAGCATGAAAACAGAGAGGAAGGGGTTACAGAGCAGCCTACAGTGATTGAATGAAGAGACCCAGCACAGAAGAGCAGACTCAGGGAGGAAGATGAGTTGTGGAGAGTGAGATACACCCCTCCAAAGCACAGGTGGGATATGACAGGTACTCTTTAAGAGGTTTTCTGATAACAATAAATATTTGTATCATTACAGTTATGTTTACTATGTTTCTTGAGGTCACTTGTTCTTCTCTTCCTCTATATATTTTTTTGATTTACAAATAACAGAAATTAAAAGGGTGGAAAAGTTTTTTTTTTTTTTTTTAGATCAACTGGTGCCAGAAAGTTAAACAGATTTGTAAATTACTTCTATTAAAAATTTTAATCCTTCCGGTACTTATTAGCTGCAGAATACTACAAAGGAAATTCTTTTCTTTTTGGAACGCAGAACTCTCTGTTGACATCACGAGCACAGTGCTCTCTGCTGACATCTCTATCCATTTTATGAACTGTCCAGAGCAGCATATGTTTGCTATGGGGATTTTCTCCTACTTAAAATGGACAGAGATGTCTGCAGAGAGCACTGTGCTCGTGATGTCAGCAGAGAGCTCTGTGTTCCAAAAAGAAAAGTACTGGAAGGATTAAGCTAATAAGCTAATAAGTACTGGAAATAAGTACTGGAAGGATTAAGATTTTTTAATAGAAGTAATTTACAAATCTGTTTAACTTTCTGCTAGAGATAAGCGAACTTACAGTAAATTCGATTCGTCACTAACTTCTCGGATCGGCAGTTGATGACTTTTCCTGCATAAATTAGTTCAGCTTTCCGGTGCTCCGGTGGGCTGCAAAAGGTGGATACAGTCGTAGGAAAGAGTCTCCTAGGACTGTATCCACTTTTTCCAGCCCACGGGAGCACCTGAAAGCTGAACTAATTTATGCAGGACAAGTCATCCACTGCCGAGCCGAGAAGTTAGTGACTAATCGAATTTACTGTAAGTTTGCTCATCTCTACTTTCTGCCACAAGTCGATAAAAAAAAAAAAAAAAAAAAGTTTTCCACCGGAGTACCCCTTTAATAGGGAAAGTAGTTACATTTCATTTCTCTAAAGTGCTAAAAAATATATAAATATAATACCTACTGTAAGAAGACAGAAGAAAGCCAGTATTCACCTTCTTAGTGTCACTAAAATTAGGCTCAATTTCATTTCCTTTACTGTCAAACTTCCTCCGATGTATTCTGTTTGGCCTCATGTAGAGAATATACCATCGTTCCTAGGATACCACAAGGCAAGAAAAAAAGGCAGTGGTATAAAACACACGCACATAAAAAAAGAGATATCACAGGAGAGTTATTTGAAGATTGAAGATAATGTCAGGAGGGGATCATAAAGCAAATGGAAGTAGAAGGAAAGAGTCTACTGTTTTTTTTTTTTTTTATTCCACTCTTAGATTTGGCTTTTAAAATTGCATCCGAATGGCACGTGTGAAAACACCCTGAAGAAGCACAAAAGAAAGACAGCCTGAATCCTGGCCGATTATTGGAGGGGAGACAAAATCCTTATTTCCATCTTTCAAATGAAGATAACATTTGTTAGAAGCGCACAGACATTTGTACTGTCATCTACACTGCCATCTGAAATCTGTAACTTTATCATTCAAACTAAAAAAAAGATTGCAAGCTCCAGTTTTAATAATATGTCGATGGCGTAAAGTGGAGCTGCAGTCGGCTAGAACAGTCCAAAAAGAGATCTGAGATCTGATTTCACTTGTCAGAACGATCATCACGCTACTTCTTTTCCCAATCTCTGGGCCTGTATTTTATCGCAGAACACAGACTAAACTTCCCCGCTCCACTTAAATCATCTATACTGTGGTGTGATCTCAGTCTGACTCACATCCTGCAGGCTCAAGATTAATACATATAGAAATAACATAAAAATAAAGGCTAAAACAAACAGAAAAACAATAAAAGGAACACGCCAGAGCGAACACCAGGAAACTGACAAGTGATTGCTTGTAAGAAGTGGAATTGATCTTCCCAGCTCAGCCTCATCGTATTCACCATGCCTTCAACAAACCCATGTAGATGTAATTGTACAGCTAAAGATCGATAAAACACACTGCCGGCTAACTGCAGGACATCGGGAATATAAAAGAGAACTATTTGGGTAAATCTAGCCTCCTCAGTACAATCTATAAACCTTATTTCTGTCCCTATTAATCAATATTCCAGCAGAAGTCACCACTATTCATAGAAGTTTGCTACAAACTATTACAAGATTGTGAACCTTAAGAAAAAAAACACAAAAAAAACACTCGTAGACAAAAAGTACCGTTTTTTTCACCCTATAGGACGCACCGGCGTATAAGACGCACCCAATTTATAGGTGCAAAATCTAAAAAAATAAAGATTTTGAACCCAATAGTGGTCTTCAACCTGCGGACCTCCAGATGTTGCAAAACTACAACTCCCAGCATGCCCGGACAGCCGTTGGCTGTCCGGGCATGCTGGGAGTTGTAGTTTTGCAACATCTGGAGGTCTTCAGATTGAAGACCACTGCATAGGAGGTAATACTCACGTGTCCCCGCCGCTCCGGACCCGTCACCGCTGCCCTGGATGTCGCTCCATCGCTGTCGCCGTGTCCCCGTCGCTCCGGAACGTCTCTGCTGCCAGACGGGTATCCTCGCTCTCCGTTGTTACGCACGCCGACGCACGTACGCGATGACGAGGAAGGAGAGCGCCGGCATACAGGGGATCCCTGAACAGAGAAGACACCGAGGAGGCAGGTAAGGTCCCTCCCGGTGTCCTTTAAGCACTAATCTGGCTATTCAGTCGGGCTGTTCGGGACCGCCGCGGTGAAATCGCGGCGGTCCCGACCAGCCCGACTGAACAGCCGGGTTAGTGTCGCTTTCCCTTCAGACGCGGCGGTCAGCTTTGAACGCCACGTCTGAAGGGTTAATACAGGGCATCACCGCAATCGGTGATGTCCTGTATTAGCTGCGGGTCCCGGCCGTTGATGGCCGCAGGGACCGCCGCGATAGGTGTGTATTCGCCGTATAAGGCGCACCGACTTTTTCCCCCCCAGTTTTGGGGAAGAAAAAGTGTGTCTTATACGGCGAAAAATACGGTATATGAAAAAAAATCAATGCATTCTTAAGAAAAAAGAACTTGCCTTCTGTACTGCAGGCTGGCGGCCATTTTTTCTTCAGCCTACTGTATTTAACAGATCTGTACTGAAATGCACAATCTTCTATAAGATTCTATAACTTCCAAAAAAGAGGAAGTCTTTGTCACACTAAATTTCCTCATTAATTTTTTTAAATTTTATTTTTATTTTTTAAACACCCCAAAAACAATGCCACTAATGCTGCACAGCGTTTTATTATGGTGGAAAAAATGCTGCAGCCAGATGTTAAATCAAAGGGATTTATGAAAAGCCAAATCCGCTTGGTGTTTAGCACCATGTGGGTTAAGCATTTGTGTTTTAAAAAAAAAAAAATAATCCCCATGTCTTCAATTACAATCCTTGGGTCACATGATGAAAGATTTCCATGACTTGTCAGTAAGTTGGGACTTAGGGACAGGGCAGCTTTTTCGCACCAAGAACGCACCAAGTCTCTTTTCTTTAACCCTGCGAAGTTCACCCCCTGGCCTGCTGTTCCATCCAACATTTTCACTTCACAGACCAGCATTTCCCAACCAGTGTGTCTCCTGCAGTTTCAAAACTACAACTCCCAGCATGCCTGGAAAGCCTTTGTCTATCTGGGCATTCTAGGAGTTGTAGTTTTGCTACAGCTGGAGGCACCCTGATTAGGAAACACTGTCATTCACTTATGCAGTGAAAGGGTTGGGTTTGAGTGATAGCCAGGCGCAATTTAAACTTTAACATCTCTTTTTTTATATAGAAATCATGCCTTATAATATGCGCTCTGTACTCTGTGCTCACTCCTGTCCTATCAGACTCGAGCATGAAAATAGAGGAGGGGGTTACAGAGCAGCCTGAGTGATTGGATGTAGAGACCCAGCACTGCAGGAAGTGAATGCATAATGAGTGTGGGCGGGCTCAGTGCTGGCCTCAGATATGCTTCTTCCTGAGCAATGGATGTCAGAAAGAGTAAGCGGCAGAACAGAGGGATTTGTGGGCTAAACACAGAAGCTATGACCTAGTGAGTAACATACAGAAGCATTATTTTATATTATTTATGATATACCAGGTACGCTTTAATCTGATATCAGTACAGGCCTAATAAATGTCTAACTCACCTTCTTCCCTTTGACGTCTGTGATAGTATGGCGAGAGTAATCCACTAGTGTCCCTTCCAAAAGAATGCCTGGTCCACTGTAAAAACAAAATATACAATGTGATAAAAGGCAGACATTGAATCGGATGGACCTTGGTCCCCTGGATTAACACAAGACAAATCCTGAGGACAGAAACAAAACAGGAGAGCAAAGGAAGCATAAGGTCATGTTCACACGGAGGAATTTTCACAATTCCACAGAAATTCTGTTCAGCAAAGCTTGCTAAAAGGAATTGCAAAATTCCACTGGAATTTCTGTGTTCTCCGAGCACAGAATTTTGCCGAAAATCAAGCTCCATTAATTTTAATGGGATTTCACCACAGAATTCCGCTAAATATAAGACTGGTGTTCTAGCCCGCTGTGGAAATTCTGCGGCCTGAATGGGACTGCAGAATCACAATAAAAGCAATATGCAGTAAATTATGGCGGAATTTCCAGCAGAATCCTTTGGCGCAATTCCGCACGGAAATTCCACCGTGTGAACATACCCTAAGGTATCGCCAGAGTATAAATATTGATGTGTGCCAAGGGCTGCATTGTGTGAACCTCAATGGTGCTTATCAGCCTCTTCTATTGTCTTAGCAAATTGGTAGCAGCAGTCCACCAGCCTGCTTTAAGGGGTTCTCCAGTGGAAAAACATTTTTTAATCAGCTGGTGCAAGAAAGTTTAACAGATTTGTAAATTATTTCTATTTAAAAATCTTAATCCTTCCAGTACTTATCAGCTGCTGTATGCTCTTTTCTTTTTGAATTTCCTTTCTGTATGACTACAGTGCTCTCTACTGACACCTCTGTCCATGTCAGGAACTGCCTACAGGGGTGAGGAAATAAAAAAAAAAAAAAAACTACTTGTCCAAGTGGAACACAATCTTAAGTGGAACACAATCTACTTGTCCCTCAAGAAAATCCATGATAAAATAAAATAATTTCAACCAAAATAGTGTCTTTATTAGTTTCTGCACTTTTGTTTTTTCCTCCTCGTCCTGTAACAGCCATAACTCTTATTTTTCCATCTACAGACCCATATGAGGCTTGTTTTTTGCGGTGAAGTATACTTTGTAATGACGCCTTTCATTTTTCCATAACTTATGCTCTGAAACAAAAAATAATAATTTTGTGAGGTGAAAATGAAAAAAATGCAAATTTTGAGGTTTTCTTTTTTTTGTCATTCACCTTGTGGTCAAACTTACATATTATTTTGATACTTTACGTAGGCCTGATTACAATACCAAATTTTTGCTTCCGTCACGTTATAATAATATATATATTTGTTTTACTTTAATTTAAAAAAGAAAATCCCTGCCCCTATAATATTTTTTTTTTCCGTATACTGGGCTGTATGAGGGCTAATTTTTTGGGCCGTAATATGCTGTTTGTATCAGTACCATTTTGGCATTGATCAGACTTTTTGAACACTTTTTTACTTGATTTTTTTATGGGATATTATGTTATAAACATAAAAAAGCTATTCTGTGATTTGGTATTTTTTTTACGTTAACGCCATTTACTGTACAGGATATAAAATGTTATTTTTTATTAGTTCAGTCAATTATGCACGCGCCAATGCCAAATATGTTTATTTTTATTATGTTTACATATTTTTATATGGAAAAGGGGGCAATTTGAACTTTTAGGTTACATTCACACGGGCGGATTTATTTGCGGGTTTCCCGTTGCGTATTTGAAAGGGGGCAGGCTCTTCTCAGCTGTCCGCAGCAGATTTTCTGAGGAGGAATTTTCCGAGGCAGAATTTACGCTGCGGAAAATCCGCCGAAAGCCTCATTGAAGTCAGAAGGGTCTGCGGTGGATTTTCCGCAGTGGAAATTCCACCGCGGACAACGGAGAAGAGACTGCCCCCTTTCAAATATGCAGCGAGTAACCTGCAAATAAATCCGCCCGTGTGAACGTACCTCTAATATAGAAGGGGTCAATGGGTGTTTTTAAACTTTTATTAATTTTTTTTTTAAATACACTTTTTTAGGAGGAATCATTTAGATTCTTCATACAGATCAATGCAGTTCTATTGAACTCCATTTGATCTGTGTTCATTTGATTGAACCTGCTCAAGGCATGCTCAATCAAATGCAGATCTATGGGGGCAGCAATGGATGCAGAGGTAAGCTCTCCGGCTACCTCCACAGGGGATTGCCCCCCTGCGATCGCGCTGCGGGGGGGCGATCCACCCCACTAGACCACCAGGGATGGTTAAAAGATCCCTTTAGACACTGCTGTCAACTTTGACAGCGGTGATCTAAAGGGTTAATAGCCGGCCGCGGCGATCACCGCATGCCGGGCTATTTGCGGCGGCCCCCGGCAACTGAAATCAGCCGGGGGCCGCCGAGTATTGAGCGGGCTCGAGTCAGGAGCTCAATCCATACACCCTGAGCGCCAGTGTGAGGGGCAGACTTGCATCCCATACAAGTCTGCATCAGCTCCCGCACCTCACACCGGCATTATGAAAAAAATTAAATTAAAATAAAAAGGGGAAGTCTGTCCGGCCCTGCTTGCCCGATACAGGGCTAAATCTATTAAGAATTCACCTGCCCGGTGCCGGAAACTACATGTCCCGGGCGTCAGGCGATAGGATTTCCACATCCCTGGTCTAGAGCAGGAGCAAATCACCATAGCAAACCTCTCCTGCTCTGGACAGTTCCTGAAAAGGTGTCAGCAGAGAGCAATGTGGACAGACAGAAAATAAATTAAAAAAGAAAAGAACTTCCTCTGGAGCATTCAGCAGCTGATAAGTACTGGAAGGATTAAGATTTTTTAGTAGTAATAATTTACAAAATCTGTTTAACTTTCTGGAACCAGTTGATTTAAAAAAATTATTTTCCACCAGACTGCTCCTTTAAAGGGGTACTTCGGTGCTTAGACATCTTATCCCCTATCCAAAGCATAGGGAATAAGATGCCTGATCGTGGGAGTCCCGCCGCTGGGGACCCCCGTGATCTTGCATGCGGCACCCCGTTTGTAATCAGTCCCCGGAGCGTGTTCGCTCCGGGTCTGATTACCGGTGATTACAGGGCGGGAGGCGTGAGACGTCACGCCTCCGCCCCCGTGTGACATCACGCTCCGCCCCTCAATGCAAGCCTACGGGAGGGGGCCTGATAGCGGCGGGACTCCCGCGATCAGGCATCTTATCCCCTATCCTGTAAGGTACTCTGGCGCCAGTAGACTTTAAAATATTAACACACCTAGCCTCCCTGACATGTTCCGCTCAGCCCAGCGTCTTCAGAGGTCTGGGCTAATGACTTTTAAAGATTTTTTGTTCTAGTATTTCTTAAAAGAGTAGTCCAGTGCTGAAAAACGTATCCCCTATCCTAAGAATAGGGGATAAGTTTCAGATTGCGGGGGGTCCGACTGCGATCTCCTGTACAGGGCCCCGGCAGCCCGCGGGAAGGGGGGTGTTGACCACCGCACGAAGCAGCAGCTGACACGACCCCTCAATAAAACTCTATGGCAAAGCCGGAGTGCTCGGAGCGGCAATCTCCGTCTCTGCCATAGCGCTGTATTGAGGGGTCGTGTCGGCCGCCGATTGGTGCGGTGTTTGACACCCGCTATCTGGCCAGCGAGCCGGGATCCCATACAGGAGATCGCGGGGGGGGTCCGACCGTTGGGGATAAGTTTTCTAGCACTGGACTACTCCTTTAATAATTATTTAATAAAAGGTAAGTTTAAGGATGGGGTAAACAAGAGGGTAGAGTGATCCCATTTCACTGGGAAACTTCAATTGTGAAACTTGAAGAAGTTCACTGAGCCGGACGCTGGATATATGTAAACCCAGCCTACGGTCTCTTTCACCCAGCGGAATTTCCATGCGGAATCAGGCAGAACATTTCAGCTTGGAAATTCCTTTGCAGCGGAGTCCCATTGTTTTCAATGGCACCATGCACACTGCTGAATTTCTGCTGCTAAAATTTCGATTTCAGTCTCCACAGAAAAAAAATGACATGTCAATTCTTCCTGGAAAATTTGTTCATAAATGCACTGCCGTCTATGGAGCCGGCGCATTTCTGAGCGTTCCTAGCGCTGTCTGCAGTATGTCCACTGGAAATTTTCCAGGCGAACATTATGCAAAAGAAACACTACATGAACATAGCCTGAGAAAGAGGCTGCACATCACCAGAAACATCAAGAAACAAGCCGGGCTAGTAGTGGCACACATTGGCTGTTTCATTACAGTTAGGCTATGTTCACATGGAAAATCTCTGTGCGGACATTCTGCAGATGCCAGCGCTAGGGCCGCTAGATGCCAATGCATTCCATGCAGAGTCCGTAGCAAGTACTGACTTGTCCATTCTTCTCTGCGGACACCGGAATTTAAATTTCCGCGCTGAGAACAAATTTGGCTTTGTGTTTCACAGCGCAGCAGAATCCCGTTCAAATCAATAGGACTCTGCTGCTACGGAATCTCTGTGCGGAATTTCTGGCATGTAAACATAGCCTTCCGTGATGCACACTTATACATATGAACGAATAAAACTCCAGTGTAAATAAACATACTGGTGTTACACAGCTGCAGCCTCATGTAATGTGAATAGCTCTTTATCAGTGTTTTCCAACCAGGGTGCCTCCAGCTGTTGTAAAACTACAACTCCCAGCATGCCCGGACAGCCAAAGGCTGTCCGGGCATGCTGGGGGTTGTAGTTTTGCAACACTGTGGTTAAGACATTCTTCAGACATTGTGGACATGTCACACATCCACTTCTGTAGTATTCTCCAACCTGGGGCTCTCCAGCTGTTTCAAAACTACAACTCCCAGCATGCTCAGAAGGATGTCAGGTGATAGGAGTTGTAGTTTAGTACCAGCTACACGTTGGGGGACGTATATTACCCCTATATAAGCCGCTCATACCTCTGGTACCCCGCCGGCAGCCAGTCCCCGGACACCCGCTCATCATGCACTGGTTTATTCTGCAGGGCACTATCGTGATAGATACGACTCATCGTGACTGCAGCTCACACAGCTCTGGCCGGAAAGAGACAGCGGTGAGAGGCCGGAGGGAGCAGTGCAGGGATGCCGGGGAGCAGAGGGGACAGAGCCCTCCTGCTATCACTCCTCTGTATACTATTCCTGCTGACGAGCAGCCCGGCTATTACTGTGTGTATGTCCGCAGTGTATATCCGCAATGTGATACATAGAGGAAATGGTAAGATAGGTCATTTGTTACATAAACCCCCCTACTGCTGAGCGCACTTGGTACGGTCTGAAGTTTTTATTTCCCCCTCCTTCCTGGGCTTAAAGCTAAAGGACTGGAAACTGAAGTGTTAATTGTGTTCTCAGAGCTACGGTATATGAGCAGGTGAGGGCTGGAGTGTACAGACAGGTGTCATACAGGTGACTGCGGATAGGTGTCTTACAGGTGACTGTGGACAGGTGACATACATGTGTCATACAGGTGACTGCAGATAGGTGACATACATGTGTCATACAGGTGACTGTGTATAGGTGACATACATGTGTCATACAGGTGACTGCGGATAGGTGATATATGTGTCATACAGGTGACTGCGGATAGGTGATATATGTGTCATACAGGTGACTGCGGATAGGTGACATACTTGTGTCATACAGGTGACTGTGTATAGGTGACATACATGTGTCATACAGGTGACTGTGGACAGGTGACATACATGTGTCATACAGGGGACTGTGTATAGGTGACATATGTGTCATACAGGTGACTGCGGATAGGTGATATACATGTGTCATACAGGTGACTGTATAGGTGACATACATGTATCATACAGGTGACTGCAGATAGGTGACATACATGTGTCATACAGGGGACTGTGTATAGGTGACATATGTGTCATACAGGTGACTGCGGATAGGTGATATACATGTGTCATACAGGTGACTGTGTATAGGTGACATACATGTGTCATACAGGTGACTGTGGACAGGTGACATACATGTGTCATACAGGTGACTGTGTATAGGTGACATACATGTGTCATACAGGTGACTGTGGACAGGTGACATACATGTGTCATACAGGGGACTGTGTATAGGTGACATATGTGTCATACAGGTGACTGCGGATAGGTGACATACATGTATCATACAGGTGACTGTGTATAGGTGACATATGTGTCATACAGGTGACTGCGGATAGGTGATATACATGTGTCATACAGGTGACTGTATATAGGTTACATACATGTGTCATACAGGTGACTGTGTATAGGTGACATACATGTGTCATACAGGTGACTGTGTATAGGTGACATACATGTGTCATACAGGTGACTGTGTATAGGTGACATACATGTGTCATACATGTGACTGTGTATAGGTGACATACATGTGTCATACATGTGACTGTGTATAGGTGACATACATGTGTAATACAGGTGACTGTGTATAGGTGACATACATGTGTCATACAGGTGACTGCGGACAGGTCACATACTTGTGTCATACAGGTGACTGCAGATAGGTGACATACATGTGTCATACAGGTGACTGCAGATAGGTGACATACATGTGTCATACAGGTGACTGCAGATAGGTGACATACATGTGTCATACAGGTGACTGTGTATAGGTGACATACATGTGTCATACAGGTGACTGTGGACAGGTGACATACATGTGTCATACAGGTGACTGTGTATAGGTGACATACATGTGTCATACAGGTGACTGTGGACAGGTGACATACATGTGTCATACAGGGGACTGTGTATAGGTGACATATGTGTCATACAGGTGACTGCGGATAGGTGACATACATGTATCATACAGGTGACTGTGTATAGGTGACATATGTGTCATACAGGTGACTGCGGATAGGTGATATACATGTGTCATACAGGTGACTGTATATAGGTTACATACATGTGTCATACAGGTGACTGTGTATAGGTGACATACATGTGTCATACAGGTGACTGTGTATAGGTGACATACATGTGTCATACATGTGACTGTGTATAGGTGACATACATGTGTCATACATGTGACTGTGTATAGGTGACATACATGTGTCATACATGTGACTGTGTATAGGTGACATACATGTGTAATACAGGTGACTGTGTATAGGTGACATACATGTGTCATACAGGTTGACTGCGGACAGGTCACATACTTGTGTCATACAGGTGACTGCAGATAGGTGACATACATGTGTCATACAGGTGACTGCGGATAGGTGACATACATGTATCATACAGGTGACTGTGTATAGGTGACATATGTGTCATACAGGTGACTGCGGATAGGTGATATACATGTGTCATACAGGTGACTGTATATAGGTTACATACATGTGTCATACAGGTGACTGTGTATAGGTGACATACATGTGTCATACAGGTGACTGTGTATAGGTGACATACATGTGTCATACAGGTGACTGTGTATAGGTGACATACATGTGTCATACATGTGACTGTGTATAGGTGACATACATGTGTAATACAGGTGACTGTGTATAGGTGACATACATGTGTCATACAGGTGACTGCGGACAGGTCACATACTTGTGTCATACAGGTGACTGCAGATAGGTGACATACATGTGTCATACAGGTGACTGCAGATAGGTGACATACATGTGTCATACAGGTGACTGCAGATAGGTGACATACATGTGTCATACAGGTGACTGTGTATAGGTGACATACATGTGTCATACAGGTGACTGTGGACAGGTGACATACATGTGTCATACAGGTGACTGTGTATAGGTGACATACATGTGTCATACAGGTGACTGTGGACAGGTGACATACATGTGTCATACAGGTGACTGTGTATAGGTGACATACATGTGTCATACAGGTGACTGTGGACAGGTGACATACATGTGTCATACAGGGGACTGTGTATAGGTGACATATGTGTCATACAGGTGACTACGGATAGGTGACATACATGTATCATACAGGTGACTGTGTATAGGTGACATATGTGTCATACAGGTGACTGCGGATAGGTGATATACATGTGTCATACAGGTGACTGTATATAGGTTATATACATGTGTCATACAGGTGACTGTGTATAGGTGACATACATGTGTCATACAGGTGACTGTGTATAGGTGACATACATGTGTCATACAGGTGACTGTGTATAGGTGACATACATGTGTCATACATGTGGCTGTGTATAGGTGACATACATGTGTCATACATGTGGCTGTGTATAGGTGACATACATGTGTCATACAGGTGACTGCGGACAGGTCACATACTTGTGTCATACAGGTGACTGCAGATAGGTGACATACATGTGTCATACAGGTGACTGCAGATAGGTGACATACAGGTGACTGCAGACAGGTGACAAACATGTGTGATACAGGTGACTGCGGACAGGTGACATACATGTGTCATACAGGTGACTGCAGACAGTTGACATACATGTGTCATACAGGTGACTGCAGATAGATGACATACATGTGTCATACAGTTGACTGCGGACAGGTGACATACATGTGTCATACAATTGTCTGCAGACAGTTGACATACATGTTTCATACAGGTGACTTAAATTAAGATAGGTGACGTGTCATACAGGTGACTGCGGACAGGCGACATACATGTATCATACAGGGGACTGCAAACCGGTGACATACATGTGTCATAAAGGTGACTGCGGACAGGTGACATACATGTGTCCTACAGGTGACTGCAGATAGATGACATACATGTGTCATACAGATGACTGCAGATAGGTGACATACATGTGTCATACAGGTGACTGCAGACAGTTGACATACATGTGTCATACAGGTGACTTAAGATAGGTGACGTGTCATACAGGTGACTGCGGACAGGCGACATACATGTGTTATACAGGTGACTGCGGACAGGCGACATACATGTATCATACAGGGGACTGCAGACCGGTGACATACATGTGTCATGCAGGTGACTGCAGATAGGTGACATACATGTGTCATACAGTTGACTGCAGATAGGTGACATACATGTGTCATGCAGGTGACTGCAGATAGGTGTCATGCAGATGACTGTGGACAGGTGGCATGCATGTGTCATACAGGTGACTGCAGATAGGTAATATACATGTGTCATACAGTTGACTGTGTATAGGTGACATACTTGTGTCATACAGGTGACTGCGGAGAGGTGACATACTTGTGTCATACAGGTGATGGCAGATAGGTGTCATACATGTGTCATACAGGTGACTGCGGACAGGTGACATACATGTGTCATACAGGTGACTGCAGATAGGTGTCATACAGGTGACAGCAGACAGGTGACATACATGTGTCATAAAGGTGACTGCGGACAGGTGACATACATGTGTCATACAGTTGACTGCAGATAGGTGACATACATGTGTCATACAGGTGACTGCAGATAGGTGACATACATGTGTCATACAGGTGACTGCAGATAGGTGACATACATGTGTCATGCAGGTGACTGCAGATAGGTGTCATGCAGATGACTGTGGACAGGTGGCATGCATGTGTCATACAGGTGACTGCAGATAGGTAATATACATGTGTCATACAGTTGACTGTGTATAGGTGACATACTTGTGTCATACAGGTGACTGCGGAGAGGTGACATACTTGTGTCATACAGGTGATGGCAGATAGGTGTCATACATGTGTCATACAGGTGACTGCAGATAGGTAATATACATGTGTCATACAGTTGACTGTGTATAGGTGACATACTTGTGTCATACAGGTGACTGCGGAGAGGTGACATACTTGTGTCATACAGGTGATGGCAGATAGGTGTCATACATGTGTTATACAGGTGACTGCGGACAGGTGACATACATGTGTCATACAGGTGACTGCAGATAGGTGTCATACAGGTGACAGCAGACAGGTGACATACATGTGTCATACAGGTGACTGCAGATAGGTGACATACATGTGTCATACAGGTGACTGCAGATAGGTGTCAAACAGGTGACAGCAGACAGGTGACATACATGTGTCATACAGGTGACTGCAGATAGGTGACATGTGTCATACAGGTGACTGCAGATAGCTGACATACATGTGTCATACAGGTGACTGCAGATAGGTGTCAAACAGGTGACAGCAGACAGGTGACATACATGTGTCATACAGGTGACTGCAGATAGGTGACATGTGTCATACAGGTGACTGCAGATAGCTGACATACATGTGTCATACAGGTGACTGCAGATAGGTGTCATACAGGTGACTGCAGATAGGTCACATACATGTTTCATACTGGTGACCACAGACAGGTCACATACATGTTTCATACTGGTGACCACAGACAGGTCACATACATGTTTCATACTGGTGACCACAGACAGGTCACATACATGTGTCATACAGATGCTTCTTAAAACACTGGTGGCCAAAACTAGGGTTTCTTTGTACCGATTGTGATCTGGTCCTGCAGATACTGTAGTTTGTGCGTACAACACACGCAACAACGAACTATCATATTTGGCCAGAAGGTGGGGCTACAGACTTTTCACATTCAGACACTCATAGAGATTTGTTGATCACTCTGACTGGTCCTTATATTTGGGTCCATTGTAGACCCTTTACCATTAGTGAAAGCATTCGGGAAAAACTGAGTCAGAACATTTGTCAGATTATTGGTGCCAGGTCTTCTGTAGTGACAACACTAAGGGGAGATTTATCAAAACCTCTGCAGAGGAAAAGTTGACCAGTTGACTTTTGTTTTGATCCTACTCAATCTCTGTTTGAAACTACTGCTAGGTTGCCTTTAATGTTCATGCACACTCTGTATAAGCATTAAATGGAAGATTTATTAAAACCTGTGCAGAGGAAAAGTTGACCAATTGCCCATAGACACCATTTAGATTGCTTCATTTATTTTTCAGAGGCCTTTAAAAAAATAAAATAAATAATAAATGAAGCGAACTGACGGGTTGCTATGGGAAACTCAGCAACTTTTCTTCTGCACTGATGTTGAAAAATCTCTCCCCTTCTGTGTAAGATAAATGGTAGGAAAGTTTTAATGAAGATTATTTAAACAGATGCTTATTTTGCATTCAAGTAACAATATGTTGTGCAAATATGTCCATAGGGGGAATTTATCATTGTCTGTGTAAATCAAGTTATTTTTACCCATTTGCCTGGGCTTATACAGTCATGGCCGTAAATGTTGGCACCCCTGAAATTTTTCAAGAAGATGAAGTATTTCTCACAGAAAAGGATTGCAGTAACACATGTTTGTTCCCTTTGAGCGTATTGGGACTAAACCAAAAAAGGGAGGAAAAAAAGCAAATTGGACATAATGTCACCAAACTCCAAAAATGTTAATGAAGAGGGAGTGTACTGGTTCTCAAGGACACAAGAATATGTGCAGACGTGGATGCAACCGTGACTGAGAATGTAGAATAAACATAAATATGTATGATGTGAAGCCTAAAACACCCAAAAGTATATAGGTAGTGAAAACTAAGGGTTTCTAAATGGTGGTTTATTGAGATATTTAAAATAATGGTACAATAATGATACAATAAAACCAAATTGGATGCCGGCAATCCACTTTGGTAGGTGACAAACAAGGTGTGATAAAAATAGTAAGATGCATCACTGAGGAAGAGCCAACAAGACCTGAAATGCGTTTGACTAACTGAACCTGTGCCACACTTCCGGAGGCCTTGAACGCGTGACACAAACACAAAAAGGAGGTGACAGGCTCTCTCTGCTGTTGCAGAGAGAGACCTGCTGGATTATAAGGTGCAATGCCCAAGGTCCCCTAGGCTTTAACGATCATACTGACATGTCCCTGTTTCTGCATACAATTTGAATATTCTTATGTCATTATATAGTGGTCTATCTCAGTTTGCTTCTGAATTGCATTTTTCCTTAACTTTATTTTTCTTTATGCACAACTTCTTATTCCGTTGCATAAGCCGAGCATCATTGTTTAATCGCTGCCATGGTTACCTTTTCAGTCACATGATACAAAAGATGCAGCGCGCATAGTCGCGTGAAACGACCGGCGTAGCCTCTGAGCGCTTCGGTACCTGTCTCATGTTGCCCCGGGAACCCGTATCTCCGGATGCCTTGACACATTCCTTGCAGTGAGTGCATGCTATTGTTCTTGTTGTGTTATTGCTATTTACTGCAGCTTTATTGCGTGCACCCCGCAGGTGTCAAGTTTTTCACGGGACTTCTATTTGCATCCGCATACGTATCCTTTGTGTTGAAGTGGCAATTATACAGTAGTGCTCTCCTTTTCATTTCCTTGCTCTATTGCATACATTCTGTGCAACACTTCCATTGAGCCGTTCTAACAAGCCTGCCACAGCTTGTCAATGGATCACCTACCACCCTGCACATCATCAAAGTGCGCACTACTCCACGAGGACCCACAAAACAAGACAAGCCAGGACACTGCTCGTCATCGGGGCTTGTCTGTCTGAGGGCACTCTCCCCCGTTTGAAGCTAGAGCACCGCCGCCGCACATTGGGACCTGAAGATCGTGGACGTCCTTCTCCCTGTCATAAGGGTGGGTGGGTGAACCGACCAATTGCCTTTTTTGCCAACCGCCGAGTTGCGCTACAGTTCTCACCCACCATTAATAATTTGCCAAAGTGGTCCGCACATTCGGGACTCCAGCACTTCTCTCATCACACAGTATCCTCATCCATCCTACGTGTCAGCAGAGTCTGTACAAGTGCACACATCAGCACACACAGCAGCAGCGCTGCAAGAGTGGGCACAATTCCACAGTGCTCTTCTGACCCTGCACAAACTGTAACTTTCCATTTATGACAGTGTATACTCTGTGGATTACCATCTATGCAAGCCTTGGACAGTAATTTGGAAGTGATTGGCTGTCAGTTTTGAGAATTTTGAACTATTTTAAATGCTTTTACTATAGCTTTATTAGCTTTATTTACTATTTTTATCACACCTATTTTGTCACCTACCAAAGTGTATTGCCGGCATCCACTTTGGTTTTATTGTATCATTATTGTACCATTATTTTAAATATCTCAATAAACCACCATTTAAAAACCCTTAGATTTCACTACCTAAATACTTTTGGGCGTTTTAGGCTTTACAACATACATATTTATTTTTATTCTAAATTTTCAGTCACGGTTGCATCCTCGTCTGCACATATTCTTATGTACTTGAGAACCAGTACACTCCCTCTTCATTAATATTTATTGCTTGTCAAATTATTTTTGCTTGCCAAAGACCCTGGTGTAATCATTAGGGGTCTACACTGTACTGGATTTTCGGACGATCTGACAGATTGAGCACACCCACTGCCGTTATTTCCTAAACTCCAAAAATGGGCTGGACAAAATTATTGCCACCCTTTCAAAATTGTGGACAAATAAGATTGTTTCACGCACGTGATGCTCCTTTAAACTCACCTGGGGCAAGTAACAGGTGTGGGTAATATAAAAATCACTCCTGAAAGCAGATAAAAAGGAGAGGAGCTCACTTAGTCTTTGGATTGAGTGTCTGTGTGTGCCACACTAAGCATCGGCAATAGAAAGAGGAGAAAAGAACTGTCTGAGGACTTGAGAACCCAAATTGTGGAAAAATATGAACAATCTCAAGGTTCCAAGTCCATCTCCAGATATCTAGATTTGCCTTTGTCCACAGTGCGCCACATTATCAAGAAGTTTGCAACCCATGGCACTGTAGCTAATCTCCCTGGGCATGGACGGAAGAGAAAAATTGATGAAAGGTGTCAACGTAGGATAGTCTGGATGGTGGATAAGCAGCCCCAAACAAGTTTCAAAGATATTCAAGCTGTCCTGCAGCATTTAAATAAAATTAAACGCTATGGCAGGAGAACCAGGAGGACCCCACTGCTGACACAGAGACATAAAAAAGCAAGACTACATTTTGCGAAAATGAACTTGAGTAAGCCAAAATCCTTCTGGGGAAACGTCTTGTGGACAGATGAGACCAAGATAGAGCTTTTTGGTAAAGCACATCATTCCACTGTTTACCGAAAACGGAATGAGGCCTACAAAGAAAAGAACACAGTACCTACAGTGAAATATGGTGGAGGTTCAATGATGTTTTGGGGTTGTTTTGCTGCCTCTGCACTGGGTGCCTTGAATGTGTGCAAGACATCATGAAATCTGAGAATAACCAACAGATTTTGGGTCGCACTGTACAGCCCAGTGTCAGAAAGCTGGGTTTCGTCTGAGATCTTGGGTCTTCTAGCAGGACAATGACCCAACATATATGTCAAAAAGCACTCAGAAATGCATGGCAACAAAGCACTGGAGAGTTCTGAAGTGGCCAGCAATGAGTCCAGATCTAAATCCCACCTGTGGAAAGATCTTAAAATTGCTGTTGGGAAAAGGCAGGCCGCCTTTTCCCAACAGCAATTTTAAGATCTTTCCACAAGTGGGATTTAGATCTGGACTCATTGCTGGCCACTTCAGAACTCTCTAGTAAAATAAATAAGAGAGACCTGGAGAAGTTTGCAAAGGAAGAGTGTGCCAACATTCCAGCTGAGAGGTGTAAGAAGCTTATTGATGGTTATAGGAAGCAACTGATTTCAGTTACTTTTTCCAAAGGGTGTGCAACCAAATATTAAGTTAAGGGTGCCAATCATTTTGTCCAGGACATTTTTGGAGTTTGGTTTGACATTATGCCCAATTTTTTTTTCCTCCCTTTTTTGGTTTAGCAAGAAGCATATGTGAATCAGCTCACCCCATGCCCACGACACGAGCATGGTGCGATCCGTGTAGCGTCCAGTGAATAAAGATGGCATACTGAGCTGGAGTTCCTTGTTTTTCTGCTTCCTTTTTGGGTTTAGTTCCAATACTTACAACGGGAATAAACATGTGTATAGCAAAACATGTGTTACTGCAATATTTTCTGTGAGAAATACTTAATTTTCTAGAAAAATTTAAGGGGTGCCAACATTTATGGCCATGACTGTATACTGTCCCCTTAGTTCTGTATATGTCCAGTTTATGTATTTCATCTACCTCCTACTACGATTGTTGGTCATCTTTGTTTGGCCACGATCATTGCGGCCTCTTTTGTTCAACAGCACATGCGGCAGCCAATTTTTCCTTAGCCCCATTATGGAGTTATGTAATTGGCGTTCTCTAGTATACAACACAGCTCCTCTCGCGATACCCCGACCACGGGACTGCGAGAGATGCACCTACATGACTAGCCGCGTCTCACGCCATTTTCGGTCTCCACTCTCCACCTTGCTGCGGACCAGGTGTGTTTCCCGTTCCCCTATTGGCACACATCTGGTGTATATATCACGGTCATCCCAGTCCACACCACTCCTAGACAAAGCTGCTCCAGGTGAAACGCATCGGAGGTGTGGTGCTGGGGTGAGTCCTGTGACCATTGCATGAGCCTGTCTTTTTCTCTTTATCTTACCCATTGTTACTATATTATATCCATTGCTATTCTTATGGTAATTGCTGCTAGTTGCATAGTCACTTTTGCCTTTCTTTGGCTCTTGCACGTTCTATGTATATCACTTGTTTTTTTATTTATTTAATAACTTGGCACAGTATTGAATCTAATTTATTGATTATTTGTTATGCACTTATCTCACAGTGTGGCATTTGATTTATCTACTTAGCATTGGTTTTGGATATTATTAATTGGGTGTATCCCACTGCACCTTTGTCAGCACAAGCACTTTATAATAGCACAACCAGGCTCTGTGCGCTATCCATTATACATTATATACTACTACTTTTTATCCTCTGGTCACACAGGATTTTTCACCCCAGTACCCATCTTGTTTTTTATCTTTTTAATCGTATTTATACCCTTAATATATTTGATTCTGTATGGATGCTTTTTAATAAAAAAGAATTAAAAAAAATATATTTTTAACCATATATTGCAGTCAGTTTTACTTTCTTTTTTTGGGGGGTCTCACATTCTTGGTGTGGTTTATACACCTTTTTAGATGATATTATTATTGTATATTTTTTCTATTTAAAAGCTATATTGCTTTGACACCTTCATTGGTTTACCCATATGTATTCCTTTTATAACCTTTCCTTTTTTATTTAACTTGCACCACATTTTTACATTGAAAGTTGAACTTACGTTTTAAGTTAAGAGTTTTATAATCCTTTCCTATGTTTAGATTCTTAAATATTTTGTTGAGGCCATTTTTACTTTTTAAATAGCCAAGCTCAACAGCTTGCTAGGTTCTGTAAATTTTCTTTTAGGCCAGTTCCACACTAACACAAAACACTAACTTGCCACTTTATTAGGTACACCTTGCTAATACCAGGTTGGACCCCCCATTTGCCTTCAGAACTGTCTTCATTCTTTGTGGCATACTTTCTATAAGGTGCTGGAAACATTTCTCAGAGCGTTTGGTCTATATGGACATGATGGCATCACACAGGTGCTGCAGATTTGTCCGCATCTATAATGTGAATCTCCTGTTCCACCACATCCCAAAGGTACTCGATTGGATTGAGATCTGGTGACTGTGGTGGCCATTGGAGTACAGCGAATGTATTGTTATGTTCAAGGAACTAGTTGAAATGATATCCGCTTTGTGACATAATGCATTATCTTGCAGGAATAGCCATCAGAAGATGTGAACACTGTGGTCATAATGAGATGGACATGGTCAGCATCAATATTTAGGTAAGCTGTTGTGTTAAATGATGCTCAATTAGTACTAAGGGGCCCAAAGTGTGCCAAGAAAATGTCCCCCATATCATTACACCACCAGCCTGAACCCATTCATACAAGGCAGGATGGATACATGCAGCTGGAATCGAAACTCATCAGACAAGGCAATGGTCTTTCAGTCTTCTATTGTCCAACTTTGGTGACCCTGTGCGATTTGTAGCCTCAGTGGCCTGTTCTTAACTGACAGGAGAGGCACCCGGTGTGGTCTTTTTCTGCTGTAGCATATCTGCTTCTAGGTACACGTGTTGTGCGTTCAGAGATGGCATTCTACATACCTTGGCTGTGACCAGTGGTTATTAGAGTTACTGTTGCCTTTCTGTCACCTTGAACCAGTCTGCCTATTCTCCTCTGACCTTTGACATCAACAAGGCATTTTCGTTTACATAACTGTGGCTCACTGCAGTGTTAAAACTAACGTAAATGCCTTTTCTTCGCTATTCTGATACTTGGTTTGAATAGCAAGTTGTTTTGACCACATCTAAATGCCTAAATGCATTGAGTTTCCACTGATTTGCTATTTAAGCAATTGAACCTAATAAAGTGGCCAGTAAGTGTACAGGCTTATTTCAGTGTCCTTCTAAAGGCTGCAAGTCCTGAACTGACCTGATGATGCTTCCAGTTCTGGTCACTAGACCTAAAGTCGCCCAACAGCTGTAATAAGGACGCAGAAATGCACCTTTGTTACATTTGTATGAAACTGGCTTAGGCTGGGTCCACACTACGTTTTGTCCCATACGGGAGCGCATACGGCAGGAGGGAGCTAAAACCTCGCGCTCCCGTATGTGACCGTATGCGCTCCCGTATGTCATTCACTTCAATGAGCCGACCGGAGTGAAACGTTCGGTCCGGTCGGCTCATTTTTGCGCCGTATGCGCTTTTACAACCGGACCTAAAACCGTGGTTGACCACGGTTTTAGGTCCGGTTGTAAAAGCGCATACGGCGCAAAAATGAGCCGACCGGACCGAACGTTTCACTCCGGTCGGCTCATTGAAGTGAATGACATACGGGAGCGCATACGGTCACATACGGGAGCGCGAGCTTTTAGCTCCCTCCTGCCGTATGCGCTCCCGTATGGGACAAAACGTAGTGTGGACCCAGCCTTAAACTGCAGACTAGTTTGTATTTTTATACATGTGGCATAATAGTCCTGATTTACTAAGAGTGGAGTGTAGTTTCTTTGTAGGTTTTGATTCCTGACAGGTATTTTTCCATGGTATTTACTAATATTTCCCTACGTTTTACCTTTTCTTACACATGCTCTGATCTGTGGAGTTTTCCAGAGCTCAAATCCACCACATTTTCCGTGGAAACCTTAGTAAATATTTTGAGCTTTTTTGAAAATGTCTGGAAAATGCCATGCCCCTTTTTTGAGAGTGTTTGAATTTGGTCGCAAATTCTGGCACAGACACAATTTGTGTTGCAATGCGCCAAATTCTGGCACACAACCTGACAAAATAGGTCCGGTGTACAATAGTAAATCGGGGACAATTTATTTTGGAATTGCAACATAGTCTTAACAATGAGAATTTCTATGTTTTTTTTTTTCTGTCATCATTTAAACATTTTCCGTTTATTTGTTTGAGGCATGGTTCAGCTAGTTCAGCTGTTAAAGGGGTAGTCCACTGCCCCGGCGTTCGGAACACTTTCAAACGGTGGGTCGTGGCATCATGGCCACGCCCCTCGTGTCGTGACATCTCGCCCCCTCAATGCAAGTCTATGGGAGGGGGCGTGACAGCCGTCACGCCCCCTCCCATAGACTTGCATTGAGGGTGTGTGACTTGACATGACATAACAAGGGGCGTCACGACCCCCTCCTCCCGCACCCAGCATTCTAAACGAACACCGGGTTCTGCACATAGATCGTGGGGGTCCCAGCTTTTGGATAGGGGATAAGATGTCTAGGGGTGGAGTACCCCTTTAAACATTGCTTTGTGTCAGTTATGTATTTGCTACAAAGTAAAACAGGTGCATGAACATCCTCTTTGGTGTTCCCATAATATTTTTCCAGAGGTTGTTTTGGTGGTTAAAGACCAGATTTGGCAACATACCTTACAACCATATGATAAGATTTCTTATTGTACCATTTTCACACATGTGCATATATGACATTTTAATTGGCCGTACCACAGCAAGTACAATCAGCCGAAGATGCTCATAACTGGTGTAAAAAATATGAATTTCCAAATTCTACGCTTTTCTGATCTTCTGTTTTATCTCCATAATGCTCATCTGACCTGTATCGCTATCATCACTTGTCTGTTCATTAAGATGACATGGACAAGTCTGAGTGATCATTGATCTAATGACCCTCATTATCCTACCACAAAGCGCTTAGCCTGCCGTAACAGCAAAATAATAGGTGCAATGTTGCTATTGCCTCAGTCATCCCTGCATGCAACCTTGACTTCCTCAAGACAGAAGGATCTTCTGTCAGCTGTCATTACTTTTAACTTAAAAGCAAGATATCCTATAAATTGTGGCATGGTGAAATCTAATCTAGTTGTTGACAGCTGTTTGCTCTTGTGTTGTCTTAGTACTTGGAAGATATACACACACATACTGATTTTTTTATGAGCTATGTTAGAAAGTTTAATGATATGGCACATTTTACATAATATTACCGTATTTTTCGCCGTATAAGACACACTTTTTCTTCCCCAAAACTGGGGGGAAGAAGTCGGTGCGTCTTATACGGCGAATACACCCCTATCGCGGCGGTCCCTGCGGCCATCAACGGCCGGGACCCGCGGCTGATACAGGACATCACCGATCGCGGTGATGTCCTGTATTAACCCTTCAGACGCAGCGATCAAAGCTGACCGCCGCGTCTGAAGGGAAAGTGACACTAACCCGGCTGTTCAGTCGGGCTGTTCGGGACCGCCGCGGTTTCACTGCGGTGGTCCCGAACAGCCCGACTGAATAGCCGGGTTAGTGCTTACAGGACACCGGGAGGGACCTTACCTGCCTCCTCGGTGTCTTCTCCATTCAGGGATCCCCTGTATGGCCGGCGCTCTCCTTCATCGTCATCACGTCGTCGCGTACGTAACGACGTGATGGCGGCGACGGAGAGCAAGGATACCCGGCCGGCAGCAGAAACATTCCGGAGCGACAGCGATGGAGCGACATCCAGGGCAGCGGTGACGGGTCCGGAGCGGCGGGGACACGTAAGTATTACCTCCTATGCAGTGGTCTTCAATCTGCGGACCTCCAGATGTTGCAAAACTACAACTCCCAGCATGCCCGGACAGCCAACGGCTGTCCGTGCATGCTGGGAGTTGTAGTTTTGCAACATCTGGAGGTCCGCAGATTGAAGACCACTATTGGGTTCAAAATCTTAATTTTTTTTAGATTTTGCACCTATAAATTGGGTGCGTCTTATACGCCGGTGCGTCCTATAGGACGAAAAATACGGTAAGTGTTTACCCAAATGACAGGTACCTTTTAAAGGGGTACTCTGGTGGAAAACATTCTTATAATTTTTTTTTTTAATCAGCTGGTGACAGAAAGTTTAACAGATTTGTAAATGACTTCTATTTAAAAATCTTAATCCTTCCAGTACTCATCAGCTGCTGTATGATCCACATGAAGTTCTTTTCTTTTTGAATTTCTTTTCTGTCTGACCACAGTGCTCTCTGCTGACATCTCTGTCCATGTCAGGAACTGTCCAGAGCAGGAGAAAATCCCCATTGCAAACCTATACTGCTCCGGACAGTTCCTGACATGGACAGAGGCATCAGCAGAGAGCACTGTGGTCAGACTGGAAAGAAATTCAAAAAGAAAAGAACACCCTCGGGAGCATACAGCAGCTGATAAGTACTGGAAGGATTAGGATTTGTAAATAGAAGTAATTTACAAATCTGTTTAACTTTCTGGCACCAGTTGATTAAAAAAAAAAATGTTTTCCAGTGGAGTACCCCTTTAAAGGAAGGAAGCATTTCTTCCAGGGATCCACCTACAATCATTATTGGCCTGACCAGTATGTGAAGTGCCAAGATGTCAAGTGTTCAATCGCCAGCTGTTGCCAACATAGATTATTCTGATGGTTGTAACCTGGAAAGTGCCTGCATCAAAGTCCAGATCCCTGTAGAGATTAATTAATATTGGTGCAATCTATGCATGGCACTACTGTCTCTACCCCAGTGCAGCATGCGGCAGATTCCTTACAGGGAAACGGAGACCTTGTTCACTCACACTAAACCCAATAAACAGGGTTATAATGTGTGTGAACCTGATTAAAAAGAAGTATAACTCACCCCAATCGGTCGTCCGGTTATGGGGATCCCAGCTGTATACAGGCACCATTGCTAATATCCCCTGTGCAATGGAGGTGGGAGTCGGTATTCAGAGCTTCCCTGCCTCCGTCCCCTTCTGCACTCATATGCCCGCCCACTTTGCACTATGAATATTTATGAGGTGGGCGGGCATATGAGAGCAGAGGGAGACAAACGCAAAAAAGCTCTGTATATCGTCTCCGTCTCCATTGTGAAGGGGTTGTCAGCAATGGTGAATGTATACAGTAATACCTCTTTATTAATCAGGTTCACCCGCACTATAACCCTGTTTATTGGGGGTAGTGCTAGTGAACAAGATGTTATCCTATAACAGAGCATGCATAAAAACATATTGGCCCTCAATTACTAACAGCATTCCGACTCTTTTTGTCGGGTTGTGCGCCTAAATTCTGTGTTAATTCCGAATGTGCGACAGAAAAAACCCGACAGAATCAGAAACACTCAGTTAGAAAAAAGCAAACTACAAAATGGGCGTGGTTTTCAGGAAAAGAGACGTGTCCTCTACATTAGTTGACATGTCTATGGTATTTTTACCTAGTTTTCCTTTTTAGAGGCTACATCTATAATTTTCAGTTGTGTGTGAGCAAGTAGGCGAAGACAAGCTGTTATGATCTATCATGCAATGTGTCCAATACACTGCACACACATTAGAGGGAGTCCTGCTCCTTCATATCTCTATAGCTTTCCCTCAGGAGTAGCAGCAGCATGGAGTACATTATGGGCCAGTACTGAGTGGGAAACTCCAATACTCAGCTATACTATACTTCTTACTAGATCTTGCAGCCCTGTCTCTGTGTCTCTCTTTGCCTTTGTCTCACTCTGAGTTTGTTTACATGGTACCTGTCACCATCAATAAAATGTAATATATTGTAGATTAGCCTATTTGAATGACTTTTCTAATATACTTCTGAAAACATTTTGAAACTTTATCATTTAAATTAACCCTTAAAAGTCTGGCCACCAGGGGTTCTGGTCATGCCTGCAGTCCTGTTAGCAGATTGTCTTCTGCAGCAGCCCGGCAAAGGCAAAATTCAAGAAAATGCCGCACAGTGTATAGAGCTAAATATTTCTGCTCCCTTTTCCTTTGAGCTGAGCTAGACTTTAGATCAGGGTTTCCCAACCAGGGTGCCTCCAGCTGTTGCAAAACTACAACTCCCAGTGTGCCTGGACTAGTGATGAGCGGCAGGGGCCATATTCGAATTTGCAATATTTCGAGAATATATTGACGATTATACATCCTATGTTCGCAAAATTCGCTATGTTCACTTTTTTTTTTTTTTCATGTGAAAATTTGCATGGAAAATTTGCATAAAAATTTGCATGTGAAAAAAAATAAATAAATAAATATTCGTCATTAGGAATATATAGCACTATATTCTTAATATTCGAAGTGCCGATATTCGCGATAAAAATTTCCATTCCGAAAATTCGTGCTCAACACTAGCATGGACAGCCTGATTGTAGTTTTGCAACAGCTGGAGGCACCCTGGTTGGGAAAAACTGCTGTAGAGTCATGATGCCTTCAGTGTATAGTGCTGGATAACTCTGCTCCTTTTGCAGCTGCTGGGCCAATCTGAGCAGACTGTAGAGTTCAGTGCACAGAGCTGAGGGGGGGGGGGGGGGAGGTGTGCGGTCTCAGCCAATCACAGCACATCACACACTGAACTGCTTTAGGCTGTGTGTTCAGAGCAGCATAGCAGAGTAAGGGAGGAAGTTCTCCCCTGCAGGGCTTCAGATGATGCCACTTCTGCTGGGAAATGCCCTTCCCAGTCTGTCTGGGAGCTGACTGCAACTGAGCAGAATTTACAGCACAATATCAAGGTAGAAAACTAAAAAAATCAAAAATCAACTGGGAGGATTAAAAAAATTATCAAGATTATGACAGGTACTCTTTAAGATTTTAAAAAGCCAGTAATATATTTAGTCAAAGCCTTGCTTATGAAAGTATAACAAGTTACATTGGATAGCTTTTGGTACAAGTCATATTTTTAGTTTATAGTATATTGCTTCTTCTAACACTTAATGATGTTATTTGGTATGGCGCGCACTTGCGCATAGACAGTACACTGTAACATGTGGTGTGCCAGACATGATAAACCAATTAACAAGTTGTGCTTAATGTTTTCTTAGCATGGAACTGACGTGTCAATGTGTCATATTTGCAGTATCCCGCAACAGGTGGTTCAGGGCAAAACACTTTGTGGTAATGATAATCTTTAAAATAAAAATGCAGGGACCATCCACATCTGATAATGAAATATTTCTGGTTAATAACGTCTGGCAGAGAGACAAGAAAACACAGAAATGTTTTTAGAAATGTATTCTATAATGAAGTAAGTAGACGAACTGGCCTCACCCAATAATAAGGAATGTGTGTGTGTGTGTGTGTATATATATATATATATATATATATATATATATATATATATATATATATAATATATATAATATGTGTGTGTGTACTGAAAAAGGAGAAAATTCATGAGGGTGCTTAGAGGCTAACAGACGTTTTCGCACACCGCCGTGCGCACGGCGGTGTGCGAAAATGGCTGTTAGCCTCTGAGCACCCTCCTCCAGCAATCTCCCAGCGCAACGGATCATCCGGTATATTAACCTCCACTGGACCGGTGAGTGCAAGTGAGTTTTCTCCTTTTTCAGTACATAAATGCACTAGCTTTCTGATCACTTAGCACCCCGGCAGGGAAATGAAATTTAGGCAGCTATGGCCACTGACACCGCAGTAACCCTCCTATACTTAACAGTATATGGCACATGGAAAATTTAAGCAGTGCCCTCCAAACCCTCTAGAAATATATATATATATATATATATATATATATATATCATTTTTTTTATTTTCAAATCTTATATGTGAAAATAAAAGTCCAGTCAAGACCAAGTAAGCTTTAGGCAGCATGCCAAGTATTATACCATCCATAAAAATTCAGGAGGGTTTATAATGTTACTGTCAGTATAGCATACAGTTACATGATGAAAACCTCATAATGCACCGCTCTGTTGTTGCAGAAGCTCTTTATAAAGGAGACTGTCATGTCATTCACTTAGGTTCTGTCCATATTTGTGTTGGCTCCTCTGATGTGAATTCCATCACACATACACAATGTGTGAAGCTAATTGAATTTTACTAGTATTTTATGTCTTCCACCACTTTCATATGTATTATTTAATTCTGTTTTTGTTTTGTTGTTTTTTTGCTGTATTTTATTAACATTCATTACATTTTGTGCTAGCACTTTACAATTTGTAGTTCTATGATTTGGCATTGGAACAATAATGTACTACACTGCCAGTATGAGCTGCGACGGGGGAATGTCTAACACTGTCTCAATTAATGTCAGGAATGGCTTTTGTATTGTCCAAATATACTAAACACGCTTTTGTCATTAGCACATAGGTTCCGTTCCATGACTGTAATAGGAGAAGCCTAATAAATCCGCTAGCTGCTAGTATCTCCATGAATGCACGTTGTGACATCTCCATCCACAGAATTCTTTGACACAAAAGCTAGTGAGAATAGAGCTGTAATGTGCTAGAAGGATCCTATTTTGTTCTATACAATAGGTACTACCCCACCCCTGCTATCTGGACTGCCCCGCAGACCACTGAACTAGACAGCGAAAAAATAAAATAAAAGGGTTCTGCAGAACTAATGTTAGCATAATGACAGCATAGATAGCTGCTTAAGTGCTTAGAGGAAAGTAGAAATGCACTGATCATTGTCTTAGATCACTCAGGATGGTTTCGACTTTTCAGTCTTAGAATGTAGTTTTCTTTTGGGCATGGCTCTTCCAATTGTCAGTAGTCAATATTTACTTTATTTAGCAGAAAAACTACAACAGCGCTAAGGCAAGTTATTACTAGCGATGACCCAAATAGCATAAACTATTTATGTCCTCAAAAATAAAAGCACACAAGCTAAATGAGACCTGTATAGAAGCCTCCTAAATTGGTCTTGTGAATTCTATATACCTTATGGGGTATAATAAATAATAAAAGGTGTTTAAACTACTAATACAAATCCATGCGTAGGAATCAACATTTACAAATTGTATTATCTCAATATATGTATCTGTTTCTTACACAGAGAGGTTCATTGCCAAAAAAACAGTAAGATAACCCAAAAAATGTAAAAAAAAAAACTACTAACGGTTAAAGAATATTTTATCTATTATATATAATTTTATATTATATTTATATTATATATAATTTTTATTATATATAATGCATTTTTCCCTCTTGTACCCTGATTGACAAAAAAGAAAATACAGCAACAAGGAGTTGTTGGAATCCTATGAAACTATAATGAAGGTAATTATATAGTGTGTGAATGTAATGATGATAAATGTAAGTAATTACAATATTTGAGAATAAGGATATGTTTTTTGTTTTAGTTTTTTTCATAAAGCTTGACAGCTGAGAAGAAAGAAGGCTCTAGTACTCTGTTGAGCCATCTGTTGCCTGGACACAGAATGAGATACAGTTGGGCAAGGAGGCATACAGGTTCCATTCTGCATCCTGCGTCACATGTGCCCACAGATTTTGCAACTAGGCCTGTAGATCCTGCATACTTGAGTGTTGCTGAAGCTGGTGACCCACTTGGTTTCATAAATGCTTGATTGGCGATTAAATCTGGGGAACAGGCAGGCCAAGGGAGTGTAGCAATGCAGCACAGACATTCCTGGGAAACCCTTGCTGTCTGTGGGTGAGCATTATTTTGCTGAAAAATGTCAGCTGAAAACCATGCCATGAGAGGCTACACATGAGGCCTTAGGATGCCCTTCACATATCTCTGTTGGGATGACTGTTATATGCAATGGCTCCCCAGATCTTTATATCAGCAGTTGGGACCATGTTTCACACCATAGCAAAGGCAACATTCAAGTGTTGACCACAAGGCCTTCATACTCATACCAAAGTTTTATGGATCCCAAATAGAACCTAGATTTGTCACTAAAGACAATACAGTTCCAGTCCACAGAAGTCTAGGTTTCTTATTCACAACACCACTACAAATGAAGGGGACAGTGGCTGGCTGTCAATGGCAGGACAAATAATGGTAGCCTTAACATCAAATTTCCTTCTACCAAGTGCTTGGTCCAGGCTGAGACATGGGTGTGTAATGAAGGTTACATTTGTGTCTGGATAGTGAGCATGCAAATTCTGGGTCATGCTTGAGCATATTATCAGATCAAATGATCCTCTCTACTGGTGGTCTGTCTGGGCTGTTTAAAGCTTCTTCACCATGTATGCGTTTCCTCACTTTACCCCTAACAGCTTGACAAAAACAGCCTAGATGGCAGGCAGTTCATAAAAAAAAAAAACCATCCTACTTATCTCAGTCCATTGATGTGGTCCTTTTCAAAGTCTGTCAAAATGTCTTGAGCACATTGTGGAGACATGTATACCAGTCAAGAATCTTTCATCAAGTGGTACACTACCTAAAAGGAGCCTTTGAGAAGCTTTATAAAGGGCAGTGGGGGAAGGATTTTTATGCCCTATTGTGGCAAGACGCTGCATCTAATCAGACCACACATGTAATGATGCCTTTACTTTCGTCATTACTTAACGTGCATTTCCTTTTACATTGGGAGACATACAGCCGATGAATTTTGTTTTTCAGCCAACTTAACAGATGCGATCAGCTGACTGATGAGCTGGGCATATTACAAAGGGCAATATCAGCTGGTTATCACCCCCCTATAATAGGATCCTTAGAATTTAGCCAGCTAAAATTTGATTTACTATTCTTCTGCATATGACAGAGTCATATAGGTCCTGTCCCGGCAGCCATAGCTGTGGATAGGAGCAAGCAAGCAGACAGAGCTTTAATCAATATTCATTAGCCGGGCAGACTGAGAACGAGGCAGTGGTGATATCACTGTGCACAGAGGCTTCAGAGCGTCCTCAGCGCACCATGTCTGGTGATAATTATAACCGAGCAACATATCTGGTGGTGGTAAGTATCATTTTCATCAGTATCACCCTCACTACAAGCCTGTACCAACAGGTTAGTGCAGGTGATTCTGAAGACAGATTCTCTTTAAGAAATTCCTTACCAAAAAGTCATACACACTAGTAACAGATCTACCTGGGATTGACCTAGTTAACTTGAATTAACGGCTATATTTAAATAACCTAATAAAATCCCTACTAGATCACTACTGACAATAACAGGAAAATGTCTTAACAAAAATAAAAAATGAACATTATAATTGAACTGTTCTATTCAACCTGATAAGATTTCATTACAGTTAAATGAATGTAAACAACCAGCTTTAATTAATAAAAATGTAATGAAACCCCTACCTGTTACATTACAAAGTTAAAGGGGTACTCCGCGGTTTAGTGTTCAGAACAAAATGTTCCAAACGCTCAGAGCGGGCGCCGGGGACTTGTGATGTCACGCCCCGTACGCGCATATTTTATGTATATAAATTTTTTACTTTTCTGTAAAGTTATGTGAAAACTTTATATAAACACTTCGCTTCCTACAATAAGTATCCAATTTTCTCCTCCACACAGTACTGTGTGATGGGAGAGTGAAAGAGGCTAGGGTGCATTCACACTACGTAATTCCCGGGGAATTCCGCGCGGTGAACTTTAATATCAGTGTGAATGGCTCTTCCTCGAGACCCATTCACACTGAGCAATTTGAGCGGCGGACAATTCCGTGAGCAGAGATTCAGTGAGATTTATGCAGTGTGAACGCACCCTTAGGGTATGTTCACACTTTAGAGCAGACACACACAAATTACAAGGACATTTTCCATTGGATTCTGCCTCCTGGAATCAAAGCTCCATTAATGTCAATAGAAAAATCCCAATAAAGATTATTTTTTGCTTCAAGAATCGATATGAAATCACAATACATTATGGAACCTATTACATGGCTCAACCAGCATGTGGACATGGCACACAAACAATAATGCCTTTTACTTCCATCATTAATCACCACGCATCCCCCTATTCCATGGAAAGACGCGTGACCGATGAATTATGGTTTTTAACTTAAAGGATGCGATCAGCCAACAGATGAGCTGGGCATACTACACGGGGCGATATCTGCTGGTTATCATCCCCTGTGTTTAGGCAGCTGACATTTGGTTTACTGATCTCTTCTTGCCTATAACAGAGAGTCATATAGGTCCTATCACGGCTTTACTGTGTGACAACCGATCAGCACATTTTGATTGCATTACAGGGGGCCACCTGGTGGCCTAATAGGTGTAGCACCTGGCATGTACCCTACTAGATGCCATTGTTCCTGTTGACTGTGGTATCTAGGGGGTTAATTGACCGAGTTTGGCGTTATCTCATCCCTACTGTTGACCGCAGGTGTCAGCTGCAGACAGAAGTACAAAGTGGTTGAAAAGTGAGAAGAGTGGTATAGGGCCTCATAGGAAGTATATTTCAATGACACTTCCAATCTCTTTGAGAAGAGTTAATGAAAGCCGATTACAGCCAAAGGGGCACCTGCATCATTATTAAGGCCTTCAGGCTTCCTTTTTCTAGTAATTTATGGGGGGTCTAAGAACCCAGACTCCTCAATCTGTTCAAACAACTTTTACTCTTTTTAACTAACTATTATCTAGCGATACCTTGAAGTCGTCCAGGTCCTGGTTCACTATAAAATTGTGCTTTTCATGTATTGCATGGGACATGTTTTTGTAAATGTACAAATGTTGATCACTTTTTGTAAAGTCCTTTCTCTTTACGCATCTTGATGGGTATTTTGTAGACTCCTTAGGAAAATCAAGAGCTATATAAACCAGTGCAGTCTATTGTTTCCATGGTGACAGATGAAGGGTAACTTTTTATAACAAATGATAATATCTGAGAGTAGTGTACCATGAACATGCATGTCATTTTGATATGTGGGCATATTAGTTATTGATGTTGTGTGGAATGCCAGTTTGAATAACACATAAAAATAAGATTTTTCTGTGTCACTTCCAAACACATGGCTAGTTAGGCCTGATACCTGTATAGTCATATTATCAGCCATATTATTAGGCTGGAATGATGGTCTCTCTTTGGCAACATACAGATGTTTAGGGTATGAGTAAAGTTGAACAGATCAGCTTGAAGAGACACATTCCACACTAAACGGTACAATTGCAGAGTCCCAGCAAGTTCTGTGCACTAGCCCATTTCCAACTAATAGACTCTTGCACAGAACTGTCTGGAGGTTGCTTGGTTGCCTCATCACCCTGGCCATATAACATAGTGTGAATCTCTTCACGCTTACTCAGAATTATGGGTGAGAGTTCAGATATACAGTATATACTCCCCTTCGCCGTTCCCCTGCTGCTACTGCTCTGGCTAAGCACTCCTTGTGTCAAGACTGAGGCCAGGGAATGCTCCACAGTGGGCTTTGTAGTAATAGGGGAGCTGGTCAAGTGTTTATTTTTACCCTAGCCTGATTACATTTCAATCTAAAAGGTATTCCCCAGACAACCTTTTTAACACAGTAGAATTTTTATATGGTTTCTATTTTGTTTTTGTGATTTTTTTTTTTTTTTTTTTTTTGGGGGGGGGGGGGCAAAACCAGGAGAGGGCTAGACAAGTCTGTCTTAACCCCATTCCTCAAGTCCCTTCAGTGGGTCATGTTTTCAGAGTTTTCCTTACATAACTAATATAAGTATGATCAATATATCAGGCATTTCCACAGGTGTTTTGTGTGGGATATCCTTAAATCATGACCTGCAAGGGCCTTGAGAAATTGACTGATAACATGACTCAGTTGAAAAATCCTGTATAGTTGGAGCTATTTTATTGTGTTGCCACTAAAATATCATATATTTATTGCTTACAAAGTACAACAAGTAGGCTCAGCCCAAAAAAATCTTGTGGTGGGGTGCTACCGCGGGTACTAAGCTATACATACAACAACAACAAGAGAAAGAGTACACCATATAGCGCACACCCAAATTTCACAAGAATATAACGCTGTTTATTGATATATTACTTAGGAACTGTCCAGAGCAGCATATGTTTTCTATGGGGATTTTCTCCTACTCTGGACAGTTCTTAAAATGGACAGAGATGTCAGCAGAGAGCACTGTGCTCGTGATGTCAGCAAAGAGCTCTGTGTTCCAAAAAGAAATAATTTCCTCTGTAGTATTCAGCAGCTAATAAGTACTAGAAGGATTAAGATTTTTTAATAGAAGTAATTTACAAATCTTTAACTTTCTGGCACCAGTTGAAAAAATAAAAAAAGGTTTTCCACCGGAGTACCCCTTTAACTATTGTGTTCATTATTATGATGTACTTGCTCTGCTATTACTTTTACATGTAACTTGTAGAATTATTATCACAGTAGTGAACCAGTGTTTTTGACAGTGTAAGTGACCAACATTAATTAGATTTCTCCCTATGGTGGGATGGAGTTTGGGCCAAATTTCTTTTAAATGTTTGTTTGCCTATGATATGTTGTTGTCCTTTGTAATATATCAATAAAGAGTGTTATATTTTTGTGAAATTTGGGTTTGCACTATATGGTGTACTCTTTCTCTTGTTGTTGTAGGTCTTTATTGCTGCCGTAACCAAGCCTCAATATACATTTTACGGCTCAAAAGTCTCACAAAAAACTCCCATAATTTTTACTATTACGTTAAATAGAACCTGAAAGGGCTGGTTTGTATAACCCTGATTTATTTTACGGACATCATTTTGACAGACGGAATTTAATAGGCATGCCCATTTTTAGGTGATTTGTGGCTCGAAATATAACTGTAAATGTGTCTACATTTTGGAATGAATTATGGGCTGTAGAGGGCCCAAAGTACATCCCAAACACATACAGCTGTTTTTAAGTAGTAAAATTACTGCTCAATAATATGTGAACAAAGCCTAACAGGACAATCCCTGTCCATATAACTTTTTAGATAGTCACCATTCAAAACTGCGGGAATGGTGAGCTGCTTAAAGGGGTACTCCGCCCCTGGCATCTTATCCCCTATCCAAAGGATAGGGGATAAGATGTTAGATCACCGCGGTCCCGCTGCTGGGGACCCCGGGGATCGCCACTGCGGCACCCCGCCATCATTACTGCACAGAGCGAGTTCGCTCTGTGCGTAATGACGGGCGATACGGGGGCCAGAGCAGCGTGACGTCATGTCTCCGCCCCTCATGACATCACGGCCCGTCCCCTTAATGCAAGTCTATGGCAGGGGGCGTGACGACCGCCACGCCCCATCCCATAGACTTGTATTGACGGGGGCAGGCCGTGACATCACGAGGGGCGGAGCCGTGATGTAACGATGCTCCGGCCCCTGTATTGCCCGTCATTACGTGCAGAGCGATCTCGCTCTGTGCAGTAATAATAGCGGGGTGACGCAGCAGTGATCCCCGGGGTCCCCAGCAGCGGGACCGCGGCGATCTAACATCTTATCCCCTATCCTTTGGATAGGGGATAAGATGTCTAGGGGCGGAGTACCCCTTTAATGATTCCTTACATATGTTAGAAGGATGGCCCTGCATGCAGTACTTTTTCCGCCATGATGTCCCATCACTATATAACGTCCATAAGGAATTACGGGCTTATACGGGTGCAAACGGGCAGTTACAAAACCCCATAGGCTGCAATGCGATTTAGTCGCGAACGTCAGGGGTTTCATAACGGACTGTATTCCCTGATATAGTGATGGAACTTCTGACGGAAGTTCCTAAAAAGAACAATAATATAGTGTGAAAGGAGCCTAAGAATAGAATGTACTCTGAAGACTTTTCCATAGAGGGCAGCAGATATAAGAAAGTTTGACTTATCTGTTTGAATACTGGTGTTGCAGGAAGAGAATGGCGTTTTTCCTTCATAGTGCATGGCTGTCCTATTTGTCCTTACTTTTTCTGCATGATCCTAGAGTCCATCCTTTACATTCATATTCATATACTGTATAACTCCTATAATAGATGCTGCACTATTATAGTAGTATTTAGTTTTCTTTAGTTTTCAGTATTGGAGGGGTTGATTTTAATAGTGAATGTATTAAAAGTATTTTTTTGCAGAGCTTTTGTGCACATTCGTGTGTAGTATGGATTATTAGAAGAAAATAAAAATATTACATATGCATATTATTAGATATTATTCACAGTGACTGCCACTGCACATTACTTTATCTAAGAATAATGGACCACAGTGCTTTCCTTATTCTTGATTGTAATGCAATGGATTTGGCACCACAACTTACCATGTGCGTTGCAGAGAGACTTCATGGCTTTTTTTTCTTCACTATAATGTGTGTGTATAGAGAGAGAGAGAGAGTTGAAGGTACCTTAGATGCTAAAACAAGAAGATGCCTAGGACCAGTCTGAACAGTGAGCATAAAACAGGCCAGCTCTGATCAGTGTCACCAAGCATCCTAGTTGGTGGCTCTTTGAAGTGGTCATCTGCTTTAGAAATCCAATTTTAGATTACTTATTAGGACATGGCTATTCAAAACCTCCACCCATCAGTACGCAGGAGTAGAGAATAACTACAAAGAGCATTTTACTCTATGGTGGATTCATGCTGTATTACATGGAAACAAGGAATAAATTATCAGCCCATTGATTTTCATGTTCACCATTCCTGTTCACCATTTAATGTTTTAGCTGGTGTTGCCGGAAAATTGAGCATTTACTAAAAAAGATTTCCCTGTAGATTAACCCCTTAATACTTTATTGTACATGTAGAACATGAAATGCCTTGTAGGAACATCATGGTGAATGTTAGTAATTTTTTAAAATAATTCTCCATAAGAAATACTGGCTTGGTACTGCCACAATTATGGACTTAAAGATTATTTTACCACACAATGCTTGCTATTAAAAAACATATGTTGGAACTGCTGTTCTCTCCCCCACCTAAAAAAAAAAAAAATGAAATGTGGCATCACAAAAAAATATCTATCTTAGAAGGGTGCTATTAAAAAATCATCCTGCAGGAAACAAGCCCTCCTTTATGGTGTTCTTACATGTAGCGCTAGAGGCCATTGCTAGCACTTGTGATTTACTGATAATAGTAGGATCACAAGCGCTAACTGCAGCTGTTAGTTGTGCGTAAAAGAGCTCCTCTAATGCAGAAAGGCAAAAAAAAAAGTATTTGCTTTAAATTAGCAATAGTACAGATGAACTTATTATTGACTACCTTTTAGACACATTTAAGGGGTTATCTGGCAAACATTTTTTTTAAATAAAACTGTCCAGGCTGTGTCATAACATAAAAAAAGTCCTTTACTTCCCTTGCTCCCCTGTGGCCTCCAGTATCATGGTAGCCTGTGTCTACTAAACTTTCTTTTCCCAGAACTGTGGACAATGCATCACATTTTTGATCAGCCAGCATTAAAATAGGCACAGATTTCAGATGCAGATTCTGTGGGAATACTGCCATGTCAACCAACCCTTACTGTGTCCACCTTAGTCTTGAGTGTCACACAGATGCTTATTCTTTCTTCTCGTTCTTCTCCAACAGGTATGCGTAGGGACTCCTGGTGTCGTGATCCAGGTGCCCCTGTGGATAAGTGCAAAAAAAACTAAGATGCCATGTAAGTAAAGCAATATAGTAAGCAAAAAATATTGAAAATATATTGCACGAAAACAACATAATTGAATGAAAAAAAAACAAACTAAGGGGGGCCCAAGCCTGGGAAGACTCTGGATACCCCGGGTAATTTCAGACGCATATCTTTACTAAACATGGACCTGAAGTTATTCGCAAAACTCTTGGCCAGTAGGCTTGCCCCTTTGTTGCCCTCTTTGGTAAATGCCAGCCAGGTAGAATTTGTCCAGACCTGCCAGTCATATAATAACATATGAAAAGTGCTGACAATGCTGCACTTTGTTGAAAAGAAGGGCACCCGATCAATGTTCCTGTCGCTCAGTGCAGACAAGGAACTTGACCACGTTAATTGGAGGTTTGCCTTCTTGGTGTTGAGCCAGATGGGCATGGACGGGGCGATGTTGGGAGCAATTAAAGCACAATATATACTTTTCTATATACCAAGATTTTCACAAATGTTTTTTTGCCCGAGGAGTTCCCCATACCGATTAGAACTCAGCAGAGCTGCCTGCTTTCCCCTTTAATTTTTGTATTGTGTATGGAGCCTTAGAACAGGCCCAATGCAATGATCCCCTCATTTCTGTGATAACTGTGGAGGGGGGAAACCCACCTTAATTAGTTGTATGCGGATGATTTGATCATCACGCTGTCCAACCCAGAGCAGTCCCTGCCGAGAAGCTTTGCTGTGTTGGAACACTTTTGGTAAGTTGTCTTATTACAAACTGAATGTACAGAAATCTCAATGTCCTCCCTATACGTATACCACCTTCATTACATTTCCAACTCTTGACTTAAACTAGACTGGCAACCGGAGGCCATCACCTATCTATGTACTAAGCTAACTAGGTCCTTTAGGAATGGTATGTAGTTAAATTTATACAACATAATACAGTCCCTCCGAGAAGTACTGGATAGGCTAGGTAAATGTGAGGCCTCGTGGCTCGGAAAAATTGTGACATTTAAAATGTTAGTTTTGACGAAACTCCTTTTATTTTTACTGTACCTTGCCTATACAGATCCAAACCTCTTTCTTTACTCAAGCCACATCTTTCCTTAGAAGATAAATTTGGGGTGCAAGGAAGCCTAGGATAGATAAGGTCCTGCTATCAAGGGACAAGAATGACTGTGGAGGTGGACCTTCCTGATCTACACCGCTATTATACGGCAACTTTAATCTTACAGATGAGGTCCTTTTTGGGTACAAATTTTCAAAAATGCCATTGTTATGCCGAGCGCTCCGGGTCCCCGCTCCTCCCCGGAGCGCTCGCTACACTCTCGCTCCCGCAGCGCCCCGGTCAGATCCACTGACCGGGTGCGCTGCGATACCGCCTCCAGCCGGGATGCGATTCGCGATGCGGGTGGCGCCCGCTCGCGATGCGCACCCCGGCTCCCGTACCTGACTCGCTCTCCGTCGGTCCTGTCCCGGCGCGCGCGGCCCCGCTCCCTAGGGCGCGCGCGCGCCGGGTCTCTGCGATTTAAAGGGCCACTGCGCCGCTGATT
The DNA here is from genome assembly GCF_029499605.1 of Hyla sarda. Taxonomy (NCBI): domain Eukaryota; kingdom Metazoa; phylum Chordata; class Amphibia; order Anura; family Hylidae; genus Hyla; species Hyla sarda. Next base: position 123,017,009 of record NC_079192.1, read on the forward strand.
GGCGCAGTGGTTCTAATTAGTGTGTTCACCTGTGCACTCCCTATTTATACCTCACTTCCCCTGCACTCCCTCGCCGGATCTTGTTGCCATTGTGCCAGTGAAAGCGTTTCCTTGTGTGTTCCTAGCCTGTGTTCCAGGCCTCCTGCCGTTGCCCCTGACTACGATCCTTGCTGCCTGCCCCGACCTTCTGCTACGTCCGACCTTGCTCTTGTCTACTCCCTTGTACCGCGCCTATCTTCAGCAGTCAGAGAGGTTGAGCCGTTGCTAGTGGATACGACCTGGTCACTACCGCCGCAGCAAGACCATCCCGCTTTGCGGCGGGCTCTGGTGAAAACCAGTAGTGACTTAGAACCGGTCCACTAGCACGGTCCACGCCAATCCCTCTCTGGCACAGAGGATCCACCTCCTGCCAGCCGGCATCGTGACAGCCATGGGTACAACTTGATCTCTATATTCCTAGTCTACTCCTGTACCTCCCCATATGGAAATCTGAGCTCCATTCTCATATTTCTCCATTTATAAAAGCTGGCCTACTATGTTTGTCTTCCTTGCATTCCAGGGTGGACTGCACACAACAGTACCACATGTTATCCCTAATTTGCACCAACTGGGTTGAAATGGGTTATTACTGTTGTGTTGCCACTGCTGAAGGGCACACAGATGTGTCTGTTTTATAAATTGCCCAACTCTGACTTATTAAAATATCTGAAAATTTGCCACGTGCTACAATTCATGACTGACCGAACTTGGTTGTACTTCCCAAATATGTTCCTTATCTTTAGGCTTAATTCCAAAGGCCTGAAACCAATCTATAGACTATTGGAACCAATTACACCACCTTTCCAGGACCCTTCATACAATAGATGGTCGAAGGAGTTGGCTTGCAAAGGAGTTGGCTTTCCCTCTCCAACTGGGCATGGACCTCCTAAGTGGATACATAGGGCTGTCCGCAGTGTAACTCATGTTGAGTTGAGCTTTAAAAACTTGATTTGGATGGTATTACTCCCCAACTCATCTACATAACATATACCCTGAGGTCTCTCATTTGTGCTGGCGGGGCTGCAGTCCCCTGGGTACTCTCTCCCATATATTATGGTATCCTCTCCCTTATATAAGAAGTAGTCAGCCCAGTCTAGCCTCTGGCCTGGTGTAACTTCATTATATCCTGACTTGCTAAGATGCTGAACATGCTGCATGGAGCTCTTGGTGAAACACTTTTGTTTGAGCTTTTAATCTACTATTTTACTTTAGCATGCACTTTGTATTTTCTGGTTTTAGCCATGGTTAGGTGGCATGCTTATAGTAGATTTTAACCCCTTAAGGACCAAGGACGTATGAGTACGTCCTTGGTCCCGCTCCCCTGATATAACGCGGGGTCCCACGGTGACCCCGCATCATATCACGGCGGGCCCGGCGTCATAGTGAAGCCGGGACCCGCCTCTAATAGCGCGCGGCACTGATCGAGGTGCCCCGCGCTATTAACCCTTTAGCCGCGCGCTCAAAGCTGAGCCACGCGGCTAAAAGTGAAAGTAAAAAGTGACGGTTAGCTCAGGGAGCTGTTCGGGATCGCCGCGGTGAAATCGCAGCATCCCGAACAGCTGTACTACAGGAGGAAGGTCTCTTACCTTCCTTCCTGCAGTCCGATCGCCGATTGAATGCTTCAAGCCTGAGATCCAGGCTTTATCAATCAATCGCCGAAAACCCTGATCAATGCATCCCTATGGAGATGCATTGAACACAGTTAAAGATCAGTAAATGCAATGTTATAGCCCCCTATGGGGGCTATAATATTGCAAAAGAAAAGTGTAAAAAAAAAATCATTAACCCTTTGAATTATCCCTTCCCCTAATAAAAGTTTGAATCACCCGGCATTTCCAATAATAAAAAAAACAAAAAAAAAACAGTGTAAATAAAAATAAACATATGCGGTATCGCCGCATGCGAAAATGTCCGGTTTAAAAAAATATACCACTAATTAAACCGCACGGTCAATGGCGTACGCGCAAAAAAATTCCAAAGTCCAAAATAGCGTATTTTTGGTCACTTTTTATATCATGAAAAGATTAATAAAAAGCGATCAAAAAGTCTGATCAATGCAAAAATGGTACCGACAAAAACTTCAGATCACGTCGCAAATAATGAACACTCATTGCGCCCTGAATACAGAAAAATAAAAATGTTATAGGGGTCAGAAGATGACAGTTTTAAACGTATACATTTTCCTAAATGTAGTTATGATTTTTTTTCTGAAGTAATACAAAATCAAACCTATACAAGTAGGGTATCATTTTAACCGTATGGACCTAGAGAATAAAGATAAGGTGTCATTTTTACCGAAAAATTTACTACGTAGAAACGGAAGCCCCCAAAAGTTACAAAATGGCTGTATTTTTTTCAATTTTGTTGCACGATTTTTTTTCCCGTTTCGCCGTAGATTCTTGGGTAAAATGACTGATATCATTACAAAGTAGAATTAGTGGCGCAAAAAATAAGCCATAATACAGATTTTTAGGTGCAAATTTTTAAGAGTTATGATTTTTTAAAGGTAAGGAGGAAAAACGAAACTGCAAAAAAACGAAAAATGCCTGGTCCTTAAGGGGTTAATCTGTGTTTGTTTAGTCGGTTTAAGGATTTGTATATCCTTTCTGTTATGTGTCTGTTCATACTGTGTTTTCTCTTGTATCCATTTATATGAAGTTCTGTGTTTTAGATTTCTGTTTTCCTAATGAGTCAGCTTCTGACCACACTGTGGGGTGTGCCACTGGCCAGTAGTCTACTTGGATTTATTAATAATGGCAACTTCTTAAGAGGAATGGAGTGTCCAATTTGTGTGGTCAGTGTGAACAGTGTTCTATCTATATACTGTGTATTTAGGCATCCCTGTTAATTGTCCATGGGGACTCAGAGGGTATTGTTATTCCTGCGTCTACTGAAGGTGTTCTGAAGGGATTGTGATTATTCCTGTCTTGTTTTCAGTGTGAACAGTGTCCTATATTAGATCCCTGTTAGCGCTCCATGGGGACTCCTGCATCTACTGGAGGTGTTCTGAAGGGATTGCGATTATTCCTGTCTTGTGTTCAGTGTGAACAGTGTTCTATAATTATATTTTGTTGTATCCATTTTTCTGAGTTGTAACTTGGCATCCCTGTTACCTGTCCATGGGAACTTTGTGTCTACTGGAGGTGTTCGGAGGGATTGCGATAATTCCTGTTTAGGGATAGATCCCGTTTACCTGTCCATGGGGACTCCGAGGGTATTGTTATTCATGTGTCTACCGGAGGTTTTTCTAGGGGATTAAGCTTATTCCTGTTTTGTTCTGGAGTATTTTCAGACTTATCAGTTTTTCTGTCTGGTGTCTTGAACTCTATGTTTATTATTTCTTTATTCAGATCTTTGGAGTTCTGTTCATGACCGCTTATCTATAGTGTCCTCTGTTCATGACCACGGAGTCCTCTGTTCATGTCCACTGATATAGTGTCCTCTGTACTAACTCTCTGATCTGTGTCCTCTGAACTTTATACTATAGAGTTCTATGTTCCTGTTATGTTTATGGTTTGTGACTGACTATTTATTAGTATGTGTTTTTAGGCCCCTGCACTTTAGTTCTGGGAGGGACCAGTGCCCAGTTGTCGATCCACCATTTAGGGTGGATGGGCAAGTAGGCAGGGAGAGCGGTTTTAGGGTCAGTTTAGGGCTCACTCTCCCTGTCCCCCGTTCGGTCCCTGACAACCGCCTTATTAAAGCCTGTTTCCATAGCAGTCCTACTCTCACCCCTACAGCGTTGATTTAGTGGGAATTCAGGAAATTCCATGCCCCTACCGGCCTTTGCTATGCAAACTTTTAGTCATTGCCAAGCTTGTTATTACACGCCACTGGAAAGCTGCAGTGCCTCCAACCATTAATGAGACTATTTCCTCAATCAACATTGCATGTAGATATGAACAGCTGATTGCTCACAATGATGGTTCTTATTCTAAATCTGTGTCACGAATAAGGAGTTGGTGGATATCCTTTGCCTATTACTCTTGTACCTGATTTTCTCTACATTTTCATGCCTACATTTCTCCTACACCAAAGCTCTGTCCTGTGGCCTATAGAGAATGTATTCCCTTGTGGATACTATTTTTTGCATAGCCCTTGTCCTTGTTAGCTTCTTACTACCCGGTTTCACTTCTCATTTCGATGATATGCATGTTGATGTATGCATACCTTTCTGTTGTACCCTGTAACATATTACGTCGTATGACTTGTTGTCTTACCTTGTTGGAAAAAAAAAACACTTTTCAATAAAAAGATTGAACCAGAAAAAACTAAGGGGGTGGGTGTTTAATTAGGTACATTTAAGACATAATACTGTAAATGTCTGATCTTCTGAGTGGTTAAAGAATACTTGCCTTGCTGCAGAGAGGTCTATAGGAAACAGCTGAATATGATCTAGTAGGCTGTTTAGGATTAAATCTTGCTTACAAAAAAACATTACTCACTTCCATTGTAGACCTCTACTATGCTGCCATACTTTTGGAACTAATAATTATTATTTATTATTGTGCATAAAGGATACATGAGAAATAAAGTAATTACTAGGTTTGTACGGCAACCTTCAAATTATTCTTGCAAGTTTACTGAATATGTATTACTCTCATTGGCCATAAAACTGACAGTAGATTTATATGTGCCTGTATGTGTAAGTACATTTTAATTATATATCTAATGATGGGTAGGATTCATTCATAGCTGACATGGTCAAATAACTACATTGCTCCAGTTCTTGTGGAAAGCCTACAGATAATCTTTCTTTGGAAGGAAAATGACAGGTGTAGAACTGCACAACTCTCATGCTGTAGATCATGTTTCCTGTTATCTAGGGCAGTGCTCTGACACTAAAAAAATCAGTGAATGGGTCATGTACCTATTAGGTGTTAGAGTTACAGCTAAAGAAATATTGTGCCCTACTTTATGTGCAGTAAAAATATGAATTACAGACAGACATGCTTGGACTGTTTTCTGTATTCCTTTGGGGGACATAACAATAGATTTTGAGCGTATAGCCAGTGCGATATATGCTGTACAACTGCTAATGTATCATGCATGTGTTGACTATGTTGTATTTTGTGATAGATTTGTTTATCAGAAGTGCTTCTATTACAATAAATCATAGTAGATTCACTAGAATGTGGGCATAATGTTTGTTTCTGGCTTTGTATACTTTATCACTTTAATATTAATATCTAGAGAAGCAGAGGAAGTAATGGCTTATTCTGAATCCCCCCTGCATTTGGCCAGTATGTCAGAGGCATATCAAGTATGTCAGATGGTATATGGTGATTCTGGAAAAACTTTACTGCGGCATACTTAACCCCTTAAGGATGCAGGATTTTTCTGTTTTTGCATTTTTCAATTTTTTCCTCATCGCCTTCTAAAAATCATAATGCTTTCAATTTTGCACATAACATTCCATATAATGGCTTATTTTTTGTGCCACCAATTCTTCTTTGCAATGGCATTAGTCATTTTCCCAAAAAATTCACAGCAAAACGGAAAAAAAATTCATTGTGCGACAAAATTGAAGAAAAAATGCCATTTTGTAACTTTTGGGGGGCTTCCGTTTCTACGCAGTGCATTTTTCGGTAAAAATGACACCTTGTCTTTATTCTGTAGGTCATATGGTTAAAATGATACCCTACTTATATAGGTTTGATTTGCCGTACTTCTGAAAAAAATCATAACTTCATGCAGGAAAATGTATACGTACAAAATTCTCATCTTCTGACCCCTAAAACTTTTTAATTTTTCCGCATACGGGCTGGTATGAGGGCTCATTTTTTGGGGCGTAATCTGAAGTTTTTATTGGTACCATTTTGTATTGATCGGACTTTTTGATCGCTTTTTATTCCTTTTTTTTTTTCATGATATAAAAAGTGACCAAAAATACGCTATTTTGGACTTTGGATTTTTTTTGCGCGTACGGCAAAAATGTCTGAATTTTTATAATTCGGACATTTCCGCATGCGGCGATACCACATATGAGCAATCAAACGCCGATCGGACGCGAGGGAGCAAGGTAAGGGGATCCTAGCTGATCGGAACATCGCAATTTTATTGCGATAGTCCCGATCAGCCTGACTGAGCTCCCGGGAAGCTTTCACTTTGATTTTAGTTGATCGCCGCGTCTAAAGGTTTAATAGTGCGTGGCACAATGATCGGTGCTGCACACCATTAGTCCAGGGTCCCAGCTATCATTAGCCACCAGGACCAACCCGGTGTGATGCAGGGTCACGCCTTGACCCCGTTTTTAATACCGGGACCAGGCGTAGAGCGTACATGTATGCCCTACGTCCTTAAGAGGTTAAAGGGGTACTCCGATGGAAAACTTTTAATTTTTTTAATTTTTTTTAATCAACTGGTGCCAGAAAGTTAAACAGATTTGTAAATTACTTCTATTAAAAAATCTTAATCATTCCAATACAGCATATGTGTTCTATGGCTTATCCTGCATAACTTAGTTCAGTTTTCAGGTGCTCCGGTGGGCTGAAAAAGGTGGATACAGTCCTAGGAGACTCTTTCCTAGGACTGTATCCACCTTTTCCAGCCCACCGGAGCACCTGAAAACTGAACTAATTTATGCAGGATAAGTCATCAACTGCCGAGCCGAGAAGTTCGTGACGAATCGAATTTACTGTAAATTCGCTCATCTCTAGAGATTACCATAACACTGTGGCTAGCTTTTTGTGAACTTATATTTTCTGTTTGACTTTTCTTTTTTTGACTACAAATCCCACAATTCCATTTTCCTCCATCCCACACATCAGCCACCCCACCCATTGAAACAAAAGACCTGTGCTTTTTAATCAGGGTGTCTACAGCTGTTGCATTAGTTGCAGTTGATCTCTCTCCCACTAAGCGATCCCTCCACGCATTGAAGCAGACAGGCTCCCTGTCATCAGCTGACTAGTGAGTCAGGTCTTGGCCACATTTCTTTTTTGAATTTCCACTCTGTCTGACCACAGTGCTCTCTGCTGTCATCTCTGTCCAAATAAGGAACTGTCCGGAGCAGAAGAAAAATCCCCATAGCAAACCTCTCCTACTCTGGCCAGTTCCCGACATGGACAGAGGTGTCAGCAGAGAGCACTGTGGTCAGACAGAAAGGAAATTCGAAAAGCAAAGAACGTCCTCTGGAGAATACAGCAGCTGATAAGTACTGGAAGGATTAAGATTTTTAAACAGAAGTAATTTACAAATCTGTTTAACTTTCTGGCATCAGTTGATTAAAAAAAAAGTGATTTTGCGATATTTAAATTAAAAAAAATACTCATTTGCAGTCTTTCTTTATATAGCTCACACAGACACAGGGAGAAGATACAAACTTGTTGTCTGAGGTGGAATTTGCACCTAGGAGCCCAGCGCTGCAAGGTACCAGTTCTTACCACCAAGCCACCATGTTGCCCATGATTCATGTTATTTACAGTGTGACCCTTCAAGCCAATATACCTAAGTAAATGTCCACTGTGAAATAATCACCACATAACAATACTACAATTCACACTGGGCATTGTGTACAAAATAACAATTAAATCTTTATTGGGCAATCACAGAAAAACTATTAAAAAGGACAGCAACAGTCAGATTAATCTGGCAACTGTGAGAGAAATCATGCTACATCAAGATAAAGTGCATATATGTAACAAATCCTACACTATAGGGCCACCAGTATATACGGCATATACATAGGTTACATCTAAAAACGTATATTGCATAATTCTAAGATGCAGTCATCGGGTCAGCATCTGAAAGTGGGAAATAACAATAAGCATCCACAAAGGTGTGAAGGTTCACAGTAAGTGAAACACACTTCCTCCTGGGTAAACAGGTAAGTATACAAAAACATTTCACACACTTCACAGGCAGACCCAGTGACCTCCACTGCGCACATACCCTCACAGTCTGTCAGTACCCCAACGCCGTTTCACCATTCACCATAGCATGATTTCTCTCACAGTTGTCAGATTAATCTGACTGTTGCTGTCCTTTTTAATTGTTCTTATGTGATTTCTCAATAAAGATTTAATTGTTATTTCATACACAATGTCCAGTGTGAATTGTAGGTACTGTTATGTTATTTACAGTGAAACCCCTGGGTAAATTTTTTTATGGTCCCCTGTTTATTATTGGTCCTGTAACACCACAGGAAATAACAAAATAACTGCATGTTACTGTACACAAGAGGTTGCTGAACCTATTCTCCCTTTCTTTCATCACTTACTGCTTTACAGCTATTGGCTGAAGCTTCATCATACAGACTTCTTGCACATACTCTCCATATAATGCTAGTAATACTGAGAGCCATCTCCACTATTATAGCTGATTGGAAACTTGGGATTCAGAGCTATACTTTAAAATTATCACAAAAGTCCTACATTGTCTTAAAAATAATATTATACTACTAATTGAGTACCCGGCGTTGCCCGGTTTTTCCTTCCTAATCCTTGTTAGGGAGGAAAATCAACAAAGGAGGAAGCTTTTGACTTCATATCCCATTCCCATATATTGTTGTCATATCCCAACCCCATATCCCGTCCTCATATCTCAACCTCATATCCCGTCCTCCTATCTCGACCTCATATCTTGACCTCCTATCCCGACCTCTTATCCCTCCTCATATCCCGTCCTCGTATCCCGACCTTATAGCTCGACCCCATATCCCGACCCCCTATCCCGTCCTCCTGTCTCGACATCCTGTCTCGACATCCTGTCTCGACATCCTGTCCCGACCTTATGTCCCAACCTTATGTCCCGACCTCATGTCCCGACCTCATATGCTGTCCTCATATCCTGTCCTTATGTCCCATCCTCATATCCTGTCCTCAGGTGGGACTGATTTGTGATGAAGATATTGTAAGCTGAAAATAGAACAGGGACAAGGCTTTGTGGGACTGGGCATGATTTCCAAGCCAGACCAATGCACAAAAGCCCATCTTTTATATAAGGGTGTAGGTAAGGGTTAATTTAACTATCATATATTTCTATTTGACATATAAGTAATATGTGTACCAGGTATTATTGAAATATCTCCAGCCGTATGGAAGTTATGTGGGAACATGCATGGGACTTTAAACAAAAACCCCGACCCTCACAAATGGGGGTAGTTAAGGGTTAAATTAGCTATCCTATATTTTAAGTGGACATATAAGTAACATGTGACCAAGTATTATCGAAATATCTCCGGCCGTTTGGAAGTTATGCAGTAACATATATTTCCCATAGACTTGTATGGGATTTTAAACAAAAACCCAGACTCTGGCAAATTGGGTTAAATCACCTATCCTGTGTTTGTTGTTGACATATAAGTAACATGTGTGCCAAGTTTCATGTTAATATCCTTAGCCGTTTGGACATGATGCTGGAACACCTACACAGACACATATGCACATTGGGGACATGTATCAAAGATTTTACCCATCTTTTGTGTTAAACTTTTTGTGCAAAATTTAGCACAAGCTGTTCTTTTGCGTCTTTTTTTGCGCACATTCTGGTGGAGCATTTCCTCCAGATGTGTAGGTTTCGGTGTACCTTGGAGTGACATATTTAGTACGCACAAATTTATTAACTGTGTACATTTCATTTACCCGCAGAAATCTTGCGCAATGATCATATTTTTAAAGAGTAGCTCCCACCATCTTTTTTTTTTTTCTGTCCCTGCCTATTGCCCATCTATCCCTAACCCCCTCCCTGCCTTAATTTTTTTTTTACTATATTAAAAATAGCTTTTTGTCTGCATGGTAGTGTGCTCACTACCAGGCAGACTTCCCCAGCAGGCACGACGTCACTGATGCCTGCTGGGGATTGCGACTTCTGCCATTAGTTCATCTATACAGGGTGCCTCTAGTTGTTTCACCACTATAACTACCAGCTTGCCCTGACATCTATTGGCTGTCAGGGCATGCTAGGAGTTGTAGTGTGAAACAGCTGGGGGCACCCTGTGTTGAAAACAATAAGTTATGGCAATGGACGTTTGGTAAAACCCCAAACCCCGCTCTAGTCCAAACCCCCATGTTTAAACCCCGAACCCACCTCTCTCTCCCAACCCCCGTTTTTAAACCCCGAACCCCGCTCTCCCCAAAACATACATACATAGTGCAGAGTCCAGCAGCAGCGACATGTGCGGGAGGCGGGGCCGGCGTGTGAGGCCAGGGAGCCAATGCACTCTCAGCGCTCGCTCCCGCCTGTCTGATTGACAGGCAGGGAGCGAGCACAGGCTCAATGAATTCTGATCGATTGCCCGGCCGGCATCGGTCCGAATTCAGGTGTGACGTCATGCCAGCCTGCTGACGGCCACTAGGAGGGAGACCCCTAGTGACCGGTTTTCAAACATAAATTTAAACATATTAATAAAAAATTAAAAAATTATGAAAATATATTAGAGATATGTTGTAGTACATATGTACTATAACATATATAAAAAAAAAGTTGACAATGCCCATTTAACGCAAATATAAGCCATCTTGGGCTGCACGTAGCAAGATGCTCTAAATATCGATGTCATTTTTCAAAGAATGGAGGTACGAGGAGATACTATATTTGCCCGCAATTTATGAAACTCTTTGCGCTTGATTGATAAATTTAGCGCTTCTGTGCATAATTTAGAATTCGGCTAAAGGGATAAACTGCTTCTACCAAACACAAATAATGATAGAGGTCTCCATTGAGTTTTATATATATATAGATAGTGTTAGGATTCGGCAGGCTGGTGGTGGATCCTCTGTATCAGTGAGGGATTGGCGAGGACCGTACCGGTGGACCGGTTCTAAGTTGCTACTGGTATTCACCAGAGCCCGCCGCAAAGCGGGATGGTCTTGCTGCGGCGGTAGCAACCAGGTCGTGTCCACCGGTAGCGGCTCAACCTCACTGACTGCTGAGACTGGCGTGGTACAGAAGGACAAGGCAAGAGCAAGGTCGGACGTAGCAGAAGGTCAGGGCAGGCAGCAAGGGTCGTAGTCAGGGGCAACAGCAGAAGGTCTGGAACACAGGCTTGGGACATACACAAAACGCTTTCACTAGGCACAAGGCAACAAGATCCGGCAATGCTGGGAAGGGGAAGTGAGGTTATATAGGCGTGGAGCAGGTGGGAGCTAATTACACTGATTGTGCCAGGCACCAATTAGTGGTGCACTGGCCTCTTAAATCTTAGAGAGCTGGCGCGCGCGCCTTAGAGAGCGGAGCCGCGCGCGCCAGGACGTGACAGCCGGGGAACGGGACAGGTGAGCAGATTGGTATGCGACCCGCGAGCGGGCGCGTCCCGCTAGCGGATCGCATCCCCGCCGGCAGTGTCAGTGCAGCGTTCCCGGTCAGCGGGTCTGACCGGGGCGCTGCAGAGAGAACGCCGTGAGCGCTCCGGGGAGGAGCAGGGACCCGGAGCGCTCGGCGTAACAGATAGTAGTAGCTGTATAATTTTTGTTTACTTCTTATGTGTCTTTTTCCTGCACCAGAACCTAAAATATTAAAAGAAAACCCTCTCAGAATAAGTTCTTCACTGTCCACATACATATTGTATTCTAGTTATACACATATCATTTTTATTTTTTTCAATAGTGGGGTTGTACAAGATCACAAGTCCTACTTACTTCCACAAATAGCATCACACTTGTCCATGGATTATATGTGGTTTTGCAGATCCGCTTCAGTGAAGTGAATGTGCCTTAGCTGTAATACCGCACAATCCATAGACTGGTGTAGCATGAAGGACATCCTCAATGGTTTACTAATCTTGTACAAGCCATTTTAAGTTACAACTATCTTCTCAGGCCTAAAGTGCAGATGTCACCGATCTTTGCGCTAAAGATCTGGGTTGCTATTTTAAAACTAAAATAGATTACATCCATCCATCACAAAGTAATCCCCCAGTCCCCTAGTATTGTTGATCCCATTCTCTCCAACACTTCCTCTTCATCACTCCCCCGTGAGCCAGTAACTGAAGATGATGTCTCCAGGCTCCTCTATTTCTCCTGCCCCGCTACCTGCACTAGTGACCCTATCCCCTCACAACTGGACCAGTCTCTCTCGCCAGCTGTCACCAGGCACATAGCTAAAATTTTTAACCTCTTCCTCTTGTCTGGTATCTCCAAAACCAAGAAAATCATCTGTGGACTCATTCTGTGTAGCTAACTACAGACCTATCTCTAATGTCGCCTTCATCTCCAATCTCCTGGGATGCTGTCTACTCTGTCCTTGACCCCTTATAGTCTGGTTTCCGCTCCCTACACTCAACAGAAATATCCCTTACCAAAGTCTCTAATTATCTCCTGACAGCCAAATCTAATGGCATTTTTTTCTACTGATTCTCCTCGATCTCTCCACATGTATCTGTATGAGGAATCTAGTGATTCCTCCTAAAAGTCTGATAAAAGATTTAAAACAAAATTAGTGTTGAGCGGCATAGGCCATATTCGAATTCGCGAATATTTGCGAATATATGGACGAATATTCGTCATATTCGCGAATATTCGCATATCCGTAATATTCTCGTTTTATTTTCGCATATGCGAATATTCACGTGTGCGAAAATTAACATATACGAAAATTTGCATATAAAAAAATTAGCACAAACGAAAATTCGCACATGCGAAAATTAGCATATGCAAATTTTCGCATATGCGAACATTCGCACACCAGTCTCACACAGTAGTATTAGAGCCTTCTTACACCACATAAGCTGGAAGCAGAGAGGGATGATCACTGTGATGTGTACTGTGAAAAAAAAAAAAAAAAACGAATATTCGGAATTACGAATATATAGCGCTATATACGCGAATATTCGCGAATTCGCGAATATGCGATATTCGCAAATAAAATTCGAATTGCGAATATTCGCGAGCAACACTAAACAAAATATATAAAAAAAGTTTTTATAAAAGTTTTAAAAGACACATTAACCCCTTCCATGTTAAAAGTTCGAATCATCCCCCTTTTCCTATATTAAAACATGTAAACATATTAAAAATAAACAGATTTAGTATCGCTGCTTGCGTAGTTGTACAAACTATTAAAATATAACATTATCCCATACGATAAATGTAAAGAAATTATCAAACCACAGAATTGCAATTTTTATAATATCCCACAAAAAAAAAAAAAAAAAACGATTAAAAAGTCAGACACAAAAATGAGCCCTCCTATAGCCCGGTATGCGGAAAAAAAAACTACAGGGGTCAAAAAATGGCAATTAAAAAAATTCTAAAAAGTTCTGAATTTTTTTTAATTAGTAAAACATGACTGAAACTATACAAATCTGGTATTGCTGTAATCAGGCCGGCCTGAAGTATCAAAACAACATGTTAGCTCAACCACAAGGTAAACGGTGTAGAAAAGAAAACCACTACATTTGCTAAATTATCTTTTACTATTTTCAATAATATTATTTTTTTTTGGTTAGGAGAATGTTATTGAAAAATTAAATGGTATCATTATAGTAGCTAGTTATGGCTATTATAGGGCGAGGAGGGAAAAATTAGAGTTTAAAAGCGAAAATTGGTCTGGACAAGTGGATCGTCATGAGGGACAAGTAGATTTTGCTCTGTTTCAGTCCTGTGGACAAGCAGTTTTTTTAAATAAAATTTCCACACCCCTGCACTATATCTGAAACTGAATCTTTCTAAAACAAAACTGCTTTAATTTCCTACATCAAATAAATTACCCAAACCTGATAGATCCATCTCAGTGGGTGGTGCTACCATAAGGCTACATTTCCACTCGGTTTATTTTCTGGCAGTTTTTGGAATACAGCCACTGCAGTTTTTGAGCCAAAGTCAGAAGTGGATCCATAAGGGAGGAGAAGTATAAGTCCTTCCTTTATATGTCCTATTCCTTTTGAATACACTTCTGGCTTTGCCTCAAAAACCGCAGTGGCAGTTTTTCAAACACTGCCGAAAATAGCCAAGTGGAAACTTAGCCTAACTCCTGGGCAGCAAGCCTTCTGTCTTGCAGATATGCTAGACTTTGTCTTTCACTTTGTAGATTTAATCCCTCTCACGTGCTTGTCACCTGCACCTTAAAAAACGTATCCAGGATCTGCCCTTTTCTCCCCATTAAAACAGCTAAAACTCTGGTTGTTGCTTTGATTCATTTTCACCTTGACTATTGTAACTCTTTACTAACAGGCCTATCCTTTTTTAACATTCCTCTTTCCAGTCCATCCTAAATGTCGCAGCCAGACTCCTCTTCCTCTCTGTTACACTGATGCTTCCCTCCTCCTCCTGTGTCAGTCACTACACTGGTTACCTATTCAGTCCAAATACAGTACAAAATCCTCACTCACACCCACAAAACTCTCCACAGTGCTGCACTACCTGATCTCTCTCTCCCATCCTACACATGCTCTCCACTCTGCTTATGATCTAAAACTAACATCCTCTATAATCCGAACTTCTTACTCCTGTCTCCAAGACGTTGCCTGTGCTGCACCAGTTCTCTGGAACACAATACCCTGACCCCCCAGACTTATACCCAACATCCACAGTTTGCCTTTGGTCTCAATCCCATTTCTCATAGACTGTAAGCTCTTGTGAGCAGGTCCCTCACTCCTCTTGTTTTAACAATAAGTGTGTATTATTGTAATGTCTAATTTTGTCCTTATTTATACCCTCAAAACTATAAAGTGCTGAGTTATTTGTTGATGCTATACAAAGAAATATGATGATGATGATGTGAACGCAGAACAGGGGGAAGGTGTTATTAACAAAACAGAAAAATATGAAAACACCTGAGGCTATGAAATCATTTTTGACTACAGGTCTTCTTTAAGGGCACCTTCCACACATCCAGGCATTTGCTCAGAAAGGGTGTCCACACATGAAATTATTGGTTTCCCTGAATTTCCCTAGGTTTGTGTATTATTGGAATCAAGCAGAATGTGCTTATTCATTCTTCTTTTATAAAGTCTTCTTTTACAGAATTGTCAGGCAAACCAGTAATAACCTTTTTTTTTTCTTTTTTAGCTCCTTGGGGTATTCCTGTGTAGAGTCTGTCTCCAAATTTGAGTAGTAGTATGTGTCTGCCAGTTGTCGGTGTGTTTCTTTCATGTAATTTGACGTTTTCATCATGACTATTGCACCAGCTGTCTGCTAGTTCAATGATACACTGCTCAAAAAAATAAAGGGAACACTTAAACAACACAATGTAACTCCAAGTCAATCACACTGTGAAATCACACTGTCCACTCAGGAAGCAACACTGATTGACAATCAATTTCTGTTGTGCTGTTGTGCAAATGGAACAGACAACAGGTGGAAATTATAGGCAATTAGCAAGACGCCCCCAATAAAGGAGCGGTTCTGCAGGTGGTGACCACAGACCACTTCTCAGTTTCTATGCTTCTTGGCTGATGTTTTGGTCACTTTTTAATCCTGGCGGTGCTTTCACTCTAGTGGTAGCATGAGACAGTTTACAACCCACACAAGTGGCTCAGGTAGTGCAGCTCATCCAGGATGGCACATCAATGCAAGCTGTGGCGCTGTGGCAAGAAGGTTTGCTGTGTCTGTCAGATTAGTGTCCAGAGCATGGAGGAACTACCAGGAGACAGGCCAGTACATCAGGAGATGTGGAGGAGGCCGTAGGAGGGCAAAAACCCAGCAGCAGGACCGCTACCTCCGCTAGGAGGAGCTGGAGGAGCACTGCCAGAGCCCTGCAAAATGACCTCCAGCAGGCCACAAATATGCTTGTGTCCACTCAAATGGTCAGAAACAGACTCCATGAGGGTGGTATGAGGGCCTGATGTCCACAGGTGGGGGTTGTGCTTACAGCCCAACAACATGTAGGACGTTTGGCATTTGCCAGAGAACACCAAGATTGGCAAATTCGCCACTGGCGCCCTGTGCTTTTCACAGATGAAAACAGGTTCACACTGAGCACATGTGACAGAGTCTGGAGATGCCCTGGAGAACGTTCTGCTGCCTGCAACATCCTCCAGCATGACGGTTTGGCAGTGGGTCAGTAATGTTGTGGGGTGGCATTTTTTAAGGGGGCCGCATAGCCCTCCATGTGCTTGCCAGAGGTAGCCTGACTGCCATTAGGTACAGAGATGAGATCCTCAGACCCCTTGGGAGACCATATGCTGGTGCGGTTGGCCCTGGGTTCCTCCTAATGCAAGACAATGCTAGATCTCATGTGGCTGGAGCGTGTCAGCAGTTCCTGCAAAGCTATGGACTGGCCCACCCGTTCTTCAGACGCACCTCTGGGACATCATGTCTCGCTCCATCCACCAACACCACATTGCACCACAGACTGTCCAGGAGCATTCCCAGTTGTTGTAGGGTGGTCACATGGGCACGTGGAGGCCACACACACTACTGAGCCTCATTTTGACTTGTTTTAAGGACATTACATCAAAGTTGGATCAGCCTGTAGTGTGGTTTTCCACTTTGATTTTGAGTGTGACTCTATATCCAGACCTCCATGGGTTGATAAATTTGATTTCCATTGATAATTTTTGTGTGATTTTGTTGTCAGCATATTCAACTATGTAAAGACAAAAGTATTTCATACGATTAGTTCATTCATTCAGATCTAGGATGTGTTATCTTAGTGTTCCCTTTATTTTTTTGAGCAGTGTAATTTCCTTATTTTTTCAAAGATTGTATGCCACTCTCCTGGACACTGATATTTAATAGCTGTATTTTATTTGCCCAGGATGGTGGCTTTTACCCTACTGCTGACCCTAGACATAAGAGTATAAACACTATATTTTTCGGAACCCTGCTTGATCAGCATTCTGCATTGTTTTTAGGGGATCAGCTCAATAGTGAGAACAGCTGAAGAAAGGGGTTAAGGGATTACTAAATCACATGATTACCATCATCTTTTACACAAAGATTGCAGTTCATTGCCTTTTACATTGACTTTTGTATACAAAGTGGCAAATCTCTAGCCAAAGGCTCATGGACCATGGTGCAAAAGTTTAACTTGGGCCCCCACTTGTTCCTACCATTTACATAAAAAAATCTTGCCCATATATTTTATATACATTATATGCATGCTTACATATTACTACTCTGTACAACTTAAAGGGGTACTCCCGTGGAAAACTTTTTCTTTTAAATCAACTACTATTTTTTTTTTTTAATCCATTCCTAAGCCAGGGCTTAGCGTTAGCCCCAAAATCAGCTAACGCTAGCTTCTAATTATTACCCCGGTACCCACCGCCACAGGGGTGCCGGGAAGAGCCGGTACCAACAGGCCCGGAGCGTCAAAAATGGCGCTCCTGGGTCTAGGCGGTAACAGGCTAGCGTTATGTAGGCTGGGAGGGCCAGTAACAATGGTCCTCGCCCACCCTGGTAATGTCAGGCTGTTGCTGCTGGGTTTTTGCTGCGTTTTTTTTAAACATTTTTATATATAAATAAATAAAAAAAAGTGTGTGGTTCCCTCATTTTTTCAGTATCCACCAGATGCCAACCAAGCAGCAACAGCCTGACGTTACCAGGCTGGGGGAGGACCATTGTTACTGGCCCTCCCCAGCCTTAAGAACACTAACCTGTTACTGCCTAGGCACAGGAGCGCCATTTTTGACACTCCATGCCTGTTGGAACCAGCTCTTCCCGGAACCCCTGTGGCGGTGGGTACTGGGGTAATAATTGGGGGTTAGCGCTAGCTGTTTTGGGGGCTAACCCTAAGCCCCGGCCTAGTAATAGATTCTGTCTACAAGACGCCTTCGACTACTAAGCCTGAAAATTCAATTATAAAAAAAAACACAACACATTGAAAAAAAAATTATTTAAAAAAACACTCCCCCCCCCCCCCCCCCACAGCCCTCGTTAACCCTTTTATTGACATTTAAAAAAAAACGCTGTTCATCGTCGCAATCCACAAAATCTGACATAGTCCTCTGCATTCACGTATCTAAATTCCGAAGAAAAAAGCAACAAAAAGTTTAGTACATTTTTTGCTTTCCACACAACAGCAAAAACACAAGAAACAAACGCAAGAAAAAATGACAAAACGCAGGAAAAAGCTGGGACAGTTTTTCTGGCATTTTTTATGATGGACAAAAAACCTCAATGGAATCCTGGCCTCAGAGCAATAGAACAAAATCCCTACGTCCACTTGTCCTGTGAGGTAGAGAAGGAGTGTACGGTAGAGAGGGGGGGGGGGGGGTCTATATTTGCACAAGATTTATCAAAGGAGTGCACAGCCTTTGTAAATTCTGAGCAAGAGTTTAAATTAGACAAGAAGTGTAAAGGGGTAAAACTGTGTCTACAATTGACACCTAATGATAAATCTCCCCCATAGACTTTACTCAGTTGGATTCTATTTAATCTGCCAGTAAAAAAAATGATGGCAAATCCATCGCATGTCATATTACAGAGAATATACCCCCTGATATACAGTCCTGCTGCTGTGGTAGTTTTGCCATTTTTGTTCCATCATAATGTGCCCTCTTTAACAGACTAGACCCCTAAATTAATTTAGACCCTGTTCTTGGTCTTTACATGAACAAAATAGTGCACAAGCCAGCAGTCCAAAAAAAGTTTACCTTTATTGTAGCAGTTTCTTTTACCCCTTAAGGACGCAGAACGTACTCAAACGGCCCCTTTTCCGAGTCCTTAAGGACTCGGGACGTTTGAGTACGTCCTGTCAAATCCCGGCTCCCCGCCGCTAGCTGGAGGGGAGCCGGTGCCCGATGCCTGCTGAAATCGTTCAGCAGGCATCGCGGCATATCGCCCAGGGGGGTCATGATGACCCCCCCCCTCCATGTCGGCGATGGCCGCAGATCGCTGGACAATTCAGTCCAGCGATCTGCGGCAGATTCCGGGTCAATCGGGTCTCCAGTGACCCGGTGACCCGGAATTACAGGCTCTGACGGCCCCGAACAGCCATAGCCAGCAGGGGTGAGGTGGCATTGGTGCCACCTCACGATCGCCCTGATTCGTCGGCCGGTTTCCCAGCCGACCAATCAGGGCGCCTGCTGCGGGTGTCACTCCCGCAACCCGCTCTGCCCCTTTTCCGGAGGACGTGAGCGGGTGCGGGACGTGCACCCCGGGAGCTGGGGACCCCGATCCCCGGCGTCAATGTTGGGATCGGGGCCCCAGGAGCGGCGGCAGCGGCGAGGGACTGACCTGCAGCGTGGATCGTTTGTGGTGAGTGACAGCCTCCTGCTATTCCAGAACTGGGCCCGAAGCAACACACAAGGACACCGAATAAACAAATTAACAGCAACAGCTCACAGCATGCAAAAAGGGCATGCTGGGAGCTGTAGTTATGCAACAACAGGAGGCAGACCACCACAACTCCCAGCATGCCCTTATGGGCATGCTGGGACTTATAGTTTTGCAACAGCTGGAGGCACATTTTTTCTATGGAAAAGTGTACCTTCAGCTGTTGTATAACTACAACTCCCAGCTTGCACAAACAGCTAAAGTGCATGCTGGGAGTTGTAGTGGTGCATCTGCTGGTTGCATAACTACAACTCCCAGCATGCCCTTTGGCTATCGGTGACTGCTGAGAGTTGTAGTTTTGCAACAGCTGAAGGCACACTGAGTTAAGTAGGAAACCAGTGTGTCTCCAGCTGTTGCATAACTACAATCCCCAGCATCCCCAGCCAAAGTAGTATGCCTCCAGCTGTTGCATAACTACGAGACCCAGCATGCCCTTCCGCTGTCCGTACATGCTGGGGGTTGTAGCTTTTGCAACAGCTGAAGGCACACTGGTTGCAAAACACTGAGTTTGTTACCAAACTCGGTGTTTCACAACCAGTGTGCCTCCAGCTGTTGCAAAACTACAACTCCCAGCATGCACTGATAGACCGTACATGCTGGGACTTGTAGTTTTGCAACAGCTGGATGTTCCCCCCCCCCCCAATGTGAATTTACAGGGTACACTCACATGGGCGGGGGTTTACAGTAAGTATCCGGCTGCAAGTTTGAGCTGCGGCAAATTTTCTGCCGCAGCTCAAACTGCCAGCGAGAAACTACTGTGAACCCCCGCCCGTGCGACTGTACCCTAAAAACACTACACTAACACAAAATAAAATAAAAAGTAAAAAACACTACATATACACAGCCCCCCTCCCCAATAAAAATGAAAAACGTCTGGTACGCCACGGTTTCCAAAACAGAGCCTCCAGCTGTTGCAAAACAACTACTCCCAGTATTACCAGACAGCCACTGACTGTCCAGGCTTGCTGGGAGTTTTACAACAGCTGGAGGCCCCCTGTTTGGGAATCACTGGCGTAGAATACCCCTATGTCCACCCCTATGCAAGTCCCTAATTTATGCCTCAAATGCGCATGGCGCTCTCACTTTGGAGCCCTGTCGTATTTCAAGGCAACAGTTTAGGGCCACATATGGGGTATCGCCCACTTTCTCCTGCTGGGAGCTTACACAATGTAAGAAAGGAGAAAGGTATGATACAGAGCTTTTTAATGCTCAGCAAAAAAATTTAAGGGCCAAATTAAGGCTGCTTGGAGGACAGAGCACTTAAGTATGATGGGGCCCCCCTTCCCCGAAAATAAAGCACTGCCGACACAGACGCATCCCTAAACCTCACCCCCCTGTGTATGTTTTCAATGATGATAATTAACAAGCCTTCACATAGGCATGGGCATTTCAGACTATGCAGACCATTTTTGGTGGGGGTCCATCTGCTGAGACCTCCATTGATTACCTCCGTTCAAGTGGCTCTCCAGCTGTTGTAAATCTACAACTCCCAAAATGCCTTGAGAGCCTCAGGCATTATGGATGTGTAGTTTTGCAACAGTTGTGGAGCCACACATTGGGGTACAGTATCACCCATGATCACCTAGTCAGACAGAATACACAATGATATAATGACTCATAGGTGACGTCTTCTCTGTTGTCTTCCTTTTTCTCCTTCAACCGGTCCAGATGGGGTGACTGCTTCCAGCTACATCTTCTGCTGCAATGTGTGATGCCCAGACATCATTGGTTCCTTACTTTGTCAGCAGATCCTTATTCTGTATATGAAAAAATATGAGCCTTCTAGACACTGTGCCCCCTGAATATAGCCCTGCCAAACTCTAAGACCCTGAAAATACAGCCACATACTGTTTCTTCTCAGTTTGGCTGAATCCCACCCCTGTACTGTCCTCCTACAGACCCCTTTGTCCCCCCAGACCTCTGTGTCCCCTCATCCAGACCTTTGTCTTCTCCTCCCCAACCCCTCAGTCACCCCAGACCCTTCAGCCACCTCAAATGCCCTAGTCCCCTCCACCCCAACCCCTCAATCACCCCAAGACCCCTCAGTCACTCCTTCAGACCACTCAGTCACCCCCAGTCCTCCTCAAGACCCCTCTGTCACCTTTTCCACCGATCCCTTAGTCACCCACAGACTCCTAAGTCCTCCAACAGATCCCTCAGTCACCACTAGACCCCTACGTCATCACCCATCCTCCTCCAGACCCCTCTCTTCCCTCCTTCTCCAACCTCTCAGTCCTACAGAGATCCTCATCACCCCACTGTCCCTTTCTCCAGACCCCTTTGTCCTCCTTATTTAGACTCTTCCCCACATACTGTATTTCCTGAGTCCTGTCCCTGTACTATGACATCACTGTGTATTCTCCTTGTACTGTGACATCACTGTATATTATCCCTATACCGTTACATCATTGTGTATATTAACCCTATACAGTGACTCATAGTACAGGGTTTATATGTACATTGACTCACTGTACACCTCAATGCATAAGGACTATTTTTATGCAGATATTGTCGTAGTTCCTTTAGTTATAATGATGTTAAACACAGAAACCCATGTACAGATGACAGTAAAACAATTATGTTTGGGGCTTCACACTTGTGCTCATTATTACAACAGTACATACCTACCTGTTATGTAGGACATTTAAACTTAACAAAGCGGTCAGATTTGTGCCCAATAACCGCAACAGAGGGCACGCCTTTAGTGGGCATACCCTGTAAGGGATGAATGAATAAAAAGAGGGAGGGTTGGGAGGGGTCTGGAAAACAACACGAACGCCCCACCAGTAGGAGGCAGGGGCGTTATATACAGTGTAAATGCCATGAGCGTGAGAACAGTATGGTTAATGTATTGGCATTTTCTGTGTACCTGTTGCTTTAAGCCTGTTAAATCCTGTTGTTAGGGGAGTGTGCATGAGGTGAACCATGTGACTTATCTGCCCTATGGGGATCCACCATATCTGCCCCTTATATACTGTGGTAAGTGTTCAGTTGTAGCTGAGGTACAGTTTGGAGAAAGTCTGAAGAGAGTGTGAGGTGTTCTGAGGAGGCCTCAAGTCTAATCCAGCAACCACTCATCTTGCACAGCATTTCCCCTGCACTCAGGTGAATGTCAAGCCTAGTGGTAAGCACTAAAGTCTGGGGGATTCAAGTCAGTCATCCCAGTCAGTCATTTAAGTTAGTCATTCAAGTCAATAAAGTCAGCATTGGTTGCCATACAGCACGTCATACACAGCACAATCAACTACATGTCCCAGCAAGGCGATAAGCGTCACAATGGTACTTTCTTGTCTTGAAGCTACAGTATAGTAGTGGATACATAAAGGTTCGTCTCATCTGGGCCATCTCTATTAGGGCACAGACATCAGTAAAAACGTACGCCCATCAGTCAAGGGCTTACCATTTATGAAGCAAAAAGGATATCACTGCAGCACATCAAGTAGTGAATCAACATGTGTTTATTCCATCCAAAAGTATCTTAACAAGAGTCTCTTGGTGAGACACTTTAGGATGAAATAAACAATGATATCCTTTTTGATAGACAGAGTAGGATAGATGAATATGTTAGATAGTAAAGAGATCAATGGATAGATTCGATAGATGTGAGGTCAATTGGGGCTATAAAGACAGGTAAGATAGATAGATGTGATAGATAGTAAAATAAATGGATAGATAACTATTAAAGAAACCAATAGATGGAAAGATAGATGGATAGATAAATAGATGATCTATAATTAGAAAAGATAGATTACATTAATTAGATTAAATTAGATACATTTAATACATATATAGTAAAGAGATTAATGGACAGATAAGTTAGATGTGAGAGACAAATAGATTTTAAAGAGATCGATGTGTATATATAGATATATAGAGATAGATACAGTGAATGAAACATTTTTGAAAAACTTCTTTTTGTAAGAAAATTAGTATGCTTAAGGGGGTTATCCACCATAAGGTTATTTTAGTATGTACCTGGCAGACAGTAATGGACATGCTTAGGAAGGATCTGCGCTTGTCTTGGGGCTAAATGGCTATGTCATGAGATTACCATAACACTGTGGCTAGCTTTTTTTGAACTGGTATTTCCTGTTTGACTTTTCTTTTTTTGACTACAAATCCCACAATTCCATTTTCCTCCCCACACATCAGCCACCCCACCCATTGTAACATAAATCAGCTGCATCCATTCAAATCAGTGTGGTTTTCAATCATGGTGCCTACAGCTGTTGCAGATTGACTTCTCTCCCACCAAGTGATCGCTCCACCCATTGAAGCAGACAGGCTCCCTGTCATCAGCTGACTAGTGAGGTCAGGTCTCGGTCGCATCGCAACTTGGGAAAAATCTGTCATTTTGTATGCTGTTAAAAATAAATATTGGAGTGAAAATCACAGAATAATTGTGAGAAAACCGTCACACACAGGTACAGGCACTATATTATGAACTACACTAACTTTACAACCTCTGCAGCATAGTCAAATTAAAAAAAAAATGTTTTTGCTTTTTTCTCCTTGCTTTTTTTTTTTTTTATCCATCCACAAACCCATATGAGGGCTTGTTTTTTGTGTGACCAATTGTACTTTGTAGTGACACCTTTTTATTTTACCATAAAATTTACCGCAAAACCCCCCCAAAAAAATTTGTGGTGGAAAATTTAAAAGAAAACCGGAATTTAGCAATTTTTAAGGGGTTTTGTTTTTACGTAGTGCACTTTATGGTAAAAATTATATCTTTTTTTATTTGAAGCTCAATGCGATTAAAATGATACCTAATTTATATAGTTATAGCGGAGTACCCGGCATTGCCCGGTTTTCCTTCCTAACCCTTGTTGTGGAGGAGATTCAACAGAGGAAGCTTTTGACTTCATATCCCGTCCTCATATCCCATCCTCATATCCTGACCTCATATCCCGACCGGTTTTGCCTTCCTAATCCTTGTTTGGGAGGAAAATAAACAAAGGAGGAAGCTTTTGACTTCATATCCCGTCCTCCTATATTGTTGTCATATCCCAACCCCATATCCCGTCCTCTTATCCCGACCTCCTATCCTGACCCATAATATGTGTACCAGGTATTGAAATATCTCACGCCGTACGGAAGTTATGTGGGAACATACATTTCCCATTGATTTGCATGGGACTTTAAACAAAAACCCTGACCCTCACAAATGGGGGTAGTTGAGGGTTAAATTAACTATCCTATATTTTATGTGGACATATAAGTAACATGTGACCAAGTATTGTCGAAATATCTCCAGCTGTTTGGAAGTTATGCAGTAACATATAATTCCTATAGACTTGAATGGGACTTTAAACAAAAACCCCGACCCTGGCAAATGGGGGTGAGTAAGGGTAAAATCGCGATGTTCTGATCAGGTAGGGTGCAAGCAGAGGTCTCCTTACCTGTCTCCGCAGCGTCCGATCGGGGTTTGATTGCTCCAAGCCTGAGCTACAGGCTTGAGCAATCGAGCCCCTATCTCGCTGATCCATGCAAAGCTATGGCTTTGCAGGGATCAGCATAAGAGATCAGTGTGTGCAGTGCTATAGATCCCTATGGGAGCTATAGCACTGCAAATAAAAAAAGTGAAAAAAAAGTTAACAAAGATCATTTAACCCCTTCCCTAATAAAAGTTTCAATCACCCCCCCTTTTCCCATAAAAAAAACAAAAAAAAAAAACAGTGTAAATAAAAATAAACATATGTGGTATTGCCGCGTGCGGAAATGTCCAAACTATAAATATATATCGTTAATTAAATCGCACGGTCAATCGCGTATGTGCAAAAAAATATCAAATTCCAAAATAGCGTATTTTTGGTAACTTTTTATATCATGAAAAAATGAATAAAAAGCAATCAAAAAGTCAGATCAATACAAAAATGGTACCGATAAAAACTTCAGAACACGGCGCAAATAATGAGTCCTCATACCGGCCCGTATGTGGAAAAATAAAAAGTTATAGGGGTTAGAAGATGAGAATTTTTAACATATACATTTTCCTGCATGTAGTTATGATTTTTTTTCCGAAATACGACAATATCCAACCTATATAAGTAGGGTATCATTTTAACCTTATGGACTTACAGAATAAAGATAAGGTTTAATTTTTACAGAAAAATGAACTGCGTAGAAACGGAAGCCCCCAAAATAACAAAATGACATTTTTTCTTCAATTTTGTCGCACAATTAATTTTTTTTTCCATTTCGCCGTGGATTTTTGGGTAAAATGATTAATGTCTCTGCAAAGTAGAGTTGTTGTCGCAACAAATGAGCCATCATATGGAATTTTATGTGCAAAATTGTAAACATTATGATTTTTAGAAGGTGATAAGGAAAAAATGAAAATGCAAAAACGGAGTCCTTAAGGGGTTAAATTGTCCTCTTCTACCCTTACGACATTTTTATTTTCTGTATATGGGTCTATATGATGGGTAATTTTTTGTGCTGTGATCTGTAGTTTTTATCAGTACCATTTTTGTTTTGATTAGATTTTGTTCGCTTTTTGTTAGTTTTTTTTTCTGCTTTATGAAGTGACCATAAATCAGCGACTGTGACTTAGATTTTGTACATTTATGTAATTAACTGTACAGTTTCATTAACATTATATTTTAATAGTTCAGACATTTATTTTAACAGTTTAGACATTTTAATTCTATTTTAAATATAGGAAAAGGGGCGATTTAAGAAATTGAGAGAGACCGCCACCCTTACAAGGAGATTTGGTTCCACAAAAGCCAGGGCATGAGGGAAAAAGGGCAGAGAGAATATCTATATCGCCATATCTGGAAATAATTTAAATGGCCACTGTCATTAGGAAGAACTGTTGACATGTCCTAGCAATGACATGTCCTTCTCCCGGCTCATTCTCTTGATCAGCGGAGGTCTGAACACTCCCGATCCTCTCCGATCAAAACGTTTGACATTTCGCTAGACAAGTTTTTTCCTAATGATAGGTACTTCTAATGTAGTGGTATATTCTCTGACTGTGAGTGTGGGACAGACCTATTAAATGGGGGAAGTACTTGCTTAAAGGGGTATTCCAGCTTTATACATCTTATCCCCTATCCAAAGGATAGGGGATAAGATGTATGATCGTAGGTAGGGATGAGCGAATCGAATCTGACGAATCCGAATTTCAGGAAAAATTTACTTGACCACGAATGCGAAAAACACTGCGATTCTATCGTGCAAATCGTTTCATTAAACTCCATTTAGTGCGGTCCAGGCTCCAGGGCATCTAAAATGGTGGATCCACATGTGAAGACATGGGGCAAATAATCCTGGGAAGGCGGGAACAAGGGTAGGTGGGATGACCCTGAATCACATGCAGGATGCAGCCTATCAGCAGCCAGTCACCCCTGTGATGTCACAGCCCTATATAATTGGCCGCCAGTCACTTCAGCCTTTCACTGGAGAGAGATAGATAGGGACAGACAGCGCTGTGTGCACAGAAAAGCTTTTTCCAGCAGCGATTCACCTCCTAGTCAAGTCAGTGTTCTGTTGTACAGAGAGGGACAGAGAGCAGTGTGTGTTTCACAGAAAAGCATTCTTACTGCAGTGATTTACCTCCCCAGTCACTGTCAACAGCGTTCTATTACAGAGAGCAGTGTGTTGCACAGAAGAACAGCAGCAATTCAGCTCAAGCACAAATCCTGTCTAGAAGCACTGATAGGGAAGGGAGTGAGATTGGGAGAGAGAGAGAGAGGGCAATTTTGGGTGTAGTACAGAGCGACTGTGTGCTGCAGCACTGGTGTGTACTGCTGGTGTTATGCACAAATACTTTTTTAAGCGTACTGTAGCACATTTTTTCTGCCCTCATAAGTGCATACCATATACGTACAACTAAGTGATGTACTATTTTGTTCCTGTTAAAGTCTCAAGGGCCTAGATACTGTGAAAGGCCAGGCAAACGTACACACCGGCTGGTGTTGTACACAAATACCTTTTTAAGCATACTGTAGCGCATTTTTCTGCCCTCATAAGTGCATAGCACATATGTACATCTAAGTGGATACTATTTTGTTCCTATTAAATTCTCAAGGGCCTAGATACTGTGAAAGGCCAGCCAAAAGTACACACCTGCTACTGTTCTAGACAAATACTGTTTTAAGCGCAGTGAAGCATATTGTACTCCCCTCATATACTCACTAAGTATGTCAGGCAGAGAAGTTCCAGGACGTGAACAGAGGAGTGGCAGAGGCCTAAATTCATCATGTGCAGGCATAGGTCTCAGCAGAATAGGGGCGAGTGGCAGCAGGAGTCGCAGCGAGAGGCCTGATCTCCCGGTATCGGCTAGCGGTCGTGTCTCGACCAGCAACCCATCTGCCGTCATCGATTGGTTAACACAGTCATCCACTTAATCACAAGTGACATCTGATACCCCCATTCAACAGTCGGTGGGTTCCTCAGACACAACCCTCAGTTGGCATGGCCCGGGAGCAGTCCCTGTCATCCCATTGCCTCTGTCCTATGCTGTTACCTCCCCTACAGAAGTATCTTATGCTGTGGGTTCAGCTCCACTATTCAGTGAGGACGATCTAATAGAGAACAGTCAGCAGCTACTGCCCAGCCAAAAGTGGAGGAGACATCCCCGCTTCCTCTGCTAGGCGGGCAAGTAGTGATGAGGAGAGTGACGTGGGAGGTGGTGTTGCCAGCATTCAACATCCTGAAGCAGACACTGTTGAGGAACCTGAGGAGGACATCAGTGACATGCAGGTGTATGGCAAACTTCAAGGAGGATAGGAATTCCGGCGCTGACCAAGGAGGAGACAATGGAGCCAGGTGTATAACGAACAGATTGAATCCAATGTGACGCGTTTCACCGCGCTTGCGCAGTTTCATCAGGCATGGTGGCAGAAATGGAAATTCAGTAGCTAAACATGCCGGGGGAGACCACTTGCTTTGTGGCAGCCTACCTTCCTGGGAGGTAGTGGAACAGGGGTTCCTGGAGATGGCGGCAGTAGCAGTCAGTTAGTTTGGACTGTGGAAAATCATCTACTCGGCGGTGTGGCAGTTTTTCATCAAGCATACGGAAGAGGTTAACATAGCCACATGCAAGATGTGTCGGCAGAAGGTGAAGCGTGGCCAGGGTCCCAATGTTGGCACCACAGCACTGTGTCAACATATGCTGGGCCACCATAAAGTGGCCTGGGAGAACCGTGGGTCCGATGTGGTTGTCCAGCCTGCTGCATCACACAGTGGCAAGCCTCTTTCAGCCAGCCAAGGCTCCACCACCTCAGCCAAAAGGAGCTGTGTCATACCCTCCTTCTGTCTCTCCAGATACTCCTGCTCCTCCTACTTTGTCAGTCTTTCCGCCAGCAATCCATCAGCGAAGCGATGTCCAAGAGACAACAGTATGTACCCACTCATCCAACAGTGCAGAAGCTGAATGTGCTCCTGTCCAAGTTGCACATGCTGCAGTCCCTCCCTTTTCAAGTGGTGGACTCTGCACCTTTCAGAGAACTGATGGCTTGAGCGGAGGTGGAGAGTCCCAAGCTGTCGTTTCTTTGCGAAGAAGGCAGTACCAGCACTGCACAACTTTGTGGAAGAGAAGGTGGGCAAGTCCTTGAGCCTGTCGGTGTGTACCAAAGTGCACTGCAACACCGACTTCTGGAGCTGTAACTATGGTCATGAACAATACATGTCCTTTACGGCCCACTTTGTGAATGTGGTTCCTGCACAGCCACAACAGCAACTTGGACAGGTCACGCTGCTTCCTCCTCCATGCTCTCAGGCCATTGGTCCTGTGACAGTGTGCAACTCCGCCTTCTCATCCTCCACAGTGTCCTCAGCCTCCACTGCACGGACAAGTCTCAGTGCCATGTGTGCAGGGCACAGCTGTGTCACGCTGTTCTTCACATGGTTTACCTTGGCGAAAAGAGTCACACAGGGGAGGAACTGCTAAAAGTCATTCATAAAGAAATCTGAGCATGGCTTACTCCACAAAAACTGGAAATGGGAACCATGGTGACTGACAATGGGAAGAACATCTTGTCTGCGCTGCGACAAGGAAGGCTGAGTCATGCGCCCTGTATGGCACACGTGTTCAATCTGGTTGTCAACCGGTTCCTGAAGTGTTCCCCCAATTTGCAAGATATCCTAACAATAGGAAGGAAACTTTGCATGCACTTTAGCCACTCGTACTCCGCAAAGCACACCCTCCTTGAGCTACAGTGTCCGAATGGTATCCCCCAACATAGTCTGATTTGCGACATTGCCACACGTTGGAATTCCACCCTCCATACGTTGGACCAACTATACAAACCGAGAAAAGCCATCACCGATTTCTTGATGATCCAAGCGGTTAGGGAGACTCCCCTGTGTAACTTCAATGTGAACTAGTGGCATACGTGACAGCTGCGGTTTGCTCAGGCCCTTTGAGGAAGCCACATTATTAGTCACTCGCCAGGATTTCCTACAACACGTGTTGGAAACGATGGCTGGTCAGGGCACTGGAGACATGGTACCTACATCTCATGGCCACATGAGCCCTGTGGGGGCTGAACTGAAGGAGGAGGAGGGGGAGAGGCACAGTGGAGCACAGTTTAGTTTTCGTGAAATGGGCGATTTTTCTAGTAACCTTACAGGAGAGGAGGAGCAGGAGCAGCTAGAGGGTTATGAGGAAGGTGGGACAGAGGACCCAGACACACCGTGGCAGTATGTAGTGGAGATGGAGATAGGGAGTCCCTCCGAGTCACTTGCACAAATGGCACGATGCCTCTGCACTCACAATCCACTGCCATGGCTGCTGGGGAGGGATGGGTTGGCAGGAGCAGTACCAGCTCCATCAGTCCCTGATGAGTACCTTTCTTCACCCGCATAATGAAGCAACTGATCAGCAGCAGGTAGACCTGGAGCAGGACCTGAACCAGCAGGTGGTGGCATACCCATGCCAACACACCTTGAAGATCCGCTGCACTTCTGGGCAGCCAAACTTGATTTGTGGCCGCAACTAGCAGATTTTGCCCTGGAAAATATGTCCTGCCTGGCCAGTAGTGTGCCATCAGAGCAGGTGATTAGAGCGGCAGGGGCCATAGTCACCCCAAGAAGAACTCGTCTGTCCACAAAAATGTGGAGAGATTGACCTTTGTGAAGGTGAATCAGGCATGGATCACCCAGGATTTCCACCCACCAATGCCTGATGCATGAGAGTAGATTGACTGTACGGTGTCCATTTTAGGACATCGTCAGTCATCAGCCGTACCTCCATCCTCTGTCGGGCAAAACAGCGTCCCGACTCCTCCCTCAGACCAATCTCCGTCAGGTGTCAGCCACAACTCCCTCCTTTGTCATTCTAAAGTCTCTCATCCAAAACTCCATCATCCCTCAGACGAAAAACCTTCCTGCCGTGTAGCAGCGTCAGTGTCGGCTCTCTGCTATACGGGTTCTGCTGTACATGCTATTCAATGTTGGCTCTGCTATACAGTGCTGTGCAGAGTCTGCTCTGCTATGCGGCAGGAAGTGGCATCTGAGGGAGAATCGTCTGAGGCATGATGGCGTTTTTGATGAGGGACTTTCGGATGAGGGAGTTGTAGCTGAAGGATGACAGCGATTGGTGTGAGGGAGGAGGTGCGACGCTGTTTCGCCTGACGGAGGACGGAGTTGGGGCTGACAACTGACTGCGATTGGTCGGAGGGGGAGGCGGTACGCTATTTTGCCTGAAGGAGGACGGAGTTGCGGCTGATGACTCATGGTGAATGGTCCGAGGGAGGAGGCAGGACGCTGTTTTGCCTAATGGAGGACGGAGTTGTGGCTGCGACTGACTGCGATTGGGCCAAGGGAGGAGGTGGGACGCTGTTTTGCCTGAAGGAGGACGTAGTTGCGGTTGACGAGTGACGACGATTGGTCCGAGGGAAGAGGCGGGACGCTGTTTTGCCTGACTGAGGACGGAGGTACAGCTGACTATGTCCTAAAATGGACATCGTATGACCATGGTGCCACACCAACACTTCACAAATATGGATAGTGCCAAACAGATTTAAGGCGCTGCTCCCCAGTTACAAACATTCCTGCACATCAGACCTTTTTTCACCCACCTTCGTCACCGGGTACTGTTTCAGGACTCCTGATGCTGCTGCTGCCGCATTTAGTCTGCCTCATTCAGCCACTATATGTTTTCCTCATGCTGCCGGCACCTCTACACCATTTTGTAAATTTTGGGAAACTTCCGTTTCTACGCAGTAAATTTTTTTGGTATAAATGACACTTTATCTTTATTCTGTAGGTCCATACGATTAAGGTTTGATACCCTACTTATATAGGTTTGATTTTGTCGTACTTTTGAAAAAAATAATAACTACATGCACTAAAATTGATTCATTTAAATTTGTCCTCTTCTGACCCCTATAACTTTTTATTATTTTTCCACGTATGGGGTGGTATGAAAGCTAATTTTTTGTGCCGTGATCTGAAGTTTTAATCGGTACCATTTTTGTTTTGATCAGACTTTTTGATCGCTTTTTATTCCTTTTTTTTATGGTATAAAAAGTTACCAAAAATACGCTATTTGGGACTTTGGAATTTTTTTGCGCGTACACCATTGACCGTGCAGCTTAATTAACAATATATTTTTATAATTCGTACATTTACGCACGTGGTGATACCACATATGTTTATTTTTATATTATTTCTTATATGAAATTTGGGAAAAAGGGGGGTGATTTAAACTTTTAATAAGGAAGGGGTGAATGTGTGTGTGTTTTTATCATTATGAGCTTTATCATTATGAGCTCCAGAGCCGGCATAGGAGGAAAGGTAAGCCCACCGGCTACCTCCACAGTGGATCACGCTGCGGGGGGGTGATCCACCTCACTGGACCGCCAGGGATGGGATACAGGCACCTTTAGCCACCGCAGTCAGCTTTGACAACGGCGATCTAAAGGGTTAATAGCCTCCCGCGGCGATAGCCGCATGTCGGCTATTAATGCCGGACCCCAGCTACATGAATCAGCTGGGGCCTGGCCGGTATGACGCGGGCTCGAGTCGGGAGCCCGCATCATACCCCGTTAACGGCACATGGACGAGCATAGACGTCCATGGCCGTTAACGGGTTAATCTTAGGGATTGTGAGACCCTATGGTCTCCTCATGCTGCAGTCAACTCCAGGCTGTGTCATTCAGCCACTACAGTCAAGGCCGTAAATGTTGGCACCCCTGAAATAAAATTAAGTATTTCTCACAAAAAAAAGGATTGAAGTAACACATGTTTTGCTATACACATGTTTATTCCCTTTGTGCTAAACCAAAAAGGGAGGAAAAAAAGCAAATTGGACATAATGTTGCACACCCTTTGGAACAAATAACTGAAATCAGTTGCTTCCTATAACCATCAATAAGCTTCTTACACCTCTCAGCCGGAATGTTGGACCAGTCTTGCTTTGCAAACTGCTCCAGGTCTCTCATATTAGAAGGGCGCCTTTTTCCAACAGCAATTTTAAGATCTCTCCACAGGTGTTCAATGGGATTTAGATCTGAACTCATCGCTGGCCACTTCAGAACTCTCCAGGGCTTTGTTGCCATCCATTTCTGGGTGCTTTTTGATGTATGTTTTGGGTCATTCTCCTGCTGGAAGACCCAAGATCTCGGATGCAAACCCAGCTTTCTGACACTGGGCTGTACAGTGCGACCCAAAATCCGTTAGTAGTCCTCAGATTTCATGATGATTTACACACATTCAAGGCACCCAGTGCCAGAGGCGGCAATACAACCCCAAAACATCATTAAACCTCCACCATATTTCACTGTAGGTAATGTGTTCTTTTCTTTGTAGGCCTCATTCCATTTTCGGTAAACAGTAGAATGATGTGCTTTACCAAAAAGCTCTATCTTGGTCTCATCTGTCCACAAGTCGTTTTCCCAGAAGGATTTTGGCTTACTCAAGTTCATTTTGGCAAAACTTAGTCTTTCTTTTTTATGTCTGTGTCAGCAGTGGGGTCCTTCTGGGTCTCCTGCCATAGCCTTTCATTTCATTTAAATGTTGACGGATAGTTTGCACTGACACTGATGCTCCCTGAGCCTGCAGGACAGCTTGAATATCTTTGGAACTTGTTTGGGGCTGCTTATCCACCATTCGGACTATCCTGCGTAGACACCTTTCATAAATTTTTCTCTTCCGTCCATTTCTCTTCCGTCTAGTGGGTGGCAAACTTCTTGATAATGTGGAGATTTCTGGAGATGGACGTGTAACCTTGAGATTGTTGATATTTTTCCACAATTTTAATTCTCAAGTCCTCAGACGGTTCTCTTCTCCTCTTTCTGTTGCCCATGCTTAGTGTGGCACACACAGAAACACAATGCAATGACTAAGTGACCTTCTCTCCTTTTTATCTTATCTTTCAGGTGTGATTTTTATATTGCCCACACCTGTTACTTGCCCCAGGTGAGTTAAAAGGAGCATCACATGCTTGAAACTAAATTTGAAAAGGTGCCAATAATTTTGTCCAGCCAATTTTTATAGTTTGGAGTAACATTATGTCCAATTTGTGTATTGGAACTAAACCAAAAAAGGGTGGGAAAAAAACACATAGGGAATAAACGTGTATAGCAAAACATGTGTTACTGCAATGCTTTTCTGTGAGAAATACTTCATTTAAAAAAAAAAAATTCAGGGGAGACAACATTTACGGCCATGACTCTATATGGTCTCCTCATGCTGCTGGGACATTACCTAAACATTTTTATGGTAGCACTAGCTACCGTAAACTTAGGGATTGTGAGGCACTATGGTCTCCTCATGCTGCCGCCAACTCCAGGCTGCGTCATTCAGCCATTATATGGTCTACTCTTGTTGCCACCAATTCCAGGCTGTGTCATTCTGCCAGATTATGGTCCCTCATGCTGCTGCCACCTCTAGGCTCTGTCACCTCTAGGATCTTAGATTTAAATTTCAAAAAAACGATGAAGCGATAACAGTGAACCATAACTGATTTAAATGAAACATTTGCAGGGGCAGGGGCTGGAACAGGGGGTATCTCACCTGTACGTAAAAGCTTTTTCACGGCAGCCACTTCTAGCTTTATGTGCCCACTTATCCAATGGCACAGAAGCTGAATGTGCTCCTGTCCAAGTTGCTGGTACTGCAGTCCCTCCCTCCCCTCCCAGAGTATGGGGGTGCGCTGAGAGGCAGGGGCTGGAACAGGTGGTATCTCGCCTCGCGGCGGACCACCAGCTCGATGCTCATCAGAATGGGTAATCAAAGAGTTAAAATAAATTCAAATTAAATTAAATAAAAATTATATAAAAAATCTGCCACATCCAGACACTCTACAGCAGTGATTCTAATAGCGATGCCTGTAATCTGCATGTCATACTGAATAACAGTATTATTTCACTAACAGCACACTCCCTATGCGTGGTAGGACAAGGAAAAGTGTTCTACACCCCTATTGAGCCTCTCTGTAGGCCAGAAATAGCCGTTTTTAATAGCAATTCGCCTCAAATAAATTCAGACTAATCCAAAAAAAATCTGAAAAATCAGCGAATCGGCTGAATCGGATTTTTCAAAAATTCGCTCATCTCTTATCGCAGGGATTCGGCAGCTGGGGACCCCCCGCGATCTTGGTGCAGTCCCCGGCATTCTGTGATGTCACAGCCACGTCCATTAGTGACGTCATGCCATGCTCCCTAGACATGAATGGAGGGGGCGTGTTGTGATGTGTGAAACCACACTCTTATCTCAGCATATACAATTTTGCTGAGTATGTACAGGTTGCTTGGGGGTGATAGGAATGTGATTGTAAAGATCACATTCCTATCAGCCTCAGATCTTGGCATGTACAGGCTACCTGAGTATGTAAAGGTTGAGTGAGGGTAATATGAGTGTGGTTACAGCAATCACACTCCTATCATTTTCAGATCTCAGCATATACAGGTTATCTAAGTATGTAAAGGTTGTGTGAGGGTGATAGGAGTGTGATTTCTGCAAACACACTCCTATCACTCTTACACTCTATCATTCTCAGTGTATTCAGAGTTTAATTGCTGTAACCATACTGTACGGTTGCCTACTGGTGGTAGTGTGTATATTGAAGGAGGGGGCTGAGCACGATTGGGCGTGGATGAGGGTATGGTTAGAGCATGACTGAGGTATGGTTAGGGCATTGTTAGGGGCGTGGTGGAGACTATTAGATTAGATATGTGAGCTAGATAGTATATGAGATTGATAGATTAGATAAGTAAAATAGTTTAGATGTGTGGGATATATATGTGAGATTAGATTAGATGTGTGAGATAGATTAGATGTGTGGGATATATATGTGAGATAGATTAGATGTGTGAGATAGATTTAGATGTGTGAGATATATTTGTGGTCATGGCTCGAAAGGCCGTACGAGCAAGTATACGAAAAAGGAGAACAAGAGTACTTACCGTCCTGAGCCTTGGAACCCCGGTAGACCTAGTACAGAATTAAGAAATACAAACAGCGGATGAGGTGTGCCCAATAACCGCGACCGAGGGCACGCCTATAGAGGGCATGCCCTATGTATGGATTATGATAGAAAAAGGGAGGGTTGGGTGGGTGACGCCCACGAGTCATACGCCCCTACCTGAGGGAGAGGGGAGTTTATATACCCCACGCCACTCCCACAAATGCAGCCAATTAGGCTTTTTACTTGTGGTCATGGCTCGAAAGGCCGTACGAGCAAGTATACGAAAAAGGAGAACAAGAGTACTTACCGTCCTGAGCCTTGGAACCCCGGTAGACCTAGTACAGAATTAAGAAATACAAACAGCGGATGAGGTGTGCCCAATAACCGCGACCGAGGGCACGCCTATAGAGGGCAAAGAGTCAAGAGTAGGGTGTAACTCTATTTTATTTGTATCATAACGCCAAGACTTTAAACACATTAGCCATTTCGGTAGAGGGATCCGGAATGTACCGGTCAAAACAGCTGGAGTTCCAGCGGCCTAGCTTCTTAATGATGTGAGCTGGGACATCATGTTTGGAGGCTGCGGAGGCCGCCCCGATCCTGAACGAGTGTCCTGAGATGACAGCGGGATCATGACCTAGCATGGTGACTAGGGAGCGGACGTATCTGATAAACTGGGAGGAAGACAGAGCATGCCCAGCCACCGGGAGGAGCGGACTGTCCGCTGCTTGCCCGGACAGCATTGAGAGGAGGTCGGTGAGAGACGAGACTGGGCACCACTGATGTGAGGTGGGGAAATATCTGATGGATGCTCCCCATCTGCAGGTTTTGGTGGATGGAAGGGTGAAAGTGAAACCTAGCCTGTTGGATGATAGCTGGCTCAGGGTTGGCCCGGGTGCTCTGCAGCCAGTGCGCCTGAACTCCCCCGGTCTAAGGAAGCCGTAAAAAGCAAGGTGTATGGCAGCTTTGATGACCGTGCTGAGGTGAAAACCAAAAGGGTGCATGTCCAGTAAGGAAGACATAGCCCGGAAAAGATCCCCCGTGACCGGTGCGCGAGAAAGAGATTTGGGGTGCGACAAGACTGAAATGCCCTTGAGTGCTGCTTTGATCGGATGAGCCGAGAGTAGAGAAGAGTCGTGAGGGTGCGAGAGTGACCTGTGGTGTTGAAGACCTGTTAAGTGAAGTTTGATGGTGTTCTGGGATAAGTGTAAAGAAGAATGGCAAAAACCAACAAAAGCTAGGGCAGAGTGTAAAGTGATTGTGGGGGAAAGCCCTAAGCCCTGCATGAAGGAGAAGAAAACCGCCCAAGCGGTATCATAAGCCCGGATCGTGCTGGGAGCTAAAGACTTCTTGATTAGAGTGTTGGCAATGGAGACGTATCTGGCTAGTCCGTCAGCAGTTGTTGGAACGGAGGCACCGGGACTCCGACCCGGTCTGCGTCTGGTTGTACCTGAAAAAACACACCGAATTTAGCCCGAGAGAGTGCATCAGCCGCCAAGTTCTTCCTACCTTCTATGTGCTCGATCAAAAAAATGGAAATTGTGCTGGAGAGACAATAGAATGAACCTCCTGACAAAGCGCATAATGTGGGGGGACCTAGAGCGTCCTCTGTTGAGAATGTCAACTGTAGCGGAATTATCGCACAGAAAATGAACTGTGGAGTTAGCCCAGGAATTTCCCCAGACAGCAGCGGCGGCTACGATGGGAAATGTTTCAAACAGGGCTGAAGTTACTCTGAAGTCAGGAATGTTGCGGATCTCAGCTGGCCAGGGGCCGACTAACCATTTGTTCCTGAAAATGGCTGCGAAGCCAACCGATGAGGCATCGGACACTATAGTCGGGGACCCGTCTGATAAAGGGGGAACGAAGAAAGAGACACCGTTCCAGCTCTCCAAGAAGTGATCCCACATGAGTAGGTCAGCCATCGCCTCATTGTTAATGTGGATGACCTGCCTCTGACCCGATACTGAAGGGAGAAGGTCCAAAAGTCTGGATATGAAGGCTCTCCCCTGCGGGATGATCCTCATAGCGAAAGCCATCATGCCCAGGAGGCTCTGGAGTTCGACCCTGGTTACTGTGCGACTCCTGGATAGGTTGTGTATCATCTCCCGGGTTCTGACTAGTTTCTCTTGGGGAAGCCTAGCCTGCATGTTTACAGTGTCTAGGATGACGCCCAAGAACACCAGCTGCCTGACGGGGCCCTCCGTCTTGTGAGGTGCCACTGGGACCCCGATTTCCTTGAACAGAGACAGTAGTGAAGTGAGGTTGAGAGGAGCGAGACTAGGATGTTCGAGTAGTAAGAAGTCATCCAGGTAATGTATGACGTGCTGGCAGTCAGCCACGTTCTGGAGTGCCCAATGCAGTGCTGTGGCTAGTTGGTCAAAGAGCCAGGGGCTGCTCTTTGCCCCGAACGTGAGCTTAACTGCGAAATAATACTTGTCCAGCCACCTGACACCGTGCCATTGCCAGAGGTCTTGTCTGATCGGGAGTAGTTTGAAAGCGTCCGTTATGTCCGCTTTGGACAACCAAGTGTTTCTCCCTAACTGTAGGATGATCTGTATGGCTCGGTCAATAGTAGCATATTTCATGGAGAACTCGTCGGAGGGGATTAAAGCATTGATGCTGGGAATGATGGAGGAATAAGGCGCTGAGAGGTCATAGATTAATCTTCTTTTATTAGAATATTTGCCTGTGGCAAGCCCCAGAGGGCTGACTCTCCAACATGAAAAAGGGGGCACATCAAAGGGACCTATCATGAAACCTTTTGCCAGTTCCTGCTGGATTAGCCCGGACACGATCTCTGGCTCGGAAAGGGCTGATAACAGGTTACCACATTCATACGTGCTTTGCGGCAAAGCGACCAAACCTGTGTGGAACCCATCGCAGAAACCCGCCACCAGCCATCTCACCCAGTCAGGCCCAGGATGACCAGCTAGGACCTGGGCGAGGACCCGGACCTGTACCACGCCTAGTCATGCCTGAGGGCCCTTCTGGGAGCAGATAGAGCTGGGGTGAGCCCTGAAACAAATGAAACACACATGTAGTAGTCTGCAATTGCTGTACATGCAGAAGGAAAGATTGAAGTTATTGCAGATCTGGGTCTTGCCCAGGTACCTCACTGGTCTACCGAGCCTATCTAAGGCGGCCACGTTCCTTGGAGCTGGAGGGGTGAAGGCGTTCAGGCTCCTACTGGTGCTGGGTTCCCCTGGGTTGCTGACCTGCGGGCACCAGCTGGAGGAATGCGTGGTCACCCCGCATGCGGTGCAGGAGGGGGCTTTCAGACCCGCGAAATGTTCGCAGTATAGCTCCGTGTCTATGGACCCCCAGTTGGTGACGTAGCCGAACTGCGCGTATGCGGCTGCTACTTTTGCTGAAAAAGACTTGTGGTACTCGTAGAACGTGGTACCCCCGTATTTGTACGCCATCTGCACAACCCTGTGTAAATACAGGTCCAACTCCTCCCTGCGGCCAGGGCTGACTGAACAGAGTACGTCCCTGAATAGTCCAAATGCCAGCACAAACTCAGTGACACTCAACTTCCTGCTGAGCCTAGCGTCCTTGCTTATGAACGTGACCGCCAACTCCCCGCAGGCAACGGTTTTGGTATCATGTACGTCCGTGGTGGCAATTAGCAGAGAGGCGAGGTTGACCTCTTTTCCCTCAAGGATGTCCTTTTTTATGGCTGCCGGGATGAAATGTGCGGGCGTGATGATCGGTGGAGGATGTGGCATACCTGAAGGCGTGGCCTGAGAGGTAGAAGCCGTGGGCGACGCTGCGGTCGGGACTGCTTTGTCGCTCCTGGAGAGTTCCATTAGGTCTAGCCTAGCCTTGAAACCTGACACCGTCGTAAGCACCTCAGTCATCATAGTGTGAAGCTGAGACAAGGAGGCGCTTGAGACTTGATCCTGGGCCGCAGCCTGGCTACCCCGGGGGGCTTGGTCAGCATTCAGCAAGTTGAATAACTCGCCCTTCCTAGCTGAGGCCGGGAAGGGGACACCCCTCCTTCTCAACTCTTCCATTAGCCTGGGGATGGTCCAGGACCTGTATGAGGGCAAGCTGCCTCGGTCCGAGGCCCTGGCGGGAGTCTCAGGAACCGAGAGTGCCTCCTCGATATCCGCTGGCTGAGACATGCTGCTGGCAACCTGTCCGGGCCATAGAAGGGTGCCGGCAAGAATAGAGGAAAGAGAGAACAATAAAAAAAATGACTTTTTTTTTCCGTTCTTCTGGCTACAGAAGGGAACTGACCTGCTGAATTTCCTGAAAAGCTTCCAACACCGGGAGTACTGACCGCACGGTAATGGCTTCCAGCTGTGGACATTTAATGAAAAGATTAATTTACACATGAATGTGACCGACCGAAAGGTGTGATGGAGGAAAGTGTGATACTGAAACTGAGGCTAAATGTATGCTGTTGCGCTGAAGAAGAGTCAGAACAGCATACGCAGAGGACCCCACTGAAGATGAGTCAGACGCAGGTGATCCTCTGCCTATGAGTGATGTCGAGTCGTTCTGAAGAAGAGTCAGAAATAACCATGTCGTCAAGCCCCAACTGAAAATTGAGTCAGGCTGGGGCCGATTGACGTGAGTGTGGTGACGCACGTGGCTCTGAAGACGTGTCAGTAGCAGCGTCCTAACCGGTGGCGGGAGTGCTCGTGACTGCGTAAATGTACGGGATGAGTATGGAGTGATAGACGGAGGGAGAACATACGGTTCCCCTCTCTAATATTGATTCTGTAAGTACCTCAACTGAAAGCTGTATGAGATGTTACGGGAATACGGACACAATCCGACCACCTGGTACCCTGTGGAGCAAGCAAAACGTGATGAGGCAGGAAGCAACCTGACTGACCGTAACTGCCAACGTTGATGAGCCACCGGCCGTCAAGCTACATATATGTATACAGTGACATCAAGCAAACAAGTTCCGTGCCGTAGTGGTGACAAGCAGCTCCCAACCCCGCTCCCTTGACACCCCCTCCCCCTCCCTCTGGCAACCAGGACCGGCTGGGCCTAGCGACTCCTGCCATGTGCCCACCTTGTATGTGAAACGGGGGGGC
Source organism: Hyla sarda (assembly GCF_029499605.1). Lineage (NCBI taxonomy): Eukaryota > Metazoa > Chordata > Amphibia > Anura > Hylidae > Hyla > Hyla sarda. The sequence continues at coordinate 123,057,628 of NC_079192.1, forward strand.
TGGAGCAGTGGTGGGAAAGAGTCGCTGTCCCCTGAGAAAAATCCGGCGTGATTAGTAGGGCCTACGTGCCCTGGAGGGAAGCTGTGGCCTCCGTGCGTGGCTCTAACTGAAAACCGAATCGACCCCCCCCCCCCCCCAGCCGAGCGGCGAAGGGGAGCGGGACTGTGTTGCGGGTCCCGGGAAACCCCTCCCCTTTGGCCGGGGCAGTTTGTGGGGAGGCCGTCAGCGGCAGCGTCCTCCGGCTGAGCAATGGCAGCACCGCGGCGCCGGACGACGCCGTCACTAACCCCCCCCCGGGCCAGAAGCCCCGCCCAGCCAGCGCACGAGGCAGGAGATGGCGTGGAAGCGGGGCACCAGGCCCAGGAACCAGGGAGGTCCCCCACCCACACCCGGAAGCGCAACACCGGGGAGAACGCCGCAGTGCAGGGCCCGACAACCCGTTCCCCCCCCGGCCAGCCGAGCGAGTGATGACGGCCGGCAGGAGAGGACGGGCCGCGCGACCCTCAGGAGCAGCGCTCCCCCAGAGCGGCAGCGAGCAGGTAGCAGGCGGGTAACCGGGACAGGGGCCTGGGCCTGCGGCAGGAGTGATACTCACCGACCTGAAACACGAAAATAACTGCAACCCACTGCAAACAACTGACACCTCCTAACACGGTATCCTGCAAGAGAAATACCGCCCACGAGTCATACGCCCCTACCTGAGGGAGAGGGGAGTTTATATACCCCACGCCACTCCCACAAATGCAGCCAATTAGGCTTTTTACATGTGAGATAGATTAGATGTGTGAGATATATGTGAGATAGATTAGATGTGTGAGATAGATTAGATGTGTGAGATATATATGTGAGATAGATTAGATGTGTGAGATATATATGTGAGATAGATTAGATGTGTGAGATATATATGTGAGATAGATTAGATGTGCGAGATATATATGTGAGATAGATTAGATGTGCGGGATATGTATGTGAGATAGATTAGATGTGCGGGATATGTATGTGAGATAGATTAGATGTGTGAGATATATATGTGAGATAGATTAGATGTGTGAGATATATATGTGAGATAGATTAGATGTGTGAGATATATATGTGAGATAGATTAGATGTGTGAGATATATATGTGAGATAGATTAGATGTGTGAGATATATATGTGAGATAGATTAGATGTGTGGGATATATATGTGAGATAGATTAGATGTGCGTGATATGTATGTGAGATAGATTAGATGTGAGATATATATATATATATATATATATATATATATATATATATATTTATATGTGTGTGTGTGTGTGAGATAGATTAGACAGATATGAGATAGATTAGATGTGTGAGATATATATGTGAGATAGATGTGTGAGATATATATGTGAGATAGATTAGATGTGTGAGATATATATGTGAGATAGATGTGTGAGATATATATGTGAGATAGATTAGATGTGTGAGATATATATGTGAGATAGATGTGTGAGATATATATAGATTAGATGTGTGAGATATATACATGTATGTATGTGAGATAGATTAGACAGATATGAGATAGAATATAAAGGTAATCAGGATATATGGTTTCTCTCCTGTGATCCCTGACAAGTGACACATCTCATCCATAGGTGACTTATTCCCTATTCTCTACATCCCATATATCGCCCCAGAATGCCTCTGTCTCTACAAAACTACCAGAGAAACCAGAAGAAGAGGGAAGAGAAAGGAGGAAGAAGGAGGACAATAAGGGCAGCTTCTGCTTTTACTGCACCCAGAGGAGTTTCAAGGGGAGAAGAAATCCCCGGTCTATGGTGTAAAGAGAGAAAGAAAACTTGGTGGCGGAGGAGGAGGGGAGGAAGTGAGAAAACAAAAGAGATAGAGACAGGGCTGTTGCCGGCTGCTGCTTCTCTCCTCTGTCTTTCTCTCTCGTAGGCTTAGGAGGAGCTGTTTTGCATCCATTCACGTCAGCCCTGCCTCATTCCCTTCTTCCTTCCTGCTACACAAGACACAGTAGAAGCCGAGAAGCAGTGACTGAGAGAGAGAAGAAGAGATAAGACATCTCAGCAGGAGCTCCTGCGTCTGTGCTGCCCGGAGACCCCGCACTTCACCTCAGGGTGAGTCCCTCCCTCTCCCCCCTCACTTTTATGCTCTCTATGGGCATGGGCACTTTTACCCACTCTTGTCTTACCCCCCCTCGGAGGGGTCTGGATGGTACGTTCTCTCTAGGGAAGGGTCGGCAGGGGAACATGGACGTTGCCTGAGCAGGGGGGTGTGAGCTGCCACAGGAGCAGCATGTCTTCTCTTTCACTTCCACATTCGCCTGTGTCACTCAAGGTGTGGTGTGATGGAGAGAAACATTCTAGTGAAGGGATATTGGAAGGGGGTACAGGAGGGGGCTGAAGTTTATTGCTCTCCTCCTCAGGAGCTGTAAACTTTATCTTGTCAGAGCTTGGGGGATGATGCTGAGCCAGAGAGCATGTGCCTGGGAGTTCAGTACCAGGGGATGGGCACAGTTCACACTGGTGAGGAGCTCTGTGCCCAGCAGAACACATCACCCTCCTGTGCCCACACTCCTCCAGACTGGGAATGGGTATCATCCTAATAGTAGTAAAAGTGGGCACTGGCAGAAAGCATTGGCACGCATCTATTGCCAGAATTGAGATCCATGTTGGCCAGCGCTTAAAAATATGTGAAATCCTGGCATAGTCCTGGGTGGCGCAGGAGACACACCTCAGCTATTGTATCTGGTGGCAGACATGGCAGGATATCCCAGTAGTTGTTTCGACCATCCTATAGGTCCTAGGTCTATAGCTGTTGCAAAACTACAACTCTCTGCTGGGAGTTGTAGTTTTGCAAGGCAGTTGTAGTTTTGCAACATCCGGAGGTCCCTAGTTTGGAAACCAATCCTCTAGGTCAGTGGTCTTCAACCTGCAGACCTCCAGATGTTTCAAAACTACCTGTCCGGGCATGCTGGGAGTTGTAGTTTTGCAACATCTGGAGGTCCGCAGGTTGAAGACCACTTCTCTAGGTTATCATATCTGGATCCAGGGGATATAGTCTGAATATTTGTATTGACTCGCAGAAGAGACTGTATGTGCGATGTAGCAGAATATGCCCTCTGTTTTTATTACCGCCTGGCATCTGTGCTCTTTTTATATTTTAGTTTCGCTGTAAAAACAAAATTAGCAACATGTGTCAGGCATATTGTGTTTTTTGTTTTGTTTGTTTTTTTTAAAGCAACCTGCTGCTTCCATTAACTCAGATGTGATACTGCTGCCCAGGATCGAGTATAACTAAAAAGGGGGTCAACCAGGGTGGAAGCAGGGCACCTATAGTAGCGCCCCCAGCTGTTTGCCTGCATGTTTTTGCAGTTTACAGTTCTCTAATTAGCTGAAACTGAACACAATTCCTCCTTCGAATGTTATCCGATGGAAGGGGATGTCAGGGGTTCACTAGCACAATAGACACTAGTGCCCTATACAATTTGCTGGCACCTGTAGATGTCAGCAGGGTCTAGTGCAGTGTTTCCAAGATGCCACCATCCTTTGGCGGTCTGGACATGCTGGGCGTTGTAGCTGGTTAGGAAACACTGGTTTAGTGAATGGAGCAGGAGGGCAACAGTTTATGTGATGTCATATGATCAGTCATTAGTGTCCCCTCATCTCTCCCTGTGTCACAGTCATTAGTCTCCCCTCATCTCTCCCTGTGTCACAGTCATTAGTCTCCCCTCATCTCTCCCTGTGTCACAGTCATTAGTGTCCCCTCATCTCTCCCTGTGTCACAGTCATTAGTGTCCCCTCATCTCTCCCTGTGTCACAGTCATTAGTGTCCCCTCATCTCTCCCTGTGTCACAGTCATTAGTGTCCCCTCATCTCTCCCTGTGTCACAGTCATTAGTGTCCCCTCATCTCTCCCTGTGTCAGTCATTACTTCCCCCTCATCTCCCCCTTTGTGCCAAAGACAATACTGTCGCCTTTTCTCCCCAGTGTGTCAGTTATTACTGTGCCCTCATCTCTCCCATGTGTCACAGTCAATACTGTCCCCTCATCTTCCCCCTGTTTGTCCTCTCATCTGTGTGTCACAGTAATTAGTGTCCCCTCATCTTTCAAAAAAAGCATACATATTATTTTACTTGCCTTTACCTCTGTTCCCACGCCGATCCCCCTTTCTGCGGTCATGCTCCATACTACTGATGTCCGTTGCTCATGTAACACCAGGGCACCAACTGCAGGCAGCGTGGGAATGAAGGGAGAGGTAAGTAAAACAGTTTTTCCTTTTTTAAAATAAAGATTGACAACACCTATTGGAAAGGGCTGACGTCACCATGAAATTCTTAGTTGCCAAATTCTTAACTGCCGCTCTATATTCCCCCACTGGAAGTGCTGCTCAATGTTGCGTACACATGTGCACATGCTTCTGCAGCTAGTCGCTGGTCTCTGCGGCCTCTTCCTTCATGTATAGAACATGACCACTGAGGCCGGTGATAGGCTGCAGTATCATCTGCACAATGTATAGGATGCCATCCCAGAATTACAGGCAGGGAACAGTGGAAGTATTATTTGTTTCTCCATATAACCTATATTACTACAGTGTGTACCTGTTGATTCGTAGCTGGAATATCTTGCTACTGTATAAGCAGTAGGCCATGGTGATATAAATATAGGCCGTCATTTCAGATATACTACCTAATATTACTTTATTGTTCTTCTGAAAATGCTAAGTTTTTCAGTTTTAGTTTATATTCTTGTGTGTGTGCGCGTTGGTGTTTATGAAGACAAACATGATTTTAGGTTGCTGAGAATTTTGTGGTTTAGGTGCTAAAATGTACTGATGGTAGTAATGTACTGCTATATTTTAAAGGGGTTACCCAGCAGGAAGTGTTATCTTTATAAAGATGCCAGGCTGTCTGATTAAAAATAAATAAATAATTTACATTCTGTGCTACCCCACTGCCTTCAGTAATGCTGCTCCTGAACTCTGGTGCTCTCCTCTTCCAAGTGCTGGGGGCCAAATGTCAGTTGCGCTCAGCCAGTAACTGGCCACAGCGGTGTCCCAACTCAGCCAGTGATTTGCTGAAAGGCAGTTAACGTCTTGGGCCCAGCGTGGTCTCAGCCTCACTCTTCTTCCTGGTGCTAGGGCCCAATGCCTGAGCCCAATTCATAGCCACTATGCCAATCACTGTCTGAGACGAGACACTGCTGTGGCAAGTGAGTGGCTTAGCAGCAATTCTCGTATTGACCCACCCAACCATTCGCCCCCCACCACCCGGTAGAGGAGAACATTTGGAAAACAGGAGCAGCATTACCAGAGGCCACGGAAGGTATGTACAGGTTTGTTTTTTATTAAAGCAAACAGCCTGAACATCTTTATAAAGGAACGCTTTCTGCTGGATAACCCCTTTAATAGTTCGTCTGAATTTGACAGCAAGAAAAGGCCAGTAGGCCATCTACCTGTATTGTGTATGGTAGATCTGTATAATATACCTTTTGGATTATTCACAATTTATCTACCGTATATACTCGAGTATAAGCCGACCCGAGTATAAGCCGAGACCCCTAATTTCAACCCAAAATCCCAGGAAAAGTTATTGACTCGAGTATAAGCCTAGGGTGGGAAATACCTCATCCCCCCCTGTCATCATCCAGACCCGTCATTAACATCCTCATCATCCCCTTGTCATCATCCCACACATCCCCCCTTCATCATCCCCTTGTCATCATCCCACACATCCCCTTATCATCCCACACATCCCCCCTTCATCATCCCCTTGTCATCATCCCACACATCCCCTTATCCCACACATCCCCCCTTCATCATCCCCTTGTCATCATCCCACACATCCCCCCTTCATCATCCCCTTGTCATCATCCCACACATCCCCTTATCCCACACATCCCCCCTTCATCATCCCCTTGTCATCATCCCACACATCCCCTTATCATCCCACACATCCCCCCTTCATCATCCCCTTGTCATCATCCCACACATCCCCTTATCATCCCACACATCCCCCCTTCATCATCCCCTTGTCATCATCCCACACCCCCCCCCCTTCATCATCCCCACCCCCCTTCATCATCCCCACACCCCCCCCCCCTTCATCATCCTCTTCTCATCATTCGCCCTCAGTGGTCTTCAACCTGCGGACCTCCAGAGGTTTCAAAACTACAACTCCCAGCAAGCCCGGGCAGCCATCGGCTGTCCGGGCTTGCTGGGAGTTGTAGTTTTGAAACCTCCGGAGGTCCGCAGGTTGAAGACCACTGCGGCCTTCAACATGCGGACCTCCAGAGGTTTCAAAACTACAACTCCCAGCAAGCCCGGGCAGCCATCGGCTGTCCGGGCTTGCTGGGAGTTGTAGTTTAGAAACCTCCGGAGGTCCGCAGGTTGAAGACCACTGCGGCCTTCAACATCATCCAGCCCCCTCTCACCCCCTTTAGTTCTGAGTACTCACCTCCGCTCGGCGCTGGTCCGGTCCTGCAGGGCTGTCCGGTGAGGAGGTGGTCCGGTGAGGAGGTGGTCCGGGCTGCTATCTTCACCGGGGGCGCCTCTTCTCCGCGCTTCCGGCCCGGAATAGAGCCGTTGCCTTAACAACGACGCATCTGCGTCGTTGTCAAGGCAACGTGACTATTCTGAGGCCGGGCCCGAAGCGCTTAGAAGAGGCGCCCCCGGTGAAGATAGCAGCCCGGACCACCTCCTCACCGGACCACCTCCTTACCGGACAGCCCTGCAGGACCGGACCAGCGCCGAGCGGAGGTGAGTACTCAGAACTAAAGGGGGTGAGAGGGGGCTGGATGATGTTGAAGGCCGCAGTGGTCTTCAACCTGCGGACCTCCGGAGGTTTCAAAACTACAACTCCCAGCAAGCCCGGACAGCCGATGGCTGCCCTGGCTTGCTGGGAGTTGTAGTTTTGAAACCTCTGGAAGTCCGCAGGTTGAAGACCACTGCGGGTGGGGGAGTTCACTCGAGTATAAGCCGAGGGGGGTGTTTTCAGCACGAAAAATCGTGCTGAAAAACTCGGCTTATACTCGAGTATATACGGTATATTGAAAGTTCTTATTACTTGGCAGATTAGAAGGCAAATTGTCTCCTAAGTCACCACCAACTATTGCAAAAAAAGAAAAAAAACCCTGCTCATGGAATGTATCTATCACACTTTATGTATAGTCGGTTTCCATTAAGTCTCCCTCCTTTTTTCCAAATTTGTCATCCTGCTTTTGAAGTACTCGTTCAGTTCTGCCTTTCTGATCTCTTTTTTTACCCTTAATATTAACTTCTGCCGTTCTGTTCTTGTAGTTTAATTCATTTCCATTATGATAAGTATATGAGCAGATAACGGTTATGACCTTGTTTTTAGGAGGTTTATTTATTTTTTCATTCTTTTTGCGTATTAGTTAGGTGTATTTATACTGCAAGTCTAATACTGCCTGTGGGAGCATTACACAAAGGAGAGTTAAAGGGAATGTGTCAACAGATAAAACAGATTTTTATGTTAACCATATTTTTTAAGAATTTTTGTTGATGTTTTCAATTTCATTTATGTCAATGTTTCCATTTTACCATCTTTATTTTTTTAATTATTCCAGAAATTTAGCAGTTTCCATTTCAGTCACTGGGCCAAAGAGTAAGCTGAGACTTCCGGTTATGTACAGATCATTTTCCAGTAATTCCTTTCTTTTCATGAGAGACAGGAGTACAGTGTAACTACCACCATTCACAGCAGAGCTCAGTATCCCCCTTCTGTAAATTGACCTCTGAAAAGGTCACATAGAATGGCCAGTAGCATCTCCAATTCACCTGAATTGGTCAGCTTCTGTCTATTGCTGTCTATGGTCCATTGGGCTTTTTGTAAAGCCTATTACTAAAGCCGGTTAAAAACAGCTCAGGCAAGATGGCAGCCCCCATAATAATGCACAAAAAAAAAAAGAAATTTTATTTATAACAAATTCACAAATACCAACTGTTACTTGAGCTTTAAAATAATATAATTTAGAGTGATTGAGAAACTAAACAAATAATACAGACCAAGATCAGTTGCAAGGATTCAGCAATTTATGTAATTCAAAGGTGCGTCTGTATTTTCCCTGAAGAAATAATATCTTTTTATAACTTTAGATGTATTTCATGCATGAAATTACAGTGTACCGAGATTTGAAGACCGCATAGAAAACAGACCTATAATTCCGAACTTTCCTATTATTGGAGGAGTGAAACCAGCTGATAAAGTGGTTAAAAGGTGCATGTCATATGGCGCAGTGTTAATTTAGACCCTCATGCTTACACAAATCTTAGTCTTTCCTTCAATAACTGAGCCTTCTATTATAGCAACTGGTTTTATCCTAAAGTGAAAGGCATTCACTGTTCATCACATTCTCTGTATTATTGTTACCAACCATAACTGAATAGGCATAACATCAAGCCACCTGCCTAAAATTGCATAGATCCCCCCTTTGTGCTGCCAAAATAGCTCTAATATGCTGAAGTTTCGACTCCCCAAGACCTCTGAAGGGGTCTGTGGTATCTGGCACTAGGATGTTAGCAGCACATCCTTTAGGTCCTGTTAACTGTGGGGTGCAGTCTACAGGGATCCGACTTATTTTTCCAGCACATCTGACCGATGTTAAAGGGGTACTCCGGTGGAAAACATTTTTTCTAAATCAACTGGTGCCAAAAAGTTAAACAGATTTAAATTATTTCTGTTAAAAAATCTTAATCCTTCCAGTACTTATTAGCTGCTGAATACTACAGAGGAAATTATTTTCTTTATGGAACACAGAGCTCTCTGCTGACATCTCTGTCCATTTTAAGAACTATCCCCATAACAAACATATGCTGCTCTGGACAGTTCCTAAAATGGACAGAGATGTCAGCAGAGAGCACTGTGCTTGTAATGTTTTCCACCGGAGTACCCCTTTAAATTGGACTGAAATCTGGAATTTTGGAAAGCAAAGTCAACAGTTTGAACTCTTTGTCACGTTCTTTAATCCATTCCTGGCCGGTTTTTACAGTGCGGCAGGATGTTTTATCCTGCTGAAAGAGGTCAATGCAAGCCATATATACATAGCTCCTGTTTCCCACTGATCCCTGTAGCTCATGTTCAGCTTTGTCTAGTCCTCCATCTTCTGTCTTCTTCATCCTTCCGAGACATGTGCTTACAGCAGGACCTGCCTGTTCAGCCAATCAATGCACAAGACCTGCACTGGACCTCGCTGTTGCCATTGATTTACTGAGATGGCAGGTCCTGCCAGAAGCAGCAAGAAGACAGAAGATTAGGGGACCAGATATAACCAACCTGGAGCTGTGAAGGACTGGGGCTATGTAAGTTTGGCATTATTTTCAATCCCCCCTCCCCAGCCGCATATTAAAGGGGTACTCCACCCCTAGACATCTTATCCCCTGCCCAAAGGATAGGGGATAAGATGTCTGATTGGGGGGGTCCCGCAGGTGGGACCGCTGTGATCTTTGTGCTGCACCCGGTGTTAGTTTTATTTAGAGGGGTTTAGCAGAGAAAACATATCGGACATGTAGTATTTATTCTTGGCTCAACTCCCATCCTTTCCGTGGGTTTAGAGGACAGAGCTGCCGTTTGCATTGTGAATACAGCCTAACCTGTCTGTAGCACAAAATGCTGAAATAAAGTTAAAGGGGTATTCCAACTTTAAGGGGGTACCCCGCTGCTCCATTGTTCAGAACATTTTGTTGAACATTTTGTTCCGAACACTTGGAGCGGGCAGTGGCGGTAGTTATATAATGGCCATGCCCCTCGGAACATCAAGCCACACCCCTCAATGCAAGTCTATGGGAGGGGGTGTGACGCCCCCAGTTAAAGGGGTACTTCGGTGAAAAACTTTTTTTTTTATTTTTTTTAAATCAACTGGTGCCAGAAAGTTAAACAGATTTGTATATTACTTCTATTAAAAAATATTAATCCTTCCTGTACTTATTAGCTGTATTTTCCGTTTGAAACACAGAGCTGTCTGCTGACATCATGACCACAGTGCTCTCTGCTGACATCTCTGTCCATTTTAGGAACTGCCAGAGTAAAAGGAAATCCCCATAGCAATCATATGCTGTTCTGGGCAGTTCCTAAAATGGACAGAGATGTCAGCAGAGAGCACTGTGCTCATGATGTCAGCAGACAGCTCTGTTTTTCAAAAAGAAAAGAATTTCCGCTGTAGTATTCAGCAGCTAATAAGTACAGGAAGGATTAAGATTTTTTAATAGAAGTAATTTACAAATCTGTATATAAAGAAAAGATGGGTGGGCACTGCAGAGAACCACTAGACAAATATCACAATCTGTGTGCTCGGGTGTGCGGCTGAGTCAGCGGTGCTGGACATTCACAAAAGCAGTCCTTAATATGTAGTCACATGAAGAAGGAAAATATGTCCGGAAGATGCGTGAATAACGTGAAACGGTGCTGTTGTTCCTGACAGCCGCTCCCAGTCTCCTTGCCTGGACCCCACACTCGGGTGTTTTTGATATCTGCTTTTTTATATGGAATTCTGAAGATTTCAATAAAGCAAACACGTTGGAACGGCATGGTGAGTGCGGACATATTTTCCTTCTTCATGTGACTACATAATTTACAAATCTGTTTAACTTTCTGGCACCAGTTGATTTAAAAAAAAAAAGTTTTTTCCCGGAGTACCCCTTTAAGTTAATAGGATCCTGGTGCTGAACGGGACATCACTATTTGGCCCATGTCAAAGTCACTCAGACTCTTATATTGGACCATTTTTTATCTACTTCTAACAAATCAGACTTGACAGGGGCTATTGTCACAAAATAGTGTAATTCACCTTACGTGTCAGTGGTTTGCTGTTATGGCTGATCAGTGTGTGTAATACGTATATGTTTTATATCTCGTTTTTTTTTTTTTTTTCAAATATTCCATTCTAATATCAAAATTTTTCTATTTAAACTACTTAATTAAACATTTATCAGCTAGGATTTTCAGGTAAGAGAGGCCCAAAGTGGCGATTGTACATGAACGATATATCTTACTCATCCTGCCAGATTGCTTTGATGCTTAGATCCAGGTGATGCTTCACAAGCTGTATTATGTGTCAGGAAAAGGAAAATGAAGCCTATAAATGGGAATGTTTGCATGCCATTAACCACGATCCTTAGAAGCAGTCTGTAAATCATACTTTTCAGACTCTACAGCTTAGTATCGTGTAGGAGTGTATAAATGAGCGATTTACAAATTTTCATTCTTTTTAAATGACTTATAAAAGGTGTTATGTCTTGTATTGCAACATGACAGACTGCTACATTCTATATCACACTATCCCCTCGAAGGATGACTGAAGCATCTGGCTTAAGACCAATTCCTTCCCAGGTGTTTCTTGTAAAGTGTAGTCTTAATAAACTGAAAATAGACAAATATCTTTGATATACTGGGACTGTCTTTTAGGCTTGTCTTGTCTCTTGCAGCTATTGCTCAGAGTTGGTTTCTGCACTGCAGCACAGCACTTTGAGAAAAGTATTTACCTGTGGAGTTACTTACCGTAGGTACAATCTAATTACAGATTAGTAACCTTATATGACTTAGAATTGAATGTTTTACTCTCTTTGAGGCTAAGTTTCGACTTGTTTTTTATTTATTTATTTTTAAACGCCAAGAAAAACGCCAATTCTGCCGCATGGCGTTTTTCGGCCAAAAAACGCTGCGGCCAGATGCTAGCTGTAAATCAATGAGAAATCGCAAAATTCTTTTTCCACTTTGCGTTTTTCAGTTTGGCGTTTCTATAATCCTCTTGGCAGTTTGTCACTCTTTTTTGGTGTTTTTCTGCTCCTTGGCGGTTTTGCTAAATCGCAGCATGTTGAGCCCATGGCATTTTTTTTTTCCCTGAAATCGTGACGTTTTTCTCCCATAGAAGTCTATGGGAGTAAAAAAAACGCCAAGAAAAACGATATGTGGGTTTTAACTTTTTTTCAGACAGTTTTTCTTCTTATGGACTTTAGCAATCCAAAAAAGTGATGGAGATACCTTTTTTTTTTATAAAATTTTGTAGGGTACCATTTAAAAAAATAAAAGATACAGTAGTGATGGAAAAAATTGTATCTAACGAAATGTATTTTTTATTACAACATTTTTATACATTTTTAAACAGGAATCAATTTATGTGTGCGAGCAGGGATCTAAAAATTTAGCCGGCAATAATAAAAATGTAGTGTGTGTTTGTTTTTCACATTTTTTTCTTTATTTTTTTATTTTTTTTAGGTAGTACTACTACTCCCAGCTCGGAACAAACTGTTCCATGATGGGGGTAGTAGTACCTGTACTAATTGACAGATCGCCCGTTGCGATCCTCCTGTATAATGTATAGATGCGGCCGGCCGCTCTTCTATGGTCCCCTGCACTGTCGTATATATACACCTATTCATATTTCCAGCAGAGAGTTGTGATTGGCCAGATAGTTCCATCCAATCACAACTCTGTGGAATATATGAATAGGTGTATATATATGTCAGTGCAGGGGACCATAGAAGAGCGTCCAGCCGCATCTATACATTACACAGGAGGATCACAGCGGGTGTCAGTAGTGATACCTTCTGTGATCTTTCCTAAACTGCAGGTACTACTACTCCCAACATGGCGGGTGTCAGAAGTTACACTCGCTGTGATCTGTCTATTAATGCAGGTACTACAGCTCTACAACTCCCATAATGGAGCAGAGTGTGCTCCATGTTGGGAGTAGTAGTACCTGCAGGTAAGCACAGATCACAGCATGTATCACTACTGACACCCGCTGCGATCGTCCTGTCTATAGCAGAGATGTGGAACGGCTCTATACATCGCTCGCATCTCTGCAGTATACTCTGGCCGGCCACTTACTCATTCATATTTCCCTCTGAGAGCTGTGATTGGCTGCAACCATCCGGCCAATCACCACTCTGGGCAGAAAATATGAATGAGTGATGATCTATTCACATCACTGGCCGAAGTACAGAGCAGAGATGCGAGCGCTGTATAGAGCCGCTCCACATCTCTGCTATATTATGGACGATCGCATGCTGGGAGTAGTAGTACTACCGTATATACTCGAGTATAAGCCGAGTTTTTCAGCACGATTTTTCGTGCTGAAAACACCCCCCTCGGCTTATACTCGAGTGAACTCCCCCACCCGCAGTGGTCTTCAACCTGCGGACCTCCAGAGGTTTCAAAACTACAACTCCCAGCAAGCCCGGGCAGCCATCGGCTGTCCGGGCTTGCTGGGAGTTGTAGTTTTGAAACCTCCGGAGGTCCGCAGGTTGAAGACCACTGCGGCCTTCAACATCATCCAGCCCCCTCTCACCCCCTTTAGTTCTGAGTACTCACCTCCGCTCGGCGCTGGTCCGGTCCTGCAGGGCTGTCCGGTGAGGAGGTGGTCCGGTGGGATAGTGGTTCCGGGCTGCTATCTTCACCGGGGAGGCCTCTTCTAAGCGCCTCGGGCCCGGCCTCAGAATAGTCACGTTGCCGTGACAACGACGCAGAGGTGCGTTCATTGCCAACGTACTTCTGCGTCATTGTCAAGGCAACGCCTCTATTCCGGGCCGGAAGCGCGGAGAAGAGGCGCCCCCGGTGAAGATAGCAGCCCGGACCACCTCCTCACCGGACAGCCCTGCAGGACCGGACCAGCGCCGAGCGGAGGTGAGTACTCAGAACTAAAGGGGGTGAAAGGGGGGCTGGATGATGTTGAAGGCCGCAGTGGTCTTCAACCTGCGGACCTCCGGAGGTTTCAAAACTACAACTCCCAGCAAGCCCGGACAGCCGATGGCTGCCCGGGCTTGCTGGGAGTTGTAGTTTTGAAACCTCTGGAGGTCCGCAGGTTGAAGACCACTGAGGGCGAATGATGAGAAGAGGATGATGAAGGGGGGGTGTGGGGATGATGAAGGGGGGTGGGGATGATGAAGGGGGGGTGTGGGATGATTACAAGGGGATGATGAAGGGGGGATGTGTGGGATGATAAGGGGATGATGAAGGGGGGATGTGTGGGATGATAAGGGGATGATGAAGGGGGGATGTGCGGGATGATAAGGGGATGATGAAGGGGGGATGTGTGGGATGATGACAAGGGGATGATGAAGGGGGGATGTGTGGGATGATGACAAGGGGATGATGAAGGGGGGATGTGTGGGATGATGACAAGGGGATGATGATGAGGATGTTAATGACGGGTCTGGATGATGACAGGGGGGGATGAGGTATTTCCCACCCTAGGCTTATACTCGAGTCAATAACTTTTCCTGGGATTTTGGGTTGAAATTAGGGGTCTCGGCTTATACTCGGGTCGGCTTATACTCGAGTATATACGGTACCTAAAAGTAAAAAATAATTAGAAAAAAAAGTGAAACACACACTTTATTAAAAATTAATTAAAATGTAGTTATAAAAAATGTAAGTTTCATTAAATAAATTTATGTCCATCACTACTGCATCCTTTTTTTTTTTTTTTTTTTTTTGGATAACAAAAAAAACTGCCAAGGTGCCAAAAATGCAATTTCCACACAAATGAAAAAACGCTTAAATAAACGCCAGACGCAGGAAATTGCACTGCCGTTTTTTCAGGCGTTTTTTTTTTTTTTCAAACCAAAATGCAGGACAAAAAAACAAGTAGAAACTTAGCCTGAAGGTAAAACACACCTCAGTAGGTTGAACACCTCACATGATCTGGTGTCTTGTGTGGCTCAAGGTGTCATTTCAATATACCTTGAAAGGGAGACTAACAGCTGGTTCACCTGCATTAAACCCAAAACCCAGTGTTATAGTGAGGTTGAACTAGATTAAAATAAGGTATAACCTATCCAGAGATACAGGGTGTATTATTCTCCATTGCCAATATGTAAATGTTGTCATTTGTACAATGGAGCCGTAATACAGAGCTTCCCTGCCTCTGTCCCCTTTGCTCTGATATGCCTACTTCGTTAATATTCACAGATCCCTTCGCCTGAGTGAGCGCAAGGTGGGTGAGCATCTGGGAGCAGATGAAACATAGACAGGGATGCTGTGTATGCCGGTGAAGTGAAGATAACTGTGCCCCGTAGCCAAATGTGACCTGAGCAGCAGCGCTGATCGCTGTGGCCACTATGTCAGTAGACACATTCCTCTAGGGTTAGGCTGTTAGGGTTTAGGGGTAAGGGTTAGGGGTTTTGGTAAGGATTTAGGGATGTGTGTGGTGCGGGTGGGTGGGAGAAACTTTGTCCTCGTCCATGTGAGAGAGGGTAGCAGGGAGGGAGTCAGATTGAGTGGGTTGTAAAGCAGAAAACGGTGTCCCTGTGCAGAGGGTCACATTCTGCTACAGGGACACAGTTTTCTTCATTACACCGGCTCATGCCTTCATTGCACAAAGGACAACATTTACATATTAGCAATATAGGATAATACACCTGATACATGTGTATTAGGTTCAGTGCAGGTGAACCAGCTGTCGATTTCTTTAATTTAATAAAGTAAAACTGCTACATAAATATTTTGAGTATTTTTTTTCTCTCAAAATATTTATTATACAGAACCATAAGTTGTTTGTGAACAATGGAATTAGGTTTAACCTGAAGTCCAAGCAAGCCGACAGTTAAAATGGGCACTGTCATTAAATTTTTTTTTGCTATTGCACTCTTTATGGTAAATTAAAAATCTTTCTAATGTATTTTGTTTAAAAATAAATAAATTATGTTTTCTATGTTTTATTCTTGTTTAAAAAAAGCTGCCACTAGGTGTCTCCCTACTTGTCCAGAGCAGATTTCCTCACTTCTCTTGCATAAGCTTTGGACTTCTGATGGCCTGGCAGATGTCCAAAATCAGGAAATGCAGTCTGGAGTGCTGAGGGGAGTGTGTGCAGCCTTAGTCAATCATAGCTCTTCTCACACACTGAACTGCTCTAGGCTGTGTGTAGCAGAGTGAGGGAGGAAGCTCTCCCCTTTATGGCTTCAGATGATGTTACAGCTTGCTGGGGAACGCCTTCCCAGTCTTAGAATCTGACAGAGCAAAAATACAGAGCAATATCCAGGTAGAAAGCTAAAAAATAATAACAATTAAAGGCTGGGTGTGGTTTATCATGATGTGGGCAGGGAACTGGGAGGATTATAGAATTTAACAATATCATGACTAGTACTCTTTAAGGCTAGGTTCACAATACCAATATGCTGTGTCCCGTTAAGGGTCAGTTAGGCTTTATATTTTTTTTATTCTCCTTTTTTTTGCTCAGGAACTCGTCCACACGGCCGTCTGCCCCGATAAATTCACACCTGTTCTCAAATCTGTTTGATACTTTAGCAAACGGCTGTAAAAGGATCCCATTGATGTCAATGGGATTATTGTACAGTCCTTTGTCACCCTTTTTCTTCCTATTCCGTTTTTATTGACTGTTGCATGCAGTATTTGTTTTTCCTTAAAAAAAAAACGGTTTAAAAATGTGTCCTTTAAAATTAACATTGAAGTCTATGGCAAATGGATGAGCCTTTAATGTCATCTGTTTACACCCAGTTTTTAAAATCTGTTTTTGAACTGTTAATACTTCTGAGCATGCTCAGGAGAGGTGAAATCAGCAGACTCCTGCAGTGATATGGGACTACTACTACTCCCATCATGGAACAGACTTGTTTTCTGGGCTGTGGGATTCTGTGGGCGGCTGGGAAGGTTACATAAGTGTTTGTACTACTACCCCCATCATGGAACAATGGCTGTTCTATGTTGGGGTTAGTAGATCAGGGGCTGAAGGACATATCGCACATGGTCTCACTTCTGAGACCCCCATGCGATCATAATTTATTAACCAGGGGAGTAGGCTGCATGCTCTGCTCCCCTGTGATGTATCATGTCTTCTACTTTCATTTTCAAGTACCCCGCCGGGAGCCCTGAATGGCCGGAACCGAGGAGCGATTCACAATTCCCTGCAGGGTTTTTATTGTCAGTCAGTGCCATGGTGATTATACTTTCCACATATAGCACAGCAGGGGGAAAGACATATAGCTATGTCTTGCCCCCGCAGCGCTTTTATATGGCTTGTCCCCCACTGTGCAATATGACTTTCCACCGCTGCGCTATATGTGCAAAGAATTGTTTAATGCATCTGGCCGGCTGGGGAACACAGCTCAATGCTGCCCGCTTCCCCGACCCGCCAGCTCAATGTAATCACGATCGCACTGACTGCACAGTCAGTGCGATCGTGATTACATTGAGCTGCTTGCCCGGGGAAGCGGGTGGCATTGAAGCATTAAACAATTCTTTGCACAGCGGGGGACAAGCTATGTAAAATATCGAAGCGGGGGCAAGCCATATATATTGCACAGCGGGGGACAAGCCATATACAGGTGCTGCGTGGGCCCATTCATATAGCTATATGTCTTGCCCCCTGCTGTGCTATATGTTATAAGTATAATCACAATGGCACTGACTGACTTTAAAAAACCCTGCCGGGAGCCCTGAATGGCTCCTCGGTTCCAGGCATGCCACCCCCTCCCATGGTTAATAAATTATGATCGCATGGGGTCTCAGAAGTGAGACCCTGTGTGATCTTTCCCTTAGGCCCTGTACCACTACCCCCAATATGGAACAGACTCTGTTCCATGATGGGGGTAGTTGTACAAGCACTACTGTAGTCTCCCCAGCCACCCACAGGCTTGCTATTCTCCCCTCAAGCTTAATAAATGGACCATAGTACTAACGGATAAAAACTGATGCAAAAGGATGCCACTAAGTAGTATGGTCCGTTTAAGAAGGCTTGATGGGAGACTAGCGGGATGGGAGACAACGGCCGTGTGAACATGGACCCTGAACGGGTTGAAGCACAGTGGGCACCAACAGGTCACAACGGATCCTAATGACTTTGCATGGGGTCCGTCGGGTGTCAGTTACTTTGGAGGAGTTTAACGGAGAAAAATGCCGTACAAGCAGTAATTTTTCTCCCGCTAAACTCCCGTCATTTCACAATGGAACTACCACTGACTATGCTCAGCAATAGTGTGAAAGAAGCCTAAGACTTCATATTAGACATGTGCAATGATACCATATCTGCAATTTTGTTACATGTCTTTCATTGGCTAGTTGGAAAGATTTAGGCAAAGATCATGCAGTGTAAAATAAAAACAAGTGGAGACAAAAAATGGGTAACAGTCCTACTAAGCTAGGGGCGAGAGATAGAAAGAACAGAAGAAAAAATACAAAGAGTAATAAAATAAATAAAAAAGAAAAGAGAATGAGAGAGAGAGTTTCCAAATTAAAATAGCATTTATTTAAATAAACTTAGTGGAGTGAGGTCCTTAGCAGGGCCCTTGCTTCAGACTATTCACGAGATATAAAATATAGATATACTATGAAAACTGTACTGAAGGTATATATAAAAACAACACTGGATAATAATACCCCTATTAAATATAATTAGAACTGGACATGGAAATAGGAAAGTCTTTGTGTCCATCTCCATTTGCGGAGGAAATAGCCATATTTGCAGCACTTGTAGAGCAAGACTTTCCTATTTCCGTGTCCAGTTCTAATTATATTTAATAGGGGTATTATTATCCAGTGTTGTTTTTATATATACCTTCAGTACAGTTTTCATAGTATATCTATATATTATATTTTATATCTCGTGAATAGTCCGAAACAAGGGCCCTGCTAAGGACCTCACTCCATTAAGTTTAACTCTCTCTCTCTCATTCTCTTCTCTTTTCTTTTTTGTTTATTTTATTACTCTTTGCATTTTTTCTTCTGTTCTTTCTCTTTTCTCTCACCCCAAGCCTAGTAGGACTGTTACCCATTTTTTGTCTCCACTTGCATTTTTTGGCACATATCCTCGGCTTGGGCAAACAAGTTTTATGTTGAGCTCCCATTTATTTTTACCTAAAATAAAAACAAAAATGTCTGCAGTAAAATAGGTATAAAATGTTTTTGTTTTTTTTTGTAATCTAATAGTGTTTTCTATTAAAGTCTGTGAAAAAGCAGCTGTCAGTACACACGTGGGGGGGGGGGGGGGGGGGTTACTAAGCTGTGCGAGTGGTGTAATTTCTGAGAAGTTTATTAATAATAATAATAGTGTCAGTCAGGAAAGTGTGATAATCTGGCCATGGAAATTGACCAGAATTAATCAGAACGATTAGGGTTTTTGTGTTCCAGAATTTAGATTGGTTAATTATTAGGTTTCTATGATACGACTTAGAAATGGAAGGGGTAAGACACAATTGCAGACAGTATGATAAGAAGCCTATCATGGTAACAACCGTGTTCCTATTTCCACACAGTGATCAGAAAGATGCCCAGATGTTATAACTATAGTGCAAGCAAAGTTTGTAAAGGGTCTTTTTCGAAATGCAGCGATCTCTTTTCCTTCCCTTTAGGCCTCCATATAAATGTAAGCATTGTTTAAGGCAGCGGCGGACTGTACTGTATTTATTCTTAATGGAAATTAAAAGCTTTCTGAGGTCAGTAAACATGTAATTAGCTGAGACTTTCATCCTGCACTCACACTGTATAGCTCTACTATGGCAACAAGTTGCTTTACATTCTACATGTCAAGTAGTACTGGCAGGATTGCAGAAGGTCATACAGGGGAAAGAGTGATACACTATTCACTAAAATCTGTGCACAGAAACTTCTTGCTGAGATTAACCTTTACATAATTTCTAAATCGCACTTATTATATACATATTAGTTGGTGTTAGGCTGGGTTCATACGGTATTTTTTGTTCAGTTTTAATTTTTTTGCCAAAACCTGTAGTAAAACCTACACAAAAGAATAATATATTATGAAAATATTAAAATTTTTACCTTTTTCTGTGTTTTGAACTCAATCCTTGATTTACTATAGCCAAAAGACAAACAAAATGAGGATCAAAAAAATCACTTGGATACTTTGTGCAAACCCAGCCATGGTAAAATGTATAGGTTATTTTATACTACACACTCACTTTCTTCCATAATCAGCAAAAAATGGCTGCAAATGCCCATGAAAAAGAACATATCGTGGGAAAATATCTGTTGGGGGGAAAAAAGAAACACAAAGAAAACTACACTCAGCTCTTAGTAAATCAGGGCCATTTGGTTTTATTCTGTGCACCACATAAGATCATAGCAGTTCTTTATATTTAGCTGTCGGGACATTCGAGAGGGCCCTTCATCTACCTGTGGTTGGGCTGACTATTGTCACATTCTATTGTAAGGCATGTAAGTGTTTTTCTATGGTCCCTGTTAATGCATCTCTTTGGTTCACATAAAAGTTACTTTCATTTATGAGTGCTGGTGTCAATTGTCTCAATACCTTAACCCCTTAAGGACTCAGCCCATTTTGGCCTTAAGGACTCAGACAATTTAATTTTTACGTTTTCATTTTTTCCTCCTCGCCTTCTAAAAATCATAACTCTTTTATATTTTCATCCACAGACTAGTATGAGGGCTTGTTTTTTGCGCGACCAGTTGTCCTTTGTAATGACATAACTCATTCTATCATAAAATGTATGGCGCAACCAAAAAACACTATTTTTGTGGGGAAATTAAAACGAAAAACGCAATTTTGCTAATTTTGGAAGGTTTTGTTTTCACGCCGTACAATTTATGGTAAAAATGACATGTGTTCTTTATTCTGAGGGTCAATACGATTAAAATGATACCCATGATTATACACTTTTATATTATTGTTGCGCTTAAAAAAAATCACAAACTTTTTAACCAAATTAGTACGTTTATAATCCCTTTATTTTGATGACCTATAACTTTTTTATTTTTCCGTATAAGCGGCGGTATGGGGGCTCATTTTTTGCGCCATGATCTGTACTTTTTTTTGATACCACATATGCATATAAAAAACTTTTAATACATTTTTTATAAAAATTTTTTAATAAAATGTATTAAAAAAGTAGGAATTTTGGACTTTTTTTTTTTTTTTTCGTTCACGCCGTTAACCGTACGGGATCATTAACATTTTATTTTAATAGTTCGGACATTTCTGCACGCGGCCATACCAAATATGTCTATAAAAAAAATTACGCTTTTTTGGGGTAAAATAGGAAAAAACGGACGTTTTACTTTTTTATTGGGGGAGGGGATTTTTCACTTTTTTTTTACTTTTACTTTTACTTTTTTTACATTTTTTTTTACACTTGAATAGTCCCCATAGGGGACTATTAATAGCAATACCATGATTGCTAATACTGATCTGTTCTATGTTTAGGACATAGAACAGATCAGTGTTTTCGGTCATCTTCTGCTTTGGTCTGCTCGATCACAGACCAGAGCAGGAGACGCCGGGAGCCGCACGGAGGAAGGAGAGGGGACCTCCGTGCGGCGTTATGAATGATCGGATCCCCGCAGCAGCGCTGCGGGCGATCCGATCATTCATTCAAATCGCGCACTGCCGCAGATGCCGGGATCTGTATTGATCCCGGCACCTGAGGGGTTAATGGCGGACGCCCGCGAGATCGCGGGCGTCGGCCATTGCCGGCGGGTCTCTGGCTGCGATCAGCAGCCGGGATCAGCTGCGCATGACACGGGCATCGCTCCGATGCCCGCGGTTATGCTTAGGACGTAAATGTACGTCCTGGTGCGTTAAGTACCACCGCACCAGGACGTACATTTACGTCCTGCGTCCTT
Organism: Hyla sarda; assembly: GCF_029499605.1. NCBI lineage: Eukaryota > Metazoa > Chordata > Amphibia > Anura > Hylidae > Hyla > Hyla sarda. The sequence goes on from NC_079192.1 coordinate 123,079,185, forward strand.
AAGGGGTTAAAGGGGCACTCCGATGGAAAACTTTTTTTTTTTTTTTTAAATCAACTGGTGCCAGAAAGTTAAACAGATTTGTAAATTACTTCTATTAAAAAATCCTAATCCTTCCAGTACTTATTAGCTGCTGAATACTACAGAGAAAATTATTTTCTTTTTGGAACACAGTGCTCTCTGCTGAATCACGAGCACTGTGCTCTCTGCTGACATCTCTGTCCATTTTAGGAACTGTCCAGAGCAGCATATGTTTTCTATGGGGATTTTCTCCTACTCTTGATAGTTCTTAAAATGGACAGAGATGTCAGCAGAGAGCACTGTGGTCATGATGTCAGCAGAGAGCTCTGTGTTCCAAAAAGAAAATAATTCCCTCTGTAGTATTCAGCAGCTAATAAGTACTGGAAGGATTAAGATAAGATTTTTTTATAGAAGTAATTAACAAATCTGTTCAACTTTCTGGCACCAGTTGATAAAAAAAAAAAAAAAAAAAAAAAAATTCCACCGGAGTACACTTTAAGTACATATATTTTTTAGAAGGTCTAGGTATCTGTGAATATTTTATACCTTCTGTTTTGGTTACTAGTTCTATTGACCTGTACTTTTTTGCATAAGCCTATCCGCACTTTTATCAATTTTGTGTGCCTTTAAGACTCCTATCCCTGATGAACCCACATACATATTCTGCATAGAAAACGTATCGGAAAGGGAGCATTTATCGTTTTTTTCTAACTTTGTCTCATAATTTTTTAATAGGAGCATTAAGCAATTTTTGTTATTATGATTCGTGCATTTTGGTGAATTTAGGTCCTAATTCGAGTAGATTAGTTTTAGGTCACTGTCCCTAGTCCCTTCTTGGCTGATCACACATATATATTGTGCCTGCCCCTGATTTTTATTTTCTCCCTCACATAGTGTCAAGGAGGAAACGTTACCATGGTTTAGATAGGTACCCTCAAAAAGCGGGGTCTAGTAGTTTGGGTGGGCACATTTTCCTTCCCCTCATTATCATTTGTTTGATACTCCATCTCTTAGTAGTCTATCTGTATTGCTTTAATATATTTGTTTGTCTGTGTGTTGGGGAGCTCCGTACATTAATATACATTTTAATTAGTATAATAATGGTTAGTTTTTTTTTTTTTTTTTGCTTTATTGGTAATTTTTCTTTCAGTATACTATGTTCTTGTGACCCACTATCTAGAGTGTTTTTCTTAATTTTGGTAATTCGGGGAGCTTATTGAAACTCACTCAGTGATTTTGTCTTTTTTAAAACAGAATATTGAAAATGGTTATTATATAAGTAGAAACTTTATAAGATAACAAAATGGTATAATAAAGTATTTTTAAGGTTACATTTTAATAGAATGTCTGCGGCCTGCTCAGCTGGGACTGTCATTTTCCTTGTCATTCATAGAAATTCCCCCTCTGATGCATACTATTACATGCTATGAGCAGGGGCGTAGCTAGAAACCATGGGGCCCCGGTGCGAAAAATTGCCATGGGCCCCCCTACCACCTGACGACCCTCTTCCCCAATCCCGGACGACCCCTTACTCGGCTGCACAAAGATACTGCATGGGACACAGTCAGGAGAATACACAACTATAGAAGTGACTAACAAGCAGGGCCAGACAGACAAAACAGGCATTGAAGAAAAAGAAGCCCATTTTTCTGATGGGGGTCCAACTGCTGGGACCCCCACCAATCACCAATCAGCTGTTGTAAAGCTATAACTCCCATCATGTCTGGAAAACCTCAGGCATTATATTAGTTGTAGTTTTTCAACAGCTGGAGAGCCATAGATTAGGGTACCGCATCACCCATCATCATTGCGTAACTGACAAGTGACTCCAGCTCTGATGGGACAGTCAGGATAATACACAATGATATCTGTGACCTGAGTGACGTCTTCTCTGTTGTCTTTTCTTTCCTTCTTCATCTTGTCCAGATGTCAGGACATCTTCCAGCTCCATCTTCACTGCAGAGTCTGACATCCAGACATCATTGGCTCCTCACTTTGTCAGTAGATCCTCATTCTCTGTATGAAGACAATAATCATTATTATGCTGCTAAATACTGTACCCCCTGAATATAATCCTGCCACCCTCTGTATCCCCTGAATATAAAATTACCATCCACTGTACCCCTGAATATAATACTGCCTCCTTCTGTTCCCCCTGAATATAATACTGCCTCCTTCTGTACCCCCTGAATATAATATTGCCACCTACTGTCCCCCCTGAATATAATACTGCGACACACTGTATCCCCTGAATATAAAATTACCATCCACTGTACCCCTTGAATATAATACTGCCAACCACTTTATCCCCTGAATATAAAATTACCATCCACTGTACCCCTTGAAAATAATACTGCCATACATGCATAATATATACACACACATCATACATACACCCGCCGCCTCCAAATCCCTCTGCATTATTCATCTCCACACATCATACATACATCCTTCTAGCTTACACACATCACACATCATACATATACATCTTGCTTACACATATCATACATACAGTACACATACATCATTCATACAAACACCGCATCTGGACCCCCCACACATGCATAATACATACACATAATACATACACATCATACATACACATACATAAACACATATCATACATATCAAAATACATGTCCACACATCATACAGATATCCTTCTAGCTTACACACCTCATACATACATCTTGATTACACAACATTTATCATTCATACATATACATACACACACACATCACTCATACACACGCTGCCTCCAGACCCCAAATCCCCCCACCTCTGGACCCCAAATCTCATATCATTCCTCCCCCCACCCCCTCCTCTGGACCCCAAATCTCATATCATTCCCCCCCTCTTCTGGACCCCAAATCTCATATCATCCCTCCCCCTCCCCTGGACCCCAAATCTCATATCATTTCCTCCCCCCCCTCCTCTGGACCCCAAATCTCATATCATCCCCCCCCCTCCCCTGGACCCCAAATCTCATATCATTCCCCCCCCCCCTCCATTGGACCTCAAATCTCATATCATTCCCCCCCCCCTCCCCTGGACCCCAAATCTCATATCATTCCCCCCCCCCCCTCCTCTGGACCCCAAATCTCATATCATCCCCCCCCCCCTCCCCTGGACCCCAAATCTCATATCATTCCCCCCCCCCCCCTCCTCTGGACCTCAAATCTCATATCATCCCCCCCCTCCCCTGGACCCCAAATCTCATATCATTCCCCCCCCCCTCCTCTGGACCCCAAATTTCGTATAACCCCCCCCCCTCAGATTAGACCCCCCCCCCAGTAGACAGTCCCCCTCACTTACCATGTAGCTGCATCCAGCAGTGCACCACATTTCATCGAGGGCGATGCTGCTGCTGTAGGAGTCGGAGGCAAAAGCTAAAGTTGTACCGCCTCTGGCTTTCATTCAATACTCCGGCTCGGTGTCCCCGGTCCATTCGCATTGGAGTTGAGATACCTTGGAAGCTGGGCAGAGGCTCCTCCCCCAAATGACGAGCGGTGCGCGGCCATACAGAAACGGCAGCCGCGTAATGACGTAGAGCGTAGTGACGCACCCTTACTGTGATTTTGGAAACGTCATTACGCGCCCACTGTATCTGTACGGCCGCGCACCGCTCGTAAGCTGGGGGAGGAGCCTCTGCACAGCAGTGAAAGGTATTTCATGCTATCATGGAAACGGTCTGGGGATGCCTGTTTGGCACAATGAATGAGAGCCGGAGGCAGAGCGACTTGCATCGGCGGGCCCGGGCAACTTGCTGGCAGCGGCGGGCCCAGGACCTGTTGCTGTAGCTTAGTATAGTGAAGTGGCAGGGGGGCCCGGTCGCGATTGCGACCTCTATAGCTACGCCACTGGCTATGAGTAAGTATTTATATATACAGAGGGCAGGGGAAATTATGGCACCACTCAAAAAAGGCCAATGGGCTATCATGATCCAGAGGAAGCAGTTCAGACCCTCCCCCTCAATCTAAAATCTCACCATTTTTAGTCTTCCATTAGGATTATGGGGGAGTGAAGATCAACCCCTGACTTGGGTATAAATATAATTTAATGTTTTACATGAAATTTTACAGTAGAAGGATTTTTTTTGGTTTAGAAACATAAATAACAGAGGTTTTTTTGATGTTGTATATAGTAATTGTATTATGATATATTACCACACAGTAAAGTGAAGCATATACTGTATGTAAAGCATATTAAATAACAGCGGTGTATTATAGCATAACTATCTTGTAGCATTTTCTTGGGTGATATCCAACCTGACTTCTCTAGAAATGAAGTTCTGAATCGTGCACAAATAACTGTCTCTGTTTTAAATAGTAGAAAATGTGTAGATTATCTTGGAGAAAAAAATGTTGCTTGTTTCTTGATGATTTCCTTCAAGAAGGAAATCAGTGTGCAGAATGATGGATTGGTTTTAGGTGTTCTAAATTTATCTTTCCTGTTCCCTTATCCTCTCACATGAGCACATTTATGAGAAACATACGCTGGATAATAGACTAAGATTTTTTAGTGGGTTATACCGGTTACTGCTTTTGTGGGCTGACTTAGAATAAAAATTTTACATTTTGTAATTAGATTACATTTTATTTATGCATTTTTAACTGTGTAGCAGTATTTAGCTATTGACTTTTAGAATAAAACTAAACACTTAGGGCTCATTACGCTCAGAAATTCCAGTGCAGCAGTCTCCCATTGTTTCCAATAAGTTTCTGCTGCGCCGTGCACATGGCCGATTTTATTCAGCAAAAAAATCTGTCACAGAAGTTCAAATTCCCAACTCTACTAAAAGAATCAACATACTCTTTCTTTAATTTGCTCAGAAATGCATTGCTGTCTATGGAGACTGATCATTTCTGAGCAGTTCTAATTTGTTTTGCTATGGAATGTCCGGTTGGAATTTTTCTGCAGTGCGCACGGTGCAGCAGAATCACATTAAAGACAATGGGGGAGATTTATCAAAACCTGTCCAGAGGAAAAGTTGCTGAGTTTCCCATAGTAACCAATCAGATCGCTGCTTTCATTTTACACAGACCATTTCATAAATGAAAGAAGCGATCTGATTGGTTGCTATGGGCAACACAGTAAATTTTGCTCTGGACAGCCTTTGATAAATCTCCTCCAATGTGAAGTTGCTACACCAGAGTTTTCACAACAATCTGTCTGCTCAGATATTCCAAAGTCTGACTAGGCCCTAACTCTTGGATTTTGTCCTTTGATTTGGTCATGGTTTTTAGATGTGGGTTTTTTCTAAGCATATATTTTTAATTTATTTGTGTTAGAGCACAAAAAAAAAAAAAAAAAATTTATAATAAGTTTGGGAAATGGACTGAATATAGTCTGCAAGCAGACTACATTTGGTCCATTAAAGTGAAAGGGTTTGCCATGTATGTATACCACATATGAACAGCACTATTGTAGTGTTATCCCAGTCATAGAACATTTAAGCACTGTGCACTTGACTTGTGCCATATGCGCTGCAGCTTGTCTGCTACTCTCCAACACTACCAGCAGCCACTGCTCTTATTGTCATGGGGGGGCTAAAGTGAACAGGGCAGGGGGGGGGGGAGGGTTGCTGAATTGGACGCAACACCTAATAAAGTGGCACCCTAGGCCTGGGCCTTGTTGGCCTAGTGAAAGATATGCCACTGGCATAGCCCTGGCCTTACCCTACAGTCTGCAATTGCATTCTGCTCAGTCTTATATTTAATGTTTTATTCCAAATTACTGAGAAGGTTTCTGAACATTTACCGAAAACCTTCCAAGCAGGGAAAGGGAAATTACAAGCTGGAAGGGTAAGGAAGGTACTACTTTCCCTTTATAAAATATTTAACAAAAGTTCTTACCCCCTATCCTATGGATAAGGGATAAGATGTCTAGGGGCAGAGTACCGCTTTAATGTTGGTCAGATCCCTACACTTGCCCATTTTTCCTGCTTCCATCACAAACTGAACTGTTCACTTGCATATCTACCACCTCCCTCCCTCCCTCCCACATACTATTGTATGGAGATGGCGAATCGATGAACTTAAAGGCGTTATACAGGAATAGAAAAACAGAGCTAATTTCTTTGAAAAATAGCACCATACCTTCCCACAGGTTTTGTGTGTGTTTTACAACTTTTCTCTATTCACTTTAATGGGACTGAGATTCAAAACCGCATCCAACCTGCAGAGAAATTTAGTTCTTTTTCCCCCCCAGAAATCATCTGTTTTTCTAATGCTGGATAACCTCTTTTAACAGGTCGGTGGTTCTAGGTTTTTAGGGGAGTTGGAGGAGAACTGAATATTTGGGTTGGCCAAGTAGTGCCCCCTAAATGTTGATTGAAATGTAGTGTTCCATGTAGCTGCACAAGTTGCTGACTTATAAGGCAGGTTGTGATAACAATCCCCACAGGCACTGCAATGGCACCCAGCTTCTATTTTCCATATGTAGGGATGGCTAAAATAGGGAAAACTAGTTTAACCAGTGTATGTTAGCTGACTTAAAGGGGTACTCCGCTGCTCAGTGTTTGGAACAAACTGTTCCGAACGCTGGAGCCGGGAGCTTTTGATGTCATAGCCCTGCTCCCTCATGACGTCACTCCCCGCCCCCTCAATGCAAGTCGTCACGCCCCCTCCCATAGACTTGCATTAAGGGGCGGGGCTATTACATCACGAGCTCCGAAAGGCAGAGCAGCGGAGTACCCCTTTTAAAAGGAATGCATTACCTTTCATCATTTTTTTTTTTCATGAACATAATTATGGGGGCAGCCATCTTACTGTTGTTAACCTGTCATCTGTTGTTGACTCTACTATTCTACACATTCCCTTTAAATGTCTTTAGAAAAATGTAATAGTTGGCCAGCATTACTAATAATTTTGCCGTTGGTTCTATTTTGCTCATGTAGAAGAGCAATACTGTACTATTCAGAAATGTATTACAATATTAAGGAATTGTCTTTCCTGAGTGTTTCCCCCCCCCCCTATTGCAGGGAAAATATTTCTTAATTATCTATAGCTATTCTACTGTGATTCTTTATTTTATTTTATTTTTTCATTACGTATTAAATATAATTTCCTTTTGTTCCTCCTAGCTAGGTTCTTCCTATGTTTTATTATTGCCAATTAGAAAATGTGTTTAAAAAAACATTAAGATTTACAAACGTTTTAATACAATATGTCATTTTCCCATTTAGACAGATCAGTTGTGAAGACTCTACAACAGTTGGTGCCTGAAGTCAACACTCTCATGTCTAGCAGTAAGTATGATTATCTTCCATATGTCGAGAAAACCTCTAGGGAAACCAAGCTGAAGTTATTGTGGTGGCCATAAAAGAGTTACACTAGTTGTGGGAAGGAAAATGCTAAGTAGTTTGGACAGCCAACTTTTTTTTTTTTTTACCATGTGGTAAAGAATGAAGCACCTCTCTATTACTAAGAATAAAGGCCTTAGTACAAAGCTCATTCAGCTGAAGGAAAAAAATAAATATATATGTTACGGTGAGTGGTCCGGTCCAGCACTCTGACCGTGAGCCGCGGCCCGTCCTTTACTTTCCTCTGCTCGGCTCTCTGCTTCCCTGCGCATACGCCCCCACTTCCTAGGTCGTGCAAGCACCGGCTTCCTAAGATTTAAAGGACCAGTGCACCGCTAATTGGTTCCTGGTCCTTCTGCTATGTTATTTAAGCCTGCTTTTCCCCCTCATCCCTGCCGGATCTTCAGTGCCCTTTGCCTGAGATTAAGCGTACCCTCTTGTCTGTTTGCCTAGCCCGTGTTTTGACCCTTCCGCTACATTATTTAGACTACGAACCTTTGCCGCCTGCCTTGACCTTCTGCTTAGTCTGACTTCGTCTTTGCCTCATCCTACTCTACTTCACCTCGCCCAGTTACCTGTGTGGTCGAGTAGTATTGGGGGTAGCGACCTGGGTGTCGCCTGCCACAGCAAGCCCATCCTGCCTTGCGACGGGCTCTGGTGAAGACCAGCAGCACCTTAGATTCCACTCCCCGATACGGCCTGTGTCATCAGCCACACAGGTCAGTGGATCCACATCCAGCTCTGTAACAATATATATATATATATATATATATATATATAAGTTTGTGTTAACATTTCCTGTATTCACAATGAATTGCAGTCTTGACCATTCGGTTTTGGCTCATACTGAAGGCAGACATACTATTAGAAAAATAATTTTACATATAACCTAACAGAGATCCAAACAGAACAACTCTCAAGTGTTTAAAGTTGTTACAATCCTGGAAAACAACTTCTGTATTTTTAAAAAGGCATCTGACACTCCCCCAGGGTGTACAAAATAAATTCTACATTTCAGTTATAAGAATATTCCAGGCAACATTGATGGAAAGCTGATTGGTGGGTTGCTGACAATCTGTTCTGCGGAGCCGCCCCGGCTAGATTTATGCAGTGAATTGAGCAAGAAGCAGTTGACTCTGTTCACTCTGAAGTGGCTGTGCCAAGCTTCTGGTGAAGTGGGCCGAAGCTGAGCTGCAGTAACCATCCACAACCACTATGCAGTGAATGGAGCAAAATACTTCAAACCTTGTTCACGGATCCAGCCATGGTAGCTCTGTAGAACAGCTGATTGTCTGTTGATGAGCTATCCTTATGATTGGCCATCAATCAGTGTTGTCTGGAAAACCCCATTAGGAAGACAACTCCATCAGAAGACCGTTCCTTATCACATACCGTATATACTCGAGTATAAGCCGGGTTTTTCAGCATGATTTTTCGTGCTGAAAACACCCGCCGTCGGCTTATACTCAAGTGAACTCTCCGCCCTCAGTGGTCTTCAACCTGCGGACCTCCAGAGGTTTCAAAACTACAAGCCTACAAACCTCTGGAGGTCCGCAGGTTGAAGACCACTGCGGCCTTCGACATCATCCAGCCCCCCCTCTCACCCCCTTTAGTTTTGTACTCACCTCCGCTCGGCGGGACATTAGGGTGCGCTGGTCCGGTGCTGCAGGACTGTCCGGTGGGGAGGTCGTCCGGTGGGATAGTGGTCCTGGGCTGCCATCTTCACCGGGGGGGGCCACTTCGGGCCCGGCCCCGAAATAGTCACGTTGCCTTGACGACGACGCAGAGGGACGTTCATTACCAACGTCCCTCTGCGTCATCGTCAAGGCAACGCCTCTATTCCAGGCTCGAAGCGCGGAGAAGAGGCCCCCCGGTGAAGATGGCAGCCCGGAACGACTATCCCATTGGACGACCTCCCCACCGGACAGTCCTGCAGCACCGGACCAGCGCACCCTAACGTCCGGCCGAGCGGAGGTGAGTACAAAACTAAAGGGGGGGAGAGGGGGGGCTGGATGATGTCGAAGGCCGCAGTGGTCTTCAACCTGCGGACCTCCAGAGGTTTCAAAACTACAACTCCCAGCAGTGGCTGCCCGGGCCGATGGCTGCCCGGGCTTGCTGGGAGTTGTAGTTTTGAAACATCTGGAGGTCCACAGGTTGAAGACCACTGTATCAGACATTGACAAGCGGTGATGATGAAGGGGGGGGGGGGTGATGATGATGACGTGGTGATGATAAGGGGATGATGAAGGGGGGGGTTTGGGATGATGACAAGGGGATGATGAAGGGGGGTGTGGGATTATGACAAGGGGATGATGAAGGGGGGGTGTGGGATGATGAAGGGGGGGTGTGGGATGATGACAAAAAGATGATAAGGGGATGATGAAGGGGGTGGGGATGATGACAAGGGGATGATGACAAGAGGATGATGACAAGAGGATGATGAAGGGGGGTGTGGGATGATGACAAGGGGGATGATGAAGGGGGGTGTGGGATGATGACGGGGATGATGACAAGGGGATGATGAAGGGGGGGTGTGGGATGATAAGGGGATGATGACAAGGGGATGATGAAGGGGGGGTGTGGGATGATGACAGGCGGTGATGATGAAGGGGGGATGATGACAGGGTGATGATGACGGGGATGTTAATGACGGGGGTCTGGATAATGACAGGGGGGATGATGTATTTCCCACCCTAGGCTTATACTCGAGTCAATAACTTTTCCTGGGATTTTGGGGTGAAATTAGGGGCCTCGGCTTATATTCTGGTCGGCTTATACTCGAGTATATACGGTATGTCACTTTAGAAACTGACAACAGTGCTCTCTGCTGACACCTCTGCTTGCCTCAGGAACTGTTCAGAGCAGAGGTTTTCTTTGAGGATTTGCTCCTACTCTGGGCAGTTCCTGAGACAGACAGAGGTGTCAGCATAGAGCACTGTGGTCAGACAGAAAAGAACAACTCCAGCAGCTGATTTTTTTTTTTAAATAGAAGTAATTGACAAATCTGTTCAACTTTCTGGAGCCAGTTGATATGAAGCAAAAGGTTTTTTTCATGGAATACCCCTTTAAATCCTTTTTGCAGATTATAAGTCTGTAGCTGTTTTGTACATTATTAAGTATAATCTTTTCTTCTAGGACTTTCCCACGGTATTTCTTAGTGCAGAGTTCTGTGCCTTTCACTGCTTGTTTTGCATAGAGTCCAACTTGAAAATTTTGTTTATAGAGATAAGGTGCTTGCCAAACAGGGCACCCCAGCTGGTGGTGTCCCCATCAAGCAAACCACTGTACTTAAGTTGCTAGTGATGTCACCAGGAAGTATGGAAGCCTGTAAGTGTCTACAAGGAATCCAACTTGTTTCGGAAAAAAAATGTCCTTTTCAAAAATGTATCACTTGGCTTTTGTCTCCTTACTAGTTCTCATGCTCTGACACGTGACTTAGCCATACCAATATCCGCTTTCAATGTACGTGTTATCTGTAATCATGTGACCACCTGCATAGTTATAGCCCTCACTTTGAACTGCACATGCAAGTCAGCATCACTGTACTAAGCATGTGCAAATCAGACAGGTCTGTAAAGTATTGTGGGCAGTGTAGTGGGGCTCATTGATGTAGCTCCCATCTACTCACTTATCAGATGTTCATGGACAAAAAGAATTAGTATACGATGGCCCCGACATATGATCATTTCAACATACGATGGCCTCTCAGAGGCCATCACATGTTGAAGGCAGCATCAACATATGATGCTTTTGTATGTCGGGGCCATCGCATAAACGGCTATCCGGCAGCGCAGACTGCTTCAGCTGCCACCGGATAGCCATTTACGGTGCCCCGTGTGGTCCGCAGACGATCACTTACCTGTCCTTGGGGCGCCGGCTCGTCCTCTTCGGGATCCCCTGCATGGCCGGCGCTCTCCATCGTCGTCAAGTCGCTGCGCACGCCATCCCGTCATCCAATAGGAGCGGTGTGCGTAGCGATGTGATGGTGGCGACGAAGAGCGAGGATGCTGGGGAAGCAGAGGCCTTGCCAGAGCGTCGGGGACACCCCAGGGACGCAGCGACAACGATGGAGGGCGACATCCAGGTGACGGTCCGGAGCGGCGGGGACAGGTGAGTACAACTTCCTATACCAGTGGTCTTCAACCTGCGGACCTCCAGATGTTACAAAACTACAACTCCCAGCATGCCCGGACAGCCGTTGGCTGTCCGGGCATGCTGGGTGTTGTAGTTTTGCAACATCTGGAGGTCCGCAGGTTGTAGACCACTGTCTCCTATACTTTACATTGCACGGATCCCTCAACATACAATGGTTTCAATAAACGATGGTCCATTTGGAACGGATTCCCATCGTATGTTGAAGGACCACTGTATGTTTGGTCCAGGTGGTCTTCTAAATATAAAAAATGGTCCTCTTTGTAAATACATCAGCTGCATTTATTCACTGCATTTTTTTTACGTCAATTTATATATATTTTTCCCTCTTGGAATATCCCTAAAAGCTTTTATCTCTAGGCATATATATATATATATATATATATATATATATATATATATATACAGTATAGTTATAAAGTGCTCACCGAGTCAGTAGCATTCTGGTAAAGTTTTATCTTTTTAGTTAATTTCTTATCATAGGAAATTTGTTGATGTTTCACTGCAGTGCAACTATTGCTTCTCTTCCCTTCCCCCATAAAACACATAATAAATACTAAATGCAAAAGAGAGAGAGAGAGACAAAAAGAGAGAGCGCAAGCAAGCACAAGAAACTAAAAAGGAACTAAACACAGGAAGAACATAATAAGAAAGGAGAATGCATCAGCCAAGAGAGGGGGGAGAATACACAAAAGAGAGAATGAAAAGAAAGGAGGGGGAAAGAGTGATTGGGAAAAAAAAGAAAGAGAAAGAAAAAGAATTTTGAATAGAGAACTGTACCCAGATGAATGGAGTGTACATAAAGAAAAGATTGTCTGAAAAGAAACAGCCACATGAAATAACCTCTCCTTCACAGGCACTGCCAATCAAAACCACAATGCTAATGCTTCCTTTCTTTCCTTGTTCTTCTACTTTCTGCTTTTCCAATGTAGGCCATGGAAGAGCTACTGAAGTGGGGGTGGGAGGCTAGAATGTGTTTAACTCTGCTTCCAAATTAATATGGGGAAAAGTTTACACAGAAAGAGCCTAAGACACAGACTGGACCAAGGCATTACAAGTCTGTTATTATAACAAGCCAAAAGTTGTAGTCTCATACCAATATGGCTTACAAAAATAGGTCAAAACAAATTGTACTTTCACATCTTTCTTGTATTTGCTACAAGAAACCTTAAAAGAGTTTTTCTTAACTATGACTTGGAGCCAGATATGATGACTATCTATAAAAATTCCATAACCCGATGGAGGAAAGTTTTGATGAACGCTGTTTGTACAGATCTGACGCAGCTGGACACACAGGAGCGGCTCTTGCAGATGGCAGTGTGATGTTGTTAGCCCACAGGGGGCCAGCTGTCAAGTTTTTATCATACTGTTGTTTGGAGAGTCTAACCTGCAGTCATATGTGAGCGATTGTTGCTCAAGAGCACCTGAATATCGAGCTCTTTGAGAGCTATTAGCAGAAGTAACGTTGTATCGTTGTACCAATTGGGCAAAAACAAAGTAAACACAAATAACATTTTAGGTTTGCCCTTGTTTTCAGTCAGCAGTTCTAGAAATATGTCTATGTCTGTGACACCTCTAAAGCATTGTATACAGGGTGCACAGACATTGTTTCCTAGATTATTAGCTTTCGCGGGGAATCCTTGATGGCTGCATTCACACCTTCACCATGTGTGTCATAAAAAATCCTGATACATTCACCAGGCAAAGCCATGGGCTACCATTTAAGTGGCATGCATTGGAATACCTTTTTTTAATGTACAGGAAAGAATACCATGCAATATACTTTTTTTAATTTTACATTGAGGCTAATTGCTCAAATACGCTACTGTATTAGATATAAGTCAGTAAGTTCTCCCAATAGTCACCACTGATGTATACAATTAATGTGATGTAACGCACAAATAGAGAAACAGAACATGGCCACAACTTGTACTATGATCTAATTGTTTTATCAGGTGGCCTTGACGTGGCAAGTGGTCTTGCAAATTTTGATCAAAAGATGCACTAACAACCTATTAATTTTTGAAGTTATGCTGAGAAGCAATTAGATCGTAGTACAAGTTGTGGATGTGCGGCCATGTCTGTTTCTCTAATTGTGAGTTACATTAATGTGATGTGAGCAAAGTCTATCCTGTACTGAGAACATACGTTGATTTATCTGTTTCTCTAGCATCTGTGATTATTATGGCATCTTACTAAACAATGTTCTCTGGACCCACTTGTTCTTATCTAAAGGGCACAGCATGCCTCTATTGGACCCATGGATAGAGCAGAGGAAAAACTCTGCAAAGTACTGTACTTATATGTTGTTAAATCATATTATGAAAATTAGTGCAAAGGGAAAGTGAAGGTGTTTTTCATGAGGTTCCCCAGAGGGATGGACCCAAACCGGTGAAGTCTGGCTCTGCTCCTGCTACATAGACCAGTTAGTTAGAATTTAAAGGGGCACTCCGGCCATAAGACATCTTATCCCCTATCCAAGTGTGAACTGCAGTCCCACTGCTCCAAAGATAAGTTATATTAGTGCATGCAGGTCGCATGTTTGGGTAAGAGAGTTATCTAGTCTTGACACATACAGATGAGACAAGTGGGTTAAGGTTTTTAATCTCTGAGAGGCGCTTTAATGAAAGTTCTTCTTTTAAGGTCAGAGTAAAAAACAAATGGAAAAAATCCATACGTTTTAACCACATTTTGTGCTGAAGTTATTAGCAGTTTTATTTTTAATGCTTCAAAATAGCATTGTCGGAGATTTATCGAAACTTGTGCAGAGGACAAGTGGCACTTCTTTTATTTTACATAGGCAATCTGATTGGTTGCTACGGGCCCCACTTTTCCCCTGCACATGTTTTAAAAGATCTCCCCTATTATCTAGTCTGGGTGTTATTTTACAGTACCAAATGTACCAAAATTCTGGTGTAATTGGCACCAAAAACAAATGACTTGATTTGAGCCACATTTATTATGAGCTTTAGACACTTTTCTACACAGTCTCTGGCAAAAGAGGCATAGCTCAAAGGAGTACTCCGCCCCTAGACATCTTATCCCCTATCCAAAGGATAGGGGATAAGATGTCTGATCGCGAGAGTCCCGCTGCTGGGGACCGCTGCAATCTCCCTGCTGCACCCGGCGTTCATCTAGAGCGTCGGGTGCAACGCCAGTGGCTCGTGAGGTCACGTGCATGGCTTGGCCGTGAACTCACGAGCCTCCGCCCCACATTGCCAGTCATCCGGCATGTAGCGAAGTTTCCTCCGTTCACCAGATGTCTGGGGTGCCACAGCTGAGATCCCCAGTGGCAGGACCCCCGCGATCAGACATCTTATCCCCTATCCTTTGGATAGGGGATAAGATGTCTGGGGGTGGAATACCCCTTTAGGGTGCAGGATGGTGCACCAAAATGCATCAGGAATCTGGAACATTTTTAAGCCAACTGAGAATGTGACATATTGATGAAACAGCATCACTATGATAAATCTGGAACATTCCAAAACTGGAATAGTCTAAGTTTAAAAATAAGTAGATAACTAATCTAGATAAAGCAAATCCTTACATATAAAAGTAAGAAAGATCTGCTGGGAGCTGTAAATCACTGTCTATGTCAGTGTTTTCAAGCAGCGAGCCTCCAACTGTTGCAAAACTACAACTCCCAGCATGCCCGGACAGCCAAAGGCTGTCCGGGCATGCTGGGAGTTGTAGTTTTTCAACAGCTGGGGGCACCCTGCTTGGGAATCACTGGTCTATGTAGAGGACAGGAGCTTCTTCGGGGTCCTGGACAGTACACAATGTCCCGCAAAAAAGTAACATGGAGTCGCCCTCACCTGGTGTCCAAAGGAGCAGCTAACCCTGGTACAGGTAAAGTGTACAGAACATGTAATACCTCCCTGTACTGTAGGGGGCGCTATCAGAGACCAGTCAGTGCATGCACTTCAGTAATACAGGGGTTTTACCATTGAATGCCCATACTGATTGGTCGGTTCTTCCAGCCATTGACACATTTCACAGATCTGGACTGTCCGTAGCATTGTATGTGGAGTCTGGTTTCAACTTACGATGGTCCAGAAATGATCATTGTATGTTGAAACTATTGTATGTTGAGGCCATTGTAAGATGAGGGATCACTGTATCTTAGTAACATTTGCAGACTTGCATTTACTTTAATTAGTTGTTTTTGTGTCTGCGGTAGGAAATGAGGCTCTTTAATGATGAGCTAGCTGGGTGGCTAATGTAATAAAGAAGACACAGCTCAGGGTTTTATATCCAGAACCTCAGGTATGGTGTTAACCCTTCAAGTCATGTACATTTATTTACATGCTGCCAGCATATTTTTTCAAGTTTAGATATAGGTTACTGCAGTTCTAAGCACACATAACTTACATTACTTGTATGACATTTTATTAGTTATCATAATGTATTTCCAGGTTAAGATGTAGTTTGATATAGAATACTATAGAGACACAGTGCTAATGAAAATATAGCCTAAAATAGAAAGGCTAATACATCTTTTTTCTGTATAGTGTATCTCATTACTTTGCTGGTGCATTAATGTAGCTAAGCATTGAGGTTGATTTCTTTATACAGGCAAGATCCAGATGGTGTTCCATGGCAGACTAAATTCAGGATAAAGTCTTCCCTGGATCTACTGCAGTAAACAACCAGGCAAGGTCAATGCAGAGATCCCAGATAGTTGGCATTGCTTTTAGCTGTAAAAAAAACAAGGTTAGCACGCGGTGAATCCTGATGAACAGGTTCTTCTACTGAGGAAGACATGGGAGAGCGGAAGGAGTACTTTTTTGTATAGTGCAGTTTCCCAAGGCTTTCTTTTTTTCTTAATATTCAAATTTTGTTAAAAATATTATCAGGAAAATGCATTTTTAATTCTCCTATAAAACTCAACTCCCAAATCAGCGTGGCCTTTTCAAAATGGAAAGAAGCAATCTGATTGGTTGTGATCTGATTGCTTGCTATGGGCAACTCAGCAACTTTTCCTCTGGACAGGTTTTTTGGGTTACTATTTAAAATGTTTACTTAAAGGGGTACTCCACTGGAAAACCTTTTTTTTCTCTAAATTAACTGGTGCAAGAAAGTTAAACAGATTTGTAAATCACTTCTATTTCAAAATATTAATCCTTCCAGTACTTATCAGCTGTCCTATGCTCCACAGGAAGTTCTTTTCTTTTTGAATTTCTTTTCTGTCTGACCACAGTGCTCTCTGCTGACACCTCTGTCCATGTCAGGAACTGACCAGAGCAGCAGTTTGCTGTGGGGATTTGCTCCTGCTCTGAGCACTGTGGTCAGACAGAAAAAAAAATTCAAAATGAAAAGAGCTTCCTCTGTAGTATACAGCAGCTGATAAACCCTGAAAGGATTAGGATTTTTAAATAGAAGTAACTTAAAAATCTGTTTAACTTTCTGGCACCAGTTGATTTAAAAAAAAATAATAATCCACCGGAGAATCCCTTTAAGGGTATGTTCACACTACGTAATTCCCGTGGAATTCCACAAACGGAATTACGTGCTGTGAACATAAACATCAGTGTGAATGGGTGTCCGCGAACACTGCATAGCCGTCAATGGTGATGGCGCAGTGCCGCGAGGTCCTACCGACATTCATAATCCGTAGTTTGAACATACCCTAAATATGGAAATTAGAAGCAAGTACAGGAGCGGTCTTCCAACTCCTAAATAAATATTTGTTATTCCTATGACCTGAATTTGCTCCTAACCCAATGACTAGTAAAGCTAGACAAACTGGATTCATATACTCCTATGCATAAGGTATGTTGCCTAAAATAGAATTAAAATAAACATGATTATTGTTAGTACAATTACCCCAGCGTCATACTCACTTGTTCATTTAACAGGCCAAGACAAGTTTGCCTTTAAATGGTTCTCATTTGGTTTTCTAAAAAGAACATACTAGTCTATTGAAGGTCATAGTTACAAACTATAAGTATTATTGTTACAGTCCTTTGAAGGCTTCCTCAAACTGATTTGTCAGAAGTCTTCATAGAATTGTGTTTGTTTCATGATTTAGCTCACCATTTTTGCCATGTTTACAAAAGTAACAGAAGTGAAGAGTGGCTTAAAGGGACATTTCTGTCTGGACATTTATGACCTGTCCACATGATATGCCATAAATGTCCGATGCAGGTCCCACCTCTGATCTAGGGCTCACCCACCCCTCCCCTTATGGCCTGCTGGCTGTTTATACCGTTTCTAGAACTCCCACTGATGTTATGATGTTAGTAAATAACACTGTGTTTTGTATTGTTTTTTAAATATATTTATACTTTTCCAATTGACTTACTTGTCTGCATGTATTGTAAACTTACTGGAATTGACTACATAATAATAACTATTTATATACCATTAACATATTCGGCAGCACTATACGATTCTATGGGTAAATATACAGACATTACAAAATCACACACTAAGTATTCAAACAAGGTGGAGATGACTGCCCTGCGTGCGAGAGCTTACAATCTTGGATTTAAAAAAAAATAATTTTGCTCTTGTTTATACAGTATAGCCCCAACATATTTCATAGCATTGTACAGAGCAAATCATCACTCAGATAGATCAGCTTTTGTTAAAAATAGATAATCTGATTATTTTTTGTATTAAATCATGATATATTGCACATAGATATGACATAGATTTGACTCTGCATTATATGTGTGTATTTTGTACCTAGCAACAGAGTCTCTGTCTGCAGTGGTGCTCTCTTTCTCTCTCGTCCCTCTTTCTCTCACTCTCTCATCCCTCTCTCTTTCTCTCTCGTCCCTCTTTCTCTCACTCTCTCATCCCTCTCTCTTTCTCTCTCGTCCCTCTTTCTCTCACTCTCTCATCCCTCTCTTTCTCTCTCGTCCCTCTTTCTCTCACTCTCTCATCCCTCTCTCTTTCTCTCTCGTCCCTCTTTCTCTCACTCTCTCATCCCTCTCTCTTTCTCTCTCGTCCCTCTTTCTCTCACTCTCTCATCCCTCTCTCTTTCTCTCTCGTCCCTCTTTCTCTCACTCTCTCATCCCTCTCTCTTTCTCTCTCGTCCCTCTTTCTCTCACTCTCTCATCCCTCTCTCTTTCTCTCTCGTCTCTTTCTCTCACTCTCTCATCCCTCTCTCTTTCTCTCTCGTCTCTCTTTCTCTCACTCTCTCATCCCTCTCTCTTTCTCTCTCGTCCCTCTTTCTCTCACTCTCTCATCCCTCTCTCTTTCTCTCTCGTCCCTCTTTCTCTCACTCTCTCATCCCTCTCTCTTTCTCTCTCGTCCCTCTTTCTCTCACTCTCTCATCCCTCTATTGTTCTCTCTCATCCCTCTCTCTCTCTCTCTCCTCATATTAAAATGTCATTTTTTTAATGAACAGATTAAGTAAATAAATAGTTTTTCCTGTTCTAGATTTAGAGATAAATTAAATTAAACGTATTCAGAGCATTTATATAACAGTAAATGGAAGCAGCATTACAATAACCTTAGATACAAGTAAATAGTATAATATAAAGCTATGTATTAAGACATATTTTAGGGCTTATAATAATACTTATTTGCCTTTCCTTGAGTCATATATGTGTCATGTGTGGGTATTTAGGATGTTATTTACCAAGTCCAAAATACACACTATTCCAAAGCATAAATAAGTACTTTTGCATGAAGCCATGCTTAAAAGACCTCTGCAGCCCTTTAACACTTATCCCCTTATTCACAGGATAGGGGATAAGTGTTTGATCGCGGTGGGTCTGACTGCTGGGGCCCCAGCGATCTCCTGCAAGGAGCTGCTGCTCTCCCGTGCAGGAGGCGTGCCGGCCGCAGTATGACATCGCGGCCAACACGCCTCCTCCATGTAACTCTATGGAAGAGGCGAGGAGGCAGTGTTCGTGCCTCCCCACCTCTCCCATAGAACTGTATGGGGGCAGGGAGGGGGCGTAACCGTCAACCTCTCTAGTCGACGCTAAGCGCATTAGCGCTCACACTGAGCGCTAATGCCAGGGCCCTGTTTGGGAGATCGCGGGGGTCCCAGCGGTCGCACCCCCCGCGATCAAACACTTATCCCCTATCCTATCCCCTATCAGTATCACTCGCACTAACCTGTTGTTACAAGCTTGTAGTGCCGGTGACACCTATGATAATGGTACTTACCATTCTTCGCTTTGTGTCTTTTCCCTACAGTAATACCTGTTATTTTGTATATGCTAATGATCCTGCTTAGTGCATGACGGGTGACCCTGCAGAATGAAGCTCCACTCTGCATCATAGCGCCTGTGGCCACAGCTATTGCACATGCTAGGGAGAGGCGTTATGTTCCAGACTAGAGCTCCATGCTGCAGCAGAGAAGGCTCTGCACAGGGGAGGAGGCGTGAATATGACAATCCTAGCCAGACGTCACCGTGCACCAAAGGCTTGGAAACACGCAGCATGCACCAAGCTCCTTCATTAGCATATAGCGAATAATAATAAGTCTGTACCAACAGGTTAGTGCAGGTGATACTGATGACAGATTCCCTTTAAAGGGTCTATCTAAGATTTTATAAATAAATAGATAAAAAAAAGCACAACACCTGTCCTCAGGTTGTATGTGGTATTGCAGCTCAGTTCCATGAAAGGGAGTAGAGCTAAGTTGTAATAACACACACATCCTGAGAAGAGGTGTGGTGCTGTTTTAGGAAGAAATTAGCTCTGTTTATTTTAAATATAAAGTTTAAAAATTAGGTTTATGCAGGAATATATAACTTACTGCATATAAAAATAGTGTCAGCCTTTTTTGTCCACTATCTTTATTTTGTCTGTGTATCCTCAGAGAAGCAGCGTATTAAAGTTTTCTTGATTTGTGTGTTTAGAGCCGTGCATGTTGGCTGAAAAACAGAAGGCAGAAGGAGATTAAAGTAAGGAAAGACAAAGACGGAGAGGTTTAAATGTAGGCAGAGATGTGGAGATAGATGAAAGGGGAAAAAAAGAGAAAGATAACAGGGGAGAAAAAGGCGCAAGGGATCCACAGAAGTAAGATAGCTGTTGCCTGGGTAACGGAAAGAATGAGAAAGAAGGACTGAGGGAGGTATGGAAAGAAGAGATGGCTGTAATATGCCTGTGGGTGGGGGTAGGAGTAGGAGAATGGAAGCAAGTGAATTGTAAGGGCTCAATATAAAAAAAGCCATAAATTAACAGACCATCACACACCCAGTTTCCGGGAGAAGGAAAGGAAACCTATTTCCAGCTATAACCAAATTTTACGAATATCATCATCACTGTTCTTGTGTGTGTATAAGTAGTTCTACATGTTTTTATTTGTCTCATTGTTCCTATTGAGGCATTTAAAAAAAAGGCTAAGTTTGGCACTTCCAAACACAACATGTTTGCTTAGTTTCCATTTCCTCAGAAAGGCAGCAATGTACCAGGCAGGATTAACTGAGAAGATAATGGGGGACAGATTTACTAAAGGTGGCCATACACATGAGACTGAAGTTGGAGAATTTCAACCATAATGAATGTTTGTCGAGTGAAATGTGAAGGCGAGCAATTGTTTTAGCTGACTGACGGACGGTCGTTTGGAAAGAAGTGTATTAAACCTTTGTACAATAGTCAGATTAAAGATTGTTCAGGAACATCTCAATTTGTCAATGCCTGAAAAACATTTGATAGCCACTAGTGTTTGTTCAACCATTGACTTACCTTGCCTCTAGACATCTTATCTCCTATCCAAAGGATAGCTGATAAGATGTCTGATCGCGGGGGTCCGGCCACTGGGACCCCAGCTATCTCCAGCCTGGCACACTGGTGTCCGGTTTCATGTCTATGGGAGGGGGCGTTACTGAGTACCCCTTTAACTCTGTTTTCTGGTACACAAAATAAATTTGTATCATCAATTGTCCTGCGAATGGTTTTGTCCCTGTGTCTCATAGTCTGCTGAGCAAAAGGGGTTTGTAACCTATTGCAGTGAATGGTGAAGCAGGGACTGACAACCCTCTGACAACCCAACTGAGGACTCAGAGTAAAAAGTGTCAGTTGCCTCAGGATCTATGGCTTGTGTCTCACATATGCCTCTGCTTGTAAGTGATAACATTCTGACAAACCATAATAAAACAATTGTGCCAAAAATAAGCATAATTGCATTATTATTTTCAACTGATGCCAATGAAATTGTGGATGTGCGGCTATGTTTCTATTTCTCTATTTTTGTTTTACGCTACTCTGCTCTTTTTTTAAAAAAAATAGGTACAGCATAATACTGTAGCGGTACAATGCAGAATCTTGTTTAATATTATAATCCTCCCAGTTCACTGCCCCCATCATGATTAACCACCCCCAGCCTTTATTTTTTAGTTTTATACCTTGATATTGCTCTGTATTTCTGCTCAGTCAGATTCACAGACTGGGAAGGTGTGTTACCCAGCAGGCTGTGATATCATCTGAAGCCATACAGGGGAGAACTTCCCCCTCACTCCGCTACACACATCCCAGAGCAGTTCAGTGTGAGATATCCTATGATTGGCTAACCTATGATTGGCTAAGGCAGCATTTCCTGATTTTGGACTTCTGCCAGGCCAGCAGAAGTCCAAAGTCTGTGCAAACTGAAACAAAGGACAGACAGCGCTCCGTAGTGTGATACCGTTGTTGCACAGATTTAACTTGGGCAAAATTAGCGCTTACCGCAGCAGGTTACACTCAACCAAGTGCAACAATGGAAAAAAGCATAGATAGTAAGGTGTCTGCAGCTGCTCCACGTCCAAATAAAATGTACCAAAAAATAGGACCTCCAACGTATCGACAGGATTCAAAGCGTAGGACACACAAGTAAAGGGATCTGAGGTTTATTCACCTATGATGCAACGAGTTTCACAGATAGACTGCTTCGTAATGCCTGATGAAGCAGTCTATCTGTGAAACGCGTTGCATCACAGGTGAATAAACCTCAGATCCCTTTATTTATGTGTCCTGTGCTTTGAATCCCATCGACATGTTGGAGGTCCTATTCTTTGTTACAAAGTCTGTGCAAAAGATCGGGAAAAATGTGCTCTGGACAAGTAGGGAGACTTCTAGTAGCAGCTTTTTTAAACACAAATATTGAACATAGAAAATTAGATTTTTTATAAACAAAGTACATTCGAAAGATTTTTTATTTACCATAAGGAGTGCAATAGCAAAAAAAATGTTATAATGAGAGTGCCCATTTAAATATGTTATTGACTTACAACAGTGTTCCTCTGGTTATACCTATAGAACACACATGGTTTATATTAGCAATGTCCTAATAAAGACTTTGGCCTTTGGGTTGGTTGTGTTTAGGTATAAATTCTCACAGCTGATGGATACACCAGTTGACAATAAGTCTGAGTCCTGCATTGGTGGCTTGCGTCTCTTCTGTGACCCTCATGATGAGAAGCTCGAGGTTTTATCCCATGTGTCATAATACAGTAAATATTAAAGCAGCTTAATGATTAATATTCATAGTAAAATGAACTTGCATATCATGGTTAAAGGGATACTCCGCTGGAAAACATTTTTTTAAACAACTGGTGCCAGAAAGTTAAACAGATTTGTAAATTACTTCTATTAAAAAATCTTAATTCTTCCAGTACTTATCAGCTGCTGTAGGATCTACAGGAAGCTCTTTTCTTTTTGAATTTACTCTCTGTCCACAGTGCTCTCTGCTGACACCTCTGTCCATATCAGGAACTGTCCAGAGCAGGAGAGGTTTTCTATGGGGATTTGCTCCTACTCTGGTCAGTTCCTAAAATGGACTGAGGTATCAGCAGAGAGCACTGTGGTCAGAGAGAAAGGAAATTCAAAAAGAAAAGAACTTCCTGTGGAGCATATAACAGCTGATAACTATAGGAAGGATTAGGATTTTTAATAGAAGTGATTTACAAATCTGTTTAACTTTCTTGCACCAGTTAATTTAGAATTTTTTTTTTCCCAGTGGAGTACCCCTTTAAGTAAACATTTTAAATAGGAACCCAACCAATCAGAACTAATGTCTTTCTATGTGAGGAAATAAGGACAATGATGAAGACCAGAACCATATTTTATATATTTATTAACTGCCTATAGCGTTCTGAGGACAAATATTTTAACCTTTCTACATTGTCTTTTCAGTTAGCCCCCCCCCCCCTCTCCCCCCACCTCCTCCTAACAAATGTAAGGCAGGAGACTCCATTTAAAGAACCATTCAACCTTTTACAAGGGTATGTCCTATATAGTTGTACAGCATGTTACATTGCTGTCATCTTACAGAAGTGTCATTTATCATGGGACAGTCACATGTAGAAATGATGAAATTGGTTCTAAACTAGAAGACAGAGGTCTTCGATGTTGATGAGGTGTTTAGCGAGAGGAGCTACGGCCTACTTATGGTTGACTTTACCATGATCTCTGAGTGTAGGAATAGGTTTCCTGCCATGTCCCCAGATATCATGCTACATCCAGAACAGCTGGAAAAAAAAATTCTATAGAAAAAGGGAAATAGTCTACAGTTTGGGATTTTATTTGCAGGTTGGACAATTTGCAAAGTGGATTCACTATGTGGCCTACAATGGGGAAATAGTCTGTAAGCATTTAATGGCACAATTCAAGGGAAAAATCCCCATCATTAGGGGCACAAGCTCTTGAAAACACAGCTGTAAATTGGGAATATATAATGAGTATATTGAGGTTTGGTTTGGAGTTGTGACCAGGGTAATACTAGATGGAGCCAGGGAAGGGCTCTGCCATCCCCTCCACCATATGATGTAATGTAAAGGATCATTTTAATAGATCTCTAATATAGGTGGTGAATGTCTCCAGGGCTGTGGAGTCGGTAGGTAAATGTTCCAACTCACACTCCGCAGTTTTTTGTACTTCTGACTTTCCAACTCCGACTCCTCTGTATTAATATGCGAATGTATTTCTAAACACTTACAGTTGAATCCAAGAAGCTGTTCCACCAAGTTCTTCTAAGCTCTTCTAGCAGAGAGAGGTAGTTGGGCAGAAGCTGCTGCCTTCTCCTTTTTGTGTGCTGATCTGCTGCTGAAGATAGGGCAGTGGGAGGATCCAGAAAGGGGCATTTATTATAAAACATGATTTCCCTAGTAGAATCCCATAGTCATGTTTAAAGTTTAAGCTAACAATCGGAGTTTACAAGTTTATAGCCTTAGCTGAATGGCAGCAGTTTTTCAAATGGTTTACAGCTTCAGTCTTGAACTATTGACCATCCATTCCCTTCACTTATACAAGTGTCTCTAGATCTGCAAAAAACATATTTACTTAATCCCTTATCAGTGAGAGGCTAGGTTACCCATGGGTTCCCTGTAACAGTAGAACACAGCACTATGGAAAGTATAAGTATTGCCGCTCCTAATTGTGCGTTGCGCGCCATCTAGTGATGCACATGAAAAGCATGCTTATTCACGGTCACTTAATGTGTTCGTTTTGCGGTTACGTGAGGCACTGCATGCATTGGTCTTTATTCTTACAGTATAGAAGTTATTAATTATAACTTTTTGTGAATTGGGACATTTAAACTTGCTTTTTTTTTTTTCTTTTTTAATCTAAATTTAGTAGGAGTCGGTGCATTGTTTGCCGACTCCGACTCCAGGTACCCAAAATTTCATCCAACTCCGACTCCATACCACTGAATGTCTGAATGTGCAATGTACCAAAACCCAGGGCACTAAGGCCCGGGCACAATATCCCTTATAGAAGGGATCTTGTTCCCCAGGCCTTAGTGCCCTGGGTTTTGGTTTTGGTATATTGAACTATAAGGTGGTCCCTGGCTCTCTAAGGGGATCATTTGTGTTTGAATGTCTCAATGCTTACATTAACTTGAGATTTACCAAATGCCAGTGAATAGAGTATACTGTAATTGTGATTCCTCTAGCCTGGGGACTTTTCTGATCCCTAAAATATTTGATCTTTTTGATATTTAGTTTGTGATATCCACATATACAGTCTTCATAAGAAAGTCCACAATGTTAGCTAAGATTACAGGATGATGCGTTCACAGACATAAACAGATTGCTTAAAGCGTACCCATCAGATCCAACAAATATTTTTAGTACCTAATCCTGACCATGTACATCTAATTTTTATGTGTCTAGCACCTTTATTTATTTTTTATTACACTTTTAATTTAGCTCACTAGTCTGAATTCTTCTCCAAGGAAGGGGGCGTGGCCTCACTGTGCAGGTCTCCGCCCCCTCCTTCAGTATGCTGTCTGCTCACATCTCCCCTAGCATTAGCAAAACTACAACTCCCAGCATGTCCTCTCTGTCAGGGCCTGCTGGGAGTTGTAGTTTTGCTAATGCTAGGGGAGATGTGAGGAGGCAAATGGTTACATCTCCCCTAGCATTAGCAAAACTACAATTCCCAGCATGCCCACAGTGTCAAGGCATGCTGGGTGTTGTAGTATAGCTAACCCTAGGGGAGGCAGGGGGCAGAGATGTGAGCAGCGGACAGTGAGATGCCAGCAGAGAGTCAGTGACTCCGGAGGCTGAAAGTAAGTGGCGGAGCGGGCAAAGTGAAAGTAACCTGTCACCTGGCCTCAGCGCGATGTATCCCTGCTACGGATACATGTCAATTATCTCTGCTGCAGCGCAGCACTTCTGTTCCCTGATCCCCGAGTGTGGAGATCAGGGGTACAGAAGCAGAGAAATGTTACCTGCAGAAACAACTTGTGTGCCCGAGCAAAGTGCCCTCACAGCGGGAAGACAGTGTGCTCCCTCCCACTGTGAGCGTACCGATAGTGGGACACAAGATGACAGTAGGAGGATTTTTCCTCCAGATATGAGCCCTGCGCTCACAGCTGTCAATCAAGAAAGTGTGTCTATGACATAGGAGATGACGCATGGACACAGCACAGCAGGACTAGTATGTGTCCAAGCAGGCGGGGGGGGGGGGGGGGGGGGGGGCAGTTCTTTGACTGGCTTTTTTAGTTTGAAATATTGAAAATGTTCTAATGAAAGAAATTGCAAAACCTATTGGTTATACATGCTTTACAACATATCAAAAGTTTTTGCATCTGACCATTTAAATAAGACAGTAACATTATTTAGTCAGTATAGAGGGAACCACTCCTCTCCCTGCTATGGGAAAGCAGTGAAGTGCTAGAAACCATTGTGTAATTTAGAAAAAGAAATGGATACAATTGAGCAGATGACATTAAATATTGAAGCTAAATGCTGGTTGCTCATCCACACAATCCTCATCCACGAAATTTCTTTGTTCTTGCCTTGTGCCTTTACAAAATGAATTACCTAAATCCAGGTTGAAAAGTGATCAGTAAAATATTTAGTTATATTGAGTTGTGTGAATTTGTGTTGTACACATGAAGTTAAAACAAAAACTAAAAGATTAAATGCATATAAGTGATGGTGTTATTATTAACATAGAAACAAATAAATATCAGTAATGCTGTCTTAGGCCCCATCCATTCAGCTGGCAGAATTCCGGTTCCATTGTTTTCAGCGGGATTCTGCTGCTCTGTGCACACTGCAGAATTTTCACAGCGGAATTCTGCCGGTGGAACATGCTCATTCTTTGGGTGGCATTCTGTCGCACTGCGTTGCCATCTTTAGAGATAGCGCATGTCCGCGCGGTCATACTGCTATTGATCTGGTGGCGCCTGCTACAAGTGAGCGGAAAACAAGATGACACGGCACTGCACTAAACCCTGTTGTGGAGCGTCGATCAAATGGTGAAAGTGGACTCTTGTTTTTGCTGCAGGTGGTGCTCTGATCAGAAGTAGGTAGTAGATGTATAGCAAGTCAATGAAGAAAAAGATCGGCGACTCACCAAAAGTTGCTAGCACAGTTCTTCTTTATTAAAATACTCACAGATACATAAGTAAGGAAGGAGGGTAGTGGACGGAGCTTGGTTGCCATCCAGTGTCCCCCCACTACCCTCCTTCCTTACTTATGTATCTGTGAGTATTTTAATAAAGAAGAACTGTGCTAGCAACTTTTGGTGAGTCGCCGATCTTTTTCTTCATTGACCTGCTACAAGTGAAATTACACCTTTTAGCACTGTGGACATGGCCATATAGATGAATGCTGATGTGTGTTTTTTTTGTTTTTTTTTACCGATCTCTCTGGAGCAGTAGATACTAATGTGTGTATCACCTAGTTTACATGTATGGGTCCTATCTTTGGATCTATGAAAGGGAACCTGTCATCACTTACATGCCGCCTTTACCTTCTCTCCACCCCTCCAATTGATAGATCTCTCTCTATGCCCAGGATAGGAGAGAGTTCTCAATCAAAGTCCAGGCAGAAGCTACCAGGGACCACCCCAATGAAAGTGATGACAGGTTCCCTTTAAGAAATGTTTGAACTCTTGCAAGATCTAGCCAGCATGCAAAAAACTAAAATAAGAAAAATGACTTGGAAACTTTGTACACAATACCACGTTCAGGCTCATAAAGACTATGTTGTCACTTAAGGTGCTTTTCTAGGCTAGTTATTTTAGGATTAATGTACACGTGATTTACTGGATGTCAGTAGTGTGTTTCACTCTTACTACGTTTTTTCTGTTCATTGAACAGAAACAGACATTGGCATATTTTTGTTCATTTGTGCTTTTGTCTCCTGCCAATTTAACCTTTTTCATGAAAGTTATTTGTTTTTCACTTAGTTATTTATTTATTTACATGCTAACTTACTTATTAGTGTAGTTTGCCATCATCATATCCCATATCTATGCTTTCCAGACAGGTAACCCCAGTCCCTGTTCCATCAGAATTATCAGCTTTTATCGAAAGTTAGAAAGCATGCCATTGGATTTGTTTCTTAGCTTTAATCTCTGTAAGCCACAGATTTTGGAGGTGTTAGACACAAACTAGATATATCGCCCCATACAGTGACATATCACTTTTTCCCCTGCACTTGAATGTATGGATTAATTTAAAATAATGGCATGCATTGTGGGAACCACAACCATGTGAACAGTTTTTTTTTTTTTTTCCAGAATACGATTTCAGATAGTTTTGGCAAGAAAATCTATGTCTAAATTGATTGAGGATTCTAGACACAGAATTTTAAAAACTTGTGGCTTTGACTTTTGTGACACAGATTTTGTAGTGCGGATTTTCAATGTCCTGCCCCCTCCTGCATCCACAAACAGGCCAGAGGGGCCAGGGAGATCTCAAGATAGGGGAGTCACCTTTAGGAGAGAATTATGGCCTATCCTGTAGTTATAGCCTTACAGGGGTTATCCACCATAAGGTGATTTTTAGTACGTATCCACCAGACAGTAATGGACATGCTTAGGAAGGATCCGTGCTGGTTTTGCAGCTAAATAGCTATTTTTTGGTGATTACCATAATGCCGAGGCTATCTTTTTGTGAACTAAATAGCTATTAGCTATTTTTTGGTGATTACCATAATGCCGAGGCTATCTTTTTGTGAACTGGCTATTTCCTGTTTGAGTTTGTTCCCTTAAACTACCCATCCCATGATTCCTTTTTTGCAAGTGTGAGGTCACTTTTCTCCCTCCTGCACATCTGCCACCCCACCCACTGAAACACATCTGTGATCCCTTTAATGCAATAGACCAGTGTTTTCTGACCAGGGTGCCTCCAGCTGTTGCAAAAACAGAATGATCTTCCTCCCACCCAGCGGTCGCTCCACCCATTGAAGCAAAGACAGGCTCCCTCTGAGACATAATATCACTAGTCGGGTGATCAAACTGCGCTGCATCCTGGGAAAACCTGAGACTGCAGTCATTTTGTATGCTGTTAAAAGTAAACCTTGGGGCAAAAATCGCAGAAGAATTGCGAGACCACAATGAAACATAGGTACAGACTACATGTACTACACTAACTTTACAGCCCCTGTAGCATAGTCAAACATTGATATTGAATTATTATTTTACAGTATTTCTTTTAGCATAGCTAAGTAAACATCAGTAGACAAGCAAACCCCCTTCATATGTTGTTGTTACAGCTTTAATAATCTGTATGTAAAATGATCTGCAAGATTTAGTATTTTTGGAGTGACCTTTGCTGCTTTAAATGCCCTTATTTCATTGTATGTTGCCATGTATGATGAGAGTATCCTTTCATGTTCCCTCCACGTGCAGTTTACCAAATACTGTATTCTCGAGGGGAAATTGTGTGTGCCTCTGACATTAATTCAGGTACGTTGCAATTTGTAACTACAGAATACTAATGAGAAATAACCAATAGGTAAAAAAAAAAGAAGAATCAGGATTGTTTTTCTAGCTGCTTGATTCATGTCCGATATCATTGTGAACAAAAGCACTCCGAATAGATAATGACACTTTGTAGAAATACATTTAGGCGACCATTTAAAAGTCCCTTCTAAATTTCAATATGCAGGAATTTAAATGAAGAAAACTTTGAACAATTGTTATGTGAAACTATAGGAACTAATTAGTACATGATAATAATGTTGAACTGTTCTAATAGGTAACCATTCATGTATTTGGTAAGGAATGACCAAAGGGGAAAGTTTCTTGGGACGAATTGAACTAAGTATGAAAAAGTGTAATTTAGTGAGTGCAATTCTGTACCCTTCTCTATGCTTTGATATGGCATGACACTGTCCTGATGGCAGGTCCCCTATGACCCGACTCTGTCCTAGTGGCAGGCTCCCTATGACAAGACTCTGTCCTGATGGTAGGTTCCCTATGACCCGACTCTGTCCTGATGGCAGGTTCCCTATGACCCGACTCTGTCCTGATGGCAGGTTCCCTATGACTCGACTCTGTCCTGATGGCAGGTTCCCTATGACAAGACTCTGTCCTGATGGCAGGTTCCCTATGACAAGACTCTGTCCTGATGGCAGGTTCCCTATGACAAGACTCTGTCCTGATGGCAGGTTCCGTATGACAAGACTCTGTCCTGATGGCAGGTTCCGTATGACCCACCTCTTTACTGAAAGCAGGTTCCCTATGACATGACTCTGTCCTGATCCCAGGTTCCCTAAAGGTAGAAAGGCAAACCTTTCCTGATAACGTTCTTTTTATTGTATGTTATTATGAGTGATTTATTATATCTAGTGAGGATTTTCCACATATATTTGTCATTACCCTCTGTTTCGAGCTTTCTTATGCCAGGTCAATGTATAGAATTTAGACAAAAAAAGAGCAACTGGCAGGCAGATATATAGCGGGGCAGGGGCGGGGGGGAGACATATAGCCTATATATCTAGCCCCCCACAGCGCATTAATAAAGATATGACCCCCGTTAGAGCATTTATAAATATATATCCCCCGCCGGCGCATTAATAAATGTATACCCCCCACCAGCGCATTAATAAATGTATACCCCCCGCAGGCGCAAGTAAACCCCTGCAGCGCATGTATAATGTACTGTCGCAGGCTGCCATCTATATACATATGCCGGGCTGCGCTATGAATGAAAAGCATTCTAGCAGCAGCATCGGCCGGCCGATGCTGTTGATAGAAATACTTCTCATTCATAGCACAGCGCCAGCATATGTATATAGAAGCGCTGTGGGGGGCAGATAACGCTATATGTCTGCACCCCCCAGGCTTCTATATACATGTGCTGGCGCTGCGCTATGAATGAAAGGTATATTAAATTAGCAGCACATATAGTGCCGGCAGCCGACACTATGCGATGCTAATAGAAATACCTTCCATTCATAGCGCAGCCCGGCAAATGTATATAGATGGCAGCCTGCGACAGCCCCACAGCGCTTTTAACATACATATGGCCCCCCTGCTACTCACAATTTTCATTTTTAAATCTTCCGCTGGGAGCCCTGATTGGCTCCTCGGTACCGACCATTCAGGGCCCCCCGTGGGGGATTTAAAAATGAAAGTTAAAACACACTGATACATCACAGGGTTGCGCAGCATGCCGCCCGCTCCCCTGCTTAATAACTTCTGATCGCATCGGGTCTCAGAAGTGAAACCAGGTGCGATCAATCTTTCAGCCCCTGTACTACAACCGCCATCATGGAACAGACTATGTTCCATGATGGGGGTAGTAGTACAAACACTATTGCAGACTCCCGAAGCTGGGAAATTACTACTCCCATCATGGAATCAAGTGTGTTCCATGATGGGAGTAGTAGTAGTCCCTCAGCACTGCAGGAGTCTGCTGATGTCACCTCTTCTGAGCATGCTCAGAAGAAATAACGGATATTATAAACCAGGTGCAAACGGATGACATAAAGGCTCATCCGTTTGCCATAGATTTCAATGTTAAAAATAACGGCAGTTAATTTATCCGTTTCTTGTGACGGAAGAAAAACTTCCGTTATTTATGACACGCTATAACGGGTCATAACGGATAATCAAAAAATCCCATAGACTTGAATGAAATTTTGTAACGGACGTTTAACATCCCTTATTAAGGCTTTTCTAACGGATGTTTCTAACGGATGTTTTAACGGAAGAATTTTATAGTGTGAAAGGGGCCTTACTCTTAACAGATTTTTAGCAATAGTGTTAGTTAGTATTAGTATTTTAGACGATGCCAACGCCAGTATAGATTCTCTTATCACTTTATTTATATCTGTTTTACTGCCTTACAACATTCTGTAGGGTTTTGTCCCTTTTCTATTTGTTTTTATATACTTTTGTAGAGATTTCTGCTAACTTTTCTCCTTTTTTTTTTAAACATCTTTCTTATACATCCCTCCCTGGGCCCCTCTCATTCTCCTTATTTCTCAGCTCTTTCTTATATTCTCGCACTTATCCATTCTATTTCCATCCTTCCTTTTGTGTTGTTTGCCTGCTTTCACCATCCCCTCCCTTTCCACCTCTCCGCTGAGTTTTCCTCGCCCTCTTTCTTTCTCTTTTATCTGCTCGCTTTGTATTTCTACATGCCCCCTCCTTCTCATCAAGGCGCACCTCTTTACTTTTCCTGTTACAGATGCCCTCTATCCTTGTGTGTAAACTAGGCTTCTTTCTGTTTTCTCTATGGATTTTTCTTGGATTGAGTTTATTCTTTGCATATGAAATGTGGAATATTTGTGCACTGTAGGAGTGTTGCAGACAGATCTTAAACTATTATTTACTTTGATGATCTTTTAGATTTATAGCACTGACCATATCGGAAATTAAAAATATACACCTATCTAACTAATAAAAAAATCCTTCTTTGTATTCTCCTGAATAAATTTTTCGGGTCTCTATCACCATGCATGTTTTTGGCCTGAGAGTGGCCCATACTAGTGTCACATTTCTATTTTAAGTAGATCCAAATGAAATGCATAATGGATGCTTTCAGGTATATTGCATTTCTATATTGGCACATGCTGCACACCAAAACAACAATAACATTTCAGGATTGCACTGACAACTCATGGGGCCCCGTGCAATAGAGGAGCATGTATGTGTGTTGCCACCCATGTGTAAGTCACACCTATATACAATGGGGCAAAAAAGTATTTAGTCAGCCACCAATTGTGCAAGTTCTCTCACTTAAAAAGATGAGAGAGGCCTGTAATTGTCATCATATGTAGATCTCAACTATGAGAGACATAATAAGAAAACAAAATCCATAAAATCACATTGTCTGATTTTTAAAGAATTTATTTGCAAATTATGGTGGAAAATAAGTATTTGGTCACATACAAGCAAGATTTCTGTCTCTCACAGACCTGTAACTTCTTCTTTAAGAGTCTCCTCTGTCCTCCACTCGTTACCTGTATTAATGGCGTATGTTTGAACTTGTTATCAGTATAAAAGACACCTGTCCACAACCTCAAACAGTCACACTCCAAAAACTCCCCTATGGTTAAGACCAGAGAGCTGTCGAAGGACACCAGAAACAAAATTGTAGACCTGCACCAGGCTGGGAAGACTGAATCTGCAATAGGCAAGCAGCTTGGTGTGAAGAAATCCACTGTGAGAGCAAATTATTAGAAAATGAAAGACATACAAGACCTCTGATAATCTCCTTCGATCTGGGGCTCCACGCAAGATCTCACCCTGTGGTGTCAAAATGATCACAAGAACGGTGAGCAAAAATCCCAGAACCACACAGGGGGACCTAGTGAATGACCTGCAGAGAGCTGAGACCAAAGTAACAAAGGCTACCATCAGTAGCACACTACGCCGGCAGGGACTCAAATCATGCAGTGCCAGACATGTCCCCCTGCTTAAGCCAGTACATGTCCGGGCCCATCTGAAGTTTGCTAGAGAGCATTTGGATGATCCAGAAGAGTATTGGGAGAATGTCATATGGTCAGTAGAACTTTTTGGTAAAAACTCAGCATTCTTTCTCCTCCAAACACGACAAGTTGAGTTGCATCCAAAGAACACCATACCTACTGTGAAGCATGGGGGTGGAAACATAATTATTTGGGGCTGTTTTTCTGCTAAGGGACCAGGACGACTGATCCGTGTAAAGGAAAGAATGAATGGGGCCATGTATTGTGAGATTTTGAGTGAAAGCCTCCTTCCAGCAGCAAGGGCATTGAATATGAAATGTGGATGGGTCTTTCAGCATGACTATGATCCCAAACTAATCGCCCGGGCAAATGTGATTTTATGGATTTTTTTTTCTCATTATGTCTCTCATAGTTGAGGTATACCTATGATGAAAAATACAGGCCTCTCTCATTTTTTTAAGTGGGAGAACTTGCACAATTGGTAGCTGACTAAATACTTTTTTGCCCCACTGTTGATGTCCCGCCGACATACAATGTAATGAGCAGTCCTCCATTTTTGATTAATAATAATGATTAACATTGCTCAAGAACACATTTTCAAAAATGCACACATCTTTACATTCGCAATGCCAGTGCCAAGATGCTACGAATAATAGTGGGAAAGGCATGGACTCACAAGTGACGTCTTCTCTGATCGGAGTTGTCCTCTGTTGTTTTCTTGTTGATTTGGCACTGACACCAAAACAACTTCTTCCAACCATGACTCCTTTCTTCAGAATTGCAACACAAAAACATTTTATGCTACTTCAGGCATCCTCAGCATCTCTATACAAACACCCCAACTAAAGTGCTCCAAAAAGTAATAATGCCCCCATAGTTTAGACCCCCTCCCCCAAATTTTGCCCTTTTTTTTCTCCAAAATCTCACCACCATTAGGTAGGCAGCAACCAAAGGATAGGAGATAACATGTATCATTGTGGGGGTCCAGCCACTGGGGACCCTCGCGATCTTTGCTGCGGCACCCAAGTCATCCGGTGCACAGAGCGAACTCTGCTTCGTGCCAGATGTCTCCATTCGTGTCTGTATCCCATACACATAAATGGAGGGGGCATAACGTCAAGTGACCCAGGCTTCCGTGACCGTAATACTGCGTCGCTGGCACAGAGATCATGGTAGATCCCGGGGGTCCCCAGCAGCGGGACCCCGGGATAAGATGTCTAAGGGCGGTGTACCCCTTTAATATGACATCAGAACACAGAGGCAGTACTAGCAGCTGCCAGTACTGCGTAATATTATGGCTCAGATGCAGGAGTGCTGTGCCCTCTTTCCTTCCTAATTCATCAGCTGCCTGGCGGGACTGTTCTAACTAAAGGCAGGAGCTGCTGCCTCCTGTCCTCTATCCTCCTGTGTTGTGCAGTTCACAAGGGGCAGAGGCTGGGACTGTTTTTGGTGCACTACAGCGTGTGTGGCATGGCCTTAGGTTGTCCGGGCATGCTGGCAGTTGTAGTTTTGCAACAGCTGGAGGTCTGCAGTTTGGAGATCACTGATCTATCAGTTCTATACATTTTGGCACAGAAAAACAACAGTGCAAAATTATAAGGCATAAGCGCTAGTGCAAACAGAAAAGCAGTGCTAAGGTAAATGAGTTATATTCATAAGCAACTTTACAAATCTTTAATTTTTTATTTTTGGCTGGATTATGCAGTTACATTGTAGATTGTCTGGGTTACATAGAACAATTTTTAAACAACAACAAAAAACGTGGTCTCAAATGGCTGGAGGTGATCAACCCCAAATGCAGTTGTGCATATATACTGGGGGAGCAGATCCTGCCCTTGTAGTCCGTTGCTAGGGGCGATCCCCAGCATAAAAATGCATACAATGGAGGATGCCTGCAGCGGACTACAAGTGCCACAATAGAATCCTACACCAGATAAACGATGTGGATGTGTAACAATTAGAATAATGCAATACAGAAATTTAGGTGCACTACTGTGGTAGATGTATACAATGACATTGGCTATCCCTCAACACTGATGTTAAAATTGAGACATTCGCCAGTGTATCCTTATATGAAGGACACACCAGAGCCCGGACACCAACGCCAAGGTTTCTCAAATGGCACGGGACCTAACGCTAACCTACCTGTGCGTAATAAGCAAAAACCAGGGGCCAGTGGGCAATTACAGCAGCACTAGGCCGACATGCAGCCTGCTCCCTGTTCCCTCCAGTGTGACTGAGCACACATACAATGGAAGAGGGGAGAGACAGGCCACAAGCCCCACCCAAGTTGGCTGATATAGGTGCATGGCCTCACAGGTGCAACCTTAATGCTGCCTGGAAAATGTTCAAGGCGCATTAACATATGGAGTTTACACACCTCCAAGTATAAATTTTTAACAACAAAAAAACGTGGTATCAAATGGCTGGAGGTGCTCAACCCCAAATGCAGTTGTGCATTTATACTGGGGGAGCAGATCCTGCCCTTGTAGTCCATTGCTAGGGGCGATCCCCAGCATAACATTTCTGTATTGTACTACATAGAACAATATTGTGGGCTGTAGAACAACATTGTGGGCTGTACTTTGTTTCTTTTCTCTTTTGCCTCTGAAATTCATAAGAAATAATGAGGGAAAGACACGTTATAAATTAGAACTAATTTGTGAAGGTACTACAGAGAAAATGTGAGTCTAGCAACCAACGAGAGCTCAGATTTAACCTTCAACTTGGCCTTGAAATACTGAGCTGGATTGGTTGTTATAAAACATTTGACAAAATTCAGAGCTCTTTGTCTATCACCAAACATACTGTAACTCATTCAGGTTACAATGTTTTCAACACACATTGGTCTTTCCAGCCCTACGGTAACTGAAAGCTACATTCAGTGTCGGCCACTGCTCGGCTGTTTCTGTACCTCCTATTGTAGTAATTATAAAAATGAATGGAGGGAGCCACACAAATACTCGGCCACCTCTACATTCATTAGCAGTTCATAGTTTTCTCACTAGGCAAAAAGGTTGTGTCAAAGTTTGGACTCCTATCTAAGGCATTTATGGAATATCCCATGTAGATTCCAAACATTTTTGTAATGGAAAGATCAATGCAGGGGAACCAAGACTTTATTCTTAAGTTGGTGTACTGTTTCCAGTAGGAATATGGCACTTTGCGCCCACCCTATATCTGTACAGAATAAGTATATAAAAGTCATGTGTTCTGTTTACAACTGGTTATTTCTGGACCTTGTTAGCACATCAGAATCTAGGTCCAGTGCAAGGGCCTCAGGTAAGGCTGGGTTCACACCATGTTTTTGCAATACAGTTCCCGTATCAGGTTTTTGATTAAAAAACAAAGTCCTCAAAACCGGAGTAAACTGTATCCAAACGTGTGTACAAATTTTAATCCGTATGCAGTTTGAAAAATGATGTCCTGTAGCATCAGTTTTTTAAGAAAAAAATGTATAAGTTTAAAATTTTTCATTCCATTATGAATAAAGTTTCACTTGTTTTATTGAAACTCCAAGAAAAAAACTGTGCAAAGTCAAAATCCGTATTGTGAAAACCGGATGGAACCGTGCGCACATACGGTTCCTATTGACTCCTTTCCATATTAACCCCTTAACGACGCAGGACGTATATTTACGTCCTGCGCCGGCTCCCGCGATATGAAGCGGGATCGCGCCGCGATCCCGCATCATATCGCATGGGTCCCGGCGCTAATCAACGGCCGGGACCCGCGGCTAATACGCTAATACCACACATCGCCGATCGCGGCGATGTGCGGTATTAACCCTTTAGAAGCGGCGGTCAAAGCTGACCGCCGCTTCTAAAGTGAAACTGAAAGTATCCCGGCTGCTCAGTCGGGCTGTTCGGGACCGCCGCGGTGAAATCGCGGCGTCCCGAACAGCTGATCGGACACTGGGAGGGCTCTCACCTGCCTCCTCGGTGTCCGATCGACGAATGACTGCTCCGTGCCTGAGATCCAGGCAGGAGCAGTCAAGCGCCGATAATGCTGATCACAGTCGTGTTAATACACGCCTGTGGTCAGGATGAGAGATCAGTGTGTGCAGTGTTATAGGTCCCTATGGGACCTATAACACTGCAAAAAAAAGTAAAAAAAAAGTGTTAATAAAGGTCATTTAACCCCTTCCCTAATAAAAGTTTGAATCACCCCTTTTCCCATAAAAAAAATAAAAGTGTAAAAAAAATAA
This sequence comes from Hyla sarda, assembly GCF_029499605.1. Lineage (NCBI taxonomy): Eukaryota > Metazoa > Chordata > Amphibia > Anura > Hylidae > Hyla > Hyla sarda. Next base: position 123,116,929 of record NC_079192.1, read on the forward strand.
AAATAAACATATGTGGTATCGCCGCGTGCGTAAATGTCCGAACTATAAAAATATATCATTAATTAAGTTGTACGGTCAATGGCGTATGCGCAAAAAAATTCCAAAGTCCAAAAAAGCGTATTTTGGTAACTTTTTATAACATTAAAAAATGAATAAAAAGTGATCAAAATGTCAGATCAAAACTAAAATCATACCAATAAAAACTTCAGATCACGGCGCAAAAAATGAGTCCTCATACCGCCCCGTACGTGGAAAAATAAAAAAGTTATAGGGGTCAGAAGATGACATTTTTAAACGTATAAATTTTCCTGCATGTAGTTATGATTTTTTCCAGAAGTGCGACAAAATCAAACCTATATAAGTAGGGTATCATTTTAACCGTATGGACCTACAGAATAATAAGGTGTAATTTTTACCGAAATATGCACTGCGTAGAAACGGAAAGCCCCCAAAAGTTACAAAATGGCGTTTTTTTTCGATTTTGTCGCACAATGATTTTTTTTTCCGTTTCGCCGTGCATTTTTCGGTAAAATGACTAATGTCACTGCAAAGTAGAATTGGCGACGCAAAAAATAAGCCATAATATGGATTTTTAGGTGGAAAATTGAAAGGGTTATGATTTTTAAAAGGTAAGGAGGAAAAAACGAAAGTGCAATAACGGAAAAACCCTGAGTCCTTAAGGGGTTAAAAAACCATATACGCTTAAATACGGTTTTTCACCCGGACCAAAAACCGTGGTAGGCTACGGTTTTTGGCTACGGGAAAAAAAAACTGACAAAACCGTACAGGATTGAAAACGGACACAACCTGATGCATCTTTTGGCATACAGTTTTAAATGGAGATCAATGCATACGGTTTTCAATATGGTTCCGTACGTCTTTAAAATTGAAAACATATATGGGAACTGTATTGCAAAAACGTGGTGTGAACCCAGCCTGAGCCGGTCTAACTTTAAGTTCACACACTGGCCCTGATTTACTAAGAGTGGAGTGTAGGTTTCTTTGTGGGTTTTAATTCCCTACAATTTTTTTTCCACAGTATTTACTAAGGTTTCCCTACATTTTGCACTTTTACCTACATTTTGCTTTTTTTTACACATGTTCTGATCTGTCTGGTTTTCCTCAGCTCAAATCCACCACATTTTCTGTGTAAACCTTAGTAAATATGTAGTTTAAAAAAAAATGAAAAATTTCGGAAACATGCCCCTTTTCTGTGACCATGCCCCTTTTTCCGACAGCCACGACCCTTTTTTGGGGGGTTTTCTCAGTAAAATGGAGAGTTGGTCGAGTTTTTCATTTCTAGCGCAGACAGAATTCTGGCGCAATGAGACAGAATTCTGGTGCACAACCCAACAAAACATGTCGGGTTACATAGTTACATAGTTAGTACGGTCGAAAAAAGACATATGTCCATCAAGTTCAACCAGGGAATTAAGGGGTAGGGGTGTGGATTTACAATAGTAAATCAGGGTCAGCATTTTGGTACATGAATATAGTCAGTATTTTGATCTAATTTTGGTCAGTATTTTTTATCAAAACAAGAAATTGGTCCAAAACACAGAAAAAGGTACATATCTTTACATTATATTTCTCTGTGATAATTCCACTCCTAAGTTTGGTAAAACAACTGACTGAAAATGTGTTCCAAATACTGACCAAAATACTGTGTGTGAACTCAGCCTTAAAGCTGATAATTTATATACATTAGCTCTGCATGTTACTTTGATAAAGTAAAAATGACAAAAAAAAGTTTTACTGTTTTATAATGCTTTAGAACATTTTAAGTGAAGCTTTTTTTATTTTAAAACTTTAAGAAATTTGAATAGGAAATAATATGAAAAGGGGTTAAATATAATTTTCCTGCAAGGGGTTTTCAAAGTAGAAATAAGCTGGGGTTGCCTACTTATTCTGTCTAGTCACAAAACAAGGTCTCCCATTCTATTCATATATTCTCAGCCATGACTGACATTAAAACCCCTTAAGGACCGGGGGTTTTTCCGTTTTTGCATTTTTCGTTTTTTGCTCCTTGCCTTTAAAAAATCATAACTCTTTCAAATTTACACCTAAAAATCCATATGATTGCTTATTTTTTGCGCCACCAATTCTACTTTGTAATGACGTCATTCATTTTGCCCAAAAATCTATGGTGAAGCGGGAAAAAAATCATTGTGCGACAAAATTGAAAAAAAAAAATGCTGTTTTGTAACTTTTGGGGGCTTCCGTTTCTACGTAGTACATTTTTCGGTAAAAATAACACCTGATATGTATTCTGTAGGTCCATACGATTAAAATGATACCCTACTTATATAGGTTTGATTTTGTCGGACTTCTGGAAAAAATCATAACTACATGCAGGAAAATTAATACGTTTAAAATTGTCATCTTCTGACCCCTATAACTTTTTTATTTTTCCGTGTATGGGGCAGTATGAGGGCTAATTTTTTGCGCCGTGATCTGAAGTTTTTAACGGTACCATTTTTGCATTGATAGGACTTATTGATCGCTTTTTATTCATTTTTAAATGATATAAAAAGTGACCAAAAATGCACTATTTTGGACTTTGGAATTTTTTTGCGCGCACGCCATTGACCGAGCGGTTTAATTAATGATATATTTTTATAATTCGGACATTTCCGCACGCGGTGATACCACATATGTTTATTTTTATTTTTATTTACACTGTGTTTTTTTTTTTATTGGAAAAGGGGGGTGATTCAAACTTTTAATAGGGGAGGAGTTAAATGATCTTTATTCACTTTTTTTTTTCACTTTTTTTTTTGCAGTGTTATAGGTCCCATAGGGACCTATAACACTGCACACACTGATCTTCTATGTTGATCACTGGTTTCTCATAAGAAACCAGTGATCAACGATTCTGCCGCATGACTGCTCATGCCTGGATCTCAGGCACTGAGCAGTCATTCGGCGATCGGACAGCGAGGAGGCAGGAAGGGGCCCTACCGCTGTCCTGCCAGCTGTTCGGGATGCCGCGATTAGCCGCGGCTATCCCGAACAGCTCGGCTGAGCTAGTCGGGAACTTTCACTTTCACTTTTAGCCGCGCGGCTCAGCTCTGAGCGCGCGGCTAAAGGGTTAATAGCGTGCGGCGCCGCGATCGGCGCTGCGCGCTATTAGAGGCGGGTCCTGGCTTCACTATGACGCGGGGCCCGCCGTGATATGACGCGGGGTTACTGTGTAACCCCGCGTTATAGCAGAAGAGCAGGACCAAGGACGTACCGGTACGTCCTTGGTCCTTAAGGGGTTAAACCAGACGAGTCAGTGTAGTGTATCAGAGATGCTCTGCCTGAAACAACAGAATCATTTATTTGGAAGAAAAAAGAATCACAACTTTTCTGACTGTGGTACCAGCATGTATGGTACAGTTAAAGGAGTTCTCCAACTGAAATCTTTTATCCCCCGCTGTGCCCGGGCTGTAAAACTATACATAATAAACTTTCACTTACCTGCCTACGATCCCCCGTTGTTCCGATATCGTCGTCCCGTTCTCCGGTCCCAGTCTCTTCCACTTCCTGCGGGTTGGTGACTTCACTCTGCGCTCAGCCTATCAGTGGCCGCGACGGGACATTGCTGCGGCTGCTGATAGGCTGAGCGCAGAGTGAAGTCACCGACCCGCAGGAAGTGGAAGAGACCGGGACCGGAGAACGGGACGGCGATATCGGAGCAACGGGGGATCGTAGGCAGGTAAGTGAAAGTTTATTATGAATAGTTTTACATCCCGGGCACAGCAGGGGTTAAAAGTTTTAGCTTAAAGAACTCCTTTAACATAATGAAACTTGTGGAACATACTAACAAATTTTATATAGTATGAGTGTGTATGGGGTTGAAGTGAATAACTTATTGATCTTGTCCCCTTGTTGGCATCTGTCAAGGGGTGTGATATGTTAGAGAGCAAATGAATAGTCAGTTCTTTAAACTGTTGTATGGAAAGCAGAAAAATGGGCACTGTAAGGACCTGAGTGACTTTAACAAGGACCAAATTGTGATCGCTGAAAGATTGGGTCACAACATCTTCAAAATGGCAGGTCTTCCAGTATGCAGTGGGTAGTAGCTACCAAAAATGGTCAAAAGAAGGACAGCCATAAACTGGTAACTGGTCATGGGCACCCAAGGCTTACAAAGCTGCATAGGCTATCCTGTCTGGTCTAGTTGCACAGAAGAGCTATTGTAACATACATTTCTGAAAACATAAATGCTGGCTATAATAGAAAAGTGTCGAAATACACATAGGGGGAGATTTATCAAAACCTGTCCAGCAACCAATCAGATGCCACTCTGTGAAACTTCAAAACTGTTTGAAAAAACAGTTCAAAAACTGTTTTAGGAACAAGGAGTACAAGGTGTTGACTTGGAGAGCCCACCTCACAAGTTACAGGACCTAAAAGGATCTGATGGTAGTAAATTGGAGCCAGACACCACAGGAAACCTTCAGAGGTCTGGGGAAAAACAGTCTAAAATGGACAACTCTATTGAATTGCTCTATATTGGAGATAAGTGCTTGATATCCCAGGTAGGACTGACCATGTGCAGCTGTATAGCCAGTTTTATAAGGTTACAGATTGTTTAAAAAGTTACAGATGATACTTTATTGTAAAAACATATTATGTTGTCTATAGCCCCATGTTCTATCAGTAAAAGGTACCTTTACAGTAGTTCCTTGTATTACTGGCACTAAACATATCGTCCCCTGACACCTGCTGTATATTAAGTAATTCTCATCTGTAGTAAGAAGAATTTAAGTGGCATGCTGCCCATGTTGGCATTCATATTTAGTATAAATGTATTTTCCTGGGTGCTGAGTTGAAGGACATATGGCTGAGTATACTGCCCTCTGTCATATGGCTGGGTTTCTGTGACCCAGTAAAAGTATGAGGGTATATCTGTCTGGAGTGGGCAGCAGTGCCTTGTATGTTCCTCTGGCACAATAGGTCAGTGCACCCTTCTTCTCTCTGTTCCAGCCTTGTTGTGTTTTTAGCTCTGTACAGTCCTCTTCCTCCTGCACACTTCAGCTGTTCTCTATCAGTATTTCTCAGGCTTGTCTATCTCTAATGTTAACTCTTTATCACTGTTCTTGTGTTGCTTGCCTCTCATGTTCTTATTTCCTCCTTGCTCTGTATCTTCACCATCTCAGCAAGTCCAATCTTCCCTCCTCATCACACTATATTTCCCTGCACTTCATATCTCTATTATTCCCTTCCCCCTCTCCTGTCTTCCATCTGTCTCTCCCCCTTCATCTCCTCCTTTCTTCCTCCCACCCCTGCTGTTGTTTTCTCTTCACAGTTAATCCCTCATATATCTTTTTTTCCTCTCCCCAATTTTTCCCACTCTTTCCTTCCTCCCTGTCTTAGGGACATACCAGACTTTCCTCCACCCCCTGCCTTTTTCCTGTTTGCCATGATCAGTCTCTCCCTTTCCCCATTTCTTGACTGTGGCTCCTCTTATCTTTGTAAAGCACACTCTTTCCTTGTCTCCTTATTTCTTTCATTTGTTTCTCCCCTCCCTGCCCCCCCTTCCTTTTCGCGGCTCCTCATGTCCCTTCTCTATCTTACTGCTCACATCTGATTCTCCTAACCTGCCTGTCCTATTCTCCCTTGCACTGCAGTTCTCTGATTTTCTTTATGCCCGATCTGTATTTTTTCATGTCTTTTTCTGCCTCCTGGTGTTCTGTACTAGACTGACCAGCCTACACTCCACATCCTAAAGCCTATATTCCACCTAAGAAAACACACATCTCCTTCTTTTTTATCATGTGTCTATGATTATTTTCCATCTTTCTATTTACATTTATGCTGTTTGTATGACAAACCCCTGTCTCTGTGTTCATGTCCATCATCATCCTCCTCCTCCTCTCTTACATTCCTCACAGTGACTTCCTATCTTACCTCTCCTATCATTCTGTCTTTCTTTTCTCCTTGTCTTTTTGAGTCTACCCCCTTCCCCCATTTGTACTTTATAGCCCCTATTATGCTATTCCTTTTCATCTCCTACTTTTCTTATCTACCTCCTGAATTTCTTATCTGTTTTTTTAACATTCTCGTGTACCTCAGTTGCTGCCCCCTCTTCTAGATTTCTGTCTCCTAGGTATTTAATTTTTTCCATTCTCTCTTCTTCTTTGCTCCACCTGCCCTCTCCCCTCCCCATTCTTCTTACATGTCCATCCTCTCTTGCTTTCCATTTATTTCTTCATCTTTGTGATTTTTTTTCCATTGGTCTTTTTCTTTTTTCCATCTCTGCACACTTATCATCTCTCACTCGGCATCCCCTCCCGTTGCTTACTTCTCTCACCCCCCCCCCTGCACTTTTCACAGTCAGTCTTTTTCCACCTCTCTCCCCCTCCCGTCCTTTTTACCTCTGCTGCCTTCTCTCATCACATCTTCCTGTTGTCCCTCCACTGCTCCTCTCTGTCTGCTTCTTATCTTCCCCATCTTTCTTCCTCTTTCTCTTACAATACAGCTCCTTCTCTACTTCTTCCTCTCTTCTCTACTTCTCCATCCTCTTTCTCTTGTTTATCTAACTCTTGTTACATTGTGGTAAAGAGTTATTTTACATATTCTGTCGTGTCTGCCGAACACATCTTATTTTGCCTTCTATCTTCATTAAAGTTATTGCATATTTATTATCTACCGTCCTTGCACATTCCGCTTATCTTCTATGCAGCATATGCGTCTATGCATTCCGTGTATGTTGGCTTTGTTTTCAACTCTCTTCTGTAGCTTATAGTTGTGGAAATTAAAGTTATTTGGTAGAATGAAGGGATGAGTCATGTAGCATGGCTGATCAGTTGAATCTGTTGTAAGAACATTCAATAATGGCAGCATGGTAGGAGCATTAGCCTTACGTGCAACATAGTTTAGCTTACTGACAGAGTAATATGCATTTGTCTTTACAAAATCTCCTAATAAATTGAATAAAAGTATAGTTTTTGACTATAAGATGAGAAGCTGATCCATTTCTAACCAATCTACTAGTCACTATCTGCTTTAATGTGTCCCATTGGTTAACCAGTTGACACAGCCTTTTACATTCTTTGTTGGCTGCACATCGCTCTATGTTAACAAAAGGCTCCATTCACTGCGTGCTACAGACACCCTGGCTCATATAGCACCTCACATATCAGATTTTGATGGATTATCCTTAGGATAGGCAATCAATACAAAAAAAAAATCCCACATTTTTTTCTGTATTGTGGTAAATTTACCCCTAATAACCTACAAAGAGTTAGGGCCTTTATACATGGACCATAGGGTGCAGGATAATGATCATCAATCTTGCTAGCATCAGTGGTAGTTAGCGAAGCCTTTACAAGGCATGATCAACCATGCAACACTTAGAAATGCAACATTATGCTATTTTCCACAATACCAAGAAGTTTTAGATATGAAAATACCGTAAATGTGGGAATTAAATGGGTTTTCTCTGACTTTTTTTTTATATTTATGGCCTCTACTCAAGATCATCAATATCTGATGGGTAAGCTGCTGTGAACTGTGGTGCCTGTATATCCATAAATAGTGAATGGGAGCTGAACTGCAGTATCCAGCCACTACACAAACTAGCAGTGAACCCATTGACTTTTATGGACTGAATGTTGTTTACTAGGGACTTTTTTTTTTAGCAAATGTACTGAATATAGTGAGTATGGCATATTGCTAGGATATGCTATCACTATCTGATCGTGGGGTTACCTTAATTCCCAATGATTCTGATAAATTGGCTATGCTCCAGTTCCCTGCACACCATGTGACTGAGAGGGCTGGTGTGTAATGAAATACTGTGGACCCTTTGTCTCTGGACAGTAAGGGTCCCAGTAGTTGAACCTCCGCTGACCAGGATGTGAGGGCATATGCTAGGTAAGACAACGATGACTTGCCTCCCTTGTTGACACAGATTCTTACAGAGTGACTGTTTTTGTTGTCCATTGTACAAACCAATGTTTAGCCTACCAGTCTTAGAGGCAGGTTCCCCCCTACTTCAGTCTCATTATGTCCAATTTTATATTATCTGTTCATTGTACAATATCTTGATACCAAGTTTACAAATGTTGAAAAGTATTTTTAAGAGTCTTCAGCAAAGCAATTTATATTTTATGTTTGGGGATGGGAATACTTCCGATTGTATTGCTATTCTCTCAGTTTACAGAAGTGAGCCATGCATGGTCCATTCAAGCAGATAAAGCAAACACACAAGGGAGAGAATGGCAGGGAATAAGCAAGCCCATACTTGCTCATATACTGCATCCAGCAGTGGAAAACTGACTGCATTACAATTTATGGACTCCAAACGGTCCTTATGTCCAATGCCATTATCAAGAGAAATATTTTTGACAGAACAGAAGATCGGGCATAGAACTGTTTCTATGTAAATTAAATTATGCTTTATTCTTTTAAAAGGCCAGCATTATGAGAAAGAATCCAAGGCTAATTTCACCAGGCCATAATAGAGACACAATTTAATGTTACAGCCAAAACACAGATTTTATTTAATCAGACTCTGATCACCATAGGATGTTGTGGTTCAGTAGAAACATTGGAGGTATATGTGTTGAGGCCATGATACAAATGCTAAAAATGCAGCTATGTTAGAGTGACCATTAACTGTTATTAAAAAAATGGACACGAAATAAAATGTGTGTAAAAATCTAACATCTCATACTCTCATACATGTCTCTCCTTTGTCTCTTGTGGTGTCTTGCTCTCCCTCCGACTCCCTTCCCCTCCTCTCTTTCTCTTTCTTTTCTTTTCTCTTGTCTTTCCTGTCCTCCCTCCCTATGTGACAGTGTCCCTTGTTTCTGCAGCTGTCTCCTCCTCTGTCTGACTTTTTTTTTCTTTGTCTGTCTCCTATACCCTCTTACTATTTAACCCTTACTTTTCTCTTACCTTGCATGACATGACTTGTAGTCAGGAGATAAGCCTGTTATTTGCCATTTATTATGTTAGAATATCCATTGTATCCTAGCATTCAATGAGTTTGTTGTTATTGTGGTTATATTTTCTTGTGCCCACTACTTAAGCATTACCTGTTGACAGAACTAAAGGTACTCTTACATATTAGGTTAAAGTTGATAAAAATAGTTTGGTGAAATGGAACATTTTAGCCAACCGAAGACCGTAAAGTCAACTGTGTATGAAATTTTTATCCACAAAGGATCTTTCCATGAAAGATCATTCTTAGTAATATGAATACTATATAGTTCACAACTCCTGTTTGGTTATTTTGTCGGGTAAACAGGATTGGCCCTCCAGGTTTCCTACTTTCTTAAAGGAGCTTTGCTAAATAATTATAAAATCTCTAATTTTTGGGAGTAAACAAGTGCCTGATAGACTCTTTAAGAATAATGACTTTGCTTTTCCTACATAAAAGGAGATGGAGTTGATGGATTAAAGAGGGATATGACGTGGATATATGAACATCAAAGGGAAACTAATATAGTGTTTAGGCTGGAGGAGTGTCATGCAGCTTCTTTGTCAGACAGCAGGCAGCCTACTTTCTATCAAACTGTAGTTTGTGTTCTAATCCCAGGTTACTCTGATTAGCCAAAGCATTAAAACACCTGCCTAATATTGTGCAGGTCCTCCATGTGCCACTAAAACAATTGTGAATGTCAAGTCATGGGCTCCACCAGACCTTCTGAAGTTTTCCTGCAGTGTCTGGCACTATGATGCAGACACATTAACATGTGGTATGTGTCAAAGTAGCATTTATATGAATGCCAGGACCCGAACATTTCTGGCAGTACATTGTCTAGATCACCACCCTCCAAGGACTCACTTGTCCTATAGTTCACACTGGTTCTATCTCTTTTTCAAAAGTACTTGAAGGACTCCCAGACTGTGAGAAGTAAGTTTCTCTGGTCTGATGTAACCAAGATTTAACTATTTGTGTCAGTTCTAAGTATCATGTCTGGAGGAAACTAGGCACTGCTAATCACCTGCCCAATACCATCCCTACAGTGAAGCATGATGGTGTCAGCATCATCCTGTGGAGGAATTTTCAAGCAACTTGGACAAAGCTCAATGGTGAAAAGTACCTAGAAATTCTTAATAAAAACCTGATCCAGAGTGCTCTTGACCTCAGAGTGGGCCGATAATCATCTTCCAACAAGACAGTGATCCAAAGCTTACATAGAGGGCTTAGGGACAACACAGAGGTGGCTTAGGAAAAGTCTAGGAATGTCCTTAAAGGGAATCTATCAATGAGATTTTACCATATATAACACATGGCAAGGCGTTATATATGGTAGAAACAACTCTTGAGGATGGTGAAGAAGATGATTTTGCCAGCAGGGAAGGTGAGGATATGAAGTTAAAAAGTCTCCACTGTAAGTAGTACCCTGGGCGAGGAAATATACTCACCTAGTCCCACCTTCTCTGGCCCCCTCAGTATGATTGACAGCCCCCGTCACCACTCTCCAGATGGAGCAGAGCAATGACGCTGGCCATGCTCTGACTGTCAATCATGCTAAAGGGTGCGTGATTACAGCGCAGCAGACGGAACTATGTACATATAGCTCCCGCCCAGCAGGCTACTTATGGAGCCCGACTGGGGAGACTTTCTAACTTTATATCCTCACCATCTCTGTGGGCAAGAAAATCTTCCGGGGGTGGTGAGGAAGAAGATTTTACCATATATATATTGCCTTGCCCTGTATTTTTTATGGTAAAATCTCATGGCAGATTCCCTTTAAGTGTCTCAGCCAAAGCCCTGACTTAGTACCCCATAGTGACAGAGATGTTTGATTTGGGTTTAAGCTCAGAATGATGGGAGAAAACTTGATTTTTTATTTTAACACACGATCACCACATAACAAAATGTGAAAGGGTATGAAGATATTCCAAATGCATTGTAGATGTGTATGATGGGAAAAAAGTGACCGTATTATGCTTGCTTAATCTGTACAACACAAGAGACCATACAGACCTGAGCATGTGGAATCCTTTTCATATGTTAGTGTAATTCTTCTGGCGCTTGTATCAATGGCTGTGCTATTGTATAGAACCCAGTATAATGGTAAATGTACAACCTCAGACAAAAGACCTTATCAGAAATGTAGTCTTTGTGAAGAAGTAATCTCATTACTGTAATTCAGACCAGGGAGGACTTGACAGTTGTATGCGGATCACAAAAGATGGAACAATCTGTAAATCCCCATACTTCTCACCTAGTGACTAACAGCACAATGCCCAGGGAATAAGCATCTGCTGAGTTTAGATTCCATTTTCTCAGCCATGCTTCTGATCATATTTTATCAGTGCATATTCCTGGTGACCTGACCTTCTATAGCAGAACCAGTGTCTGTACTCGCAGAGTAGGTTATATGCACACTATCGTCTGCCTTTGCACCTAGCTCAAGTTGCATGACTGATCTGTGAACTGATTAAACTTTTATGAAGTCCCTGATCAGCCGTCTTCTCTCTCGCTATCTCTCAGGGGCGTACTTTACATAGTTAAACATTAACCACCCACTTTTTTTAACCACTGTGTCAGAACATGCTACAGGGAGACAACATGTTCTCTGGTATAAATAATTATCATATTACCTTCTTACCTACAATTATACATTTACTTGCCTAGAAATCTTCACCCAAGTTGTGCGGTATTGTCGCTGAGATTTCAATGTCATCAGTTGTTGTTGTTATGGAATGGCCTGAACATATTCTGACCAATACTAAGCAAACCGCCAAATAAATAAATAAATAAAAACTATTTACTCCTTGGAGAATCATTATAATAGGGACATTTTGTCTTTTTCAGATGTTCGGTACAATAAGGGGTTAAAGGAAATGTGACATAAAAAAATGACCTATTGTTACTGTTTAACCCCTTAAGGATGCAGGACGTAAATGTACGTCCTGGTGCGGTGGTACTTAACGCACCAGGACGTACATTTACGTCCTGTGCATAACCGCGGGCATCGGAGCGATGCCCGTGTCATGCGCGGCTGATCCCGGCTGCTGATCGCAGCCAGGGACCCGCCGGCAATGGCCGACGCCCGCGATTTCGAGGGCGTCCGCCATTAACCCCTCAGGTGCCGGGATCAATACAGATCCAGGCATCTGCGGCAGTGCGCGATTTGAATGAATGATCGGATCGCCCGCAGCGCTGCTTCGGGGATCCGATCATTCAGAACGCCGCACGGAGGTCCCCTCACCTTCCTCCGTCCGGCTCCCGGCGTCTCCTGCTCTGGTCTGAGATCGAGCAGACCAGAGCAGAAGATCGCCGATAACACTGATCTGTTCTATGTCCTATACATAGAACAGATCAGTATTAGCAATCATGGTATTGCTATGAATAGTCCCCTATGGGGACTATTCAAGTGTAAAAAAAAAAATGTAAAAGTAAAAGTAAAAAAAAAGTGAAAAATCCCCTCCCCCAATAAAAAAGTAAAACGTCCGTTTTTTCCTATTATACCCCCAAAAAGCGTAAAAAAATCATTTTATAGACATATTTGGTATCGCCGCGTGCGTAAATGTCCGAACTATTAAAATACAATGTTAATGATCCCGTACGGTGAACGGCGTGAACGAAAAAAAAAAAAAAAAAAAGGTCCAAAATTGCTACTTTTTTAATACATTTTATTAAAAAAAAAATTATCAAAAATGTATTAAAAGTTTTTTATATGCAAATGTGGTATCATAAAAAAGTACAGATCATGGCGCAAAAAATGAGCCCCCATACCGCTGCTTATATGGAAAAATAAAAAAGTTAGAGGTCATCAAAATAAAGGGATTCTAAACGTACTAATTTGGTTTAAAAGTTTGTGATTTTTTTTAAGCGCAACAATAATAGAAAAGTACGTAATAATGGGTATCATTTTAATCGTATTGACCCTCAGAATAAAGAACACACGTCATTTTTACCATAAATTGTACGGTGTGAAAACGAAACCTTCCAAAATTAGCAAAATTGCGTTTTTCGTTTTAATTTCCCCACAAAAATAGTGTTTTTTTGTTGCGCCATACATTATATGATATAATGAGTTATGTCATTACAAAGGACAACTGGTCGCGCAAAAAACAAGCCCTCATACTAGTCTGTGGATGAAAATATAAAAGAGCTATGATTTTTAGAAGGCGAGGAGGCGAGTCCTTAAGGCCAAAATGGGCTGAGTCCTTAAGGGGTTAAATCAGGTTTTTATGTTGACCATATTTTTGAAAATGTTTCTAAATGTTTTTTCTAACTTTCCACTTTACTATTTATATTATACAATAACCATAAAATCTTGCAGTTTCCATTCCGGTCTCTAGGCCTAAAACTAAACTGAGAATTTGTGTTCTGTAAATAGGATTTCCCAGTAATGCCCTTCTTCTAAGCACAGAAGGGTGACATTATTATACAGATAACACTGGATCCACCACCATTCCCACCATTAGCATCCCCCTCCCTGTACAATGATGTATGGAAAGCTTATATATGTTAAGAAGCATCTCCAATTCATATGAATGGTGCAAGTCCATGTTCATTGATGTGTATGTCTATAGGTTCTGCCATAAAGCATATCTCTAAGTGCTGTTAAAAACAACTTAGGCAAGATGGCAGCTCCCATAATGCACAAAAATTAAATAAAACTGCAATCAGAAAATAGGAACAGATTAGAAAGAAATAACCTAGAAAGGTTATCTTGGTTATACATTACCTTTTGAGCTCATTCTTTTCCAGATTCAGTTCACTACTATATATCATTACAATTCTAAGATGTTTTGTAACAACACAGTATGAGAAACTGGCATACTTGAGTTAGAAAAATAGTTTTCCGTGTTGACCCTACTTTCTCCATAGCCTGTGTATGGTATCGCACATAGTCCAAGAACGGAATTCTTAAATCTCCCACTACTGATCCATTTGTTGTCTATAGTACATCTGTAGATATCAAAGTACTGTCTTGGGTAGTCCTGTGGAATACTCATTGCAAGTAAAGGTTGTTTTTAAACCTTTATTAAAGTCAATCCAGGTCTAAGTACAGTCCATTGTATTAGATCTCTCATGTTACAAACCCTGCATCACAGGACTGGTACAATCTAATTTTCCAGTAACATTTATCAGTCGAGGCCTGAGGTATTTGCTTTGCAGCACCAAATTAGTAATTTTCTGGTTAGAAATTTCAGTATGGATAGTGAAGATGAACACAAAATCTAAGTATCTCTGATCTTTCTATTCCCTTAACCACTATTGTAGGAATCATTGTCATCTTCCCACTTTTGCCCTGCAGCCCACAGCAAACAGGTGCAGGGAGGAGTAATAGTGAATATGGTCACAAATAAGGAAGGGTTCCCTAATTTTTACTACTTTGATGACAGTTTTGTGAAATGTGGCTAGAACAGATACACTATGACTAAAATTGTATGTAATTTTTTAGTATCTCAAATGGATGACACAACCCCACTTTCTGCCATGTCCTACTAACATCTAAGGCATGTCACTGGTCCCTTGGAAATATGTTATCTGGGGATCATGCCTGGAATACCGCATCTCTTCCTTGTGCATCCCTTTTCCATTAGAGCAGCCTTCGTATTCAGAGTTCAGTAGTGTTTGCTTACAATTAAAGCAGCTGGTAATATTCCTGTCCTGACTCATTGAAAAAGAATATGAGCTAGAATTACTGTATAGAGGACTATGCATTTACCCATCTGTCATTTTCTCTGGGAAAGAGAAAATGCTGCAGCTCTTTAATATAGGAAATAAAATGTCTACTCCCAGGAAGAGAAGGGAGGACTTCATATTACCACAAGCAGTAATGTTCCAGAAATCCCTCCCAGAGAATTTGAAATACCACTTCTGCATTTAAAGGATTCAGGTCAAGTTTTTCATTTTTAGTAATCCATTTTAAGCTTTACTGAAAAAAAAAAAAAAATAATAATAATATATATATATATTTATTTATTATATATTTTTTTTCTATTTACAGGGTAGCTCCATAAATTATAAACAGATTGTTTTAGGGCAGGCAACCTCTTTAAGAAGGACCTTACATGGGAACAGTTTTAAAAAACCCGTCTGATGAAGGACCGTTGTATGAAACCTATATATACCTAAACAGATTGTTTGTTTGTTTTGTCTTTTGCCCGATGTCATTAATCATGATTGGCCAATTTGAACAACTATTAACGGCCAGTATGGACTAAAATGTATGTGTATGGCTTTATCTGTGAAATGATTGTTCATAAGACAATAGTTTGTTTAACGGTTGGTCAACTTACTTTTATCTAATATTTATGGCCACCTTAAAATGTACAGATCTAGATCAAAATATTTTAAATTTGACTTGTCTAGATGATTGTATTTTTCAGTTCTTTGAATTATACAATAAAATCTGTTCTTTCTCCATAGGGAGAGCCTGCCATTCTGATGGTATGTAACATGGATCGGTTCACTGACTTTGGCACACAGACTGATACGGTGGTGGTGCTGTCTCTAGCACAGGCAGCTGTCTTGGGCCTGGTGTCAGACAACGAACTTTTTGGAGCCACGATCAGCCCTAGTGGATTCTTCCCTGCCTCTAGGAGCAACTTTTCAGATAATGGACCTATTGAGGCAGAGCAGCCAGAAGGTGACAACTACCTAAACACTGGGGGAAAGGTTGCAGCTGAACCACTAGAAGATGAAGCCTTAGATTCAGAAAAACATCCAAAACGGAAGAAACGTCTACCAGTCAAAGTGGTTCCTAAAATAAAATGTGAAAAACCTGAAGAAGAAATAGATGCAGGAGAGATCTGCCAGGTCACTATAGGAGCCAAAACTGAAGAAGGTGAAAATGAAGACTTAGTTTCACAAGATACTCAGGAGCAAACAATTGACAACACTGTACAAAGCAGTTCTATGAAAATGATTGATCTCAGTACATTTCATAGAAAGCCAAAGAGGTTTCGTCACTTTAGAGAGAGACTACGTCATGATGTGGATACGGACTATCGACGTGTATTACATCACCCCATACAAAACACTTACCCTCTCCCACCCATGCCAATGATCACTGGGAACTCCAGCATGGAGAGTATGCAAAGGCAGTGTAGTTTTGGTCCTAGTTTAGTGCAGCCTAGTGACACTAGAAATCCAATGGTTGGATCACCCAAAACAGAGGAAAATGTGCAAAGCTTTATTTGGCCTGAACCCAATGAACATGAAACAGATACAGCTGAAACAATTGAACGCAACAAAAAAGCTCAGTTGGATAGGCTGGATATAAATGTACAGATTGATGATTCTTACCTGGTGGAGGCTGGTGATCGACAGAAACGGTGGCAGTGCCGAATGTGTGAGAAATCCTATACCTCAAAGTACAACTTAGTCACACACATTCTGGGGCACAGCGGTATCAAACCCCATTCGTGCCCACACTGCAACAAACTTTTCAAACAGCCAAGTCATTTACAGACTCATCTCCTGACACACCAAGGGACAAGACCGCACAAGTGTGAGGTGTGCAACAAAGCCTTTACACAGACCAGCCACCTGAAGAGACATATGTTACTTCACACAGATATCAAACCCTACAGTTGCCGCTTCTGTGGTCGGGGATTTGCTTACCCCAGTGAACTCAAAGCCCATGAAGTCAAGCATGAAAATGGCCGTTGCCATGTCTGTGTTGAATGTGGACTGGACTTTGCTACATTAACACAGCTGAAGCGTCACATTTCCTCACACCAAGGTCCCACAATGTACCAGTGTATGGAGTGCAACAAGTCCTTCCATTATCGCAGCCAGCTACAAAACCATATGCTGAAGCATCAGAATGTTCGACCATTTGTCTGTAAAGAATGTGGCATGGAGTTTAGCCAAATCCATCATCTCAAACAGCACTCACTTACACATAAGGTATTTAGGTCAAACCCCCACATTACTATATATATTCATATATTCACACATAGTATTCGGTCAGTGTGGTCAGTATTTTTTGCCAAAACCAGGAAAAGGACAAACAAAAAGTGACATAATGGATAGATTTGCAGATTTTACCCTGGTGTGCACCCACTCCTGAGTTTGGCAAAAAATACTAACCAGACGGAAGCAAATCTACAGTATTGCAGTCCGAAACTGAATCTGATGGCTCGTCTGTCGAAATTTGTCTGTCAAAAAGTAGTTCCCACTCCAAGTAGTAAGGTACAGTCATGGCCGTAAAAGTATTTCTCACAGAAAAGAGTTGCAGTAACACATGTTTTGCTATACACATGTTTGTTCCCTTTGTGTTTATTGGAACTAAACCAAAAAGGGAGGAAAAAAAGCAAATTGGACATAATGTCACATCAAACTCCAAAAATGGGCTGGACAAAATTATTGGCACCCTTTACTTAACCACTTAAGGACCCGGGGTTTTTCCGTTTTTGCATTTTCGTTTTTTCCTCCTTACATTTAAAAAATCATAACTCTTTCAATCTTTCACCTAAAAATCCATATGATGGCTTATTTTTTGCGCCACCAATTCTACTTTGTAAAGACGTCAGTCATTTTACCCAAAAATCTACGTCGAAACGGAAAAAAAAATCAATGTGAGAAAAATTGAAAAAAAAAAACGCCATTTTGTAACTTTTGGGGGCTTCAGTTTCTGCATAGTATATTTTTCGGTAAAAATGACACCTTCTTTTTATTCTGTAGGTCCATACGGTTAAAATGATACCCTACTTATGTAGGTTTGATTTTGTCGTACTTCTGGAAAAAATCAAAACTACATGCAGGAAAATTTATACGTTTAAAATTGTCATCTTCTGACCCCTATAACTTTTTTTATTTTTCCGCGTATGGGGCGGTATGAGGGCTAATTTGTTGTGCCGTGATCCGTACCATTTTTGCATTGATGGAACTTATTGATCGCTTTTTATTCATTTTTTTCATGATATAAAAAGTGACCAAAAATGCACTATTTTGAACTTTGGAATTTTTTTGCGCGCACGCCATTGACCGTGCGGTTTAATTAATTATATATTTTTCTAATTCGGACATTTCCGCACGCGGCGATACCACATATGTTTTTTTTTATGGGAAAAGGGGGGTGATTCAAACTTTTAATAGGGGAGGGGTTAAATGATCTTTATTCCCTTTTTTTTTTTTCACTTTTTTTTTGCAGTGTTATAGCTCCCATAGGGACCTATAACACTGCACACACTGATCTTCTATGTTGATCACTGGTTTCTCATAAGAAACCAGTGATCAATGATTCTGCCGCATGACTGCTCATGCCTGGATCTCAGGCACTGAGCAGTCATTCGGCGATCGGACAGCGAGGAGGCAGGTAGGGACCATCCAGCTGTCCTGTAAGCTGTTCGGGATGCCGCGATTTCACTGCGGCTATCCCGAACAGCTCCCTGAGCTAACCGGCATGGTTTCACTTTCATTTTAGACGCAGCGTTCAACTTTGAACGCCGCATCCAAAGGGTTAATAGCGCGCGGAAGCACGATCAATGCCACGTGCTATTAGCCACGGGTCCCGGCCGTTGTTAGAGGCCGGGCCCGACCCGCGTTATAGATGGGGAGCCTGCGTTATAGATGGCCCCGCGTTATAGATCGGGAGCGGACTCAGGGCGTACAGGTACTTAACAGGTTAATATTTGGTTGCACACCCTTTGGAACAAATTGCTGAAATCAGTCGCTTCCTATAACCATCAATAAGCTTCTTACACCTCTCAGCCGGAATGTTGTACCACTCTTCCTTTGCAAACTGTTCCAGGTCTCTCTTATTGGAAGGGCGCCTTTTCCCAACAGCAATTTTAAGATCTCTCCACAGGTTCAATGGGATTTAGATCTGGACTCATTGCTGGCCACTTGCCATCCATTTCTGGGTGCTTTTTGAAGTATTTTTGGGGTCATTGTCCTGCTGGAAGACCCACGATCTGGAACGCAAACCCAGCTTTCTGACACTGGGCTGTACAATGCGACCCAAAATCCATTGGTAATCCCTAGATTTCATGATGCCTTGTACACATTCAAGGCACCCAGTGCCAGAGGCAGCATAACGACCCCAAAACATCATTGAACCTCCACCTTATTCCTTTAAATATTTTGCTTTTTTATGTCTCTGGGTCAGCAGTGGGGTCCTCCTGGGTCTCCTGCCATAGTGTTTAATTTCATTTAAATGTCGAAGGATAGTTCACGCTGACACTGATGCTTCCTGAGCCTGCAGGACAGCTTGAATATCTTTGGAACTAGTTTGGGGCTGCTTATCCACCATTCGGACTATCCTGTGTTAACACCTTTCATCAATTTTTCTCTTCCGTCCACGCCCAGTTAGATTAGCTACAGGGTTGCAAACTTCTTGATATTGTTGTGCACCCTGGACAAAGGCAAATCTAGATCTCTGGAGATGGATTTGTAACCTTGAGATTGTTGATATTTTTCAACAATTTTGGTTCTCAAGTCCTCAGACAGTTCTCTTCTCCTCTTTCTCTCCTTTTTATCTGCTTTTAGGTGTGATTTTTATATTCCCCACACCTGTTACTTGCCCTGATGAGTTTAAAGGATCATCACATGCTTGAAACAATCTTATTTTTCCACAATTTTGAAAGGGTGCCAATAATTTTTTCCAGACCATTTTTGGAGTTTTGTGTGACATTATGTCCAATTTGCTTTTTTTTCCTCCCTTTTTTGGTTTTGTTCCAATACACACAAAGGGAATAAACATGTGTATAGCAAAACAATTACTGTTACTGCAATCCTTTTCTGTGAAAAATACTTCATTTTCTTGAAAAATTGTAGGGGTGCCAACATTTACGGCCATGACTGTATGTGCACAAAGCAATCTGGGCACGTTAAAAGCGGAACTACTTTTTTGAAGAATAGGCATCAGATTTGGTTTCTAATGCTGGCTAAAAACATTAACCAAATGCTGACCAAATTTCTATTTGTGAACATAGTGTAATAGTGCATTTAAGTTATTTTCTGTTCACATAATGAGCACTAAATGTACCAGGGCATTCACCTGGCAGAGGAGCAGAATCCTATTGAAAACAATGAGACTCTGCTGCAAGGGTAATTACACCAGCGGTATGTCCTCAGAATGGACGAGCCCTCATTGGGAATTGGTATTTGTATGTAAATGTATGTTGGCTAGCATCAGAGCTGTAAGTCTGTTTTCTTTTTTACATGTGTTCAGTTTTTGCTCTCTTTGGTGCTGAGGTTTTCAGTCTTCCTTGCTTTCTGGCTCCCTCTAGTGTCTTTTAGGGGGTAAAGCACAGACAATATTTGTGTCCAGGAGAAGGTAGATTGGGAGCAACTGCACTGTAACATGAGTTTGTAGGTTTGAGTGGGGGTGTACTTTTACTTCCATTTGCACCCCTTCCTTTGTGATACTTACAGCAGTCCATGAGGCATTTATGTGGGCTGCTGAAAAGTAAGAGGAATTATCCTTGTGCCTGCAAACTAACAGGGAGGCATTTATCAAAGGTGGTGTAGGTGAACAATTTTTCTACACCTATAATTTGTATGATGGTAATGTGTATGTGCGCCAATGTGTATGTGGCAGATGATGCCCACATTGGCCCTCATTTACTATTGCAAACCTGACTTGTTTTGTCGGGTTGTGTGCCAGATTCTGAGGCATTGCGCCAGAAATTCTGTCTGCGCCAGAATTAAAAAAAAAACCTGACTAACTCTCCATTTTACTAAGAAAATCCCAAAAGGGGTGTGGCTACCTGGAGAAGGGTGCGTGGTCACCAAACATGGGCGTGTTCCCGACATTTTCACAAACATACAACATATTTACTAAGGTTTCCACAGAAAATGTGGTGGATTTGTGCTGAGGAAAACCCTACAGATCAGAGCATGTGTAAAAAAATAAAAGAAAAAAAAAAAATGATAAAAAAAAAAAGCAAAATGGAGGGAAAGTGGAAAATGGAGGGAAACCTTAGTAAATACCGTGGAAAAAAAATTGTAGGGAATTAAAACCCACAAAGAAACCTACACAACACTCTTAGAAAATCAGAGCCATTGTATTATTTCTGCCGGTGGAGGTTATGTCCATTTTCTACAGTCAGGTTTTTTTTTTGTTTTTTTTTACTGATGCTTTATTGGTCTTTGATGCTTAAACATTGTAGAATTAGTATATGACGCAGTGTTTTTTCTATCATGTATTCAGTGTGTTTCTCAAACTTTTAATCTGTATTCTTGATTTGTTTCAGGGAGTAAAGGAGTTTAAATGTGAGGTATGTGGGCGGGAGTTCACTCTGCATGCCAACATGAAGCGTCACATGCTGATCCATGCCAGTGTTCGCCCATTCCAGTGCCATATCTGCTTTAAGACCTTTGTACAGAAGCAAACGCTGAAGACCCATATGATAGTGCACTCCCCTGTGAAGCCGTTCAAATGCAAGGTACAAGCCAGGCTGAGTAGTGGCCCATTCTAAACCTAGATGTTCTCCCTGTCCAGCAATGGCGCCGCCAATCATCTAAGTGATTAGGGGAATTGCTTTGGTTATTTAATTTCACCTTTTTAAGGATTTCCTTTTCACAGCCAAGAAAGGGGCTTAAAGAGTTGTCTTCCATTCTTAGATTGTCCATGTAGTGGGGGAAAAGGCCTCCTTCTAGGTCTCCACAAAAAGAAATGACCCACGTTGCCCCTGGGATTAGGCTGCGATCATAACAAGTGAAAAATGATACAATTTTGAATATATTGGACATTTGGGCCACCTACCTAAATATTAGAAATCATGAGGGGTAATATTTGTGATGCAAAGAGTGTTTCTTGCGGCAGACAAAGCTTCCATTCATATGATGAAATAAAGGTAGGGATCTTTTCAATAGGGTGGCCAAATGCATTTCCAATCCAAAAGCTTCCCTAAAAGGACATTTCTTCATCCCAACAAACTTTAAATAGAGCCTACTTTGTCCTGGGAATTGGCCTCTGTGGGTTAGAATTTACCCAAGTAGCTCCTCTGCTCTCAGAATGAAGACTGCAGACAGCAAGTGAATACATATATATATATATATATATATATATATATATCACTGAAGGTTCGCTATTTCCAAACATTATGTAACACAATTCGAAAAAAGACCCTGGCTGTGAATGAAGTGTATGGCTTCACTGTTATCTCAGGATGTGCAGATTCATTGTAATGCGTCTCATTATGCTTTCAGTAATATAGACCAGTCCATAGTATCGTATGTAGGACCTGCATTGCATAGCTCATCTATTTCTATTACAATCTTTCCTAGGTGTGCGGCAAATCTTTCAACCGAATGTATAATTTGCTGGGTCACATGCACCTTCATGCAGGATACAAGCCCTTTAAATGCCCATATTGCTCTAGCAAGTTTAACTTGAAAGGCAACCTCAGTCGTCACATGAAGGTCAAACATGGAGTCATGGACATCAGCTTGGAAAACCAAGGTTAGACGCCACATCAGTAAAACTAGTAACTTATAATGCCAACAGACACTTACCATTTCTCATTCCGTTCTCTTTAAGTTTTAAATACATCTGTGTGAAGTACTAGAGAAATAAAACTACAGATCTAATAAGATGTCATCAATCTCGAATTTCTGCTACTGTTATGCAAGGAATTTATGTGACAGTGAGATTTAGGCCTTGATCTTTAGCTTTTGCCTCCATCTTTCTCTTGATCCTTTTATATGATAGTGGAACAGAGGGGGCAGATACTTACACAGAAGTTTGTCATTCTTGCAGAATCTAAATTCAGTGAGCATAGCTGTATTACCAGGTCTGATATAAAAATGTGAACATGGACAACCTAGCCATCCCTGCTCATTCCTGTTCCATCACTAGTATCAATAAGCCACATATTTATAAGGTCTTTAAAAAAGTTAACCAGCCTTATACAATTCATGGCTTACCCATCAATATTGAATCGGAGGGAATCTGCAATTCTTAAAAGGGTTTGTGGCAATTGTGCTGAGGCCTCTTTAAAGGAGTACTCTGTTGCTCAGCGCTTGGCCCAAACTGTTCCAAACGCTGCAGCCGGAGCCGGGAGCTTGTGACGTCATAGCCTCGCCCCCTCATTACGTCCCGCCCTGCCCCCTCAATGCAAGTCTATGGGAGGGGGCGTGACGGCTGGACGCCCCCTCCCATAGACTTGCATTGAGGGGGTGGGGTGTGATGTTATGAGGGGGCGGGGCTATGAAGTCACAAGCTCCCGGCTCCAGCTCTATCGTTCGGAACAGTTTGGGCCAAACGCTGAGCAGCAGAGTACTCCTTTAAGGTTTACCATTGAATTATTGCATTGGTACAAGCTACCGCAGTGTTGCCCGATCAATAGGACAACTAGGCAGTGTCCTGCACAACCACTTCTATAAGATGATGCAGGTACAAGCAGTAAAAAAGCTGCTGACACTGCAAACACCAGATCCAGTATGCCTCAAAATACACAGCAGAAATTTTAGTATACCCTAAATTTTTTGCTCAATTTACTGATTTTGACAGTTTTGTATGTGATAAAGAATCATTCTAAAAGCCAATTGCTTTGAAGAAGTGATGTCCCATTATCCATAGAAGCGCAAAGCTGACTTGTTTGTCTGGATAATGGGCCACACATTTGCTGACATGGTTTTCATGTCTGATGTTTTCTTAGCATGTTTCCTAATCTAATGATTCTTCTACAGACCCAATGATGGATCTTCCTGACCAAGAAGCCAACGATATGGACAGCCAACAAGGAATGGTGGACTTTGAGGAGAACTCATACGGTTATGGAGAAGTGGAAAATCCAACTGAAGATCGGTCAATGGCTGCGCAAACTACAAAAGATATGGTCTATTACAATGTCTTATAGTTAGAAGACAAAGGTTCAAGCCTGAAAGGGAAAATCCTTGAAGTTGGCCTAATTTCTGAAGTCAAGTTTTACTTGTTTCCGTTTGCAGTTAAAACAACTATTTAAGCTTCTTCTTTAACAAATCTACAATGATCAGCGATGGCCTTACCATAGGGAAGCATCAGTGTATATAGGTATATATCAGCTCATGGTTTCTCTAAGTCTGGTTGGATGAAGGAGGAAATAATAGTATTTCAGTTGGCCCTGACCATAAGAAGTTGGACTTTCAGACATCATAGTAGGTCCTTTTATGGACCATGCACAGACTGTATTTCTGTTTTTGTAGCTTGACCACTGGTGTTATACAAACTTTGCTTTAGTCAAGTATACTTTATGTTCCTATGTTTTGCATTAGAAATTAAGTATCTATCATCTGAAATGAAATTTGTCTGGATATCTAGGGATGTTGTCTTTGTTGTCACTACCTTTCATTCATGCTCAAAGCAGATTGTCTTTACACTGAGGGACACTGTATAAAATAGTCCTAGATTCTGTCATAGAGTCTTGGAGATCTGTTGTAGAATGTGTTAAAATGAGGGTCAAAAGCCCAATACAAAGGTTGCTTTGTTGTCCATGTGGCCGTTGGTCCATGCAAAGCTGTCCACTATAAATCCTGGAGGAACTGATTGTATACGTATTCACACTTGATTATTAATATTATTATTATTATTTTTATTTTTTGCAGTGAAAGGAAATAGAGGGGGATATTGGTTTATGTGATATAAGTTGCAGCAACATACGTTGCCTTTCTACCTCTCCTGTTCTCCACCTCTCTTCCTATAAAGACACTGACCGCTACTGATCTGTATATTACACTGTATTCTGTTTTTAGATATAGCATTGAAGACTATTCATTGGCTCAGAAATACTATTTAACTGTCCTACAATCCGTTTGAGATTACTAAGGAACTGTGAGAAAGTCTTGCCTCCCTGGCATATATGTATGTCAGCTATGAACCACTTCTTAGATAGTTTAATGTTTTTTTTCTGTAATTTTTGACATGCTCACGGGGGCCCATCAGTGATTCTAATTCTACGGGCCTTAATGAAAAGAACTTATTTTTAAAATTGACATATTTTATATTCTAAATTATCAATATACAGTATAATTATTTCTCTATGTTCTAGACATAAGGAAAATAAAGTCACTTTTACATTTTCCTGTGTCCATCATATTATTAGTTCCTTTGGCTCCTGCAGAGTCTGCTTGAATGTCAATTTTGGAACATTGTTAACATTATAGTGGGGAAATATAGGATGTGACAATTACAGTACATGTTGTATTGAACATTAGAAATCTTTATGGGACCAATGTCTGTTGTCGTTACTGTAAAGATTGCACTTAATAGATGGCTTGTAATGGACTTTTCATCCACATTGACCAGACTGCTTTGATCCATCTCTCAATCTTCTAGCTGTGGACTGACTAGAAAAGTTGAAGGGAATGTTTAAATCACATTTTTATGTGAAATTTATTTTTCAAGAATTGTTGGTTATGTTTTTTTCTAATTTTCCATTTTACTATGTATATTTTAAAATAATCCTGAAACATTGCAGTTTTCATTCTGACCACTAGGCTTGAAACTAAGCTAACACTTCCTGTTCTGTCTTTGATAAGGAATAGGCCGATGGAAAGTGTTCTGAACAGAATTACAGCCAAAGGTAACACCAGTAGATAGAAAAGAAAATAGGTGAAGCTCGAAGCTCAGCCTCCCCGTCACTGTGGAATTACCTCTTCAAAAGTGACAGAATTCATGTGAATGGGTCAGGTACTGGCTATTGTTGTCTGTGTCCATGGCGTGAAGCATATCACTAAATGCTGTTAAAAACAGCTCTGGCAAGATAGCTGCCCCCATAATAATGTACAAAAAATGAAAAAAATAGATGAAAAGAAAAAAAGTATAAACTGAGTAGAAAAAAAAAATGTGTCAGTATCTGGTTCTGACAGTAAAAAAAGAAATCTAGGCAATGAATTCCCTTTGAGGTTCCTGTTTTTCTTTTTGATTACCATGGAATCCAAAAGAAAAACTTTCTGGGCATTTAAACTGCTTATTGTAAACCCTTCTAACACTGACAGGATACAGCATATGTGGGTATACAGGGAAGCCTCAAATGGAAAATCCTCCTAAGACATTTAACAAAAGCTTAGATCATTTCATGTAATGAAACAGTAATTGTTGACAGTGAAGTTTTAGACCTCAGATCACAATCTGGCTTTAGAAATACATTTAGGGTTGGGTCACATGTGCCTTATTTTGCTGCATATTTTATGCAGCTGATTTTGCTACCCATTGACTTCAATGGGTCGGAAAATATGCAGCAGCAAATATACAGTAGCAGATACTGCACGTGTGACCCTACCCTTAAAGGGCACATTTCCATAGTAAAATAGAGCTTCTGTAGTCATGTAACGTACTTGAGCCATTCATTCTTTCACTATGCTCCTTTACAGATTCCATCAAAACCACCAGACAAATTAACAGCATGCAGTAAATTTCCAGACACCACGCTGCAAACCCGTTTGTTTGAGCTGCTCAGTGTTGATACATCTTTGTATCCTACTTAAGCTATATTAGAGAAAGTAGACAATAGGGGATCCAGCTTCTCAGCAGAAAAAAACTGTTAAACTTCAAGCTTTAATGGAATAATTTAAAACACGGAGAATCCATAGATAAAAACATACACGCCGACGCATTTCTAGCTTAATTCAAGCTCTTAGTCATAGTCAGGCCATGACTAAGCTTGAATTAAGCTCAAAACGCGTCGGCGTGTATGTTTTTATCTATGGATTCTCCGTGTTTTAAATGATTCCATTAAAGCTTGAATTTTAACAGTTTTTTTTCTGCTGAGAAGCTGGATCTCCTATTGTCTACTACTTGATCCATACGGGAAGGCGGCCCACTTCTTCCGAGTTCCAACACTTCAGAACTTAGGCAAATCCATTCACTTTTGGTCTGTATGGTGAGTGAGCTGAGTTGCAATATCCCGTTTTTTGCTTCTATATTAGAGAAACTAGGTGTTTTTCCACACAGCACAATGGTATATTTATTTCATAATGTAAGTCTAATATTTAGATTTATGCACTAAATATTTTGGATTCGTGGATTTTTCCAAAGACAATATATTCTGCAGTTAAATAGAAAAAATATAGAGGAAGCTGTAAAGTTAAAGGGGTATTCCAGGCAAAAACATCTTATCCCAATTTTGGAAACCGCCGGGCTTCCGAGACGGTGACGTGACGTCACGCCACGCCCTCTCCATTCATTTCTATGGGAGGGGGCGTAACGGTCGCAACACCCCCTCCCATAGACATGAATGGAGGGGGCGTGGCGTGACGTCATGTCCCCTTTTCGGAAGCCTGGCGGTTTCCGAAACTGCAGACGCAGCTACGCATAGAATGCGGGCTACTGCAGGGAGATCACGGGGGATCCCAGCGGCGGGCCCCCCGCGATCAGACCTCTTATCCCCTATCCTTTTGATAGGGGATAAGATGTTTTTGCCCAGAATACCCCTTTAAAGTCAACATGGTCCATCGGTTGGCACAAAACCAGGGATTCGCCCCGCCTGTATTTTGTTGTTGTCCCCTCATTAGGCAGTAGAGCTATGGATATTACAATACAGATATGACAAATGTCACCTGGAAAATTGCTAAAAAAAATAAACACTGTTAGAATGCAATAAAAGGATACAATGCAATAAAATGTCTGTCTATATTGCAGGGAAGTTTGCAGTTTAATGGTCCATTCAAGTGTCAAGTAGGTGGGGACTAGAGTCTGATGTGCTGTTCACTCCTCGGCAGACAGGCCAGGCTTGGCTTACACTGCCAGGCCCCAGTCATACCCCACACATGTGCCATTGTGTAGCATAATGGCACAGGCACTGTAAACTACTGAAGCCAAAGCCTAGCTTGACAGATTTGCTGTATCACTGGTGGCGCAGGCGCAGTAAAAGATCTGTGTCCCTACTCTCATTCTGGTGGTGCAGGCATGGTCATTCTGACAAGTTCGGCTTCAGTTGCTCATGGTACAGTAGTTCAGGCCTCGGCTTCAGTAGCTCATGGTTTCTGCACTACGTTGCAACACAACTGCACATGCGTGGGATATGACAAGAGTCTGGCACTGTAAGCTGAGCCCAGCCTGTCTGTCATGGAGCAAGAGGGTGGTAAATTTCATGCACAGAGGTATTGTGACCTTAAAGTTTCTCAGACTTTCTTCACACCTATGTTCTTGTTCACACTGCAGTGAGGTTGAGGCTCCGTTAGGTGGAGCGCAGTCTGCAGTTCTGTCAAGTCAAAGGGGTACTCTGCTGGAAAACATTTACAATTATTTCTATATAAAAATCTTAATCCTTCCAGTACTTATCAGCTGCTGTATGGTCCACAGGAAGTTCTTTTCTTTTTTAATTTCTTTTCTGTCTGACCACAGTGCTCTCTGCTTACACCTCTGTCCATGTCAGGAACTGTCTAGAGCAGAAGAGGTTTTGATATGGGGATTTGCTCCTTGTGACGGGCTGACTCCGCCAAAAGTGACTTCTCCTTCCGGATGACAAGCCCCCAGCATATCACAGGCAATATCCCCAGGCAGAACTAGAGATTATTGCATCCTTGTACCCAAAGAACCAGGCAACACAAGTCTTCAGGTATAAAATCAGAACCCCCTTTATTGTGGGACAAGTGTCTTCTTTTATAGGAAGGACATCACAGGGGGAAGGGTCAGTATAGACAATACAGGTGACAGTGAGTCTGAGAGATAATCCAATAAAGGTGATTAGCTCTCCCTATACAGTGCCTTGAGTGCAAAAGGTGGAGGTGTGCAGAAGTTGGACTGTGTGCAAAAAGGAGAAGCATGTGTAGAATTAGTGTATTGTACAAAAGGTGAACCGTGTACAAAAGGTGAACCGTGTGCAAAATGTGAACTGTGTGCAAAAGGTGTACTGTGTAAAGGAGGTGGACAGTGTGCAAAAGGTTGACAGTGTGCAAAAAGGTGTATTGTGCACAGAAAGTGGACAGTGTGCAGAAAATGTATGAAAACGGTAAATAAAAGTATTTTAACTCTGAGCTTTATGTCACTGGACAACATCAACTGAGGGGTACAAATAGTGATGTCCTAAAGTCCATCCAAGTAGGTAGGGTGACTCTAGGATCAGTCACACTCCTACTCTGGACAATTCCTGACATGGACAGAGGTGTCAGCAGAGAGCAGTGTGGTCAGACAGAAAATAAATTTAAGAAGAACTTCCTGTGGCCCATACAGCAGCTGATAAGTAATGGAAAGATTGATATTTTTATATAGAAGCAATTTACAAATCTGTTTAACTTTCTGGCACCAGTTGTAATAAAAAAAAAAACTATTTTTTCCTCTGCTAAATTCCTGTAAAATTACCTGATCACCGACAGGCCCCATGCAAGTGACTGGGGCCGTCAGGGCTGACATTACCCATTTGTATCTGACCCATTCCACATTCCCCCCCAAAAAAAGCCGATCGGATCCTTAACTGGTTGGATGCAAATGGTAATGTGAACCTAGCCTTAATGGACCAGAAAACTGCAAAATTTTTGCTGGAATAAAGACATAGAATGCAATAACAAGATACAGATGAGGCCTCTGAATAATGTGTCTAATAGGGCTGACAGTTCAATAGGGATTTTCTGGATGACAAATATTATAAGGCTGGATAACCCCTACGTGTTTTAGGCTACTTCCTTCTGCTTCTAGGACAGAAAGCAGGGAGAGTTACAAGAAATGGAGATAAAAGTTCTCAGTTATTATTTGTATTGTGTGCAGAGTATAGGAAGGCAGAGGGGACAGAACAAGAAGGTATCGTGGTAAAACCAATAACTGCAGAAAAGGAAGTGATGATAGAGATGGGACTGTAGTTTCAGTAACTTCTGTACAGTCTGTGAAGTAGTATTGGTTATTACATCTGGTGACAAACCTGCATTTTGGGGACCAATGTGAAAGAATAAACAGCCCATTTATGTTAAACGGCTTTGGAGGTTTAATTATATAAAATGATAAAAAAGGAACCATGTTGTTTTTACCACCTGTGATTCTGGGGTAGCTCTTAGTAGGGTGTTCTTCTATCTTGTGGTCACAATGTCTCCTATATGGCTGCTATTTGGCAGCGACCACAATGTGGTTGAGCAGCTCAGTGCTGATATTTCATTGCTACCTACTATAGATACATTTGGGACATAGCACAAGGTTATATTTATTTTATAATGTCAGTTTGTTTTTTATTCATCCACTAAATACATTTCACAGATGGTGGGAATTTCCAAAGAGAATATATTCTGCAGTACAAAGAAAGAAGCTGTATGGGAACCAATAAGCTTTACTACTGTCCTCTCTTAATACAATGGACCAAAGACTTTTCCCATTGCTACCAAATAAAGTTGTAAATTTAAATATAAGAACAAATTACTCTTATGACATATCATTAAAATATTTTTTAGGTTTCTCATAGGTGGATGTCCCATCTCTAGCAATTGAGAGAATGAGGGTCCCATCACTCAAACAGCAGGAGAGAGTTAGCCACATATTCATGCTGCGCCCTTTAAAGGCCCCTATCGGAGGTAGGGCCCGTGCCCACTACAGATATGTCCAACCGTTTCTGCTTGCAGTAGAATCCTGTTGATCTCAATGGGATTGTGCTGCTCAAATCACATCACGGGTGTTCCATAGCGGAATGTTCTGCATTGCTAGAAATTCTGTATTTTCTAAAATTTATAACCAGCCTAGTCAGCAGCTTTAAAGGGGTATTCATTTTTTTGAGCACATGATGGCAAGTTATAATACTGTGTAATATGCTTCTATTTAACCTGTATTACGCTTCCATTTTTTAAACTTTTTTCTCTGACTTTCTCTGGCAATATGTCATAAGTCACATGGTCTTAGGGGGGAGGGCGTGGCTATGCTGCAGTGGGTGGGTAAATTACACTTCCCTGCTACCATGATTAACCATGTGACCTCTGACATTGTAAATCCTTTTTCCTCTGCAGCATAGCCACACCCCTTGGAGACCATGTGACTTGTGTTGTATTGTTTTTGACCTTTTCCAGTGTTCCATATGGCAAAAGACAACTAAAGACTTGCACTTCTGGGTGTCCTTTGCATAATAGAAACCTATCACACAATATTATAACTTGGCATCTTGGGATCAAAGTCTAAAGAGAAAAAATCCTGGAATTTTGTTTTAAGATGTAAGCTTAACTTCAAGAACAGTGAAACTGAAAAACTCCTGTATAAAAAAAAAACAAAAAACAAAAAACGCTATCACAAACTGTTTGCACAGGTTTCTTGCAGTGTTATACTGTTAATACAGCTCCTAAAGCCGCTATAAGGATTGTACTGTGTAAAATGGCCTATTTGGCTTTATTCAGCCTCCCAACCACCTCCGGTGGCAGCATGCAGGAAGGGGGTGGTTGGGAGCCCCTAAATCTTGGGATAAATGCAGGTCTCAGAGGTGGAAGAAATGGAAAATGAAAATCATATGAACCATATGAACCCAGACAAAAACATGATTTTTTTTTTTTTTTTACTTTTTTTTTTATTCTACTTTTTTTTTATTCTACTTTTATCGAGTTATTGATATGCCAAGGAGGTGTTCAGTATACTATGCTGACTAGAGTTTTACTGTAAGCTCAGAAATGCATGAAAACCTTCAATACTGCTTGTAGAAATGAATGTTTTAGTACCGGATGACAAACATTTTGTATTGCTTATCATATAATGTATTTTGGTAATAGTTTTTATTGAACATAATCAGGTTGTATATAGTCTTATGGTAAGCTACATTAGCAGCACATTCAGAAAAATGCTAAATACATTCTTATTAATGAGAATGTAGAACTTATCATGGAATGTCTGGACTGCACTAAAGCTGATTCCATACACACTCTTAAGTGTCACTGCAGGGGGCCTCCATATTCAGGAGGTGTTCTTCTATAGAGGCAATGCTTCTAGAAGCTATACCTCTGGAAAACAGAATCTATTGTAACATGGCACATTTCTTTTTGTTTGGATTCTGTATGATTTCATATGAAATTACAGGCTGATAGGGGAGGGGGATTTATCATTATCGGTGTAGGTGAACTATTTTTTTGTACAATTTAATTTTGTGTTCTGCTAATGTTTAGGTGTCAGATTTATTAAATGGCCCCAGGGCATTTAGGAAATTTTACTTAGGGACACATTTCCTGAAATGTTTCTCCAGTACACAGTTTTTCTATGATTTACTTGTTGCACTAGATTTTGGGACTTTTTATCCCATTGCACAAAAATTTGCGACTTTTTTTTTACCCATTGCACAAAATTTTAGGACATTTTACCACCAAAAATACAGTCTAAAACGATTGATAAAATCCCCCCCATAGTGTGGGTGCTATACTATGGCTCTGTATAAGTCTTGTAGAGCCATATTATGCTTGTGTGTATGAGGCCGCCGTGAGATGCCCAACAGATCCACTAACAGAACAAGATCAGCCAAGCTGGATTGTTCACTCATTCCAGGCCTTGGTCCTGTTAACTGATAACAAATAATGACAAACAACCAATAATTTTCATGACTTTTATCTATTTTCATTGGGTGGAGAATCTCAATGTGAGCTAGTTAAAGGGGTGTTTCAGGAATTATTTTCAGCCTCTTTATATTACTGTGGTATCTGACCTTTCTCAGCATTCTATGCTGCCAGAGACAATATGTGATAGGTCACATGGTCTCCAGAAGGGGCGTGGCTATCCTGTAGCAGGTAGGTGGATAGCATCTTCAGCAAATCCCTTCCACCCTGCTATTCACCCACCCACTGCAGCATAGCCAGCCCCCACTGGGGACCATGTGATCTATGACAAGATCGGTTGTGGTCAGTAGTACAGTGGACCGTTCACCTCCGGATACACCTTGAGAATGGCGCTTAAGACGGAGGCCCCAGACTGAGTTCCTACAGAAGTGTGAAGCCCCATTGACAACCAATGCATCAATTATTGGATCAGTTTGGAAAAAAAAAAGTTAATATAACCGACATTTCAACAGGATAGCCAAACGTGATGTGAACAGGCCCTTAGAAGGGGACACAGTGCTTAACTAGCACAGGGTTCTTTTCATTCTCAGGATATATAGTAAGACCCCCACCAATCACTGCATAACATAAAAATAGCCCAATCAGACCAATAATGCTTCTACTGTAACCCATTGCAAACTACGTTAAGTAAAGACAGAAACATTATGGTTTAAATTATTCTTCACGTTAAAGACACAGAAGAATGTTGACTTCATGTATCATGCAGCAGTGTCTATTTGTTCACTTTGTACATTGACAGAATGAGCACTTTTTACTGTCCACAATATGGCTCTCCACCTAGTGTGGGGGAAATAAATGTTTTAAAATAAAATATTTAATTCATCTGTTTTGTGTGATTTATCTTTCTATTACAAGACTTAAGACTATAAAAAAATTGAGCATCATTTCTAGTCTTTATACATATGAAAGTAAGACTTGTTTTAAAAAATAGTTTTAAGATAGATATAGCTGGGAAATGTGCACTGTAGAATGCTTCACTTAGACTCACTGCAGGAGACTGGTTCTATAAACTATAATGGAACCCATCTGCTTAAGGGTGCGTTCCCACAGGGCGTATATGCAGCGTATTTGACGCTGCGCAAAATTTACGGCAGCAGCGGGAAATACGCTGCGTGTCCCTTGCTCACTATACACACAGGGCTTTCCGGCGGCAGCCCTATGTGTGCAGTGAGTTTTGGAGGCAGAGCCGCGCGTCACAGACACTCCGGCACACGGCCCCGACTCCAAAACTCACTACACACATAGAGCTGCCGCCGGAAAGCCCTGTGTGTATAGTGAGCAAGGAATACACGCAAATTTCCAACTGCTGCCATACATTTTGCGCAGCGTCAAATACGCTGCATATACTCCCTGTGGGAACGCACCCTAAAGGGGTACTCTGGTGGAAAACAGTTTTGTTAAAATCAACTGGTGCAAGAAAGTTAAACAGATTTGTAATTTACTTCTATTTAATAAGCTTAATCCCTCCAGTACTTATCATCTGATGTATGCTCCACGGGTAGTTTTTTCTTTTTGAATTCCTTTTCTGTTTGACCACAGTGCTCTCTGCTGACACCTCTGTCCATGTAAGGAACTGTCCGGAGCAGCAGCAAATCCCCATAGCAAACCTCTCCTGCTCTGGACAGTTCCTGACATGGACAGAGGTGTCAGCAGAGAGCACTGGTCAGACTGAAAAGAAATTCAAAAAGAAAAGAACATCCTCTGTCACATACAGCAGCTGATAAGTACTGGAAGGATTACAATTTTTAAATAGAAGTAATTTACAAATCTGTTTAACTTTCTGGCACCAGTTGATTTATAAAACATTTTTTTTAACCGGAGTACCCCTTTGATTCAGAGTGAGAGCTGAGCCAGGGAGTGAAGCATGCTACAGTGTGCTTCTCCCAGCTATATTTAGGAATTATGGGGGAGATTTATCAAAACCTGCTATATATCTTTATTCAGTCTCAATCAGCTTATTACAACTTAAACTTTCTCTGAGTAACATAAATGTTTTAAGAAAAGAGAAAGGAAAATGATAACAAAACAATTAGTCCATAGCTGGAATAAACCAGACAACAGAAAATATCTTCTGGACCCAAATGTGTGCTCATACCAGCTGTTCCATTTCTCAGCGTATATCCTTAATCCTCCCCTCGACCCTACCCCCCCAAATAATCCTCCCACCTCCTTGGCCCGCGCATAACTACCTCCTAAGGTGTTAAAGAGAATAGCTCTGCTTCCAGAACCTACGGCTCCAGTGACCACTTCTGTTATGGCCTTATTAATCAATAGATACAGGAAATTACCCTCAAGGTAAGTCACTCCCCAGTAAACTTATGTAGTCTGCGCTAGGGATCGACCGATATCGATTTTTTAGGGCCTATAGCCGATAACTTATACCGATATTCTGGTATAAGTTATTGGATATTTATCCCCCCGCGACACCGCTGCAGATCATTGATTTAAAGCGGGAGCTTTAAATCAATGCACTGCAGTGACTTTTGCGGTGCCATAGGCCGACGCCACCACCCGCTTTTCTCCCCCTGCCTGTCCGGCGGTCCTGAGACCTATCACTGCCACCACCGCACCGCGACCGCCCCCCCGACCCGCCCCCCCATTCCACCACAAAGCCTCTCAGCCGGCCCCCAACTCGCCCCAGACTGTCATTGCTGACCAGATTTTTTGGAGTTGGTGGAGGCTTGGTTAACCTCTTCAGGACATAGGGCGTATGGATACGCCCTGCATTCCGAGTCCTTAAGGACCCCGAGCAGGCATCCCGGCATATCGCCCAGGGGGGTCATGATGACCCCCCATGTCGGCGATGGCCACAGATCGCTGGACAATTCAGTCCAGCGATCTGCGGCAATTCCGGGTCAATCGGGTCTCCAGTGACCCGGAATTACTGGCTGATCGGGGCCGTCTCTGACGGCCCCGAACAGCCATAGCCTGCAGGAGTGAGGTGGCACTGGTGCCACCTCACGATCGCCCTGATTCGTCGGCCGGATTACCGGCCGACCAATCAGGGCGCCTGCTGCGGGTGTCACTCCCGCAACCCGCTCCGCTCCTCTTCCGGAGGACGTGAGCGGGTGCGGGACGTGCACCCCGGGTGCTGGGGACCCCGATCCCCGGCATCAATGTTGGGATCGGGGCCCCAGGAGCGGCGACGACGACGAGGGACTGACCTGTGTGCCAGCAGCAGCAGGAGGCGAGTGACAGCCTCCTGCTGTTGCTTAGCAACAGCTCCCAGCATGCAAAAAGGGCATGCTGGGAGCTGTAGTTATGCAACAGCAGGAGGCAGACCACCACATCTCCCAGCATTCCCTTATGGGCATGCTGGGACTTATGGTTTTGCAACAGCTGGAGGCACATTTTTTCTATGGAAAAGTGTACCTTCAGCTGTTGTATAACTACAACTCCCAGCTTGCACAAACAGCTAAAGTGCATGCTGGGAGTTGTAGTGGTGGATCTGCTGGTTGCATAACTACAACTCCCAGCATGCTCGTTGGCTGTCGGTGACTGCTAAGAGTTGTAGTTTTGCAACAGCTGAAGGCACACTGGTTGTGAAGTTTTTTTTTTTTTACCTAACTCAGTGTTTCACGACCGGTGTGCCTTCAGCTGTTGCAAACTCCAACTCTCAGCAGTCAATGTACACGATGCACCGTACATGCTGGGAGTTGTAGTTTTGCAACAGCTGGAGGCACACTGGTTGTGAAACACTGAGTTAGGTCACAAACTCAGTGATACATAACCAGTGTGCCTACAGCTGTTGCAAAACTAAAACTCTCAGCTTGTACAGTCTGTCAGCGCATACTGGGAGTTGTAGTTTTGCAACAGCTGGATGTTCCCCCCCCCCCCCCCCCCCCCAATGTGAATGTACAGGGTACACTCACAAGCTCGGAGGTTTACAGCAAGTATCTGGCTGCAAGTTTGAGCTGCGGCAAATTTTCTGCCGCAGCTCAAACTGCCAGTGAGAAACTACTGTGAACCCCCGCCCGTGCGACTGTACCCTAAAAACACTACACTACACTAACACAAAATAAAAAGTAAAAAACACTACATCTACACATACCCCTACACAGCCCCCCTCCCCTCCCCAATAAAAATGAAAGCGTCTGGTACGCCACCGTTTCCAAAACGGAGCCTCCAGCTGTTGCAAAACAACTACTCCCAGTATTGCCAGATAGCAACTGACTGTCTAGTCATGCTGGGATTTTTACAACAGCTGGAGGCACCCTGTTTGGGAATCACTGGCGTAGAATACCCCTATGTCCACCCCTATGCAAGTCCCTAATTTAGGCCTCAAATGCGCATGGCGCTCTCACTTTGGAGCCCGTACTCGGGAGAAATTGTGTTACAAATTTTGGGGGCTATTTTCTGCTTTTACCCTTTTTAAAAATGTTAAATTTTTGGGAAAACAAGCATTTTTACATATGCAAAAGTCGTGAAACACCTGTGGGGTATAAAGGTTCACTTAACCCCTTGTTACATTCCCCGAGGGGTCTAGTTTCCAAAATAGTATGCCATGTGGTTTTTTTTTTTTGCTGTCCTGGCACCATAGGGGCTTCCTAAATGCGGCATGCCCCCAGAGCAAAATTTGCTTTCAAAAAGCCAAATGTGACTCCTTCTCTTCTGAGACCTGTAGTGCGCCAGCAGAGCACTTTTCCTCCCCCCCCCCCCATATGGGGTGTTTTCTGAATCGGGAGAAATTGGGCTTCAAATTTTGGGGGGTATTTTCTGCTATTACCCTTTTTAAAAATGTAAAACTTTTGGGAAACCAAGCATTTTAGGTAAAAATTATTATTATTTTTTTTTACATTTGCAAAAGTCGTGAAACACCTGTGGGGTATAAAGGCTCACTTTATCCCATGTTACATTCCCCAAGGGGTCTAGTTTCCAAAATGGTATGCCATGTGGGTTTTTTTTTTTTCTGTTCTGGCATCATAAGGGCTTCCTAAATGCAACATGCCCCCCAAAAACCATTTCAGAAAAACGTACTCTTCAAAATCCCCTTGTCGCTCCTTCGCTTCTGAGCCCTCTACTGCGCCCGCCGAACACTTTACATAGACATATGAGGTATGTGCTTACTCGAGAGAAATTGGGCTACAAATAAAAGTAAAAATTTTCTCCTTTTACCCCTTGTAAAAATTCCAAAATTGGGTCTACAAGAACATGTGAGTGTAAAAAAATTAAGATTGTGAATTTTCTCCTTCACTTTGCTACTATTCCTGTGAAACACCTAAAGGGTTAACACACTTACTGAATGTCATTTTGAATACTTTGAGGGGTGTAGTTTTTATAATGGTGGTCATTTGTGGGGTATTTCTAATATGAAGACCCTTCAAATCCACTTCAAACCTGAACTGGTCCCTGAAAAATATCGAGTTTGAAAATTTTGTAAAAAATCGGAAAATTGCTGCTGAACTTTGAAGCCCTCTGGTGTCTTCCAAAAGTAAAAACACGTAAATTTTATGATGCAAACATAAAGTAGACATATTGTATATGTGAACCAAAAAAAATGTATTCGTAATATCCATTTTCCTTACAAGCAGAAAGCTTCAAAGTTAGAAAAATGCTAAATTTTCAAATTTTCCATCAAATTTACAGATTTTTCACCAAGAAAGGATGCAAGTATCGACAAAAATTTACCACTATGTTAAAGTAGAATATGTCACGAAAAAACAATCTCGGAATCAGAATGATAACTAAAAGCATTCCAGAGTTATTAATGTTTAAAGTAACAGTGGTCTGATGTGCAAAAATCCGGTCCTTAAGGCCAAAATGGGCTTGGTCCTGAAGGGGTTAAACATGTAACCTTTAGACCTTTTGGGAAAACGCCACCTCTGGGAATCGTCTGCTCTGTGCCCCTGCCCCCTGGATCTCATGGTGGGGGGAAAACGCTTGAATTTGTAAGAAGAGTAGGTAAAGATTTTTTTCCTATCACCAGCTTTCTCTAACATATCAGCCAATACTGGCCCAAACAACAATTTCCCTCACAAGGGAGGGCACACAACTTATTTTTTGAGGTAATGTCCCCAGGCCAGGTCTTGAGCCATAAGCTCTGCGTGCAGAGTTAGATAGAGCGGCGGTTCTGGCAGATAGCCTAAGTGCATCCGATGATGCATCTGCCAGAAAAGCCGCTGACTTTTTAATTAGCGGAATAGAATTTAACAGTTCTTCATGTGGGACCTGATTCTGGATATCGGATGACAACTGGTCTAACCAAAGAAAATGCTATATTAGGCTTAGCCTCCCAGGTTCTACGTAGGAAAGTCTCTGACTTTTTATCCATGGGATCACGTAAGACGCCCAGGTCTTCTAAAGGCAGAGAACCTCTCCTAGAAATTCTAGAAATGGCCACATCTATCTTTGGTATTTTTTCCCATTCTGCCAATTCTGTATTGTCAAACGGGTATTTTCTTTTTAACGCCCTGGGAAGAAAAACCTTTTTTCCGCATTCTCACCCTCCTTTTTAATTAGGGCTGCTGGAGATTTATGGATGGGAAATGCTCTGCGTTTCCTAGGCTCGAACCCTTCAAACATGATGTCTTGAATTGTTTTTTCTTCCTTAATGTTTTCAGTATTCATAGCTAGGCAAACATTTTTAATTAGGTTATCCGTATCTTCGGACTGAAAAAAAGGGTCTTCCAGATGTGGAATCTTCATCCGGGGAAGAATCTCCCTCAGAATTAGCTGATTCTACCGCAATACCTTCCTCCTCCGACCCCGTTAGCTGCACAACTGTGGACAAGGGGTTTGCAGGAGTAGTAGCCGAAGTAGGAGCAGGAGCTAGAGTAGAATTGGAGCACTCCTGACAGACTTCTGAATCTCTAATCTAATTAAGTCCTGCATGGAAGACATTAACCCCTTAAGGACCCAGCCCAAATATACCTTAAGGACCCGGCCATTTTTTGAACATCTGACCACTGTCACTTTAAGCATTAATAACTCTGGAATGCTTTTACCTTTCATTCTGATTCCGAGATTGTTTTTTCGTGACATATTCTACTTTATGTTAGTGATAAAGTTTTGTCGATACTTGCATCATTTCTTGGTGAAAAATTCCAAAATTTGATGAAAAAATTGAAAATTTTACATTTTTTTTACTTTGAAGCTCACTGCTTGTAAGGAAAATGGATATTCCAAATAAATTATACATTGATTCACATATACAATATGTCTACTTTATGTTTGCATCATAAAATTGACATGTTTTTACTTTTGGAAGAAATCAGAGGGCTTCAAAGTTCAGCAGCAATTTTCCAATTTTTCACAAAATTTTCAAAATCAGAATTTTTCAGGGACCAGTTCAGTTTTGAAGTGGATTTGAAGGTCCTTCATATTAGAAATACCCCACAAATGACCCCATTATAAAAACTGCACCCCTCAAAGTATTCAAAATGACATTCAGTAAGTGTGTTAACCCTTTAGGTGTTTCACAGGAATAGCAGCAAAGTGAAGGAGAAAATTCAAAATCTTCATTTTTTACACTCGCATGTTCTTGTAGACCCAGTTTTTGAATTTTTACAAGGGGTAATAGATGAAAAATCCCCCCAAAATTTGTAACCCAATTTCTCTCGAGTAAGGAAATACCTCATATGTGTATGTCAAGTGTTCGGCGGGTGCACTAGAGGGCTCAGAAGGGAAGGAGCGACAATAGGATTTTGGAGAGGGAATTTTGCTGAAATGGTTTTTGGGGGGCATGTCACATTTAGGAGGCCCCTATGGTGCCAGAACAGCAGAAAACCCCAACATGGCATACCATTTTGGAAACTAGACCCCTCAAGGCACGTAACAAGGGGTCCAGTGAGCCTTAACACCCCACAGGTGTTTGACGACTTTTCGTTAAAGTCGGATGTGTAAATGAAAAAAAAATTTTTTTCACTAAAGTGCAGTTTCTCCCCCAAATTTACCATTTTTACAAAGGGTAATGGGAGAAAATGCCCCCCCAAATTTGTAACCCCATCTCTTCTGAGTATGGAAATACCCCATGTTAGGATGTAAAATGCTTTGCGGGCAAACTACAATGCTCAGAAGAGAAGGAGTCACATTTGGCTTTTTGAAAGCAACTTTTGCTGAAATGGTTTTTTGGGGGCATGTCGCATTTAGGAAGCCCCTGTGGTGCCAGAACAGCAAAAAATACCCACATGGCATACTATTTTGGAAACTACACCCCTCAAGGAACGTAACAAGGGGTCCGCTGAGCCTTAACACCCCACAGGTGTTTGACGACTTTTCGTTAAATTTGGATGTGTAAATGAAAAAATTTTTTTTTTTTACTAAAATGCAGTTTTTTCCCAAAATTTTACATTTTTACAAGG
This sequence comes from Hyla sarda, assembly GCF_029499605.1. Classification (NCBI taxonomy): domain Eukaryota; kingdom Metazoa; phylum Chordata; class Amphibia; order Anura; family Hylidae; genus Hyla; species Hyla sarda. The sequence continues at coordinate 123,157,573 of NC_079192.1, forward strand.
GGTAATAGGAGAAAATGACCCCCAAAATGTGTAACCCCATTTCTTCTGAGTATGGAAATACCCCATGTTAGGACGTAAAATGCTCTGCTGGCGAACTACAATGCTCAGAAGAGGAGGAGCGCCATTGAGCTTTTGGAAAGAGAATTAGTTTGGAATGGTAGTCAGGGGCCATGTGCGTTTACAAAGCCCCCCGTGGTGCCAGAACAGTGGAACCCCCCACATGTGACCCTATTTTGGAAACTACACCCCTCACAGAATTTAATAAGGGGTGCAGTGAGTATTTACACCCCACAGGACTTTGGAACAGTGGGCTGTGCAAATGAAAAAGTTTATTTTTCATTTTTACGGACCACTGTTCCAAAAATCTGTCAGACATCTGTGGGGCGTAAATTCTCAATGTACCCCTTATTACATTACGTGAGGGGTGTAGTTTCCAAAATGGGGTCACATGTGTCGGGGGTCCATTGTTCTGGCACTATGGGGGCTTTGTAAACACATGTGGCCTTCAATGCCGGACAAATTTTCTCTACAAAATCCCAATGGCGCTCCTTCTCTTCTGAGCATTGTAGTTCAACCGCAGAGCACTTTAAATTCACATATGAGGTATGTTCTTACTCAGAAGAGATGGGTTTACAAATTTGGGGGGGCTTTTTTATTATTTCCCGATGTGAAAATGAAAAATTTAGGGTAACACCAGCATTTTAGTGAAAAAATATAATTTTTTTCATTTTCCCATCCAACGTTAATGAAAATTCGTCAAACACCTGTGGGGTGTTCAGGCTCACTATACCCCTTGTCACGTTCAGTGAGGGGTGTAGTTTCCAAAATGGGGTCACATGTGGGTATTATTTTTTTTTGCGTTTGTCAGAACCGCTGTAAAATCAGCCACCCCTGTGCAAATCACCAATTTAGGCCTCAAATGTACATGGTGCACTCTCACTCCTGAGCCTTGTTGTGCGCCCGCAGAGCATTTTACGCCCACATCTGGGGTATTTCTGTACTCAGGAGAAATTGCGTTACAAATTTTGGGGGTCTTTTTTTCCTTTTACCACTTGTGGAAATAAAAAGTATGGGGCAACACCAGCATGTTAGTGTAAAAAAATAAAAAAAATTTACACTAACAGGCTGGTGTAGCCCCCAACTTTTCCTTTTCACAAGCGGTAAAAGGAAAAAAAGCCCCCCAAAATTTGTAGTGTAATTTCTCCCGAGTACGGAGATACCCCATATGTGGCCCTAAACTGTTTCCTTGAAATACGACAGGGCTCCGAAGTAAGAGAGCACCATGCGCATTTGAGGACTAAATTAGGGATTGCATAGGGGTATTCTACGCCAGTGATTTCCAAACAGGGTGCCTCCAGCTGTTGCTAAACTCCCAGCATGCCTGGACAGTCAGTGGCTGTCCAGAAATGCTGGGAGTTGTTGTTTTGCAACAGCTGGAGGCTCCGTTTTGGAAACCCTGCCGTACAAGACGTTTTAAATTGTTTATTGGGGGGGGGGGACAGTGTAAGGGGGTGTATATGTAGTGTTTTACTCTTTATTAGGTGGTAGTGTAGTGTAGTGTTTTTAGGGTACATTCACACTGGCGGGTTACGGTGAATTTCCCGCTAGGAGTTTGCACTGCGGCAAAAAATTTGACGCAGCCCAAACTTGAAGCAGGAAATTTACTGTAAACCCGCCTATGTGAATGTACCCTGTACGTTCACATGGGGGGGGGGGGGGGCAAACCTCCAGCTGTTTCAAAACTACAACTCCCAGCATGTACTGACAGACCGTGCATGCTGGGAGTTGTAGTTTTGCAACAGCTGGAGGCACACTGGTTGGAAAATCTTCAGTTAGGTTCTGTTACCTAACTCAATATTTTCCAACCAGTGTGCCTCCAGCTGTTGCAAAACTACAACTCCCAGCATGTACTAATCACCGAAGGGCATGCTGGGAGATGTAGTTATGCAATAGCTGGAGGTACCCAACTACAACTCCCAGCATGCCGAGACAGCTGTTTGCTTTCTGGGCATGCTGGGAATTGCAGTTTTGCAACATCTGGAGAGCTACAGTTTTTAGACCACTGCACAGTGATCTCCAAACTGTGGACCTCCAGATGTTGCAAAACTATAACTCCCAGCATGTCCAGACAACAAACAGCTATGTGGGTATGCTAGGAGTTGTAGTTTTGCAACATCTGGAGGGATATAGTTTGAGACCACTGTATAGTGGTCTCAAACTGCAGCCCTCCAGCTGTTGCAAAACTACATATTCCAGCATGCCCAAACAGCTGTCTGGGCATGCTGGGAGTTGTAGTTTTGCAACATCTGGAGGGCTACAGTTAGAGACCACGGTCTCAGACTGTAGCCCTCCAGATCTACTTACCGGCTTCCGTAGGATCCCGGCAGCCGTCCTCTTCAGACGCACGTGACGCCGCCCGCCGATCAACGTCGCCGCAGCCTCCGGACGGGTAAGTGGACGTCGGCGCCCGGTCCCCTTCGGTTCCCCGTTCTGCCCCGCCTATTGTGGGAGGGCAGGACGGGGAAAACGAAAGTTAACCCCCCCGCCCCCGGTCTGCTATTGGTCGTCGCCTCTGACGATCAATAGCAGACAAATAGCAGGGATAGGAGGGGTGGCAACCCTGCCACCTCACTCCTATGCCTACAGGGGGATCGTTGGTGTTAGACAACCGCGATCCCCCTTCTATTCCGGGTCACCGGGTCACAATAGACCCGTATGACCCGGAATCGGCGCAAATCGCAAGTGTGAATTCACTTGCGATTTGCGCCGATCGCCGACGTGGGGGGGTCTGATGACCCCCCTGGGCATTTGCACGGGGTGCCTGCTGATAGATATCAGCAGTCACCCCGGCCCGGTCCCCGCCCGGCGGGGACCGAAATTCCCACGGGCGTATGGATACGCCCTGGGTCCTTAAGTACCAGGACGTCAAGGCGTATCCATACGCCCTAGGTCCTTAAGTGGTTAAGGAAGGTACTTCGGCTGAAAAGACCTTGGCTATACAAGAAGGGCAAGTCATTTTCTCATGACCTTAGATTTACTTAGATTTACATGTATTACAATTCTCAAGATGTTAGGTTTTCTTAGACGACTTTTTAGGTACATCCCCCTAAGAAGTAAACCAAACCAAACATTACAAAAAAAGTGCATTGAAATGAAATGAATACACTTAGGAAGCTGGCTACCGAGGACGTAGTTTTTGCTGGCGATTCAGCTGGATCACTTCTGGGGTCCTCCCTGGAGCTCATGCTGGCTGGCTGCTTGCAGTTTGCTGGCTGTCCGCTGGCAGGATGGATGCAAAGATGTGAGGCTGCGGTCTAAATACTACTAGACCGCACTTCCGCGACGCTGGCGTCTGACGTCACTTCCGGGTACCCTCCTCCATTAACTTATGCGCATGCGTGCAGCCTGCCCAGACCCCCAGCTAACCTTTCAGGTACGGACGGAGCAGAGTGGAGCCAGACCGACAAGACTCCCAGACTAGGAAGACAGTCAGGTGCGCGTGTCCCAGAGACTAGGGGATTATTATTTAGAGCTCCGACGCGCCCTCAGCACCAGTCCACAACCTGAGACAGGGACCCCTGCCCCAGCAGGCTTCCTTAGGGACAGGAAACACACTGAGGCCGAGGAGGAGGGTACTTCCTTTTTATCCTCAGGTTTCCTGTCCCTAGGGGCGGAGTCCCTCTCTCAGGTGGTGCTGTCATGGCAACCGGGAAATATTGAGTGCATCCAATTTTGAATAGTTGATTTTAAAGTTAGAGTATCATGCTAGCATATAAAATTCTTGCAGCAAGATCGGGAGGGTAGTACAAGGATTAGTGATATAAAAGACAAATCATCCGCATAAGCCGCAAGTTTAAAGGATTTCTTACCTACAACTAGGCCCTGGATGTTGTCCGCTGCTCTAATTCGACATAGAAAAGGCTCCAAGATTAAGTAGGACGGGGCATCCTTGCCTTGTTCTGTTGTGTATTTTAGATTCCTCTGAGTGTGCCATTTATGCAGACCCTGGCTGTGGGATTGGAGTATAATGACAAGACTAGAGATGAGCGAAGTTACAGTGATTCAATTCATCACGAACTTCTCGGCTTGGCCTTTGCCGACTTTAGCCTGCATAAATGAGTTCAGCTTTCAGGTGGGCTGGAAAAGGTGGATACAGTCCTAGGAGAGTGTCCAGCCCACCGGAGCACCTGAAAGCTGAACTCATTTATGCAGGTTAAGTCATCAACTGCTGAGCCGAGAAGTTCATGACGAATCGAATCACTGTAAATTCGCTCATCTCTAGACAAGACCCAGTGCACAAAATTCTCCTGCAGTCCTCTAGACCTAAGTGACTTCCAGAAAGATCCAGTTGACCCGGTCAAAGGCCTTGTCCACATCTATGGAAAGCAGCATTGCCTTAATGCCCCTTGACTGGGCCAACTGGATCAAATAGATTGGTATGGAGGCCAAAGGCAACACAATTAAAACAATCATAAACCCGGCTTGATCTGGGTGGATAATATATTCCTGGACTGCTCAAAGTCTACGGCTAGGATTTTGGCGAATAATTTATGGTCACAAGAAAATGTAGGGAAAGTGTAGGGAAACCTTAGTAAATATCATGGAAAATGTTTTGTAGGGAATTAAAACGCACAAAGAAACCTACTGTAAAAGCAGGGATATATACATACAAACTGGCCCTGATTTACTAACAGGCCACTATACGCTTGAAACGGAAAACACGTACAACAGCGGGGGGGGGGGGGGGGGGGGGGTGTCTATATTTTACATTTTATAGAGCAATACACCCCTATATGGCTGCAACAGAAACTTTCGGAACACAACGTGTGTGTATATATTCCTGCTTTTACATTAACAGGCCACTATACGCTTGAAACAAAAAAACACGTACAACAGCGGAGTGTATATATTTCACTTATGCACCGGAAATAGGCATAACAATCTAGTGCGTAAGTCTCAGTGCTTTTAACCTCTTCAGGACATAGGGCATATGGATACGCCCTGCATTCCGAGTCCTTAAGGACTGAAGGCGTATCCATACAAATCGTTCAGCAGGCATCACGGCATATCGCCCAGGGGGATCATGATAACAATTCAGTCCAGCGATCTGCGGCGATTCCGGGTCAATCGGGTCTCCAGTGACCCGGAATTACTGGCTGATCGGGGCCGTCTCTGACGGCCCAGAACAGCCATAGCCAGCAGGGGTGAGGTGGTACTGGTGCCACCTCACTATCGCCCTGATTTGTCGGCCGGTTTACCGGCCGACCAATCAGGGCACCTGCTGCGGGTGTCACTCCCGCAACCCGCTCCGCCCCTCTTCCGGAGGACGTGAGCGGGTGCGGGACGTGGACCCCGGGAGCTGGGGACCCCGATCCCCGGCGTCAATGTTGGGATCGGGCCCCAGGAGCGGCGGCGGCGGCGACGACGACGAGGGACTGACCTGCGTGGCGTGGAGGTGATTGACAGCCTCCTGCTGTTGCTTAGCAACAGCTCCCAGCATGCAAAAAGGGCATGCTGGGAGCTGTAGTTATGCAACAGCAGGAGGCAGACAACCACAACTCCCAGCATTCCCTTATGGGCATGCTGGGACTTATAGTTTTGCAAAAGCTGGAGGCACATTTTTTCTATTGAAAAGTGTACCTTCAGCTGTTGTGTAACTACAACTCCCAGCTTGCACAAACAGCTAAAGTGCATGCTGGGAGTTGTAGTGGTGCATCTGCTGGTTGCATAACTACAACTCCCAGCATGCCCGTTGGCTGTTGGTGACTGCTGAGAGTTGTAGTTTTGCAACAGCTGAAGGCACAATGGTTGTGAAACTCATTTTTTTACCTAACTCAGTGTTTCACGACCGGTGTGCCTCCAGCTGTTGCAAACTACAACTCTCAGCAGTCACCGTACACCATGCACCGTACATGCTGGGAGTTGTAGTTTTGCAACAGCTGGAGGGACACTGGTTGTGAAACACTGAGTTAGGTCACAAACTCAGTGATACATAACCAGTGTGCCTACAGCTGTTTCAAAACTAAAACTCTCAGCATGTACAGTCTGTCAGCACATGCTGGGAGTTGTAGTTTTGCAACAGCTGGATGTTCCCCCCCCCCCCCCTTCCCCCAATGTGAACGTACAGGGTACACTCACATGGGCGGAGGTTTATAGTAAGTATCCGGCTGCAAGTTTGAGCTGCGGCAAATTTTCTGCCGCAGCTCAAACTGCCAGCGAGAAACTACTGTGAACCCCCGCCCGTGCGACTGTACCCTAAAAACACTACACTTACACAAATAATAAGTAAAAAACACTACATATACCCCTACACAGCCCCCCTCCCCAATAAAAATGAAAAACGTCTGGTACGCCACTGTTTCCAAAACGGAGCCTCCAGCTGTTGCAAAACAACAACTCCCAGTATTGTCGGACAGCCGTTGACTGTCCAGGCATGCTGGGAGTTTTGCAACAGCTGGAGGCACCCTGTTTGGGAATCACTGGCGTAGAATTCCCCTATGTCCACCCCTATACAATCCCTAATTTAGGCCTCAAATGCGCATGGCGCTCTCACTTTGGAGCCCTGTCGTATTTCAAGGCAATAGTTTAGGGTCACATATGGGGTATCGCCGTACTCGGGAGAAATTGTGTGACAAATTTGGGGGGCTATTTTCTGCTTTTACCCTTTTTTTAAATGGAAAATTATTGGGAAAACAAGCATTTTAGGTAAAAATTTTTTTTTTTTTTTACATATGCAAAAGTCGTGAAACACCTGTGGGGTATTAAAGGTTCACTTAACCCCTTGTTACGTTCCCCGAGGGGTCTAGTTTCCAAAATGGTATGCCATGTGGTTTTTTTTTTGCTGTCCTGGCACCATAGGGGCTTCCTAAATGCGGCATGCCCCCAGAGCAAAATTTGCTTCCAAAAAGCCAAATGTGACTCCTTCTCTTCTGAGACCTGTAGTGCGCCAGCAGAGCACTTTTCACCCCCATATGGGGTGTTTTCTGAATCGGGAGAAATTGGGCTTAAAATTTTCTGCTATTACCCTTTTTAAAAATGTAAAATTTTTGGGAAAACAAGCATTTTAGGTAAAATTTTTTTTTTTTTTTTTTTTTTTACATTTGCAAAAGTCATGAAACACCTGTGGGGTATTAAGGCTCACTTTATCCCATGTTACATTCCCTGAGGGGTCTAGTTTCCAAAATGGTATGCCATGTGGGGTTTTTTGCTGTTCTGGCACCATAGGAGCTTCCTAAATGCAACATGCCCCCCCCCCCCCCCCCCAAAAACCATTTCAGAAAAACGTACTCTCCAAAATCCCCTCATCGCTCCTTCGCTTCTGAGCCCTCTACTGCGCCCGCCGAACACTTTACATAGACATATGAGGTATGTGCTTACTCGAGAGAAATTGGGTTTCAAATACAAGTAAAAATTTTCTCCTTTTACCACTTGCAAAAATTAAAAAATTGGGTCTACAAGAACATGTGTAAAAAATGAAGATTTTGAATTTTCTCCTTCACTTTGCTGCTGTTCCTGTGAAACACCTAAAGGGTTAAAACACTTACTGAATGTCATTTTGAATACTTTGGGGGTGTAGTTTTTATAATGGGGTCATTTATGGGGTATTTCTAATATGAAGACCCATCAAATCCACGTCAAAACATTGAGTTTGAAAATTTTGTGAAAAATTGGAAAATTGCTGCTGAACTTTGAAGCCCTCTGGTGTCTTCCAAAAGTAAAAACTTGTCAACTTTAGGATGCAAACATAAAGTAGACATATTGTATATGTGAATCAAAAAAAATGTATTCGTAATATCCATTTTCCTTACAAGCAGAAAGCTTCAAAGTTAGAAAAATGCAAAATTTTTCAAATTTTTCATCAATTTTACGGATTTTTCACCAAGAAAGGATGCAAGTTACCACAAAAATTTACCACTATGTTATAGTAGAATATGTCACGAAAAACAATCTCGGAATCAGATTGATAACTAAAAGCATTCCAGAGTTATTAATGTTTAAAGTGACAGTGGTCAGATGTGCAAAAAACGCTCTGGTCCTTAAGGCCAAAATGGGCTTGGTCCTGAAGGGGTTAAACTTACTGCGCCACAAAAAAAAAAAAAAGGTAGAACTGTAGCGTGCGTATATTTTTCCTTTTTTTTTTTTTTTTTTTTTTAGTAATACACCCCAGTATGGTTGCAACAAACAAGTGTACTCTCTCTCTGAATTGTCCCTATCTGCACTATGGTTGCTTGCAGTCTTTGAATGGAGAGTGCTTCCTGTGATGATTTCAATTGGCAGACTATGAAACGACTTCTAAACTCTCCCTGCCTGCCTGCAGTGATGCAGGCTTGAGGTCAATAGATTTCCCCTGTGCTGATCTGTATTGTCAGTAATGCTGATTAGTGACCAGTGTCTGCTCTCTCTCTAGCCAGAACAAATGTGGGCTTGAGGTGAATGGATTCCCGCTGTACATATCTGTATGGTCAGTCAATTGGCTGGCAAAAATATAGGGCTGTGACATCACAGGGCTGGCTGCTGATAGGCCACCTGCTGCCATGTGATTCAGGGTCATCCCCCCTACCCAGACTTCCTTGCCCCATGTCCTCACACATATAACTACCATTTTAGCCCCCCCAGCCCGCACAAAATGTATTGAATTAAGCGATTCATTACCACAAAGCTCGAGGAAATTCAGATTCGTTTAGAATCAAGTCTCATGAAATTCAGAATGAATTAGACTCGAGATATGAGGGTTAACCCCCAAGTGGTGCTGTCATGGAGGATGACTGGGGAAAGAAAAGCAGCCAAAGTCAAGACAACTGTGCTACAACAGACTGAAAGAGAAAGATACCAGGCTGAGCCATTACAATAAATCTGGTTCTTCGTGTACATTCACACATACCTTAGTCGCTGCAGAACAACGATTGTGTTTACATGACAATACTTGCATATATTTGTGTGTGAAATCTACAGCAACTAAAGTATGCGTCATTGTTCTTCTAAAAAGGCATTTCCCCATGCAGTAAAATAAGGCCACATACTTTCCACCCCCAGCGCTGCAGCTCTCCACATCTTCCGGTCCCAGCTCTTGCTTCTTCTAATGACTTCAGAGATTGGCTGAGCAGGGAGTCATCAGAAGCAGTAAAAATAGCACAGGAGTAGGAATTGCATTGCCTGGGGAGGCAAATCGATTTAAAGTTTACACTGTCTAAAAAAGGTTTCCTTATATTAAAGTTATTCAGACACCTTTACAAGCTGCACTATGGCATTAGTTTAAATCCCAAAGGATCTGTCACAAACCACACCCCCTTTCTTAAAAGTGTGCACATTAAAATATTGTAGGAGGTGTCCAGTCCTTAAACTATACATCTGGGTACAGATCATACTATTCACAACACTTTGGGCAGAGATTCCATAGTGTGAATGAGCCCTGAGATATTTCAGGTGGAGATTGAAGCAGATGCCAGTGCTAGGACCACTCAAACATTTTTTGCACATCTGACCACTGTCACTTTAAACATTAATAACTCTGGAATGCTTTTACTTATCCTGATTCCAAGATTGTTTTTTCGTGACATATTCTACTTTGTTAGTGGTAAAATTGTTGATACTTGCACCTTGAGATTGCATAAATTAGTTCAGCTTTCAGGTGCTCCCGTGGGCTGGAAAAGCTGGATACAGTCCTAGGAGACTCTTTCCTAGGAATGTATCCACCTTTTCCAGCCCACCGGAGCACCGGAAAGCTGAACTAATTGATGCAGGATAAGTCATCAACTGCCGAGCCGAGAAGTTTGTGAGGAATCAAATTTACTGTAAGTTCGCTCATCTCTGCTTGCATCATTTCTTGGTGAAAAATTCCAAAATTTGATGAAAAAAATTTAACATTTTGCATTTTTTTTTTTACTTTGAAGCTCTCTGCTTATAAGGAAAATGAATATTCCAAATAAATTATATATTGATTCACATATACAATATGTCTACTTTATGTTTCCATCATAAAGCTGACATGTTTTTACTTTTGGAAGACCTCAGAGGGCTTCAAAGTATAGCAGAAATGTTTCAGGGACCAGTTCTGTTTTGAAGGGCCTTATTAGAAATACCCCACAAATGACCCCATTATAAAAAACTGCACCCCTCAAAGTATTCAAAATGACATTCAAAGGGTTTGTTAACCCTTTAGGCGTTTGACAGGAATCGCAGCAAATTGAAGGAGTAAATTCAAAATCTTCATTTTTTTTTACACTGGCATGTTCTTGTAGACCCAGTTATTGAATTTTTACAAGGGGTAAAAGGAGAGAAATCCTCCTAAAATGTGTAACCCAATTTCTCTCGAGTAAGAAAATACCTCATATGTGTATGTGAAGTGTTCCATACACTTTATCCCTCTTCATTAGCTTTCTGAGGGGTGGAAGGAGGTGGGTCCCAGCAGACATGATGTCACATGAAGCCTGGCCGGGACTCTACTTCTGCCAGTCTTCCTGTATGCTGCTCTCCCTCTGCAGCAGCGTTTCCCAACCAGGGTACCTCCAGCTGCTGCAAAACTACAACTCCCAGCATGCCCAGACAGCCAACAGCTGTCTGGGCATGCTGGGAGTTGTAGTTTTGCAACAGCTGGAGGCACCCTGGTTGGGAAACACTGCTATTCAGTGTGCATACAGACTAAGTACAGGGGAGGGACGGCAGCCTCTGTCTCTCTGCACTAAAAAGTCAATGTTGAGAACCAGGGGCGGTGGGAGCAATTACAGAGGCAGTAATCAAGATGAATGTCGGGGGGGGGGGGGGGGGGGGCACAGAGCAGGGAGTGCAGTGAGATAATACAATGTATAACATAACGTGGTGAGGGTCAGGGAGAACACAGAGCAGGGGGGAGGGGGAGGTGACTGGCCTCTGTTATACGAGAGGCATGTGCAGGCTTGTAGCTCACAGGCTGGGAGCGAGTCCTGAGCTGAGAGTACTGAACTTCCTGTGGAAGGAACAGAGCCCTTTCAGCATTAGTCCTAAAAGCTGTACACTTACTATGAAAAGCATAGGAAGCTGCCTGCAGACCAGGCATAGAAGAGAGACCCCTAGTGGGCAAAAGTATAAAATGAAAAACTGGTATAAATATTAATATTTTCTAAAGATATATTACAATATGTCTTCATTAATGATTACAAACAACATTAAAAGTTTTTGTTGATGACAGGTACTCTTTAACACCCCACAGGTGTTTGATTACTTTTCATGAAAGTTGGATGTGTAAATGATGGGTAATATGACAAAATGCCCCCCAAAATTTGAAACCACATCTGAGTATGGAAATACCCCATGTATGGACATCAAGTGCTCTGCTGGTGCACTACAATGCTCAGAAGAGGAGGAGCGCCATTGAGCTTTTGAGGATAAAAATTTTTGGAATGGAAGTCAGGGGCCATGTGCGTTTACAAAGCCCCCTGTGGTGCCAGAACACTGGACCCCACATGTGACCCTATTTTGGAAACTACACCCCTCAGAGTCTAATAAGGGGTGCAGTGAGTATTTACACCCCACTGGCGTTTAACAGATCTTTGGAACAGTGGGCTGTGCAAATGAAAAATAAAATTTCTCATTTTCACAGACTACTGGTCCAAACATTTGTCAGACACCTGGGGGGTGTAAATGCTCACTGTACCCATTACATTACGTGAGGGGTGTAGTTTCCAAAATGGGGTCACATGTGGGGGGGGTCCATTGTTCTGGCACTATGGGGGCTTTGTAAACACACATGGCCTTCAATTCTGGAAAAATTTTCTCTTAAAAAATTCGAATGGCTTTCTCCTGAGCATTGTAGTTCGCCAGCAGAGCACTTTACATCCACATATGGGGTATGTTCTTACTCAGAAGAAATGGGGTTACAAATTTTGGGGGGCTTTTTTCCTATTTTCCCTTGTGAAAATGAAAAATTTAGGGTAACACCAGCATTTTAGTGACAAATGTATTTTTTTCCCCATCCAAAATGAATTATTTTCATTAAACACCTGTGGGGTGTTAGGCTCACTATACCCCTTGTTAAGTTCTGTGAGGGGTGTAGTTTCCAAAATGGGGTGACATGGGGGGGGGGGTCTGATGACGTGTGAATGCCTGTTTCATGCCTTAAAAAAAGCTGTGTGCCCCCACCCAAATGCAATAAATTGAATGAGAAAACCTGTCCATTCACAAGTGGATCATTTTACAGCTGTAGTTTAATTTTGTTTCTATTTTTTTCTCCTTTAAAGCAGCCCTTACAATCTTAAGACTACTTTGAGCCTCTAAATACTCTGGTTCATATGTATTAAACCGCTGAAAGCCAAGCTTCCTGGATTTTCCTATAAGCACAGATTAGCCTAAACTCTGGTAAAATGAAAGCTCAGCTGTGATTGGTTCTAAACAAAACCTGACAGTTCAGGTTTCAGGCACATGGATAAATCCGGGCCACTGAGTACAGCCTTCGTGTCCATTTGCAATATTGTAGAGTCATTGGTTGCACATAAGCCACAGACCCGCAGGATACAATTTAACAAGAAAACAACTCAAACCAGTTTACAAGGAGAAGTTTGTGAAGGTTTTATTCGCTATACATGGCACCATTTGGGCAAGATGACATACAAAAAAGGTGCGGTATACTGAAGTCCAGCACTAAACACAGGTGACCGACACCTGCCCTGATTCTGCAGCTGTGCAGGGTGTTTAATACAACCAGCATTAAACAGGTTAAAAAAAGTTTGTTCCAAAGTCACTCTAAGGCGACTTCCTATATTGAAAAAGGTTAAAAATGAGGTAAAACTGTCTGGACTAGTGCAAACTTCATTTCTTGCCCAGTGCTTTGTCCAGATTGTTCTTGATAGCGTCCAGGAAGTCTGTTGTGTTGACGTAATGCTCATTGAGTTTGACGCTGCAGGAGAAAAAGAACAGCAGTGAAATTCTAATTCTGTGCAAATCTCTTTAAATTCAATGATTCAGAGTTTTAGTTTACAGCTCAAGAAGAACTGTTGTGTCCGCTCACCGCCAAAGGCCGATCACCCACACACCTGTGCTCAATGGACCCGCCGGTCCCGCCCCGGCTCCAACAACACAGCAGAAGTGTTGTTGTCCGGCACCAGGTATGTTTAAGATCGCTTCTTTATTCATGCCATAGCAAGGAAACATGTACAGGATAGAATAATCTGACGCGTTTTGTTCTCGAGCTTAAATGTAGACTCAAGAGAGATCAAGACGCGTCAGATTAATCTATCCTGTACATGTGTTTAGTTTACAGCCACTTACTTGCTTAAACCGTGAATACAGCCAGCCAAGTCCTTTGTCATTACACCACTCTCCACAGTCTCCACACAAACCTTCTCCAGTTTCAGGGAAAAGCTGCAAGAAAGGAACAAAAGTCTTAAAAACTGCAATGAGGAAGGAGGAGAAACTGCTTAGAATCACTACCAGTGGTGTCCAAACTGTGGCCCTCCAGATGTTGCAATACTACAACTCCCAGCATGCCCGGACAGCCAACGGCTGTCCGGACATGCTGGGAATTGTAGTATTGCAACACCTGGAGGGCCACAGTTTGGACACCACTGGTAGTGATGAGCGAACTTACAGTAATTTAGATTTGTCACGAACTTCTCGGCTCGGCAGTTGATGACTTAGCCTGTATAAATGAGTTCAAGCTTTCAGGTGCTCCCGTGGGCTGGAAAAGTTGGATACAGTCCTAGGTGACTTTCCTAGGACTGTATCCACCTTTTCCAGCCCACCGGAGCACCTGAAAGCTGAACTCATTTATGCAGGCTAAAGTCAGCAACTGCTGAGCTGAGAAGTTTGTGACGAATCAAATCACTGTAACTTCGCTCATCTCTAGCTGGGGCCAACGTAAAAGTGAATCCAATATGTTAAACATTTAAGAGAACAGTCTGGCAGCTATCAGTTTATGGCACCTGTGTCCAGAATGCATCAGCCAAATGGGTTTTCATCCACTAAGTGGGCCCCCACCAATTGTGAGAATAATGTCAATAGGGATGGCTGTGGTTCCCTGCAAGGCCAAGTCACAAGAAGTTCAATGCTACACCAGCACCTGCTTCATTCTTGAAATCATTGAGGTTCCCAAAGTTAAGTGGGCAATGTCATTAAAAATATTTTGTCTTAATGGAAGACAATTAAAAATGTATATTTAAGAAAGAAAAAAAAAAAAAAAAAAAAAAAAAATTTACATACAGCCACTAGGGGTCTCCAGCAGACTTGAGTTTGGTCTCATGCCGGCCATGAGACTAAAGTCAGGAAGTGTGAATGGGACCTCAGCTATATACAGCATTCATTTTTTGTGTGCAGCCAATCTCTGCAGGTTGGCTCTCATCTCCCCTCCCCCTCCTTTCTGTGATACACACGCAGAGGAGGGGGAACACCCCCCCTCCCAACCGCCAGAGCTGGCTCAGTGTGAGCTGAAGACCAGGGGAAAATAAAAGGTTTATAAAAACTAAAAAAATTGAGGCAGGGGGTGTTATCAAAGGGGGGCACTTAATGACCGGTACTCTTTAAGCCCTCCTATGATCATAAATTGGTGGCTTATCTTAACAGGCCGTAACTTTACAAAATGGGAACATTTTTCAGTATAAATTCTCTTTCAATGTGGCATCAGTGTTGTCATATTCATAAACAAACTCAGTGCTCTGTTGGCTTGTGACTGGAAACAAACATTCACTTTAGAATATTTTTGCTTTAACTGTTCTGTTTTATTCTTTATTAGTTATTTTTAATCCAGACACTAAAATGTAGAAGACTTACTCAATCAGATCCTGGTTTCCATCCAGCTTTCCTCTGTGTTCCAAGCCCCGAGTCCATGCAAAGATACTGGCAATAGGATTTGTACTTGTGGGACGACCCTTCGTGTTGAAGAAAAAAAAAAGTTATTTTTAGAATGAGAAGATATGAGCTGCACATGTGTTTATAACCCCCAATAGGATTCGTACAAATTAGGTTTGCAAACTTCCCCAAAAGAATTACACATTATTAAAGAAACTGTACCCTGCAGGGATGAAAAGCTATTAACAAGATGCAATACATTAATAGTAGTGATAATGGAGAGTATGACTAGCACATGTCCTAGTTGCATACAGTCCATAGCACTGACTACAAGTTCAGAAATGCTCAACAATTCAGCCCATAACCAGTTATCCAACCAACCTCAGAAAGAAATAAAGGCGGCAGTAAGTCATTATAAGAGTCTGGTCACAGAACCGGCTTTACATACAAAAAAAGCCAATGTTCAAGCACCTCTCAACCTATATGGTCCCTAAATCTGTCCTAGTGTGGGTGGCCTGAAGTAGCTTCGGAAAGCTGAACAGCTGTCGCCAGCATTCTGTGACCCCACTCTTCAGTTGGAGGTTGTGAGCGCTGCAGCACTTATATTTTTACTGAAGTGGAGTGAATTGAGTTTCAGCACAGCAGGAGTAAGAAGTACGAAATGGCACCTTCTGATGTTCCCGGTAATGACGTGTAACCGTTCCATGAGCAGCTTCAGCCTCAATGGTTTTTCCATCTGGGCATACCAGGACAGATGTCATTAATCCAAGAGAACCAAATCCTGAAAGATAAAAGGAACCATATTCAGTACTATACATTACCCACATAAGAGTCTTTAGACACAAGAGCTCACCAACCCAGTCTCCAGGGCACCTAAGGACTGACCGCACAATTTACACTACGTGGGGGGATTTAAGATATTTAGAAAGCTTTTTAAACAGTTTTTTCTTTCTAGGTTTGTCGCACAAAATGTCACACAATGGGTCCATGTGTCTTTGTGCTACAATTGCTTTAGAAAAAGTTTCCATGATTTTAAGCCATTTAGAGCACTTAGTACTTGACCACTGCTCAAATTGCGAACGTCGCAACATTGATCCCAGAAATAGACGGTTTCTCAGGTTAATTCAGCCCTGCCCTACATTTTATGTGCGACTTTCGAGTCAGGGTTTATGACTTTTCATACAGAAGTCGCACGTTTGGACAAAATCTGTGACTTTAGAAACTGAATCGGATAAATTTATCAGAGTCTGTGCGCCGTTTATTAAATTTGTCACAAGTCCACAACCAATACCAAATTTTTTGTGTAGGGATCAACCGATATGGATTTAGGGCAGAGAGATAATCTGGGGAGGTTAAGGCTGATAACTTATACCGGAATATCGGTATAAGCTATCGGCTATTTATCACCCCAACCTTCCACCCCACGGTGACGCCACTGCAGATCATTGATTTAAAGCGGGCGCTTTAAAGTAATGAACTGCGGCGGCTTTTGCGGGGGCCAGAGACCGCCGATGCCACCCGCTTCTCTCCCCCGCCTGTCCTGGGGTCCTCCTGAGTCCTACCACTGCCGCTGCACCCCCCCCCCCCCCCATCCTCTGCCTAGAGACCGCCGCCTGCTTCTCTCCCCCTGCTGGTCCTCAGTCCAACCACCGCCGCTGCCCCATTGCCTCCCCCATGCCCAGTTTTATAATTACCTGTTACTGGGGTCCGCACTACTTCTGGCTCTGGCGTCATCCTGAGCTGTCACTGTGCGCACTGACTGCCGTCGCGTTGAGTACATCACTCGTCATTGCGCAGAGTGTAACAGGATGCAGCGGGAGCCAGAAGTAGTGCGGACCCCGGGAACAGGCAATTATAAAACTGGGGATGGGGGAGGCAATGGGGCAGCGGTGGTCTCTGGCTGGGGCGGTGCGAGGCATTATCAGATTATTGGCAAGGTAATTGCCAATACCGTCCAAAATCGTGAATATCGGCCGATAATACCGGCCAAACCGATAATCGGTCAATCCCTACTTTTGGCGGGACCTTTGTGATCTAACATCTTATCCCCTATCCTTTGGATAGGGGATGACATGTGTTCAGCGGAGCACCCCTTTAAGGGGTAAAATTACCTTTGTCACCTTTGTCTGTATCTTCAGTTCACCCATGTTCCATTATACAAGCACCAAACTGCCTGGCACTAGTTCCTCCAGTTCAGGTCACCAATATCAATAAGCTGCCCGTATCCTTCCTAGTGATGTTTTACTCAGCATTTTACTATGTATTCTAAGCCCATGTGACAAATACTTCATCTTCAACATCATTTGTAGCTCAAAACTATTTTAAAACTCCCTTAATGTAAAATTTTATTTGCCATGGAAAATAATATGCATTTGACATCAGACTGAGGCAGAACGAGGGCTGGTCAATAAGCACAAGTGTAAGCCTACCTTGAGCAAGGATATCAGACTGGACATCGCCATCATAATTCTTACAAGCCCACACAAAGCCTCCAGTAGACTTGAGAACCTGAGCTACCATGTCATCGATCAGCCTGTGCTCATACCAGATCTTCAGCTTATCAAACTGTGGTTTGTAATTCCTAGAAACAAAAGCAGGCGTTCACGTTACAATGGAAATCTGTACCTTCCAGTTAGACAATTCTCATTAATAATCCCAGTGTGTACACAAGCATGAACAAACTTCCTTGTTGCTTGTATGATATTTAGGTTTGAACGCTTCATATTCATCATGGAAAAATATAGTCATAAAGTTCAGTGTCCTCCAGACAGCAGCTGTTTCACAAAGGAAATCAATTTGTAGCCAGAGTTTATTCAGAAGCCACAAATAACCAAGTGTTACCGCCTCAGGCAAGACCTTCAGTGTTTGTAACTTCATGACCAACCAATATCTGCCAACATTTAACCCCTTAAGGATGGACCCATTTTTTTACCTCAATGACCAGGCTCTTTTTTATTTGACATGTATCTCTTTAAATGGTAATAACTTTAGAACACTGAGTAGAGAGATTCTGAGATAGTTTTTCGTGACATTGTACTTTACATAAGTTGTGCATTTTGTTGACTTTTTTTTTATGGTGTACACTGTGCGGTAAAAGTGATGTTCCATTTATTCTGTGGGTCAGTACGATTATGGCGATACCCATTTTATATGGCTTTCTATGTTCTTTTTCCTTTTCTGAGCAAAATTCTTTCTGCCATTCATTTTCCAACAGCCGTAACTTATTTTTCGTCAGACGCCATTGAGTAAGGCCTTATTTTTTGAGCTGTACTTTTTAATGGTATCATTTTTACGATACATGCTACCTTTTGATTTTTCTTGCCAAAATTGGCAAATTTAGTGCTTTTTTTATGGCGTTCACCTTGCGGGATAATTTACATTATAAATGTTATAGTACACATCATTACGGACATGGCAATACCCATTATGTACATGATTTGTGTTTTTGATCTTTTTTTGGTGATAATACAGGGCTTCTATTGGGAAAGGGGCATTTTTTTACACTTCATACTTTTATTGAAGAACTTATTTATTTTTTAATTTAAATTTTTTTTTAACACTTTTTACAGGTTTGACTATGCTGCAATACATTTGTATTGCAGCACAGTATGACCTGATGAGCTGCACACACTACAGCCTGTGCGATCCAGCCTGGATCTCACAGAATTCCTGCTGCCATAGCAACCAACTGCGACCTGCGATCGTATTGCGGCGAACAAGAGGAGTGCGCTCCCCCTGTCAACACCATAGATGCAGTGATCAGGATTGATCATGGCATCTAGGGGGTTAATGCTGCCGGGACCAGCACGATCGCGGCTCCGGCAGCTGTGGCGGGACGCTGGCTGCGATTTAGCCAGGTCCCGTTGCTGATCTCCTGCGCTGCCCGCGGCAGTGCCGGAGATAGTTAGGACATATGCCTACGTCCAAATGTGCGAACGTGTCTGATGCTTGGACGTATATATACGTCCTATAGCGGGAAGGGGTTAAAGATTCCTACTACACATACTTCTCAAATATCTCTTGGAAGATGTCCTTGAACCGGCCATCATAAGCCTTCAATATGGTGTTCTTCGTACTCAGGTACAGAGGCCATTTCTTCTGAATTGCATACTGGAAACAGCTGTGTGCAAAACCAGAGATAGACTGCAAACCAAGCACAAAGATTAGTCTTAAGACATTTATTCACACATCTGTATATTTGAGTGCTAGACTTTGTTGAGTCGACATGCACCAAGTGTGTTAACAGAAAATTCAGATTCCCAAATATCCACCGTCATGTTCGTCTATGCCATGCCAATCCTTCATATGTGTACCACTGCCTGAATTCCCATTGAAAACCATAAAAATGCACATTGTAGGCATTTTCAGTTAATGTTGTGGGTATCTGGCCTTAAAATGGCTGTCAGGCACTTCTGGGACATGACTTTACATGCCCACTCATCCAATCAGTGGCCACAGCGATGTCCTGCCTCAGACACTAGACAGCAGAGCTCCAAAGCTGCAGGAGCAAGTAAGGTAAGGGAGGGTCTTACTTACCCCCTCCCGACAATATAAATGACATTTATGCCTGACCACCCCTTGCCATCCGGAGTACATTTTACTTTTTATAAAGCATGCTTAACTCCTTAAGGACGCAGGGCATACCTGTACACCCTGATCCTGCTAACTGGGTTTAAACTGTTCTCACAAGCGGAGAATGGGTTAAACCCCATGGGTCCTGGTTGCTATGGGCAGCCAGGACCCACGGCTAATGTTCGGGCCGATGCCTGGTATTAACCTTTTAGACACCGCGATCAAAGTTGATTGCGCCTTTAAACTGAAAGTAAGACTATCCCAGCAGCTCAGTGGAGCTTTTAGGGACTATCGCGATGTCCCGATCAGCTTACTAGAGGATGGGAGAGTCCTGACCTGCCTCTTCATCGTCCAATCGGCAATCTACCATGATGATTTTTTTTAATTTGAATAAAAATAAATGCATAAATAAAAATCACGTGGTGTCACAGTATGAAAATGTCCGATTAAAATATAATGTTAGCTAAGCCGCACGGTCGATGGCGTACACGTAAAAAAAAAAACTAAAAACAAACAAGCCCTTATATGGGTCTGTAGGTGCAAAATTGAACGAGTTATGATTTTTATAAGATGAGGAAAAAACGAAAGTGCAAAAACGAAGATTGTTTTGAGTCCTTAAGGTGAAAATGGGCTAAGTCCTTAAGGGGTTAAACAGATGAAGTGGATTATTTCTACCCTTTTAGTTACAATGGTCACAAAAGCAATGTCTCTTGTACTGTACCCAGAAACAGATTTATTAATGTGTAGGCAGGAAAGGAGGGGTTACAATCCACTTTATAGCTGAACATCCATTACAACAGAATTACCTCGTCTGTGTTGTACATCCCCATGCCAACACCTCCTGCAGGAAAGTTAAACACTTCCCACTCCTTAGCGGCTGAGCCATCAGCTGGGTTGAACACCATCTTGAATTTTCCGGCTTTATCAACAACAAAGTCTGTGGCCTTATACTATAAAAAGAGGGAAGAAACATGAATGTCATTGACAGGACATACACCAACCATAATAAGCCAAGAATCAGTGCGCTGGTTGTACCTGATCACCATGTGCATGTCTACCAATTGTGATTGGCTGCGTCCAACCAGGAACTAGGCGTGGAATGTTCTTACAAATAATTGGCTCCCGGAAGACTGTTCCACCCAAGATATTCCTGATCGTTCCATTGGGACTCTTCCACATCTTTTTCAGCTTGAACTCTATCATTTAGGAGAACATTTATATTACTGCAGTTTTCATGTAAGGTTATCACAGCAGGTGGTCAATGAATGCTGCATCAGGAAGAACTGATCAGAGACCACTATGGATTATTCTATCCTTAACCCTTTTCCTGACCCATGACACACACACACACACACGTCATGGATCGGGTGAGGGGAATATGGTGCGGGCCTGCACGTCAGGTCCATGTCATAACCAGCAGATGCCGACTGCTATTAGCAGCTGACATCTGCCAGTAAGGATGGACACCAGCGCTAGCACAGTCATTTAAATTGTTAAAATGTTGTGATCAATTAAAGGCCAGTAATCCCTGGTGTCTAGAGGAGCCAGCGGCAGTTCTGCCACGTAGTCTGTGGATGCAGATGGAGGAACAGGGACTTTCCCATCCTGCTCATGGATCGGCGATTGTTTAAAGGGGTACTCCGGTGAAAACCTTTTTTCTTTTAAATCAACTGGTGCCAGAAAGTTAAACAGATTTGTAAATTACTTCTATTAAAAAAATCTTAATCCTTCCTGTACTTATTAGCTGCTGAGTACTACAGAGGAAATTATTCTCTTTTTGGAATTCTCTCTGATGACATCACGAGCACAGTGCTCTTTACTGACGTGGTTATAATAATAACTCTATTTATTGTTGTCCTTAGTGGGAATTGAACCCAAGGCCCCAGCACTGCAAGGCAGCAGTGCTAACCACTGAGCCACCATGCTGCCCTTAGCATACATCTGCTATGCATGGTTGCTAAAAATGGACAGATGTCAGCAGAGAGCACTGTGCTCGTGATGTCATCAGTGTTCCAAAAAGAAAGGAATTTCCTCTGTAGCATTCAGCAGCTAATAAGTTCTGGAAGGATTAAGATTTTTTAATAGAAGTAATTTACAAATATGTTTAACTTTCTGGCACCAGTTGATTTAAAAGAAAAGGTTTTCACCGGAGTACCCCTTTAAGGCTGCCTTAGGCAGCCCATTCGCAATTGAGCGACAAAAACAGATCAATGTAATGTAAGTGAAAGGTGAATGGTGTAAGAAAAAAAAAAATCCAAAAACACCAAAAATGCTGATTTGTGGTCAAAGTCACTTCCCAGAAAAATATAAATAATCATACCATTGGAAACACCATGTTATCCAAGTTTGTATGATAAAATAAAGTGCGCCAATAAAAAGTACAACTTGTTCCACAAAAATAAGCCTAAAACTCATGTTGTGTGGGGGTGGGGCAGTGTTATTCTTAATGTGAGGAGGGAAATAAAAAAATAAAAAATGAGTCAAAACTATTTGCTGGGTTATAAGGGAATTTCATGTATAGATGGTTTTAATGCCACATAACCCATGTGTGCCTAAAAAGGAATGTCAAGAGCAATATTCAAATACTATTTGAGGAGGACTCTGCATAAGCTTGTTGTCATATACCAAGCATCCACTGGATGGCAGTCTATTCCCTAGCACTGCCGTCAAAGCCTCAATGGAATACAAATACATGAGAATACAGTATGGGAAATAAACATTGTTTTAAGCTTCCAGATATAGGAATGATTAAGACTTTATGGCCCGAATAAAAAGTGCTCTAATAAGCTGGAAAATACAAGCAGATGGAACTGTTAACGAGATCTGGTTAAAACAAGGGTTTTCACCCAGGCAATAAGCAGGATTGGTGGGGTTCCAACTGCTGGGACCTACAATCACAAGTTAAAGGAGAACTCCAGAATATAAATATTGTCCCCCATGCTGCCGGCAGTAAAAAAAATAAAGATGTACATACCTTCCTCAGCTCCCTCGGGGCCTCCGGTAACCGGCTCCGGTCTCCACAGCGATCCTCTTCCTGGTTGCTGGTGGTCGGAGAGTCATACTGGGCTCAGCCAATCACCAGCCGCAGTGAAGTCCCGACTCGGCCGGCGATAGGCTGAGAGGCAGTGTGACGTTTTCGGCCCCAGCAGCAGGTGCCGGTGTAGTGAAGAATTGTGTGTCTTGAAGCGTTCTCATACTGCCGCTCAGCCTATCGCCGGCCGAGTCGGGACTTCGCTGTGGCTGGTGATTGGCTGAGCGCAGTATGACTCACCGACCACCGGCAACCAGGAAGAGCATCGCGGCGGAGACCGGAGACGGTTACCGGAGGCCCCGGGGGAGCGGAGGAAGGTATGTACATCTTTATTTTTTTTACTGCCTGCAGTATGGGGGACAATTTTTATATTCTGGAGTTCTCTTAAGAATTTAGTTAAAGCTGCATTCACACCACATTTTTGCAATACAGTTCCTGTATCAAGTTTTTGATGAATGGATTCCTCAAAACCTGACTAAACTATCAAGACATGTAAACAAATTTTGACTCTTAAATGGTTAAAAAACGTATACGGTTTGAAAAATGATTATGTCTGGTGGAATCCTGTTTTTAAGAAAAAAAAAAGTACACTAACTTTTCACTGCATTATGAATAAAGTTTCCCTTTTTTTTTTTAATTGAAATTCCAAGCAAAAAAATTAAACTGTGCAAAGTCAAAAACCATATGGTGCCAACCGGATGGAACCATATGCACATACGGTTCCCATTGACTCCCATGTTGTAAACCCCCCCCATAAACAAAAAATAAATAACACTAGTGAATACGGTTTTTCACATGGACCAAAAACCTTGGTAGGCTATGGGGGGGGGGGACACACACAACCTGATTCACATTTTGCCATACGTTTCTCAATACGGTTCTGTATGGGTACTGTATTGCAAAAACGTAGTGTGAATGCAGCCTAACAGCAGTTAACATACTCTACCCACACCTCCATTCCAGGGGCACTAGGACACCTCCAACCTGGCACCTCTCACCCGTTCACTGGATAGGTGATAAGTTGTTACCTTAAAGCTAAAACTTAAATAGGCACTGTCAGATACCATCATCACCTACATCATGGACACACTTCCTTGATTGACAGCTGTGAGTGCAGGGCTCATAGCTGGAGGAAAAATCCTCCCACTGTCATCTTGTGTCCGGCTACTGTCAGTGAGGACAAGCTGGGAGCTGTAGTTTTGCTAATTCTAGGGGAGATGTGAGCAGACAGCATACTGAGGGAGGGGGTGGAGACCTACAGTGAGGCCACGCCCCCTCCCTTTGAGAGGAATTCAGACTAGTGAGCTAAATTAAAAGTAATAAAAAAATAAAGTTGCTAGACAAATATCAGATGTACATGGCCAGAATTAGGTACTAAGTGATATTTAAAAAAAATTTTTTGTTGGATATGATTGGTACGCTTTAAAGCGCAAACCCATAGTAATCTAAAAAGTGACTATAGTGCAGCACAGTAGACTTGCTTGCACACACACTGATCATCTGCCCATCATGTGTATAAAAAGGAAGTTAACCCCAATTAAAGGGGTACTCCAGCACTAAGACGTCTTATCCCCTATCCAAATGATAGGGGATGTCTGATCACGGGGGGCCTGCCGCTAGGGACCCCCACAATCTAGCATGCAGCACACACCTGTTACCACTGTAGGAAGTGCAGGAGGCTTCAAGTCTAATTACTCCCCACCATGTGGATGGAGTATTGTGACATCACGACTCCACCCCCCTCAATGCAAGTCTATGGGAGGTGGCGTGACGGCCGCCACACCCCCTCCCATAGACTTGCATTGACGGGACGTGACAATGTCCCCGAGGTCCGGAGTCAGACTTTGAGCCTCCAGCGCTTCCTACAGTGCTAACAGATGGATGTTGCATGCTAGATTGCGGGGGTCCCTTGTGGCAGGACCCCCGCGATCAGACATCTTATCCCCTATCGTTTGTATAGGGGATAAGACGTCTTAGTGCCGGAGTACCCCTTTAAAATTTGACTGTGTAATAAAGCCAAGGAAATAGACATAAGTCAGGGAGCAAGGAGTGGAATATATTCTACATTGTTTGGTATTGCAGTAAGGAGCCTAAATTTTTTTTAAAATAAATAAACCCCTTCCATCCTACTGAGTGTGAGGTGCCAATAGTCAAACTCATACTTTTTTCCAGAAAATGTTTGCATTTCAGCATACTATGTTGTCATTCTATCACTAGACACATTTTTTTAAAATCAACTTGTGCCAGAAAGTTAACCAGATTTGTAAATGGCTTCTATTAAAAAAAAAAAATCTTTACCCTTCCAGTACTTTTTAGCAGCTCTATGCTACGAAGTTCTCTTTTTGAATCTTTTTTGTCTTGTCCACAGTGCTCTCTGCCAACACCTCTGTCCATATCAGGAACTGTCCAGAGCAGCATAGGTTTGCAATGGGGATTTTCTCCTGCTCTGGAATGTTCCTGATATGGGCATCAAGTGTCAGTAGAGAGCCCTGTGGACAAGACAAAAAATAAATTCAAAAAGAAAATAATTTCCCCTGTAGCATACAGCTGCTAATAAGTACTGGAAGGGTTACGATGTTTTAATAGAACTTACAAATCTGTATATTTCTGGCACCAGTTAAAAAATAAATTAAAAAAAAAGTTTTCCACCGGAGTACCCCTTTAACATGAACACATGTAGAGAAGTTAATACCTTCTACTCGATCCTCATCAGGAGTGATTGTAGCACACTTTACTGCAACACTGTACTTCTGGGTGGCCAGAGCAGAGTCTATGGTGACCTGGTCATTGGTTTGGTCACGATATGGAAGGCCAAGATCAAAGTATTTAAGCTCAACGTCAACATTAGACAGGATCAACTGAAAAGAAAATGACAAGACAATGACAAACCTGGATAACAGTCTACACCAGTGTTTACCAACCACGGCACCTCCAGCTGTTTCAAAACTACAACTCCCAGCATACCCGGACAGCCTTTGGCTGTCCGGGTATGCTGGGAGTTGTAGTTTTGCTACAGCTGGAGGCACCACATCTGGGGAAACACTTTCATACACATTATTTAAGGCTATAAATAAGGATTAACCAGTATTAGAAAAAGTCATTCGCTTTCTTTCAGAAAAAAAAAATAAAGAAATTTTTCCTACTTTAATTCTGTTTCCACAAATCCTTCATGACTGCAAGGTAGGCCTGTTTTGCTGACACATCCAATCTGTAGTGGAAGACTATATGGCCGCCCTGCAAACTTTGTCTTGTGAAGAGTCAGCTGATCCAACCTGAGCCAAAGATGCCTTAATCTTCAGAGGACAGTCTTTTCTTTTGCCTCAGTTGTAGCCAAGCTATTATCTCAAGGCTCTCGAGTAGTGATTCTGTCCCAGACACCACTATGGATCTGAGCAGATTCCAAGAATGGAAGTGGATTTGTCTTAAAGGGGTACTCCAGTGGGAAATTTATTTTATTTAAAATCAAATGGTAACAAAGTTACAGATTTGTAAATTACTTAAAAAGAGAAAATCACTTTTCCTTGTAGTACAGCAGCTAAGGGTTAAGATTTTTTTTTTAATAGAGTTTTTCTGGCCACAGTGCTCTCTGCTGACACCTCTGTCCATGTCAGGAACTGTCCAGAGCAGGAAAAGACGCCCTCCTGCTCTGGACAGTTCCTAACATGGACAGAGGTGTCAGCAGGGAGCACTGTGTTCAGACAGAAAATAAATTCAAAGAGAAAAGAAGTCTGTAGCATACAGCAGCTGATAAAAAAAAAAATCTTAATCCTTCCAGTACTTCGCTGCTGTATGCTACAGAGAAAGTTCTCTTTTTGAATTTCCTGTCTGTCTGACCACAGTGCTCTCTGCCGACACCTCTGTCCATGTCAGGAACTGTCCAGAGCAGGAGAGGTTTGCTATGGGCATTTGCTCCTACTCGGGACAGTTCCCGACATGGACAGAGGTGTCAGCAGAGAGCACTGTATGCAGAAAAATTCAAGAAAATCACTTCTCTGTAGTATACAGCAGCTAAAGGTTAAGATTTTTCAATAGAAGTCATTTAAAAATCTGTATAACTTTCTGGCACCAGTTGAATTAAAATAAAAGTTGTTTTCCACCAGAGTACCCCTTTAAGGAAGACCTTTAAACTATTTTGTAACAGAAAAACTGATCGAAGGAGTTTAAGTAACTCCATCCCAAAAATCTGCAAGGAGCAAAATGTCTTCCCCTACAAATCTCCTGTCATTGTTTGGAGGAGGGATTGTTAAATGGGACAACAGAGCCACCTTTACTAACCTGCTGGTACAGGCAAATAGTGCAGTTGATTCTGATCACAATGGTCTTCACTATTTCCCCTACACAGGGCAGTTCCCCAAGATGACACAAAATCCCAATATGTAAATAACGACTTTTGGTGCACTTGGAACGTTCCCTAGCCCTGAGGTGCAATGGTATGGCTGCCAGGCTGGACCCTGGACGAAACTATTCATAAGTCTGGCCTCAAACACAATCTAGGGCAGTGGTGTCCTAACTGTGGCCCTCTGGATGATGCAAAACTACAACTCCCAGCATGCCCGGACAGCCAACGGCTGTCCGGGCATGCTGGGAGTTGTAGTTTTGCATCATCCGGAGGGCCACAGTTAGGACACCACTGCCATAGGGCAAATAGACTAAACTCTAAAGCCGGCATAGGCAACCTTCGGCACTGCAGATGTTTTGGACTACATCTCCCATGATGCTTTGGCAGCATTTTGGCTGAAAGAGCATCATGGGAGATGTAGTCCGGAGGTTGCCTATGCCTGCTCTAGAGCATTTACATGGAGGCATGCTGGGCCCTGGTTTCACAAACCTGTTTTACTGACCGGATTGTAGCTCATATTTGACAACTGCTCTAAAACCCTGCATTACAGAGTATTGTTGGTTCATCAAAATTATACCAATACATGTCTGAGTGTTGGAACAGTCTACTTTCCCGGTAGACTCTCTAAATGACCAGAAGCTAAGAAGTTTACCTTCAGTAATAAAGTAGCTTAGGCGGATGAATGGTGCAGTCTAATCTTCATGTGAGAAGGAGGCAGATGGGGAAGACAGACTGATCAGATCACACAGAGCTCTATACTGGGGGAGATCAAAACCTGTACAGAGGAAAAGATGCCTAGTCTCCCATGGCAACCAATCAGATCACTTTCATTTTTAACAAGGCCTCTGCAAAGTGAAAGAAGAAATCTGATTGGTTGCTATGGGCAAATTGGCACCTTTTCCTCTGCACAAGTTTCGATAAATCTCCCGGATGTGTCTGGCCTCCAGCTAAAGGACACTGAGGAGCACTGACATAGTAGCAAACTGCTGAGCTCAGCATTGCACACAGCAATCTTACCTTTTCCTTGATAAATTCCCAGATGATGCGGGTCATCTCATCCCCATCCATCTCCACCACTGGGTTAGCCACTTTAATACGTTTGTCTGCATCTGCAAATTAAAATGGAAAAAACAGAACAGGCGTAAATAGTTAACCAAGGTTGAAGTAGAAGAGATGCTAACCAAGCAGGTCTTAGAAGGCTTCAGGTGCTCAGGAGTTACTTTTCAAAAGGACTTACAAATATATATCTAGCAACTTGTAGATTCGCATTTCACAGCACTATAAACTATTAAAGGGGTATTCCGGTGGGGGGAAAAAAAAAAATTCATATCAACTGGCTTCAGAAAGTTAAAAATCTTAATCCTTCCAGTACTTAGCAACTGTATGCTCCACAGGAAGTTGAGTTGTTTTCTGTCTGACCACAGTGCTCTCTGCTGACACCTCTGTCCATGTCAGGAACTGTCCAGAGCAGAAGCAATCCCCATAGCAAACCTCTCCTGCTCTGGACAGTTCCTGACATGGACAGAGGTGTCAGCAGAGAGCACTGTGATCAGACAGAAGAGAGAAAGAAAAAAAAAAAAGAAATACACAACTTCCTGTGGAATACACAGTTCTGATTTTTATATAGAAGTAATTTACAAATGTTTTGTTTTCAAATCAACTGGTGCCAGAAAATTTTCTCAGTACCCCTTTAACCTACTTTCTGGTCTAGAGTACAACCACATACAGTATCCACTGCTGTTAAAGTGTACCCGTCCCTGTATAATATTTATTTAAAGGCTATGCCTTTAAAAATAATTGCAATATGGTTCCCACTGCTCTCGTCTGAGAAGTTATAGGGCAAGAGGAGTGACCTGCCAGGACTTTTGCTGCTAAGAGCCCCTTTAAAAATGCTAAATACTGACTATTCTAAATATAATTTGGGTACATTTATATCACAAGACCTGTCATTGGCCTTATACTGTAATGGTTTGAGACTATTTTACCTTTTGCTGTAAACTACACAATAGAGCATTAACCTGCTTTGTTTTTTCTGCCTGATTTCCGTTACTGTTCCCTTTGGACATAAGAGAACTGGAAACATATGTTTAACCCCCCCCCCCCCCCCCCCCCCCAATTAATTTTAGTAGGTCTTTACTCATATCTGTCCCCATCCATTCTGTCTTTTTTTTAATGTATTTTTGTGTAAAAAAAAAAAAAAAAAAAAAATTTTTAAAAGACACCAAACAAATTATAATGTCTGTTCAAATTTTTACATTGAAGCCTAGGGTAACTGATATCTACGCAAAAGTGTTCCATTTGTGTCAGTTCTGTCAGATTCATTCAAATGACTGACAAGACGTAATCTAACCCCAGTCTATGACCATTTGGTATTTAACTGTTTAGGTAGCTACCTACTTTCCATGTAGTAAAAAACTCTAAGAAAACCTAAAGTATACCGTATATACTCAAGTATAAGCAGAGTTTTTCAGCACGATTTTTCATGCTGAAAAGGCCCCGGCTTATACTCGAGTGAACTCTCCACCTGTCAATCCCTTCATCAGTGGGATTCAATCTGCGGATGCCCGGAGTATGCTGGGAGTTGTAGTTTTGCATCATCTGGAGGGCCACAGTTAGGACACCACTGCCCTAGGGCAAGTAGACTAAACTCTAAAGCAGGCATAGGCAACCTTCGGCAGTAGGAAGAAAAAGCAGGAGCCAGCGCACGGTCTTCTGATTTATTCAAGAGGTATAAGCAGGTAACAGGATGATACACATACCGGCACTCCAGATAGGATGTGACGCGTTTCGGGTCACGTGACCGTTTGTCAAACAGACAGACTGATCTGTTTGACAAAGGGTCATGTGACCTGAAATGCATCACATCCTATCCGGAGTGCCGGTATGTGTATCATCCTGTTACCTGCTTATACATCTTGAATAAATCAGAAGAACGTGCGCTGGCTCCTGCTTTCTTTCTTCCTATATCCGAGGTGATTGCCGGGCGCAGGGAAAGGAGTAGCTGACTATCTTCCATTTCCGTTTTAACCTTCGGCACTGCAGATGTTTTGGACTACATCTCCCATGATGCTTTGGTAGCATTTTGGCTAAAAGTATCATGGGAGATGTAGGCCAAAACATCTGCAGTGCCGGAGGTTTCCTAGGGCAAGCTGGGTGTTGTAGTTTTGAAACCTCTGGAGGTCCCCAGGTTGAAGACCACTGCTGCCTTCTGCCTTAATCATCCAGCCCCCCCTTTTTGTTTTGAACTCCCCTCGGTGGGAAGTTAGGGTGAGCTGGTCTGGGCCATCTATGCTGCAGGGACAGTCCGATAGGGATGGTTAGTCTTCTCCGCGCTTCAGGCCCGGCCCTGGAGTAGTGACATTGCCTTGACAACGCCACACAGGGACGTTCATGCGCAACGTCCCTGTGTGTCGTCAAGGCAATGCACTAGTCCGGGCCCGAAGCGCGGAGAGGAGGCCCCCCCCCCCCCGGTGAAGATGGACAGCCCGCAACGACTAATCATCCCCACCCGACGGTCCCTGCAGCATAGATGGCCCGGACCAGCTCACCCTAACTTCCCGCCAAGGGGAGGAGAGTACAAAACAAAAAGGGACTGGATGATGACAAAGGCCGCAGTGGTCTTAAACCTGCAGGCCTCCAGAGGTTTCAAAACTACAACACCCAACATGCCTGGACAGACTATGGCTGTCCGGGCATGCTGGGAGTTGTAGTTTTGCAACATCTGGAGGTCAGCAGGTTGAAGACCACTGATAAAGGGATTTTCAGGCGGTGATGATGAAGGGGGCGATGATGACAGGGGTCTGGATGATTACATTTGGGGGGGGGGGGGGGGGGGGGGGGGGGTGAGGGGGTGGTATTTCCCACTCTAGGCTTATAGTCGAGTCAATAACTTTTCCTGGGCAAAGTTGGGGGCCTCTGCTTATATTCGGGTCGGCTTATACTCTAGTATATACGGTATGTGCAATGATATTTGGAGGATTAGTTAAAGAGTAGCTCCCACCATCATGTTTTTTTCTGTCCCTGCCTATTGCCCTTCTATCCCTAACACCCCCCCCTGCCTTTTTTTTTTTTTTTTAAATGGCATTTAGTCTGCCTGGTAGTGTGCTCACTACCAGGCAGACTTCCCCAGCAGGCACCACGTCACTGATGCCTGCTGGGGGCCAACTTCCGCCCTTCGTTCTCCTAACAGGGTGCATCCAGCTGTTTCACCACTACAACTCTCAGCATGCCCTGACATCTACTGGCTGTCAGGGCATGCTGGGAGTTGTAGTGGGGAAACAACTGGAGGCACACCGTGATGGCCGCACATCCTGCCCCCCGCCGCACAGCCGGCAACCCACCCCCCCCCGGCGCGCCGCTCAACTCCATTCCCACCCCCCCTTAGTTCACCTATTCAGTGTCCCCCCAGCTGTTTCCCCACTACAACTCCCAGCCTGCCCTGACATCTATTGGCTGTCAGGGCATGCTTGGAGTTTTAGTGGGGAAACAATTGGAGGCACACCGTGATGGCCGCACATCCCACTCCCGCCGCGCAGCCCGCAACCCCCCTGGCCCCGCACAACCCACTACCCCCCCCCCCTCCCCCCCGCAAAAGCATTCAGAACAGACAACAGATAATCTTACCTGTCGCCGGATCCTGCCAGGGAGCCTGCGCGCATCCTCTTCCTTCAAAGCGCTCGCTCCCGCCTGTCTGATTGACAGGCAGGAGCGAGCACTGCAGTGAATGAATTCCGACTCGTTGCTAGGCTTCAACGAGTCGAAATTCATTAGTGACGTCACTGCCCAATGCATTCGGCCACTAGGAGGGCGACCCTAGTGGCCGAATTTAAAAGTAAATGAAAAAAAAGTGATTTTAAAACAGTTTAAAATCAAAGTATATTAGAGATATGTTGTAGTACTTAAGTACTACAACATATCCATTTTTTATTTCATGACAGTGCCCATTTAACTTTTTTACAAGCAGTTTTTCTTGTTAAAACAATAGGGTAGGGGCAACTGTTTAGCTATAATATGAAAAATTCAGTAGAAAGTCACGAGTCATGTGAAGGACACTTCCGTATGGTGGGTAGGAGAATAACTTATTTACTGTAGTTACACTCAGGAATGAATGGCAAGGGCATTAGTAACTACCAACTGTAGCAACTCCACCTCAGGCCCAAGTTCTGCTCCTTAATATAATACACTTCTCCATCTAGATACACGATTTGTATATTACGGGTTACATAAGTAACGTCACATGACAGTCCAAGTCGCTCATGGAGCCTAAAGGAAAATTACATTAAAGGGAAACTCCACTGGTGCCAGAAAGTTAAACAGATTTGTAAATTACTTCTACTAAAAAAATCTTTACCCTTCCAGTACATTTTAGCACCTGTATGCTACAGAGGAAATTCTTTTCCACAGTGCTCTCTGCTGATACACGATTTCTGTGTCAGGAACTGTCCAGAGGAGAATAGGTTTGCTATGGGGATTTTCTCCTGTGCTGGACAATTTCTGATATGAGCATCAGGTGTCAGCAGAGAGCACTGTGGACAAGACAAGAAATTCAAAAAGAAAATTTCCTCTGTAGCAAACAGCTGCTAAAAAGTACTGAGGGTAAAGATTTTTTTTTATAGAAGTCATTTACAAGTCTGTTTAGCTTTCTGGCACCAGTGGAATTAAAATGAGTTTTCCACCGGAGTATCCCTTTAAGACACCCACGCCGAAGATCACACGAGAGGCCAACATCTTCTAAAGACGTTGTCCTGCAATAAGCTGAACCATGTGAATGTAGTGATTAAGGGCATCCCGAGGATGCATTGTGGAGACCAATAATGAAACTTGACCATTTTTTATAACATGAATAGCTATGAAGGATATAAAGGGAGGTTTATCCATCTAGTGCAGTGTTCCCCAACCAGGGTGCCTCCAGCTGTTGCAAAACTACATCTCCCAGCATGCTGGGAATTGTAGTTTTGCAACAGCTGGAGGCACCCTGGTTGGGAAACACTGCACTAGCTTATAATACGGAATGCAGAACAAACATGAAGGCCTTGATAATCTGTTTAAGCAAAGTAACCCATTCCCTAGAAGGAAAGGCATAAAGCAGCAGTAGTCAACTGGTTAGCATGTAGGGATCGGCCGATTATAGGTTTGGCCGATATTCACAATTTTGGACGTTATTGGCATCAGCAATTACCTTGCAGAAAAATGCCCCGCCCCCCGGCCAGAGACGACCGCTGCCGTCCCATTGCCTCCCCCATCCCTAGTTTTATAATTACCTGTTCCCGGGGTCCGCGTTACTTCTGGCTCCTGCGGCGTCCTGCACGCTGCGCAATGAGGTGTGATGTCCTCATCGCGACATCAGTGCGCACAGTGACAGCTCAGGACGCCGCTGGAGCCAGAAGTAGCGGACCCCGGGAACAGGTAATTATAAAACCGGGATGGGGGAAGCAATGGGGCAGCGAGAAATAGCCAATAATTTATACCAGAATATCGGTATAAATTATTGGCTATCTGCCTCAAAGGTCACAGATTATCGTTATCTGCCCTGAAAAAAAATCAATATCAGTCGATCCCTATTAGCACGTAGAGTCTGTAACAGGCAGCCCTGTGGTACGACATCTAATCCGATCACATACTCCTCAGAAGGGGAAAGTCTCTAGAAATGTAGCTGACTTCAGCGAGTTAGTTAAGCCTTGCAAGTAGACGCAGCTATGGGAAGCTTTGCAGAAAACGTCCTGAATGGAAAGCCGTAACTTCTGCCATCCAAGAAGCTAGTCTGACCACATTCTTCAAGAGACTGACACCATGTATGACCTCTACATCAACCTTCACTATCCTCCTACAAGTTCAGACTGGGGAGGTCCAGATTATTCTGAATGGGAGATTAAGTGCTTCCGGGAGATGGCCGTGAACATGACTGCAGCAGGCCCCTATACAGGTGTACGTTACTGTGGGAACTAGTTTAATAGTTCCACTAATGCAGGGCGGGACAGAGAAGTCCTTTAAACAGGCCAAGGTCACGGCCATAAAGGTTGTAAGACTGGATCCCGAATTTTCTACCATGGAGAAAGCAAGTGGTGCACCAGGAAGCCCAACCTGTTTAGTCTAGGTTTCTCCGCTGTTTGTGTTGCCAGTTTCCACAGCAATGTGACCCAAGTTGTTAGAAACCTGCAGGACAGCACAGTTCCCATGGTGTCACCGCCAGCTTGTTAGTATTCTGAAAGCCCAACATTTCATCAAAGCTCCCACACAAGTCTAGCTGGCAGACAACTACTTATTTGTTTCCTTCATGGCATAGGAACTACTCTGTATACAGTATCCAGACAGGGGTACTACATGGTCTATATCTCTACAGCAGTGTTTCCCCAACCAGGGTGCCTCCAGTTGTTGCAAAACTACAACTCCCAGCATGCCCGGACAGCCAACGGCTGTCCGGGCATGCAGGGAGTTGTAGTTTTGCAACAGCTGGAGGCACCCTGGTTGGGGAAACACTGCTCTACAGAACTAAAGTCATGTCTGGGGACATCAGAACCAGGTCCATAAAAGACATCATAAGGGCATCCGACTTATTAAATCTTAAAGGGGTACTCCAGTGGATTTTTTTTTAAATCAACTGGTGCCAGAAAGTTAAACAGATTTGTAAATTACTTCCATTAAAAAAAAAAAATCTTAATCCTTTCAGTACTTATTAGCTGCTGAATACTACAGAGGAAATGGTTCTCTTTTTGGAACACAGAGCTCTCTGCTGACATGAGCACAGTGCTCTCTGCTGACATCTCTGTCCATTTTAAGAACTGTCCAGAGTAGGAGAAAATCCACATATCAAACATATGCCGCTCTGGACAGTTCCTAAAATGGACAGAGGTGTCAGCAGAGAGCACTGTGGTCATGATGTCAGCAGAGAGCTCTGTGTTCCAAAAAGAAAACCATTTCCTCTGTAGTATTCAGCAGCTAATAAGTACTGGAAGGATTAAGATTTTTTTTTAATAGAAGTAATTTACAAATCTGTTTAACTTTCTGGTACCAGTTGATTTAAAAAAAAATTTTTTCCCACCCGGAGTACCCCTTTAAGTTCAGAATGCTAACCAATAGGCAGAAAAGCCACTTGTGATTGGCAATGCATTTGTCCAGTACCCAGACTGGCGCCATAACAATCTGTATATATAATGATGCCCACTAAACTAGGCCAGAATCTAAACCTAAAAACTAGAGATGAGCGAATTTACATTAAATTCGATTAGTCACGAACTTCTCGGCTCGGCAGTTGATGGCTTATCCTGCATAAATTAGTTCAGCTTTCAGGTGCTCTGGTGGTCTGGAAAAGATGGATACAGTCCTAGGAAAGAGTCTCCTAGGACTGTATCCACCTTTTCCAGCCCACAGGAGCACCTGAAAGCTGAACTCATTTATGCAGGATAAGTCATCAACTGCCGAGTCGAGAAGTTTGTGACGAATCGAATTTACTGTAAATTCGCTCATCTCTACTAAAAGCCTTGCTGGATGTATGCTTCTCTTACCACAGATCTGCAGTTGGCCAGATATTCCCTATTCAGGATACACACCCAGTTCCATTAAACATTACAGCAGCCAAATACCGCTACATAGTAAGTAGTAACACGTCACATTTCAGGCTCACACATGCAGCCTAATTCTTTGCATCTTGCAGCTTGGCATTACATAACAGATGGTATATCCTACTACCTTCTGATCTCCACCTCTATGAGATCTGCAGGTTCTATCCGGGGTGAACAGGGGACAGGAGTCATCTCTTTACTTGTTTCTACTCTACATAGACAGCCACAGAATTAACTGTTTATAGACAACCGGTTCAGGCCATGTGTCCACCACTTCTGCCCATGTCTGTCACCACAGTCAAGCCTCAGCGCCACCATATGGTCAACGCTGCCCTGAAGGTCAAATAGATCATGTGACTTCTCTCATTGCTGGAACAACTGATCAAGCAGACTGGACCCTCTGCACAGTATCCACTCCTATATACAGTCAGATAAAGGCATTTCTGGGCCGTCGCTCAGCAGCCACCAGACCTGCACTGTGTACACACGGAATATTTTCCATTTGACATTTCGTCACGTGGTTCATGGAAGCCGATGCCGTTTGCATTCCAGACAGTGAAGAGACAGCTGCTACCAGAACAGCCAACAGTCAGCAGAACCTTCAGCACTATAGAGCGGCATTATATTGATCTAGTGCTGCATTCTGATACTACACTTCAATATCCCCTGACTTGTGACTCCAGCAAAGTTCTACAGAGAAGAGTCCAGAAAAGCCATGTACCTGGCAGGCTCCCCCTACTGGTGGGCAGGGTATTCCATCTGCACCAGCCTGAACCCCCGATTGAGGGCAAGTTTTACTATCTACAGCCGGCTGCTCCCCCGAGGTGGGCAATGTATCCCATCTAAAGATAACCCTGCCCCTATTGGTAGGCAAGGGGTATTGGCTGGCAAGCAGGCTGCTTCTCTATTGCTCAGCACAGTATACCACTGTTTATCTACCAGGGTGCCTCCAGTTGTCGCAAAACTACAACTCCCAGCATGGCCGGACAGCCTTCGGCTGTCCGGGCATGCTGGGAGTTGTAGTTTTGCAACAACTGGAGGCACCCTGGTAGATAAACAGTGGTATACCATCTGCAGCCAGCAGGCCCCCCACTTGTTGGAGACTGAACAACCCCTTCATTGCTGGACACTATAGCGCCCCTTTTGATGGCCCGGTGTAACTACACAGCAGGACAACCCTTATGATGCATTCACACCCCTTCACAACCCTTATGATGCGTTTAAGATTTTATTGGAGCAAAATTTGCGTGAAAATAGTGCAGATTTTCCACGCGGAATATAGGAGGAAACTATTTTTTTTGCTGGACTACAACCACCAGTTGGCATTTCCATTTATGTTTATTTTTTTCATGCGGAATTTCCACA
Organism: Hyla sarda; assembly: GCF_029499605.1. Classification (NCBI taxonomy): domain Eukaryota; kingdom Metazoa; phylum Chordata; class Amphibia; order Anura; family Hylidae; genus Hyla; species Hyla sarda. The sequence goes on from NC_079192.1 coordinate 123,194,192, forward strand.
CGGAAACTATTTCAAGCGGAAGTTTTCCCATTGACTTCAATGGACTTCTGCTCGCGTATTCCGCAAGAAAAAAAAAACCTCTCTCTAGTGGAAATGAATTAAGCTGCGGAATTTGTACAGTAAAATACATTGAAATCTATGGCAAAGCAGATGTGAATTATTTTTAAGTGGAGCCTTACACTAGTGACCATATATCCAGCACAGACCCCATATAAGACACCCCTATAGGCGGGGGATTGGCCCTGACTTCATGGTGGGGCACCTACTGGGTCCCAGCAATGGATGAAGGTCAATCAGATGCCCTTAGTACCGGTTCACACGGCCGCATCCTCAGTCCTGCAGGGAGGAGACAATAGCGGCCCCCGCCACCCCCGGCCCGTGCAGTACGTGCGGCGCCGCCAGACACCGAGGATATTTTAGGAAGCCGGGAGCAGCCGGTCATGGCCATAAAGGGAATAATGGAGACACCGGGGGAGGGAGCCGCATCCTCACTGCAAGACAAAGGGCGCCGTGCATCCCCCGCGACACCTCCAGCCGGTCCCGGAGCGTCTACACTGCCCCCACAGTCACCCTGACCTCCCTACAGCACTGGGCACACAGCCGGCACACTCACAGTTCCTCTGCTGCTGGGTCAGGGCCGGGGCCAAGGCTCCAGGGTTCTTGCCCAGCACGCCGGCGGAGGACTTGCAGATAGTGGTGACAGCTCGGAGGTAGCCGGCCATGTTTCCGTAGAATAGAGAGAGACGGGAAGACGGTCACAAGATGGGGGGTGTTCCGGGTAAACCGCAGCTTCGTTACTTCGCGCCTCACTTTACCCCCGAGCCGCCCGGCTTCAAGGGCGCACACGTCAGCATCGCAGCAATTTATACTTGGGATGACGTCACGCACGGCAGCACCAGAGAAGGGGCGGGGCCAGCGCGCCAGCATGCTCTACTTTTCATTCATTCGTTTCTCACGCGCGGCAAGTGGGGGCGCAGTAACCCTTTTGCTGCTGGAGCGTGGGGAAGTCTAGCCCCGCCCCTTATGGATGGTCCTCTATCCCCTCTACTGCCGGTGGACATAAAGGCCCTTTCCCTCTGAAATGATAGTGTGAATACTGCCATGAAATACGGGCCGTTCAGGCTGTACCGTCTAGAGCCGTGCTGCAGTTTAGGCACACCATATTTGGGATTCACGTGATACGAAATAGTGACGTCATCCAGGGAGGGTTTCCATGACTTATTTAACACCTTAAGGACCAAGCCAGAGCTCAAGTCCTGCAGGAACAGATTTCCTGCACTTTTTCCACAGCAGGAACACCGTTCCCATTAGCAGGAGTCCTGCAGGACCAGCCCTTGAGTGGAAATCATGGGTGAGTTCCTGCACTTTTTTTCCCCCAGGACTTGACCCTGACCCAGCCCATTATGACCTTAAAGGGGTACTCCGGTGCTTAGACATATTATCCCCTATCCAAAGGATAGGGGATAAGATGCCTGATTGCGGGAGTCCAGCCGCTGGGGACCCCTGTGATCTTGCACGCGGCACCCCGTTTGTAATCAGTCCCCGGAGCGTGTTCGCTCCGGGTCTGATTACGGCCAATCACAGGGCGGGCGGCGTGTGACGTCACACCTGCGTCCCCGTGTGACGTCACGCTCCGCCCCTCAATGCAAGCCTATGGGAGGGGGCGTGACAGCTATCACGCCCCCTCCCGTAGGCTTGCATTGAGGGGCGGAGCGTGACATCACACGGGGGCGCAGGCGTGACGTCACACGCCGCCCGCCCTGTGATTGGCCGTAATCAGACCCGGAGCGAACACGCTCCGGGGACTGATTACAAACGGGGTGCTGCGTGCAAGATCACGGGGGGGTCCCCAGCAGCGGGACTCCCACGGTCAGGCATCTTATCCCCTATCCTTTGGAAAGGGGATAAGATGTCTAAGCACCGGAGTACCCCTTTAAGGACGCAGCCATTTTTTGCACATCTGACCACTGTCACTTTAAGCATTAATAACTCTGGGATGCTTTTACTTATGACTTTGATTCAGAGATTGTTCGTTTGTTTTTTCGTGACATATTCTACTTTATGTTAGTGGTAAATTTTTGTCGATAGTTGCATCATTGCTTGGTGAAAAATTCCAAAATTTCATGAAAAATTTGAAAATTTTGCATTTTTCTAACTTTGAAACTCTCTGAAACAGCCACCCCTGTGCAAATCACCTCAAATGAATGTACATGGCGCTCACTCACTTCTGAGCCCTGTTGTGTGCCCGCAGAGCATTTTATGTCCACATAATGGGTACTTCCGTAAATTTTGGGGGTCTTTTTATGCAACAGCTGGAGGTACACTGGTTGCAAAACACAGAGTTTGTTACTTAACTCAGTGTTTCGCAATCAGTGTGCCTCCAGCTGTTGCAAAACTACAACTCCCAACATGCACTGACATCCGAAGGGCATGCTGGGAGTTGTAGTTATGCAACAGCTGGAGGCACACTACTACAACTCCCAGCATGCCCTTTGCCTGTCCGTGCATGCTGGGCGTTGTAGTTGTGCAATAGCTGGAGGCACACTTTTTCATAGAAAAAATGTGCCTTCAGCTGTTGCCCAACTACAACTTTCAGCATGCCCAGACAGCCAAGGGGCATGCTGTGAGTTGTAGTTGTGCCTCCAGCTGTTGCATAGCTACAACTCCCAGCATGCCCTTTGACTGTGCATGCTGGGAGTTGTTGCTAAGCAACAGCAGGAGGCAAACAGCGCTTACCTCCTGCTGTTGGATCCTTCCACCACTGCACCACGGGGACCCCCACAGCCCAGACCATCGCCACTCTGGGGACCGCTGCCTCACAGGTGACCCCCTCCAGCGCCAATTGCCCCCCCCCCCCTCCCCACATCGATCACCGATGATGCCGCCCAGCAGGATGCACGATTGATCAGGCTGACTAATCACGGCAATCGTGAGGTGGCACAAGTGCCACCTCACTCCTGCAGGGCAAGGGTGATTGGTGCCAATCACCCTATTTTGCCGGGTCACCGGTGACCTGAGTGACCCAGAATCGCCGCAAATCGCTAGTCTCAATTGGCTGGCGATTAAAGACCCCCCCCCCCCCCCCAGACGTTGGCAAGGGATGCCTGCTGAATGATTTCAGCAGGCATCCTGTCCAGTTCACCACCCGGCTAGCGGCGGTAAACGGAAATGCAGAGGGCATACAGGTACGCCCTTGGTCTTTAAGTATCAGGGAGCAATATAATAACTATTTATATAGCGCATACAGATTCCACAGCGCTGTACACTCATAGTGGTCCCATGGGGAGATTTAGTAAAACCTTTGTGGAAGTAAGGGGGAGCAGTTGCCCATAGCAACCAATCAGATTTTTTTTAAAAAGGCCTCTGAAAAATAAAATAAGCAATCTGATTGGTTGCTATGGGCCATACGGGTTCTGATAAATCTCCCTTCCAGACTCCTAGTTGAGGCTAGGTTCACACTTTGTATAATGCTTCTATAACGGGGAGAGGTATCTGTCAGCATCCCAACGAGAACAAGACGCATGGCCTGTGATGGGGAGGAGTGGATGACATTTATTTAAATGGTCGTATATGCTATTATAAGTAAACTCAAAAACGTGCTTTAGTGCTTTGTCCAGTCCCCTTAAAATAGGGTATATGGCCCAAACTGAACTAGGTGACCCCATTCGGGCCACTGAAAGGAATGGCATCTGCTGCTCTCGCCACAGTATACAATGGTATCCGATGCAGATGGATACATTTGATGGACGCACTATACACAGCATAAACCTAAACATTTAAACAATCGTCTCTCCCCAGGATAGGTATCTGATCAGAAGGGTAGGACCTCTGGGACCTTGAGGGTTCCTCGTTCCTCAAGTGAGTGGAGCAGCAATGACATGTGCTTGGCCGCTGCTCCTTTCACTGGTTGGGAAGCACTGAAAGGCTGTAGCACTCAGTTTGTGGCCTCCTCAGGCCATGTTAGCATTCACATAGCAGAATTTCCGCTGCGGACATTCTGGGGTATGCCGATGTATACTGTTAGCGTGAGCAGCAGATCCCAATGACTTATATAGCTAAAAAAAAAAAGTCACCTAGTGCGGGACCATGTGGTATATTTGGCGGACTGAAAACACGCTTTTTGAATAGCCCAAGGTCCCATACTGAGTCACTAGGTGACTCTGTTCAGCTATAATAGTCAGTAGGGGCTGCTGCTAACAGTATACATTGGCATAAGGTAAAATACCAATGGATGCGACTGACAGAGCTGTCATATAACATTTGATGAACTATGTTACTTTTGAGAAATGATTCCTGGCACTTGGCAACTACTTCATTGGAGTGTGGTAGGTGACCAACATCTTGCAGGACAATCACCATCAGCATTTACACTTATTTATTCACCTCCACTCCTGGCGTCACAAACTCTGTATTCACCTGGCCAAGCATCCACTATCCAACACCTAATAACCTAATTCCACCATATCACTGCAATGCATTTCTGAGCAGAATCTGCAGAAACATTGAACAGCCATCAAAAGGACTTATCAGTTGTGCGGCGCTTAGTCGCACAATCGGTGGATTATTTCTGCAGCCCCTTAAATTCATCATTATTGGCCGGCCATTTCCTGTTTACACAGGCGATGTGCGGCCGATAGCGACAATTGAATTGGCCGCACAAAAGATGAACAAGCATCACCTGATTGCTGACACTTTCCAGGGAACAATTATTAGGAATGAGAGTTCCAAGGAATTATTATTTTTTCGATAATCGACATGTGTGAAAGGAATTAAAAATGTAGGTAGCTACAACCAAGACAGTGATTATATGGGATAATTGCCAGATGAGTACTAGGTTGTGTAGCCCGTACAACCTGGATAAATATATGAAAATTGGGTTTGTGTGATATGGATAAATGTGTATAGAACATATAAATATGTGATGATGTCTATATGGATTTTAATATGTGTATAGAAGTGTGTATGTGTGTGTGTAAATGTAATGTTTCTATATATATATATATATATATATATATATATATATATATATATATATATGTGTGTGTGTGTAAATGTGATATTAAAAAGATTGCAGGAGATTCAGTGTGATCATAAAACATTTATTAAATACAGTTATAATCACCTACCCCCACAGTAAGCAGTAAGTAAGTAAAATATAGGTTAAAATATGAAAATAAAAAATGAAAAAAATAATAATAAAATAAAAATATAAATATAAAAAAATATATGAAATAAAAAAAAATAAAAATATGTGAAAGGGTCTTTACTTATTATATAAAGCCTTCACCATGTTAATAGCCTCTAACTTGTGGAGGACAGGGCACACAGGGTATTAAACCATCCCAAGGTGACTGAAGTGTCCTCCGGTGAGTGTTGATATGCTGTGTGTTTGGGGCCTCTGGGCTGTTACACCTCCCTAGTCCCTCCCTACTACTAAGTTCCTCCTAGTCTAAGAGTTAATTATATTCTCAAAGTCATAACCTTCTCCCGGCGCGATAGGCGGGTGGAGTCAGTGGAGTCAGCTGAAATGTTTGGAAACCTTTATGACTTTCACTTAGACTTGACCGATTTGTCTCATGAACAGGTCAATGTGTCTCCAAAGGACAGGTCGGAGCATGAGCTTGTACTGTTTACCAGACTTGGCTTCATAACTTACAACACTCAATCTTGTGACATGGTGCTGTATCAGGAAACACAGGAGCAGATGCTATCATTCTTTTATACAGTATATAAATCTACATTGAAGCAATGGCTATAATAGCTACAGTGCATATAATCTCACATACAACACAATACAGTCAGCACCACCCATATCTCTTTTATTAACGCTGTATAGCAAACAACCATACTTCATTACGGGGACAGTGCCACACTTCATTACGGGGACAGTGCCACACTTCATTACGGGGACAGTGCCACACTTCATTACGGGGACAGTGCCACACTTCATTACGGGGACAGTGCCACACTTCATTATGGGGACAGTGCCACACTTCATTATGGGGACAGTGCCACACTTCATTACGGGGACAGTGCCACACTTCATTACGGGGACAGTGCCACACTTCATTACGGGGACAGTGCCACACTTCATTATGGGGACAGTGCCACACTTCATTACGGGGACAGTGCCACACTTCATTACGGGGACAGTGCCACACTTCATTACGGGGACAGTGCCACACTTCATTACGGGGACAGTGCCACACTTCATTATGGGGACAGTGCCACACTTCATTACGGGGACAGTGCCACACTTCATTACGGGGACAGTGCCACACTTCATTACGGGGACAGTGCCACACTTCATTACGGGGACAGTGCCACACTTCATTATGGGGACAGTGCCACACTTCATTATGGGGACAGTGCCACACTTCATTATGGGGACAGTGCCACACTTCATTATGGGGACAGTGCCACACTTCATTATGGGGACAGTGGCATGCTTTATTATGGGGACAGTGCCACACTTCATTATGGGGACAGTGCCACACTTCATTATGGGGACAGTGCCGCACTTCATCATGGGGACAGTGCCGCACTTCATTACGGGGACAGTGCCACACTTCATTATGGGGACAGTGCCACACTTCATTATGGGGACAGTGCCACACTTCATTATGGGGACAGTGCCACACTTCATTATGGGGACAGTGCCACACTTCATTATGGGGACAGTGCCACACTTCATTATGGGGACAGTGCCACACTTCATTATGGGGACAGTGCCACACTTCATTATGGGGACAGTGCCACACTTCATTATGGGGACAGTGCCCCACTTCTTTAATGGGACAGTGGCATCCTTTATTATGGGGACAGTGCCACACTTCATTATGGGGACAGTGGCATGCTTTATTATGGGGACTGTGCCACACTTCATTATAGTACAGTGGCACACTTCATTATGGGGACAGTGGCACACTTCATTGTAGGGACAGTGGCACACTTCATTATGGGGACAGAGGCACAGTTGATAGGAGCACAGTGACAAAGTTCAGTAGGGGAACAGTGGCACCATCATTATGGGGACAGTGGCACACTTCATTAGGAACACAGTGGTGCACTTCATTAGGGGCACCGTTCATATGGAGATAGTGGATTACTTCATTAGGGGCACAGTAGCAGACTTCATTAGGGTACTGGTCATTATGAGGACAGGTGCACAGTTCATTATTTGGACAGTGGCATGCTTTATTATGGGGACAGTGGCACACTTAATTGTGGGGACAGTGGTATGCTTCATTATGCACGCAGTGACACAGTATATTATAGGTACAGTAGCACACTTCATTGTGGAGACAGTAGCACACTTCATTGTGGAGACAGTAGCACACTTCATTGTGGGGACAGTGACACAGTAAATTTTGGGGACAGTAATACACTTCATTATGGGCTGCAGTGCACAGTAGTTGAGGGGGCACAGTTGCATAATTCATTGTTTCAAATCTCACCAAGGACAACATCTGCAATGAGTTTGCATGTTCTCCCTGTGTTTGTGTGGATTTCCTCCGGTTACTCCAGTATCCTCCCAAACTCCAAAACAAAGACTGGACGATTCCACAATGATGGTAATGGTGAAGATAGGGACGGGGCCACAGAGGACCCCACGTGTTCCGTCGCCACCTGGCAACTTCCTCAGGGGTGTTGTGCCACTCAATTGCCACTTATTATATTATATATATCATTTATGTACTGGGATATGTGCAAATAATAATATGTGAATACTGCACTTTTTCTTTTTACCCCCATTAGTGCTTTAAATAATCAGCATTTTCTGCACCATCGCTGATATATTTGCTTGGTCCTGTACTTGACTGGAGTGTTTAGATAATACTGTTTACCTTTTTGGGACGGGTGCTTATTCCTATGGGAGGGGGTTCATGGCCCCTCTCCTTAGTTGTGCTTTCGCTCTTGTGGGTCAGTTTTAATTGTTTTTAATACCCTCTGTGTCTGTGATTCTTAAGTGTATGTAAACAATTGTGCAATAAAGATTATTTGTCATTGATATTATCTCAATGTGGCTTTTTCTCTATGGGATGTAAAAAGGAAAAGTGGACTACTCAAATAGAAAAGATGTCACCTTTAGTCACTGAATGTAAATGTTTATTCTGCCTTAGTGCGGGTGAATCGGCTGTCAGTTTCCCTTTAAGTGAGTGCATAATAAAAAATGAGTGCACATAATATACAGTTGTGGTAGCTCAGTACAGGAGTACCACCCCTGTTCCCTTGCTGTCCTGTCAGGTGGACTCTATTGCGGTGTCCCCTGAGTCCCTCTTCACCCTATGTAATGTAAATGGTTAATTACCGTATTTATCGGGGTATACCACGCACCGGCCTATAACACGCACCCTCATTTTACCAAGGATATTTGGGTAAAAAAAGTTTTTTACCCAAATATCTATGGTAAAATGAGGGTGCGTGTGTGCGCGTGTATACCCCGATATACCCCCAGGAAAGGCAGGGGGAGAGAGGCCGACGCTGCCGGCTTCTCTCCCCTGCCTTTCCTGGGGTCTAGAGCGCTGCTGCCGGCCCTTCTATCCCCCTGGTTATTCGCGCCGCTGCCCGTTCTGTCCCCCTATCGGTGCCGGCGCCCCATTGCCGGTGCCGATAGGCAGGGGGAGAGAAGGGGCAGCGGCACCAATTGCCGGCGCCGCTGCCCCGTTGCCTCCCCCCATCCCCGGTGGCATAATTACCTGGTTCGGGTCCGCGCTGCTGCAGGCCTCCGGCGTGCGTCCCCGGCGTCGTTGCTATGCGCTGCACGGCGCGGCGCATGACGTCAGTGCGCCGCGCCGTGCATAGCAACGACGCAGGGGACACACGCCGTTTCTCTCCCCCTGGCTGTCGGCGCCGCTTCTCTCCCCCTGGCTATCGGTGCCGGCAATGGGGCGCCGGTACCGATAGTCGGGGACAGAACGGGCAGCGGCGCCGATAGCTAGGGGGAGAGAAGGGCCGGCAGCAGGGCTCTAGACCCCAGGGAAGGCAGGGGAGAGAAGCCAGCAGCGATGGCCTCTCTCCCCCTGCCTTTCCTGGGAGTGTATCGGCGTATAACACGCACATAGACTTTAGGCTAAAAATTTTAGCCTTAAAAGTGCGTGTTATACGCCGATAAATACGGTATATCTAATATTATCTATTGTAATGCATATATACTGCTATGTACCTTTAAATACTGTTGCCATGTGTTGTAACCAAGGAAGGTACCAGTGATCACGTGACTAATAGGGTGATCTATGTGACCCCTCCAGAGTCTCCCCCATATAAACCCTGGGAGGAGCTAGTTCAGTCTCTTCTCTCTTGTGTTGTTGCTGCTGAGAAACAGTGAGGTCAAGTCCTGAGAGAGTGTCTGGAGTCCTGAGGAGGCCCATGGCCTACCACGCAGCCACACATCCACTATTCCAGTGTCTCACAGGTGAACGTCAAAACCTGGTAAGCTACATATGGGGTGAAGTTAGTCTAGTCAAGTCAGTCAAGATCAGTCTGTATACAGTCAGCAAATTGTCCAAGTCCACTATAAGTCCCAGCGAGCCCTAGAGTCTCTGAAGTCACTGGTCACCTTCTTGGAACTAATTGAGCTGTCAAGACTGTTACACCTGTCTACATCAGTATTGCTGCCGTTGTTCCGTAACTTGGCGCTGGAGTCATTATTTGCCCCATGCCTAGCCCAGGATCCAGCGATATATCTTCGGGTGGTGCAGAGGTTAAACCACGCCCTGGCGTCACGAATACAGGGAGTTAATACCATCTGCCCCTAGGGTAATAACATCTGCCCTCATCACACCCTCACCACACAGTACATAACAACTATATGCAAAATGTACATAATAAGTATGTGTAATGTGCAAAATCAGTGCAAAATGCACTTAAGTGTGCAAATAATGTACATAATAAGTGAAAAATGTTGCATAACAAGTGTGTGCATAACAAACAGCCAAAGGCTGTCTGGGCATGCTGGGAGTTGTAGTTTTGCAACAGCTGGAGGCACACTGGTTGGGAAAGACTGGGCTAGAGTTTGAAGAGAGCAGGTCTGGAGCACAAATGGCTGCTCTTCTAAGAAAAAATACTTACTAGACAGAGGCATAGCAGAGAAGAACAGCCAAGTTTCCATTTTTGGCTGGAGGTACAGAGTTATTTCTAGGCCTATAATTAGTGCACTATTGTAGCTTTGTTATTTGTGTGCTTTTTGTGCCGATTTTATTTGATCTTTTTGTACTGGAATGCATATTTTATATACACACACCAAATTATTCACTATATCAGAGACAACCCTCTAGTGCCACCTTTGGCTTTCAGAACTTGGTCTTGGTATATATTCCGCTAGGTGGTGAAATCATTCTGCAGGAATATCGGCCCAGACAGACATGATCGCTTCTTAATATTTATCAACATTATATGGAGATACTTATATGCTGGGACTGTAATGGCTGAGGAAGTAGAGAAAACTTGATGTCATGTTCCTGGAATGATAAGTCATTGTGGCATTGTCCTGGTGAAAGTGTCCTTCTACCATAGGGCAAACAGCTGCCAAGAAGGGATCAACTTGGTTGACCACAATGCTTTGTTAATCCCTATTGTCCAAATATTTACCAGGTATGCCAAGAAAACACCCCCCACACTTTTATGTCACCTCCACCACCCTGAACTGTTAACATCGATTTATGTTGCTAGTGCCAGTTCAGACCTTCCCATTAGGCAGTGGCGTTACTAGGGTTGGTGTCACCCTGTGCGGTAGAAAATTATGTCAACCAATACACTTTTTCCCCCCAAAATAATTTTTTAACCTGCCGTGACAGGTGCCAGTGGTGTAGCGCGTTGAGGAAAATTATTTCCAGTATAATAATCAAATATACTAATTGCCATGTAATGGGAAAGTTTTTACTATTTAAAACTATAACTCCCAGTATGACTTAAGCAGTGGTGAGGTTATACTGGGAGTTGTTGTTTCACCCATCATAACTGCAGAACTTAAAGTGACTCCAGCTCTAATGGGACAGTCAGGCAGCATACACAATGATATCAGTGACTACAGGTGACACCTTCTCTATTTGATTCAGATGGTACATACCGTGACTTCTTTCAGCTCAATCTTCACTCTGCAGAACTTGATGTCCAGACATCATAGGCTCCTCACTTTGTGAGCAGATTCAGATCTTCTGTATGAAAACAATAATTAATTTAAGTCTGCCAGACATTGTACCCTCTGAATATAAACCTGTGACACGCTGTACCCCCTGAAAATAATACTACCACACACTGTATCCTCTGAATATAATACTGTGGCACACTGTGCCCCTGAATATAATTCTGACACACACTGTATCCCCTGAAAATAATACTGCCACACACTGCACCCTCTAAATATAATACTGACGCACACTGTATCCCCTGAATAAAATACTGCCAGAAACTGTGCTCTCTGAATATAAACCTGCCATACACTGTACCCTCTGAATAAAATACTACCACACACTGTGCTCTCTGACTATAACCTTGCCGAACAGTGCACCCTCTGAATACAATACCGCAACATATTGTGAGCCATAAAAACCATACCATCCCAGAAATTCCTCTGAAATGCAAACCACTAGGTGTCCCGAACATATTGTATTAATGCCCCATCCTGTGCCCCCACATATAATAATAATGCACAGGTGAGAAGTAAGAGATAAGCGGCACTCGCTCAGTGTATCCAGAGTCCTTTATTTACAGAGATATGGGGATGGATATAGCAGGTGCATATCTCCGCGAATAAAGGAATTTACTGATTGATTGCCGCTTATCTCTTACTTTTCACCCAAACATTGTTGGGACTCTGCCTTTATTATAGCTGAGTGTCATCAGCCATTACATGGAGCCCAGTGCTTATAAGACTTCTGCTCATAAGATGTGTGGTGCTAGCAGAAGACTAAGCAATAGTCTAGTTGTGTCAGCTGCTTTCTCTATCTACAATTATAGTAATAATGCCCTTGTCCTCCCACCCCCCAATTGTGCCTTGTCCTGTTGCTCCAATGGCGCAATATGCAAACAAGGTATATACAATGAAATAAATGCTAACTGGTCATCTACTATTTCATTATTCCAACGCGTTTCCCCCGTTGGTCACCATGGTGATCAAGAGCGCGCATGCGCTCGAATCGCGCAAGACCAGTGGGAGGTGAGCTGAAGATTCTGTTAGTAATTTCATTGCATTGTTAGTAATAATTCCCCCTGCTGTTATAATGTCCCCTGTTAGTAATAATAATCCCTGCTAGTAATAATGCCCCCTGCCGTAATAATGCCCCCCTGTTGTAATAATGCCCCCTGCTGTAATAATGCCCTCTGCTGTAGTAATGCCACTGTATTGTAATAATGCCCCCTGCTGTAATAATGCCCCCGCTCTAATAATGCCCCAAATATAATAAAAAAAAACTATAATAATACGCACCTAATCCACGTTCTTATGAGCAGCTCTCTCCCTCTCTTCATGGTTGCAGCGTGTGAGCTGTGGGGACGGGATCTCCAGGCAGGCGCCATGAGGTCACATCAATGTGCTGGCCTGCCGGAGGCCCAGCGGCTCACACATTGCAACCATGAAGTGCTGCCAGCATGTGAGAGTGAATAATGGAGCAGGAACTGACAACTCCCGATCCACCATTCTAGTGTCTTACTGGCTCTGTGGATGCAGAGGATTACTTCCCGCTCGGTAGTGTCACCCCACTTGGGGGTTGTCACCCAGTGCAAGGTTTCTCCACTTTTCTGTGATGCAATGTTTTTCCACTTTTCTTTGATTCACTTTCTGCCATTATTTGCTGACTGGAGTCTAGCCTGTCTGTTTCCTCTAGACAACAATGGCACTAGAAGTGGCCCACTGCTGTTATATCCCATCTTTACAAAGGAATTGTGGTAGCCCTTGGGGGGTGTACGGTAGGGATGGTATGATGTTGGTATATGAGGGGTTAATATTAACCCAGTCACTCGAGACGCCAGGGTGAGGGCTGGTATGCTGAATCTATGTTCCGGCCTATCGCCGCCCTTCCCAAAAGCGATAGGTGTAATGAAATGACTGAAGGTCCACAAGCAGATTTAACTTGAACTTGAATAACTTTACTGCAGTGCTTGCAATATTCAATGCGTAGTAACAGTCTCATATAACAGTTCTTAGGTTGCATAGCGACTGGCAGAAGTTGTGGACCTTGCATTAAACTTATAGTCTCTGAATTTAGAGAGTTATGTGCAGATCCGTCCGGATTTAGGAGAAATATTGGGTCCGGTGATACTGCAGAGTGCTTAGGGGATGCACACTCTATAATTTAGATCATTCAGCCATTGCCGCAAGGCTCAGGCCTAACTCACTGCGATGACTGCCATACAGGTCTTTCTTGCTTGCTATCCCAGGAACAAGAGAGAGATAAGATGGCCGTTGCTCCCTTATATGGGCAGGGGGCGTGGCGACATTGATTGGTCCGAACGTCTGCCACTCACTTTACATGGTATCATGGGATTGCTTACATCACAGGATCTATATACATTACAAAACCCAAAATGAGGCTAGAGATACCAAAGTGAGGCCTGGAACAAATCCAGAATGAGGCTTGGAACACATCACATGACCCGAAGGCCCTGCGACACCATGGAAACAAGTAATTGACCATTTATATGCAGAAATAATACTATATACATTATTCTATGGATAAATTAGGAATCTATACACTATAATAGAGGCAACTAGGGGTGGACTGACTAACAGATATTACTAAGTCCTAGGGACTCTGGCTACGGGGACCCATAGATAAATAAGTACCGTATGAAATGCGGTACTGGGACACCACAGAACAATGAGACGAGCGTTAAAACATGTTACTTGGACACTAGCATTGCGTTCAGGGCCCCAGTGTAACTGCTACCTCTATAGCTACGCCCCTCCATTTAGCTGAAGTTTGCTTGATGATTCTTGACATACTCCTCTGACCCCTTTTTGCTGGATTTTTTTTTTTTTTTACAACACCTTTCTCTGTATACTCTCAACAAACATATCACAGAAAGTAGTATAGCTCTTAATAAAACATAACTTTTACTAGAATTAAACAAAAATATGGTAGTTCTCTGGCACCAAAAAGTGTGCTATAAGTACACTATACACAAATACAATATTACAGTTTTTTTTACAGTACCTAAATGAAATGTATACAATATTTACTGTGGGGCTGAGCTAATAAGGCCGAAAAATTTACCCAGGTCAATAGATTCAGGGTACTAGGGACAATTCCTGCTTAGTGAAACATTAAATATAGTAATTGTTCAATACGTCCCAACACGTTTCCCCCTATGTACCATCATAAACAATGAGTTAATCAGGGGACCAAGAATGCAGGACAGTAAAGTAACACTGATTACATAAGCAATAAAAGGTAATTATAACCCCGGGCCACTATGAGACCACTCACTCAGGTCCTGGTGGTCAGTGGTACTGGAATAAAGAGAGGGCCAGCGATTGTGATGATCTGTGGTATCTCCTCTCCTCCTGGCAGCCTGGCTGCCAGGAGGAGAGGAGATACCACAGATCATCACAATAGGGTGTCTCTAATCAAGGGACCAATCAGTGTATATTTGCATAGTGGGAGTGTATATCTACCTCAAAATCTGTAAAAGACTGTGCCTACCTGTGACCAACCATGTGACTGTGCACATACATATACCTGTACTTATCTATGTGACTGTGAGTATATCCCTGCCCTTACCTTGTCTGTGTGAATTTATTCAGCTGCAGAAGTCACATTGCATTTAAATGGCATTGTAAAGGAATACACAGCATATACCCTTTTTACCCAGCATGTGTTTAGTGTGTATTTATTTTTTTTATTTTTTTAAATGCTACCTGTCTGATTTAGGATAACTAATACAGTCAAAATATGTAGCCGTTGCCTTTAAACCATTCAGACTCCAGCTCCTGTCTTTAAATTGCAGGTTTAAAAATAAAAAATATGATATGATGTGGCTGGCGGCCATAGCAATTGCTCCTCTTTTTGTCTGCACTAATTGTGGTTCCTGGCAAAACAGACCACTATAACCAAATCCAGTATATCAGGAAAACAAAGATTCAGTATATTGGCCTATTTATCTGTCTGCAAGCCTCTGGCTGGTAGAAGTGCATTGGAATGACCTATGTATGCATTCTAGTGCAAACAGAATTGAAAGGAACGTAAAATATATTCTACTCATTAATCAATTTATGTGATAGATGACCTGGGTCACCTAACCATACATAATATCTATATATATAAAACTCAAGGTGTGTGTGTATGTATGTATGTGTGTGTGTGTGTGTGTGTATGTGTATATGTTCCAGCATCACGTCCAAACCGCTAAAGATATTAACATGAAACTTGGCACACATGTTACTTATATGTCACCAACAAACATAGGATAGGTAATTTAACCCTTACTCACCCCCATTTGCCAGGGGCGGGGTTTATGTTTAAAGTCCTATACAAGTCAATGGGAAAATATATGTTACTGCATAACTTCCAAACGGCTGGAGATATTTCGATAATACTTGGTCACATGTTACTTATATGTTCACTTAAAATATAGGATAGTTAATTTAACCCTTAACTACCCCCATTTGTGAGGGTCGGGGTTTTTGTTTAAAGTCCCATGCAAATCAATGGGAAATGTATGTTCCCACATAACTTCCGTACGGCTGGAGATATTTCAATACCTGGTACACTTATTACAGGTTGGGATATGAGGACGGGATGGGAGGTCGGGATAGGAGGTCAGGATAGGAGGTCAGGTAGGAGGTCGGGATAGGAGGACGGGATATGAGGACAGGATATGAGGACGGGATAGGAGGTCTGGATAGGAGGTCGAGATATGAGGATGGGATAGGAGGACGGGATAGGAGGACAGGATAGGAGGTCGGGATAGGAGGTCGGGATAGGAGGACGGGATAGGAGGACAGGATAGGAGGACAGGATAGGAGATCGGGATAGGAGGTCGAGATAGGAGGTCGAGATAGGAGGTCGAGAAAGGAGGACGGGATTGGAGGTCGGGATAGGAGCTCGAGATTGGAGGAAAGGATAGGAGGTGGGGATAGGAGGACGGGATAGGAGGACTGTTTTGGAGGTTGGGACAGGAGGTCGAGACAGGAGGATGGGATAGGAGGACAGGATAGGAGGATGGGATAGGAGGTACGGGTCGGGATGGGAGGTCGGGATGGGAGGTTGGGATGGGAGGTCAGGTAGGAGGTCGTAATATGAGGACAGGATAGGAGGTTGAGATATGAGGACGGGAAAGGAGGACGGATAGGAGGACAGGATAGGAGGTTGAGATAGGAGGTCGAGAAAGGAGGACAGGATAGGAGGTCGGGATAGGAGGTGGGGATAGGAGGTGGGGATAGGAGGTGGGGATAGGAGGACTGGATAGGAGGACGGGATAGGAGGACGGGATAGAAGATCGGGATAGGAGGACGTGATAGGAGGGCGGTATAGGAGGTCGAGATAGGAGGACGGGATAGGAGGTCGGGATGTGGGGTTTGGATATGACAACAATATATGAGGACGGTATATGAAGTCAAAAGCTTCCTCCTTTGTTTATTTTCCTCCCCAACAAGGATTAGGAAGGAAAACCGGGCAACGACGGGTACTCAGCTAGTATATATATAAAACTCAATGGGTGTGTGTGTATGTATGTGTGTATGTTCCAGCATCACGTCCAAACGGCTAAAGATATTAACATGAAACTTGGCACACTTGTTACTTATATGTCAACAACAAACATAGGATAGGTAATTTAACCCTTACTCACCCCCATTTGCCAGGGGCGGGGTTTATGTTTACAGTCCCATACGAGTCAATGGGAAATATATGTTACCGCATAACTTCCAAACGGCTGGAGATATTTCCATAATACTTGGTCACATGTTACTTATGTAATTTAACCCTTAACTACCCCCATTTGTGAGGGTCGGGGTTTTTGTTTAAAGTCCCATGCAAATCAATGGGAAATGTATGTTCCCACATAACTTCGGTACAGCTGGAGATATTTCAATACCTGGTAAACATATTATGGGTCAGGATAGTAGGTCAGGATAGGAGGACTGGGATAGGAGGACCGGGATAGGGGGACGGGGTAGGGGGATGGGATAGGGCGACGGGATAGGGGGACGGGATAGGGGGACGGGATAGGAGGTCAAGATAGGAGGACGGGATAGGAGATGGGATATGAGGTCGGGATATGAGGTCGGGATAGGAGGTCGGGATAGGAGGATGAGATAGGAGGATGGGATAGGAGGACGGGATAGGAGGACGGGATAGGAGGTTGGGATAGGAGGTTGAGATAGAAGGTCGAGATAGGAGGTAGAGATAGGAGGACGGGATATGAGGATGAGATAGGAGGATGGGATAGGAGGACGGGATAGGAGGTCGGGATAGGAGGTCGAGATAGGAGCTTGAGATAGGAGGACGGGATATGAGGACGGGATAGGAGGACAGGATAGGAGGTCGATATAGGAGGTTGATATAGGAGGTCGAGATAGGAGTTTGAGATAGGAGGTCGAGATAGGAGAACGGGATAGGAGGACGGGATAGGAGGTCGGGATAGGAGGATGGCATATGAGGTCGAGATATGACGGGATAGGAGGTCGGGATAAGAGGTAGGGATATGAGGACGGGATGTGAGGATGGCATATGAGGTCGAGATAGGAGTTTGAAATAGGAGGTCGAGATAGGAGAACGGGATAGGAGGACGGGATAGGAGGTCGGGATAGGAGGATGGCATATGAGGTCGAGATATGACGGGATAGGAGGTCGGGATAAGAGGTCAGGATATGAGGACGTGATATGGGGTTGGGATATGACAGCAATATATGAGGACGGGATGTAAAGTGAAAAGCTTCCTCCTTTGTTTATTTTCCTCCCCAACAAGGATTGGAAAGGAAAAACCCGGCAACGCCGGGTACTCAGCTAGTATATATATAAAACTCAATGGGGGTGTGTATGTATGTGTGTGTGTATGTTCCAGCATCACGTCCAAACGGCTAAACATATTAACATGAAACTTGGCACACATGTTACTTATATGTCAACAACAAACAGGATAGGTAATTTAACCCTTACTCACCCCCATTTGTCAGGGTCGGGGTTTTTGTTTAAAGTCCCATACAAGTCTATGGAAAATATATGTTACTGCATAACTTCCTAACGGCTGGAGATATTTCCATAATACTTGGTCACATGTTACTTATAAGTCCACTTAAAATATAGGATAGTTAATTTAACCCTTAACTACCCCCATTTGTGAGGGTCGGGGTTTTTGTTTAAAGTCCCATGCAAATCAATGGGAAATGTATGTTCCCACATAACTTCCGTACAGCTGGAGATATTTCAATACCTGGTACACATATTGTGGGTCGGGATACGAGGACGGGATACGAGGACGGAATACGAGAGCGGGATACAAGGGCGGGATAGGAGGGTGGGATAGGAAGACGGGATAGGAGGACAGGATAGGAGTACGGGATATGAGGTCGGGATATGAGGACGAGATATGGGGTTGGGACATGACAACAATACAACAATATATGAGAACGAGATATGAAGTCAAAAGCTTTCTCTGTTGATTTTCTTCCACAATAAGGATTAGGAAGGAAAAACCGGGCAACGCCGGGTACTCAGCTAGTATATATATATATATATATATATATATATATATATATATATATATACATGTAATACAAGGTATTTGACAGAAATCAAGGATAAATTACAAAGTGACTTCCTCCTCTTCATTGTGTCATTAGGCATTTTGGAATGTTTGTCTTCTGCATAGGATTTGTATATTTCATATGCCAAACTCATTTTTATCTTAGAAAAAAACAATACTTTGTTACATTTTGATAGTTCATACTTTACTAAGTTATCAGTTGGCCTGACTATTGCCACTGATGGCCTTCAAGTGAGTAGACTGGCATTGCTTCCATTCATGACTCATACAGCTTTCCTATTGCTCCTGAACTGCTACTCCTCCATATCAATACCTATGCCAAGTACTGATTACAATTTTCAGCTACGCTATAAAACTTCAGCAGAGTGGTTTTTTTTCCAATCGGGGCTATAGGGAGAGCATAAGAGGCACATGTCTCACACCCGTATCCACCTTAAGAATCTAGAAACATAGAAACATAAAATGTGTCGGCAGATAGTAACCATTCGGCCCATCCAGTCTGCCCAATATTCTGAA
Source organism: Hyla sarda (assembly GCF_029499605.1). Classification (NCBI taxonomy): domain Eukaryota; kingdom Metazoa; phylum Chordata; class Amphibia; order Anura; family Hylidae; genus Hyla; species Hyla sarda. Next base: position 123,213,413 of record NC_079192.1, read on the forward strand.
AATGATGAATAGTCCCTGGCCCTATCTTATATGATGGATAGCCTTATGCTTTATCCCATGCATGCTTAAACTCCTTCACTGCATTTGCACTTCTGCAGGAAGGCTATTCCATGCATCCACTACTCTCTCATTAAAGTAATACTTCCTGATATTACTGGTAAACCTTTGCCCCCCTAATTGAAAATTATGTCCTCTTGTTTTTCCTCTTTTTTTCTTATTCCAAACCTTGAACTTATTAAAAAATTGAAACAAGGGGTACAAAAAGCAAAAAATAAATAAAAAAAAAAAAAAAGGGAGGGTATATGGGAAAAGAAAACCTGAGCATATCAACCTATTCTGAAATGGAAACAGTAAGCACACAATAGAATATCATTGAATGTCCTATAACATAGTTTTTCTTCTTTTAAATATGCTCTCCTCCTTTACCATGCTGACTCCCTTTATGTATTTAAAAGTCTCTATCATATCCCCTCTGTCTCTTCTTTCTTCCAAGCTATACATGTTAAAGGGGTTATCCAAGAAAAAACTTTATTTTATATATATCAACTGGCTCCAGAAAGTTAAACAGATTTGTAAATTACTTCTATTAAAAAATCTTAATCCTTTCAGTACTTATGAGCTTCTGAAGTTAAGGTTGTTCTTTTCTGTCTAAGTCATCTCTGATGACACCTGTCTCGGGAAACACCCAGTTTAGAAGCAAATTCCCATAGCAAACCTCTTCTAAACTGGGCGTTTCCCAAGACAGGTGTCATCAGAGAGCACTTAGACAGAAAAGAACAACCTTAACTTCAGAAGCTCATAAGTACTGAAAGGATTAAGATTTTTTAATAGAAGTAATTTACAAATCTGTTTAACTTTCTGGAGCCAGTTGATCTATATAAAAAAGTTTTTTCCTGGAATACCCCTTTAAGGTCCTTTAACCTTTCCTTGTAAGTTTTATCCTGCAATCCATGTACGAGTTTAGTAGCTCTTCTCTGAACTATCTTCAATGTATCTACAGTATATCCTTCCGGAGATACGGCCTCCAGTACTGTGCACAATACTCCAAGTGAAGCCTCACCAGTGTTCTGTACAGCGGCATGAGCACTTCTCTCTTTCTACTACTTATACATTTTACATGTAGAAAACAAAAGGCAGGAACGTCCAGCACAGAGCTCATGCAAGACCAATCTTTATTGCTTAAAGGGGTACTCCCCCCCTAGACATCTTATCCTCTATCCAAAGGATAGAAGATAAGATGTCTGATTGCGGGGGTCCCGCCGCTGGGAACCCCTGCAATCTCTCCTGCAGCACCCCCTGTCATCTGGTGCACAGAGCTGGCTTTGGTCCATGCCTGATGACTGGCGATGCAGGGGCCAGAGAATCGTGATGTCACAGTCCCGCCCCCTCGTGACATCACACCCCACCCCCTTAAAGCTCGCTCCATGAACCAGATGACAGGGGGTGCTGCAGGAGACATCTTATCCCCTATACTTTGGATAGGGGATAAGATGTCTAGGGGCGGAGTACCCCTTTAATCATCTTTCTTATAGAAATGTAATTACACTGCTAAAAAAAAATAAAGGGAACACTAAGATAACACATCCTAGATCTGAATGAATGAACTAATGATATGAAATACTTTCGTCTTTACATAGTTGAATGTGCTGACAACAAAATCACACAAAAATTATCCTGGACATCCGCCAACTCCTAGACTGTCTGTGGTGCAATGTGGCATTGGTGGATGGAGTAAGAAATGGTGTCCCAGATGTGCTCAATCAGATTCAGGTCTGGGGAACGGGCAGTCCAGTCCATGGCATCAATGCCTTCCTCTTGCAGGAACTGCTGACACACTCCAGCCACATGAGGTCTAGCATTGTCTTTCATTAGGAGGAACCCAGAGCCAACCGCATCAGCATATGGTCTCACAAGGGTCTGAGGATCTCATCTTGGTACCTAATGGCAGTCAGGCTACCTCTGGCAAGCACATGGAGGGCTGTGTGGCCCCCCAAAGAAATGCCACCCCACACCATTACTGACCCACTGCCAAACTGGTCATGCTGGAGGATGTTGCAGGCAGCAGAACGTTATCCATGGCATCTCCAGACTCATCTGTCACATGTGCTCAGTATGAACCGGCTTTCATCTGTGAAGAACACAGGGCATCAGTGGCGAATTTGCCAATCTTGGTGTTCTCTGGCAAATGTCAAACATCTTGCACGGTGTTATGCTGTAAGCACAACCCCCACCTGTGGATGTTGGGCCCTCATACCACCCTCATGGAGTCGGTTTCTGACCATTTGAGTGGACACATGCACATTTGTGGCCTGCTGGAGGTCATTTTGTAGGGCTCTGACAGTGCTCCTTCTGCTCCTCCTTGCACAAAGGCGGAGGTAGCAGTCCTGCTGCTGGGTTGTTGCCCTCCTACGGCCTCCTCCATGTCTCCTGATGTACTGGCCTGTCTCCTGGTAGCGCCTCCATGCTCTGGACACCACGCTGACAGACACAGCAAACCTTATTGCCACAGCTCGCATTGATGTGCCATCCTGGATGAGCTGCACTACCTGAGCCACTTGTGTGGGTTGTAGACTCCGTCTCATTCTACCACTAGAGTGAAAGCACCGCCAGCATTCAAAAGTGACCAAAACATCAGTCAGGAAGCATAGGAACTGTGAAGTGATCTGTGGTCACCACCTGCAGAGCCACTACTTTATTGGGGGTGTCTTGCTGATTGCCTATAATTTCCACCTGTTGTCTGTTCCATTTGTACAACAGCATGTGAAATTGATTGTCAATCAGTGTTGCTTCCTGAGTGGACAATGTGATTTCACAGAAGTGTGATTCACTTGGAGTTGCATTGTGCTGTTTAAGTGTTCCCTTTATTTTTTTGAGCAGTGTATTTTCCTGCCTAATGGTGGACAGAGTAACAACAAGAGTTAAAACCTTTTACCCATTGTAAGGATTTCTCCCTGGGGATAGCTCTGGGATCATCCTTGACACCACCACAGGACACGTTTCCACTTCAATAAATCGGCAAACAACAGTACTTTATGCAAGTCTGGCCCGTTGCCAGCTTTATTAGACAGGTTGCAGGATAAATAAACACATAACACAGGAACAAAACAAAACCCTAGACCATCCAGTCACTTACTAAACAATCCAGCATGCCCTGTCTATCAACCGGTGGGCTTTTCCCGGCCAGTTAAACTTATGCCTCCTGCAACCTTTGACTCACTGTTCACACCCAACGTTTGCAATCTCTTGTTGTGTGTATCGTCCACACCACTCTTTGGGGCCACTCACAGCTCGGGCTGTGTGTTCCTCAGCAGGACCCCTGCCTCTTCCTACAGCCACCTTGCTTTCTTCTAGGGAGAGCCCCAACTATTGTGTCTATCTTCTTTTTAAACACACTTCCCCTTTCTGTTACCTCATTAATTAGGCCACAGATGGAGGTTTCTCCAGGGTTACCTAGGGAAATACACCCTTCCCTTGCCAAAGTGTTACACCATGTAGGTGGATTGGATAGGTGGATTTAGCTATTTAAAAAGCCGTTGTGAGGTCAGAAGCTGTCATCATGCAACCATCTGGACTTCTGGATTAACATATCCTGTCCTCCCTCCTTTAAAGTTTAGCTATCGCTTTGAGAACTTTTTGCAGTGACTCTCTAAGAAAGTCATAACTTTTTATTCTAACTTGTCTGATATGAATATTGGTACATTAGTAGAAGGAGGGGTAAGTTGCTCACCATGCCAATCAGGTGACTCAGGTTAGTCTTAGCATAAGCTTGGACTATGATGTGGAGTTTTATCTAGTAGTTATATGATTTGCTGAGTTTATAAACTATTTATTATTATTATTTAACAAAGATTGCCAAGGACGATTTATCACTGTATTTAAGTGTTTTATTGTGTTATTGCATTATACATTTATGCAAATGTTCTTTCTAAGGTTAGTATCTAGTGGGAATTAGGTACCTATTTTTATGCTTTCTAGTCATGAACAGTTATCAGAAAGACAATCATATGGTATGTTTTATGATATCTTCTAGGTATGTCTGGAAGATATCGTGATTGTTGTTATCTCGCACATGTCTGTAGTTAAGAGAAATCTTCCTTTGCCAAGCTCATTGTCTGACAAAATCAGGTCTTCTGAGGTCACCGGAATAGCACTGTATAGAGAAAGAACTGGGGACAAAGGGCAGAATGTTTAAATATTTGGTTGGATGCTACTGATCTGCCAAACAGGACACTGGAATAATTTCTAGCCTCTAGTACACGTAATGAAATACATGTGACTCGTCATCAAAATAAACACAGGCCTAGAAATAGTCCTGTGATTATTTACATAGAGACTTTTATGGATTACAATGTCCCTGTCATTTAACATAATTTTTACCATATCATAGAGACATTCCAAAAATGTTGGTCAGTCGTGGGTCTAGATGTTCAGACCCCCTCCAATTGTTAGAACGTGTCAGAAGTGCTTCTTTTCCTGGTCTACTGCGGGACATGACTTAGTAAGTCTATAGAGCCCGTCTCCTGCAGCAAGAAGGGGAGAACAACGGGCCAGGAAGACAAGTACTCACTGGATGCTTCTCCAGGTTCTATCTACTGACCGGTGGGGGTCGGAACTTCTGGACCCTGATGGATTAAAACTTTTGACATGTCTCCTTGTCAAAAGTTTTGTTTAATTATAGTATAACTTTAACATTGAGCTTGTTGGCCCATTAGGCTGGGTTTACATTTTGTATTATTTTGGTCGGTATTTGGTCCTCATTACCGCATTACAGATTTATCCATAATCTTAGTAATATAATTTACACTGTCTCTCCTCGATAATCCCATTTTCAATGAAAGACTTATCTTGTCTAACGTCAGAAACCCCTGGTGATATGTTGTCAGGGAAAGCCACCTGTCACTGCTGTTACATTTTGTTTTGCAAGATGGCCTTTTGATGCTAATCTATTACTCTCCATACTGGATCATAGAATGGGTCCCAACAACTGCTTTATATCCATATGCCCCGTAGATAAGATACCCCTATAAAACCCCTTATCAGCTACTGTAACTTGGTTTACATGTTACTTTAAGAGATACTAATCCTTTTTACAAACCTCTTACATGTCAGTGTCATGTCATATGTTTGGATTGGTGGTGCTCCGGGTGCCAAGACACCTCTTGATCACTAAAATGAATGGGCAGAACTGTTTAGCTGCCTTGCTTTCCTCGGAATGTGGTATGAGCCCTATACATATTTCTCTGGATTTCAAAAAAGCAAAGAGCAGAAGTACAGATTCATAGAAAGTCTCATAGACTTTTTTTGAGCCCCTTGTCTGCTCTCCAAGGAAAGCCGAAGGGGCACAGCTGAGTGCTCCTGCTTTTTATAATCCGTGGGGGTCTCTGCACCCTGACCCCTGGTACTCAAACTTCTGCATGTCTCTATGACATGTCCGAAATTTGTAAAACCATGTAAATGCTTACGACAGCAATTGGTAATGATACAAGAAATAAAGATGATTTTATGGCAAACAGGAGGCGAATATTATGCTTCAAACTTTCTTTTACTGACATCCAGCAGCAAGATAGTTAATAAAAAGAAAAAACTTTCACATGAGTAGATATGCAAATGAACTCAGGTATGTTGTCCAATTAGGTGATAGGTGGACATTATAAAGGTGAGGTACAGATGATTCTCTTCCTCTTTCTTGCTGCTCCAGCAGATAAGTACACCAGTGTAATTTTTCTCTCAGATGCTTTATTGAGAGTGTGTTTTTTATATACATGTATTTCCCTTATATATCTGTACACTGTACATCCATTATAGACTATTCGGCATTGCTGTGTCTTGTAGTCTTTTCCTTACTACTCTCCCCGGCACTGCTGTGACTTGTGGTACTTTTTCCTTACCTGTTTTTTCCTCCAGACTCCCTTATCTATACACAGCTCCCTGCTCTATTCACGAGACGGCTCCAGCGTTATCTCGGCCGCCGAGATATCGCAAGACTTACAGCTGGTGATCAGCTGTGTCTCTGACTCGCGCGAAGTTCCCGCCGTCTTCGCGCTGAGTCGCTTCACCTCACAGCACGGATACTCCCCTGCAGCCGCCGTCACTGACAGGATTCTTCAGTTAAAGAAGACAGGCAGGGCTCTCTCTTCTTCTATTCTCTTATTGTGTTATTGGTGTGGTGACATATATATATATATATATATATATATATATATGGCCACTTATTTTTATATGTTTGCCTCTGGACTCCTGTAATGGGAGTTCTAGGGGGAAACATATAAGGTACATATATATGGGTGACCATTTTCAGTGACACATTTCTCTACCCTTATATGTTTGCAAATATACATATATATGGACTTCACATATATATAGTGTGTATTGCATATTTATATATATTTAACTCATTCTATGCTATATAGTTATAGTCTTTTTTCTGTCTTCTCTTACAGAAATATTCTTCAGCTTCTTACACATTAATACATTACCAATATGTCCAATAAAGATATTGTATCAGATAATTCCTCAGAAAATACTGAGGAAAACCAAAAAATACAATCTCTTGTATACAATCTCTTGCAATGCGAACCGCCATATCTTTCATACATGAATCTGTTACAAAATCAGTAGTTATGGCTTTATCCTTAAATAACCCCCAGGTCCCGCATCAACCTGTACCTAATACCCCATCTGACATATACTGGTCAGCGGAGGATTCTACATCTCACTTGATGCAGGGATTGCAAAAATCTGGTAAAGTCTCACATAAGAGACATCATCAGTCTCATGTGAATCTTCCAAAACCATCTACAAGTGGTAAAATTCTGAGTGATAATAAAAGATCACACAAAATACCCTCTGCCCGGGAGGAGTTGATTTTACAACGGGTTAAATTGGCCTCTAAGAGGCAAAAAACAGATTCTTATCGTATCTCTTCCAGTAATTCTTCCTCGGATGAAAATGTTCATTCAGGAGAAGACAGAGACCCTGAATATGGAGACGTCTCAGATACAGAAGAAGGAGTACCCCTTGAAAAGGAGGATTCTAAAAATACCATTCTTGATGGATCTGGTGATCCATACTTTGACCCAGGGCAAATTAAACACCCCCGTTCGGGGGAGTGGGTTACCCATCCCTTAGTTACAAAATTCCTTTGCCTTTGGGTACAAAAACCTTTAGATAAAAACGATGCAAGTAAACTTAGGGCAGAGTGTCCTAGGCCATCTCTCCCCAAGAAATTATCTAACATCCCAAAAATAGACCCTACTCTGGTAAAATTCCCTCTTAAATCAGGGAAACATCCAAAAAAGGGCGTTGACAGATCTTACCGTTTCTGTCAAGATGAACTGCTAGATCTATCAGGCCCGTTAGCAAAAATCATAGACTTAACGGAGGAAGCAGTCTCCTCTAATACTCCTATAGATTTGAATGTCCTCAAAGGATGGGCACAGCGGGCCATTGTCATGTTTGGCAACGCTAATGCGGCCATTGCTAGTGAAAGAAGAAGGTCGATATTGATGAAGATGGATCCACAATTAATGCATCTAGCTTCATCCCAACCTTCTTCTTCCACTGATGGTTTGCTATTTGAAAGAGATTAATAAATATGTCTCTTTATTTACATCTTTAGATAAGGCCCAATCATCCCCCAAAAAAGTCTTTCAACCAAAATTTTTTACCAAAGCTGGGAAACGCAAGAGCAAATTTCCCAGCAGACCTTCTACTGAAGGTCAATACCCCAGAGGCCCTCCCCGCACCGAACAGTTTGCCCAACCAGTCAACACTTTCCAACAGTCTCCATTATTCCCCCAATGAGGCAGATCTTGGAGAGCGAGAGGCCAGCAAGCTTTTCCTAGATCAAGACCCTCTTCAGGTGAGTCTCCAACCAATATATTCTTCCCAAATTCCCTTGGGAGGAAGAATAATGTATTTTTTCCCCCAAAATTGGAGTATGATCACCTCAGATGCATGGATTTTTAACACCGTACTAGGGTATCAAATATATTTCATATCCCTACCGACTCAAAGTCAGAACCCCCCAACCGATAATATTCTCAAAGGAGGATCAAAACCTCATTTCCTTGGAGATCAATAATTTACATTCCAAAGGGGCTATAATAGAAGTTCCCTTACAGACTCCAGGTTTTGTGAGCAACCTGTTTGTGGTCAACAAGAAAGTCGGAGGTTTCAGACCAGTTATAAATTTGAAATACCTAAACAATTTTGTACATTACCACCATTTCAAAATGGAAGGTATTCACCTACTAAAAGACCTGTTATTACAGGGAGACTGGCTTGCAAAGATAGATCTGAAGGATGCCTATCTTTCGGTCCATATGCACAAAAATTCTCAACCTTACCTTCAATTTTGATGGCAAAACAAAAAATGGCAATTCACCAGTCTCCCATTTGGTCTATCATCAGCCCCTGGTGCTTCACGAAATTACTGAAATCAGTGGTGGCAGCTCTAAGGAGCAGGGGTGTACGTCTAATAATATACTTAGATGACATATTAATTATGGCCCAATCAATTCAGACCATTCACTTACATATCCAATGGACAATTTCTCTACTCACTACTCTGGGTTTCATGATCAATTACAAGAAATCAATCCTGACCCTTTCAAAGGAGGTAGGATTTCTGGGATTCTTGGTCGATACCCAACTAACCCTTCTGAGTCTTCCAAACAGGAAACTGAAGACTATCAGAAGAGAGATTTGATCAGTTCTGAACAAGAGTCAGATTTCTCTACATACAATAGCGAGGATTGTTGGTCTTCTGTCAGCCTCCATTCTGGCAATTTTTCCCAGCACCTCTCCATTACAGGGCCCTTCAACGTCTCAAGGCTCAACATCTAAGGAATGGTTTAGGATACTCCGACGAGATATTGCTAACCCCAGATACCAAAGAGGAACTTCTTTGGTGGTTAACTCACATCCAGATGTGGAATTGGAAGACCATTTTTCATCCACATCCGGACATAATAATAGAGTCAGACGCAAGCAACTCAGGTTGGGGTGCTCGCTACGGTCGTCTTTCAGCAGGAGGGAAATGGTCTCCAGAAGAATCTCAATTACATATCAATTGTCTCGAACTCTAGGCAGGTTTCTTTGCTCTCAAGAGCTTCACGAGAGAGTTGATCTTATTGCTGTATTCTGCTGCAGATGAACAATATTTCCGCAGTACAATACATCAATCGTCTAGGGGGTACCAAATCGAAACCTCTGGCGAACATTGCAAAAGACTTATGGCACTTTTGCTTAGAAAAGAACATAATACTGAAAGCGGAATACATTCCCGGCCTTTCCAACTCAATCGCAGACTGGAATTCACGTTATCTAACAGATTCCAGCGATTGGAGATTGAACCAATCAGTTTTTAATCATCTGAATTCCCTTTGGGGCCCTCTCCAAGTCGATCTATTTGTGTCCTGTCTAAACAGTCAGATTCCAGCCTTTTTCAGCTGGCGTCCAGATCCAGAAGCTCTGGGGTCGGATGCCCTCCTGCAAAAATGGCCAGAAGGAATACTATACACATTCCCTCCATTTTCTCTAATCTCAAGGGTTCTTCTTCTAACCCGATCCCAAGAGTCGACCATTGTTCTGATAACACCACATTGGCCATCCCAAAGTTGGTTCCCTCAGATCTTGGAGATGATCATAGATTATCCACGAATTCTCCCGGTCTTTCCATCCATTCTTCTAGACCCATCTCAGAATCCTCATCCCCTCATAACCGAAGGACTTCTTTCTCTTGTTGCCTGGCTGATTTCGGGCAATCAAGAGTCAACTTGGAATTTTCACAGACAACTAGAGATATCTTGTCTGAGGCTTGGCCACCAGGAACCAAGACAGCTTACAGATCAGCCTGGAAGCTTTGGTCTAATTGGTGCATGCAAAGGGATTTGGATCCCTTACACGCATCTCTCCCTCACATCTTAAATTTCCTTTCAGACGCTTTTTCTCCCGGGAAAGCCTACAGAACTATTAATGTATATTGTTCTGCAATTTCAGTTTCCTCTAATCATTCCCTGATAGACTCCGTACCTATAGGGAAACACCCTTTAGTCTGTAAATTAATGAAAGGCATTAAGTTCAAGAGACCTCCTAAACCCAGATATCTAGCGACTTGGGATGTATCTATCCTTTTGAATTTCCTAAATTCATGGAGTGACTATGATAATTTGTCATAAAAATTCTTATCCTTTAAGCTTACAGTATTACTATGTCTCATTTCCCTTAAAAGGGTAGCGGACGTGAAAGCCCTTGACATATCCCGGAGACAGTACACCCCTCAAGGAGTCCAATTCTCTATTTACAGGCGCACAAAGACTAATTTACATTCAGTCTTTTACCCAGCTTACCCCTTTAATCCGAATCTATGCGTAATTCAATGTCTAAAATCTTACGAAATCAGAACTCAACCATTAAGGGATTCAAATTCTTCCCAATTACTAATCTCCTACTGCACGTCTTACCAACTGGTTTCTTCTCCCACTTTAGCTAGGTGGGTTAAACAAACCATGGAGCTAGCAGGTATTGACATTTCCATTTTTGGTGCCCACTCCACCAGGGGCGCGAAGGCAACAAAAGTTGTTTAAACTGGGGGATCCTTAGCAGAGTTAATGCAAACTGCAAACTGGTCTTCAGAATCCACTTTTAATTTTTTTATTTTAGACCTGAACCCCACGTTTCTGTCAGTATTATGAATATATGGTAGTGATGATATAACTTGTTTAATTTCCGTTTTTTCTAAGCTTTGAACAAGCATAATATGAGACTCCTGTTTGCCATAAAATTGGAGATTTTCCTACCCTTGGGGACGGAAAATATGTATTTTTATTAAAAACAGGAGGTGAATATTATCCCACCCTTCTACCCTACCCTGTAATGATCTATTGTTTATTCCTAATCGTATTTCCTTTCTTCCAGTTTAACATGATAATTCTACTACCAAGTTCCATGTCCTGTAAGATGACAAGTTTCCAGTTCAAGTTTAATTTTCGGCTATTATAGTTGACATCAAGAAAGAGGAAGAGAATCACCTGTACCTCACCTTTATAACGTCCACCTATCACCTGATTGGACAACATACCTGAGTTCATTTGCATATCTACTCATGTGAACGTTTTTTCTTTTTATTAACTATCTTGCTGCTGGATGTCAGTAAAAGAAAGTTTGAAGCTTAATATTCGCCTCCTGTTTTTAATAAAATCCATATTTTCCGTCCCCAAGGGTAGGAAAATCTCCAATTGTTGATGTTGTGTATATTTTACTAAATTATTTATTTGTGGGCACATTACTTCTATCCAGGTAAGCAGAGGAAGCTAAGCTTTATTGGTGGCAAAATGGGTTAATGTAAATGCCGTTCACAGTGACACATTTACATAGGTTACTCTGGCTAGTGTATTTCTCTCTATAACTCTCTCTTTCAAAATCTCTAGGTAGCAGTGATGCATCTCGTCTGGAGGGCATTATTATGATAACTGTGCCCTTCATATCCTCACCATTCTTGCAGGCAGAAATGTCTCCCAGGGATGGTGAGGAAGAAGAGTTTACCCCCTAAAAATTAACTTTTATTGGTATTTGTTAAAATATGTTTCCCACAGCAAAAAACCATTAAAACTGACAACCATGTGATCCAAATAAGTCAGTAGATGCGTCTATAGGATCAATGTCCTCTCAGATGTAAGGTAGCCCTGCAGTGGCTGCCTATTGAGGGGATCACACTGGTGTCGCTTAAAACATGAACACAATTGCCGCCTCTACATGTTTCGCCGCCTCCGCGGCTTTCTCAAGAGGCAATGGTGGCAATGGCAGCTGCCAAAATGGCGGAGGGGGTATAAATAACCAAACCCTCTGATGTCATAAATATGGGCCCAGTCATGTTCTCCAATGTAATCCATTGTGACATACATTGCCGCTTAGGCAACCAATAAAGTGTAACTTGTAATCAGCACCAGCTGTATGCAAAGATAATTCACCAATGCGGGACCTGAATTACCTGATCCGGCGGTCCCACGTCATGCTCCGTCATCAGTCGATGTCAGCACTCGCTATCGACATCATCCAGATGCGCGGCGCATGTCAGAAGCCGTCTGCGGAGAACTTCAACCATCCGCCGGTCTGCTGAAATCAGCTGCGCCTGCGCCAATGTCTCCCCATATATTCGCCGCGCATGCGCTAGAACTTAGAAAAAAACAGTGACTTAATGCTCTCTCTTGGTTAGCAGAAGATTCTAAGTGTCCTAAATCAACCCCTGCCTAGTATATAAAATACACACGACCAGCTCTTACGGGTACCAATATATAGCTGTCAGAAGGGCACAAGGAGAGAGGGGGGAGAGAAGGGGGAACACATAATCATTTATCTCACCGTTTAGTCACCTTGTTATGATATAGTCATTTATCTCATCAGTTGGTAACCTTGTTACGATGTTCCCATTCAAGAGGTGAATTAACAGAATACCGCGGGGTTGATAAAAAGAGGAAGGGGAGAAATAGAAAAGTGGGGTATATAATCATTTCACATTGGGCATATAACTTCCTTCTCATGTGCCAACTTGGAGCACAATAAGTAGCTCAATACGAATTCCAACTATTCCTCAAGGAGTGGGGACTGACATTAAACAAAAAGGGGGGGGAAATGTTTATGACAGGGCTACCAGTACGAAAAAAAGGGAGTAGAATTATTTCTATTTCTATTAGGTCAATTTCCAACCGGCTGCTACCAAAAATTAGTAAATATAATTTGGGGAAATTAATAATGTGCACTTGTTTTTATTATTTTAATATGATCTTATAGAAAAGCTGCGAAAGAAAAACCTTCATTCAGGCCCAACGGTGATTGACTACGTAGTCGCCAAATCCACCTCGCCTCTTCTTGTAAGAGGCGTGTGTCTATGTTACCTTTCCGGGGTCCTAATTTTAATTGGCAAAGACCAGCAAACTTAAGATCCTCCAATCTCCCATTATGTGTTGCGAGTATGTGCCTCGCCAAGGGGGTATCCTTACCCGTTCTAATATTACTTAGGTGTTGTGAGATCCTCTTCCTTAGTTCTTGGGTTGTTTTTCCCACATAGATTTTGGGACATGTGCATTTAGCCACATAGATGACGTTATGTGAGCTGCAGTTGATGAACTGCCTAATTTGATAGGTTCGCCCATCTACCGAACCTATCAACCTATCAAATTAGGCAGTTCATCAACTGCAGCTCACATAACGTCATCTATGTGGCTAAATGCACATGTCCCAAAATCTATGTGGGAAAAACAACCCAAGAACTAAGGAAGAGGATCTCACAACAACTAAGTAATATTAGAACGGGTAAGGATACCCCCTTGGCGAGGCACATACTCGCAACACATAATGGGAGATTGGAGGATCTTAAGTTTGCTGGTCTTTGCCAATTAAAATTAGGACCCCGGAAAGGTAACATAGACACACGCCTCTTACAAGAAGAGGCGAGGTGGATTTGGCGACTACGTAGTCAATCACCGTTGGGCCTGAATGAAGGTTTTTCTTTCGCAGCTTTTCTATAAGATCATATTAAAATAATAAAAACAAGTGCACATTATTAATTTCCCCAAATTATATTTACTAATTTTTGGTAGCAGCCGGTTGGAAATTGACCTAATAGAAATAGAAATAATTCTACTCCCTTTTTTTCGTACTGGTAGCCCTGTCATAAACATTTCCCCCCCCTTTTTGTTTAATGTCAGTCCCCACTCCTTGAGGAATAGTTGGAATTCGTATTGAGCTACTTATTGTGCTCCAAGTTGGCACATGAGAAGGAAGTTATATGCCCAATGTGAAATGATTATATACCCCACTTTTCTATTTCTCCCCTTCCTCTTTTTATCAACCCCGCGGTATTCTGTTAATTCACCTCTTGAATGGGAACATCGTAACAAGGTTACCAACTGATGAGATAAATGACTATATCATAACAAGGTGACTAAACGGTGAGATAAATGATTATGTGTTCCCCCTTCTCTCCCCCCTCTCTCCTTGTGCCCTTCTGACAGCTATATATTGGTACCCGTAAGAGCTGGTCGTGTGTATTTTATATACTAGGCAGGGGTTGATTTAGGACACTTAGAATCTTCTGCTAACCAAGAGAGAGCATTAAGTCACTGTTTTTTTCTAAGTTCTAGCGCATGCGCGGCGAATATATGGGGAGACATTGGCGCAGGCGCAGCTGATTTCAGCAGACCGGCGGATGGTTGAAGTTCTCCGCAGACGGCTTCTGACATGCGCCGCGCATCTGGATGATGTCGATAGCGAGTGCTGACATCGACTGATGACGGAGCATGACGTGGGACCGCCGGATCAGGTAATTCAGGTCCCGCATTGGTGAATTATCTTTGCATACAGCTGGTGCTGATTACAAGTTACACTTTATTGGTTGCCTAAGCGGCAATGTATGTCACAATGGATTACATTGGAGAACATGACTGGGCCCATATTTATGACATCAGAGGGTTTGGTTATTTATACCCCCTCCGCCATTTTGGCAGCTGCCATTGCCACCATTGCCTCTTGAGAAAGCCGCGGAGGCGGCGAAACATGTAGAGGCGGCAATTGTGTTCATGTTTTAAGCGACACCAGTGTGATCCCCTCAATAGGCAGCCACTGCAGGGCTACCTTACATCTGAGAGGACATTGATCCTATAGACGCATCTACTGACTTATTTGGATCACATGGTTGTCAGTTTTAATGGTTTTTTGCTGTGGGAAACATATTTTAACAAATACCAATAAAAGTTAATTTTTAGGGGGTAAGCAATAGGGGTTTACACCCCGGGCTTCGGCCTTGGGGTTTAGTTAATGAATCTGATTTTGGCCCCTTACTACCCTAGGGCATTCTTTTTATGAAGAAGAGTTTACCATACATAATGCATTGCCACACTTTATACAGTACAGACCAAAAGTTTGGACACACCTTCTCATTCAGAGTTTTCTTTATTTTAATGACTATGAAAATTGTAGATTCACACTGAAGGCATCAAAACTATGAATTAACACATGTGGAATTATAGACATAACGAAAAAGTGTGAAAATATGTCATATTCTAGGTTCTAGTCACCTCTTGCTTTGATTACTCCTTTGCTCACTCTTAGCATGCTCTTGATGAGCTTCAAGATGTAGTCACCTGAAATGGTCTTCCAACAGTCTTGAAGGCGTTCCCAGAGATGCTTAGCACTTGTTGGCCCTTTTGCATTCACTCTGCGGTCCAGCTCACCCCAAACCATCTCGATTGGGTTCTGGTCCGGTGACTGTGGTGGCACAGAACCCCATCACTCTCCTTCTTGGTCAAATAGCCCTTACACAGCCTGGAGGTGTGTTTGGGGTCATTGTCCTGTTGAAAAATAAATGATGGTCCAACTAAACGCAAACCGGATGGAATAGCATGCCGCTGCAAGATGCTGTGGTAGACATGCTGGTTCAGTATGCCTTCAATTTTGAATAAATCCCCAACAGTGTCACCAGCAAAACACCTCCACACCATCACACCTCCTCCTCCACACCAGCACACTTGTGAAGTGAAAACCATTTCAGGTGACTACCTCTTAAATCTCAACAAGAGAATGCCAAGAGTGTGCAAAGCAGTAATCAAAGCAAAAGGTGGCTACTTTGAAGAACCTAGAATATGACATATTTTCAGTTGTTTCACACTTTTCTGTTATGTATATAATTCCACATGTGTTAATTCATAGTTTTGATGCCTTCAGTGTGAATGTACAATTTTCATAGTCATGAAAATAAAAACAACTCTGAATGAGAAGGCGTGTCCAAACTTTTGGTCTGTACTGTATATGATAAAATCTGATGACAGGTTCCCTTAAAAGGAAAACTGTCAGCTTGCCCCCCCCCCCCCCACTAACCAGCGGTACTGGCTGGTAGTGCGGGGGACGCTTATCAGTTTGATGCCTACCGTGCCCGGATCCGCCCCGCCATTTCGCCGAAGTCTTTGATTTTCTGTATATGCTAATTAGGTGCTAACTGGCACAGGCAGGGTTACTGGCACGCTGACATTCGTTCCCCCCCCCCCATCCCCGCCTCTCCCATAAAGCTGTTTGGAGGGGGTCGTGTCCTTTCAGCTCAGAGAGCTCGACCCAACGTGCATTAGCCAGCATACAGCACGGCAATGCCGGGGCCCCCGTTCACGAGATCGCGGGGAGTCCCAGCGGTCGGACCCCCGCGATAAGACATTTATCCCCTATGCTGTGGATAAAGGATAAGTTTTTTTTTCGCTGCAGATGTCGGTTAAAGCATCTCAAGGTATCAGTGATGCTTTTGGTCTGGAGGGCATTATTATGATAATTGTGCCCATTATATCCTTATCTATTATTTTTCAAGCCATTGAATGTTTGTCTATGATTTGGAAAATTGTGGTTTGTAAAGGGGTCGAGCATAGTGAAAAGGGGTTGAGAATAGTGTGGTGTCCCGGTACCGTATTGCATCCAGTACCTAGTGTAGAGGTCCCCAAAGTCAGAGTAACTACGTTCAGGTAGGGTTCCTCAGGTGGGACATCCCCGAGTCGCCTCTCTGCAAGTCTAACTTTAATGTTCATAAATGTATATATTAATAATTACATCTATATTGTATAGAAATGTATAGTACTTACCTTGTTCAGCGTCGCAGGACCTTCGGTCATGTGATCATGCTAGTAACCTCTATGGTATGTTGCCAGACCTTAGGAGGTCCTTGGGTCACGTGTTACCCACAAATCTCTGTAAGGGTGATTGACATTCGTTTGGACCAATTAGCGTTAGTCCAGCCCCTGCCCATATAAGGGAGCTGCGTCCAATTATCGCTCTCTTGGGTTGCTGCTCTCGTGGATGCTGGACTAACAAGACGGTGTGCTACGCAACTTTCAAAGACACACTAGGCCTCAAAACCTATGGCCTCAGCAGAACCAAAAATCGTGAGTTTCACTCTAATTCCTGCTAATGCTAGCGTGACTACTGGACCGCAACTAATTCCCCTAAATCCAGTGGAACAGCGCAATAGACTAAAGACTTTTAAAGCTAAAGTCCCAACCATTGTCAATCTCCAAAAGGAAGCTGTTGTATTGATAAGAGACTGTTATGTTAATGAAGCGTACAGAAAATCTTCAGTAAAGTTAATGCTGTTTACAGAAGCTTTCTGGTTGTGGCAATCCATTATTACTATCTACCTCAAATCTATTATCATCTACCTCCCTATCGTTCCTGGGAAGGGCGGCGGTAGGAAAAGCTTTATTGAGTAGCCCACACCCTGGCATCACGAATAGCAAGGGTTAACAAGCACCCTTTAATACCCGCACAGCTACACTCCTCATACCCTACATTCTTTATCTGTGGTGAGTGCCATCTTCGTTCTTTCATGTGCATAGTGATTTATTATTTGGCTTTACATTAAACTATAGGCTAGTGTGTGTGTGTGAGAGAGGAAATGATACAATGGACAATGACTGATCACAATCTATACAGCACTGCCACCACTTTGGCTCTATTTACACAGCAAATAGGAGAATTCCAGTATGAGGAATGTCATGTAATGTTCCCTATCTCAGGTTGGACTAACAGAATCTGTGTGTATAAATTCTTTCTCCTGCAGAATGTGTCCTTGAGGAACTTTTCTCCTAGAGATTTTCTAAACATCAATGCAATTAACAGTTTGAAGGTGGTTATTAAAACCCAATGAATACTAGTGGATCTGCTCACTGTTACAGCCTTTAAAGAGGTCTTCACATTTGCATTAGATTTTAATTAATAATGCAGAAAGTCTAACCTATGTATATCAGCTGAGACTAGCATAGAAATTTTCTTTTGCACAGTCCCAATGTAACAGCTCATGTACACTGAAGAGTACGTGGAGCATATATGTTTCCTTTAGTATGGAGCAATACAGCCTCTGTGCACTGCCATACAGTCTCCATCAAAATCCATTAGTATGGAGATAATCTCCCTAAAGGACATGTACACATATTCATAAGTAACTCAACAGAAGAAGCCTCCATATCCCTCACACAATTATGGCAAGTTGTTGCAAGAAGCATGCGGTTTTGGTGGACAGTAATTCATGGCACACTACCACTGTCATTCGACACATGAATTTATACCCTAAGTCTTTAAGTAGGGGTGAAAAAAACATGGAATGGGGTCTTCACTTTACCATGACCACCTGCAGCAGCAAGATCAGAACATTGAAAACGTATGAGTATTTTTGTCTCCCAATGCAAAGGTTAATGCACAGTGATGTAGCAGTCTATGGATAACCTACGTTGTGACTTCACAATACACGGATCATGATCACAGTGATGCCCATACAGTAATAAGGCACGCAGTGATGTCACAATAACAGGATAATAAACTAAGTGATGTCATAGTATAGGGCTATTGCACACAGTGATGTTACATTAATTACATGTGCACAGTAATATGACTGTACAGGGATCAGAGGCACCATGATATCATGGCTTAGGAAAAGGAACAAAAAACAGGTCAGCATGTTCACTGTGACATCACAGCATAGGAATAAAGCAGTAAAATGAACATATTATATAGGGCCTCATAATAAATCTTTTAATGGGTTCATGCCCAATTTTTCTCCATCTAGATTTCTTCTGTACATATGTCTAAGTGGAGATGCCCCCTTAGTTGTTGGGCCCCATATCAATGTAATTGTAGTCAATGATTAGTACAATCAGTGAATGTTTTCCAGTTAAAAAGGGGTAAGGGTAGGTACATCAGTCACCCATCTTAAATCAGCAAATTGACTCGGTCCCACTGACTGTAAAAATAGATAGGCCTCTGTAAGTGGTTTAGAAAGGTCCATCAGCTGCTTCACCTGAGAAAATTCTGTAACCACCATAAATTCTGTAATCACCATAAAGCACCAAATTGTGCCCAGACAGCGGGCCGAAATTGAGGAGAAATAACGCAGTATTGGAAATATCAAATCCATTCTGCATGATTTCAAAGGTCATAAAGTTCTGACCAACTTGAAGCTTGAGTCCCTGCAAAAGAGCCAAATGACATCTAGGAGGTTTGCCCTGATAACTGAAGGATCCCAGGAAACCATCCAGAGGGCTAAAAAAGTGCTTAGTGGACACAACAGGTGAGACATACATTTTTTGTAAAACTTGGGGAGTACACCACTTTAAATATATGAACAGTACCCACTAATAACAGAGGAGATTAGACCAGGACTGCATATATACCTTATAGGGGCCTTAGCTGCTTTGGTTTGTATTCTTCACCATTTTTCTCTGGGCATTGTGTATTGTGCCATACATTGTTATGTCAAATGCTGTATGTATGGAACTGTTCTCACCAAAAATCAATGCTTGTAGGGTATGAAAGTTCCATACATATAGCACCAAATGGAGAATGCCATCTGACAGAAAAAACTCTCACGGACAGTAAAAGCCTCATGTACTGTAGGTGTCCTATTACGGTTCCACTGAGACCTGACATTATATGGGTGTTGGGTTGCTGGTTTTTGCACCTGTTAACAATTGCATTGTCTTAAATTGCTGTTTGCATAACTAGACAAAAATATGAAAAGCCCTGGTTGTGCTTATCATGCACAGATAGGTTAGTGTTAGGTCCCGCGCCACTTGAGAAACCTTGGCGTTGGTGTGCGGGCTTCGGTGTGTCTTGCGTATAAGGATATACTGGCTAATGTCTCAATTTTACATCAGTTTTGAGGCTTAGTCAATGTTATTATTTAAATCTACCACAGTAGTGCACGTATTTTAGTACTTTTCAAATTTTTGTATTAACTTTATATGTTACACATCCACACCTCCATCTGGTGTAGGATGCAATTGTGGTACTTGTGGTTCTTTGCAGGCATCCTCCATTGTATGCATTGTTTATGCTGGGGATTGCCCATAGCAATGGGCCCCAAGTGCAGGATTTGCCTCCCCAGTATAAATGCATATGGACATTTTGGGTTGAGCACATCCTGCCATCTTTGACCACGTTGTCGTAGTTGTAAAAAAATTTGATATGTTTTACTAATGCGCCTCATTATCATTTGAGATAGCATTTACGTGCACCTATGAGGCCAGCCACATATCAGCCAACTTAGGTGGGGCTTATAGACTGTCTCCCTCCTCCCATTGTATGTGTGATGTGTGCTTAGCCACACTGGAGGTAACTTGGGAGCAGCCTGTAAGTCGGACCTAATGCTGTTGTAATTGCCCACTGGCCCCTGGTTGTGCTTATCATGCACAGGTAGGTTAGTGTTAGGTCCCGTGCCAATTGAGAAAATCTTGGCGTTGGTGTGCGGGCTCCGGTGTGTCATTCATATAAGGACATACTGGCTACTGTCTCAATTTTACATCAGTTTTGAGGGTTAGTCAATGTTATTATTTACATCACCACAGTAGTGCACGTATTTTTGTACTTTTCATATTTTTTGTATTAACTTTATATGTTACACATCCACACCTCCATCTGGTGTAGGATGTCATTATGGTACTTGTGGTTCTTTGCAGGCATCCTCCATTGTATGCATTTTTTATGCTGGGGATTGCCTATAGCAACGAGCCCCAAGTTCAAGATTTGCCTCCCCAGTATAAATGCATATCAACATTTTGGGTTGAGCACATTCTGCCATCTTTGACCACGTCTTCGTAGTTGTATAACTCTAGACAGAAAGCAACACTGAGATATAATAGCACACCAATAATAATATCCAATTCAAATAATCTTTATTGCCCAAAGTTCTTAAACACACACAATGTACACAAAAACCCAGAGGGTTGTTTAAAAACAATTAAAATTGGCTCATAAGAGCCCAAGCACAACTCAGGAGAGAGACCATGAACCCCCTCCCCAGAGATAGGCACTGTCTCTAGACACTCCAGCCACTATAAAGACCAAACAGAGAAATACATGTGGACAAGCAGATGTGGGTAGGCATATAGTACACTAATGGGGTAAGTAACCAGTGCAAATAAGTAACCAGTGCACATATCACTAAATAATAATAGTCATGTATAAAAATATATATATTGGATATGAGCAGAAAATTTGCAGTCCGCCCATATATAAAGTGCAGTGTCTGAAAAATAGTTACTCAATCCACATGGTTCTGGCAAATATTAAACCCTGCGAGAGGCAAGCATTCCAGACTGGAGGAATCCAATTGTTGTCAAGTTAAGGACCGGGCCACAGAGGACCCCACGCGTTCCGTCACCACCTGGCAACTTCCTCAGGGGTGTTGTGCTCATAAATGACCCTCCAGGCTTTATATATATATATATATATATATATATATATATATATATATATATATATATGTTTCATAATCAACCCTATATACCTTGCAGATGGAAGCTTAATGGCTACACATGCTGGCGCCGGTAAGACTCTAGAGTCTCTTCTGGACTCCCAGTTTACGTCATATCCCGTTGTCACCACACAATGAGATCTCTCTCCTGAGTTGTGCTTGGGCTCTTATGAGCCAATTTTAATTGTTTCTAAACAACCCTCTGGGTTTTTGTGTACATTGTGTGTGTTTAAGAACTTTGTGCAATAAAGATTATTTGAATTGGATATTATTATTGGTGTGCTATTATATCTCAGTGTTGCTTTCTGTCCAGAGTTATGCATATTGGGGAAGATTTATCAAATGATTTAGACTGTTTTTTCCCATCTTAATTTGTCACACAGAAAGTTGCAGTCTGAATATGTGCGACTTTTGCTTTAGAGGATTTTTAGAACATGATGCATTCTAGTCTATTTTAGACGGAAAAATGCATTGGTGCTGAATTTATCAAAAGCGACTTTTCAGCGCATCGGCTGAAAGTACGCTGAAATGTCAGACCATGCTGGAGCAGGTTTAAATACAGTCTAAAGCATAGATCCTGAAGTCTGTGCACAGAATTTACCAAGAACCGTGCGCCTTTTGATAAATTATGCGCACAATAGACCGTCCTAACACTCTGTAGTTTGGTCTGTATTGATGCGGGACATAGACAGCTTTGATAAATCTCCCCCATTGTCTTTACACTGAGAAGCCCCCAGCCCTTTATAGGATATTAGATTGAGCCCCCCATTTTATTTGTCTCATACTTAAACCATTGTTTGACAATATGTCATATTATGATGGTAAAATAACTGTGCTTTCCAACCCAGTGAGCTTTTGGCAACAAGCAGCCTAGTTTGTATTCATTGCACTGGTGTGCTTTTTGTGAAGGAATCTGAGGTTTTGTGCCAACCTTCTAATGAGTTATGTGGTTACAAGCAGCCAGCAAGATGTGTGAGGGAAATAATACAGCTAAATCATACGTTTATATCATGTTTGTACATACAGCACAGTACTGTCCTACCTCTCTGTGCTAGTTGTGAGAGATGAAATAAAGGAAGTTGTAATTTTATGTTTCCCATATATCTGTACCTTTTACATCTATACATTTTTTACATCTATACATCTCTAGCTTTTACATCTATACAGCTATAGCTTTTACATCTATACAGCTATAGCTTTTACATCTATACACTATAGCTTTTACATCTATACGCTATAGATTTTACATCTATACATCAATAGTGTCGGTGGCCCAGTACAGGAGTTGCACCCCTGTACCCTTGCTCTCCTGTCAGGCAGCCTCCATACAGTGACCCCTGGGCCCCCCTGCACCTGTACCCTATGTATATTACTAAGTGCCTGTGTTGTATAGTGTATTGCATATATAATGTGTTATGCTTTTAAGACCTGTTGTCATGTGATTGTAACCCAGTGAGGTACCAGTGACATGTGACCTACAGGGTGACCTATGGGACTGCTTGGAGTCTCCCCCATATAAGCCCTGGGTGGAGCCACTGCTCTCTCTCTCTCTCTTCTTGTTTAGCTGAGTTACAGTAAGGTCAAGTCCTGTCACAGTGTGTCTGGAGTCCAAAAGAGGTCTAAAGTCTACAACGCAGGCACGGATCCACAAGTCCACTACCCCCCTGGTCCAAGTGAAAACCTGGTAAGCTACAAACAGGATATAATCAGTCTCAGTCAAGTCAGTCCAAGACAATCTGTCTTAAGTAAGCGTGGTCCTGCATCGAATTATCCAAGTCCCAGCAAGCCCTGTGGTCTCTGAAGTCACTGGTCACCTCTGTGGGCCTAGCCAAGCTGTATGGACTTTTACATCTGTCTGATTCAGTAAAGCTGCCGTTGTTCTGTAACTTGGTATCGGAGTCATTATTTACCCCCCATGCCTAGCCCAGGATCCAGCGGCCTACCTTCGGGTGGTGAAGCAGTGAAACCCCGCCTTGGCATCACAACACAAGAACCATCTGCCCCTAGGGTAATTCCATCTGCCCTGCATCACACCCTCACCACAGTAGCTTTTACATCTATACATCTATACCTTTTACATCTCTAGAGCTATACCTTTTACAGCTATACATCTTTTGCTTCTACATCTATAGCTTTTTAATTGGGTCAGCATTGTTTTATGTATGATTAAGATACAGACCACAGATAAAATAAAGCACCCAGAGATGGAGCCGACACCCGGAACTTTTGGTGCAGGCAGCAACACTATACCATGCTGCCTTTGCCAATCCCATAAACTGAGAAAATTGATGCTGCAGGGTACAGTGTTCTGGGATGACAGGGCGGAGATGCAGGAAAGCAATATCAGAGGTTGAGTTTATTTATTTGTATTTTTATGGGGGCACCATGTGGGGGCCTAATACTACATGGGGGTCAGAACAGAGGTGAACACAGCTACTATATGGGGGCACAGTCTGCAAACCTAATCCTACATGGGGGCCAGAGCAGAGGTGGACTAAGCTTCTCTATGGGGGCACAGTGTGGGAGCCTAATACTATATGGTAGTCAGAAGAGGACCTAACTACTATATTGTAGGGACAGTGTGGGGCCTAATACTACATGGGGCCATAGCAGAGGTGGCCCTAACTACTATATGGGGCAAGGTATGAGAGCCTTATACTAAATGGGGACCAGAGGTGGACCTGACT
Organism: Hyla sarda; assembly: GCF_029499605.1. Taxonomy (NCBI): domain Eukaryota; kingdom Metazoa; phylum Chordata; class Amphibia; order Anura; family Hylidae; genus Hyla; species Hyla sarda. Next base: position 123,237,380 of record NC_079192.1, read on the forward strand.
ACTATATGGGATCTAATACTACATGGGGACCACAGGTGGACCTAACTACTATATGGGGTCTAATACTACATGGGGTCCACAGGTGGACCTAACTACTATATGGGGTCTAATACTACATGGGGACCAGAAGTGGACCTAACTGCTATATGGGGTCTAATACTACATGGGGACCAGAGGTGGACCTAACTGCTATATGGGGTCTAATACTACATGGGGACCAGAAGTGGACCTAACTGCTATACAGGGTCTAATAGTACATGGGGACCAGAGGTGGACCTAACTACTATATGGGGTCTAATACTACATGCGGCTAGAGCAGAGGTGGACCTAACTGCTATATGGGGTCTAATACTACATGGGAACCAGAAGTGGACCTAACTGCTATACGGGGTCTAATAGTACATGGGGACCAGAGGTGGACCTAACTACTATATGGGGTCTAATACTACATGCGGCTAGAGCAGAGGTGGACCTAACTGCTATATGGGGTCTAATACTACATGGGAACCAGAAGTGGACCTAACTGCTATACGGGGTCTAATAGTACATGGGGACCAGAGGTGGACCTAACTGCTATATGGGGTCTAATACTACATGCGGCTAGAGCAGAGGTGGGCCTAATCACTTTAAAATGAAATATTTGTAAGCTTCCATTTGAGAATTTGAAAAAGCACAGGTTTCAAACATAGATGAATAACCCTAGATGTATACTTCTCTCAGGTTATGTACATTTACTCATTTTTATATTATTTTATAGGTTCCTGGACTATGAGCTCATCTGTGAATTATATTGAACTCTGTGCATATTCATATAGCTTTAGACGTTTTCATTGTTTTTGAATTATTTGATATCTTTTGAATCGGTCTTGAGGCTGATATATTTTTACTGTTGCACCAGAACAGCCATGCAAGAGATCGCCATGAATGAAACTGTTTTCAGGACAAATTATGTGCTAGATCTGTATCTAATGTTTATTTGCACTGTAGACTGCTGTGTTTAGCTTGCAATGTCCTAAGTCAGTTCACAGATCATATGTTTTCTTTGATGCTCTCACCTGATTCTAATGGGAGACAATTGAGCAATTGTTCAGTTCATAGTGCGGTTAAATACCAAAAGTGCCATTCAGGTTAAAGGGGGTACTCCGGAGGAAAAGTTTTCTTTCTTTTTTTTAAATCAACTGATGCCAGAAAGTTAAACAGATTTGTAAATTACTCCTATTAAAAAATCTTAATCCTTCCAGTACTTATTAGCGGGTGTATACTACAGAGGAAATTCTTTTCTTTTTGGATTTCTTTCTGCCCCGACGGCACGGGGGTCAGATGTAGAGGGGAGGATAGCCCAATAGGTGTCCCCATCAAAGTGCAGATTATAGCAGTCTAGACTGCTATAATCTGCACTTTGATCGGGACACCTATTGGGCTATCCTCACCTCTACATCTGACCCCTGTGCCGTCCGGGCAGAGAGGCACTTCACAGCGCTGCCACACGCTGTTAAACTCATCTTCAACACTGGACCCCTCTCTCATCTGCTCCCGTGCTACCAGGACTGAGAGGCAACCAGGACATCACCACCACCGGACTCTGTGCCGTCGGGTCAAAGGGGACGTACCACAAATACATCTGCAAACGCTGCCGTACGCCGGCAATCACCCTCCGCCAGGAGCCGGTAAGAGGCACTAAGTGCATGATCTTCTAACTTTGTTCCTCATTTACCCGGTCTCCTTGCTGTCAGAGATAGAGGATTATTGTTCTTCTTGCATCAGCGCTAATACGTGCACAAACTGTTACAGTGGGCATTTACTTAGGAGCCTCCAGCGCTCCCAAAACTGCTATTTGACCTTGTTAACCCACTAGCCCGAATATATATTTATTCTCAAGACTTTTTAACAATCTATTTCCCGCAACAGTGCATATTTTATGTATATTTTATGTACAATATATGTCTTAATATTCTCTTAATATATTTTGTTCAGTCTGTGGCAAGGGCCCTGCCCAGACTTTAGAACATCATTGAGACTATTATTCAATAAATACAATTTATTTATTTATTTATGTTTTAGACACTTCTTCTTATTCCTTCTATTTTTCCTGTTTCCCCTATACCTAGTAGGACTGCATCTTTTTCTGTTTTACTAAATTATCCTTTTGGCACAAGGGTAGGTGCAATGCAGTATCCCCGGTTTAGGCTTACTTACTACTATATTTAATATATATATATATATATATATATATATATATATATATATATACATATATATATATATATATATATATAGCCGCTTTATCCTCTCACATTGCCCCATGTCCCCTCACATTGCCCCATGTCCCCTTAAATTGATCCCATGTCCCCTCACACTGGCCCCATGTGATCTTACATTGCCTCTATTTTACTCTCAAATTGCCTCCATGTTACTCTCACATAGCATCCATGTCCTCTTGCCCCATGTCACTTTTACATTGCCCCCATATTGCAGTCCCCATGAAAAAAAAACCCACTCACCTCTCCATCAGTCCCCCAGAATCTCCAGCCGATCCTCTACCCTCAGTTCCTATCCTTTTTGTGCGTGCAGGATCATACAGAGAGCACACAAAGTTTAAATCTGCGCTCACTTGGGGTGTTTGGGACATGAGTCCTGGATCCCCGGTGGTGCCCTTATCCCCTGGGCTCTCTAGGCCGGTGCCTACCTCGCCTATAGATGTCGCTGACCCTAATGTCTACAGTACTTACAACACATCACCAAGTCACTGGGTAGTCTGCAGCTGCCAATTGATCAAACATTCAGTCAAATACTGTTCCATGTAAAGAACTAATCCAGTGTTTCCCAACCAGGGTGCTTCCAGCTTTTGTAAAACTACAACTCCCAGCATGACCAGACAACCAAAAGCTGGAGGCACTTTGGTTGGAAAACACTAAACTAGAGGGAGATGTCTTTCTCCTACACTGTGTATATTAACATACCTCCTATATTTTGCTTTACCTATTATATGCATATTTTGATTATCTACCATATTCTTTAACTAGATTCCAAGGTTGGGGCTTCCCATTGAGTTGATTCTTCCTGTACCCAATATCATATCCAGCATAATTTCCACTTTATCCCATTTGCCAGACTGGAATACACATCTATGTTTGGAAAAAAAAATGAAATTCCGCCTCCATGTTGTGAATTGGGCATGTGACTCTGTAGGAAGTTCAACAAACTCTAGGGTACTAGAAACTAACACTGTGCCCAATCTATGACATGTATGCATTGAGGTTGTTGGACTATATAGACAACCTATACTAGTTACATATTAACTGTCACTGATCAAAAAGAAACATCTGTTGTCTCCCAGTGTCAATCCACAGGAAAAACCTGTTTCCCTGGAAAAGCATAAATAGAAATATTGCATCCTGGTAGACAAAGGCTCTTTTGTGTTTCTGCAACAGTTATAGACAATGAAAGACAATTTATTTTAAATCAACTGGTGCCAGAACATTAAACCGATTTGTAAATTACTTCTATTAAAAAATCTTAACCCTTCCAGTACTTATCAGCTGCTGTATACTCCACAGGAAGTTCTTTTCTTTTAAAATTTATTTTCTGTCTGACCACAGTGCTCTCTGCTGACACCTCTGTCTGTCTCAGGAACTGTCCAGAGCAGGAGCAAATCTCCATAGCAAACCTATCATGCTCTAGGCCAGTGATCTTCAACCTGCGGACCTCCAGATGTTGCAAAACTTCAACTCCCAGCATGCCCGGACAGCCGTTGGCTGTCCGGCAAAGCTGGGAGTTGTAGTTTTGCAACATCTGGAGGTCCGCAGGTTGAAGACAACTGCTCTAGGCAGGTCCTGACATGGACAGAGGTGTCAGCAGAGAGCACTGGGGTCAGACAGAAAAGACATTTAAAAAGATACAGCAGCTGATAAGTACTGGAAGGATTAAGATTTTTAAATAGAAGTAATTTACAAATCTGTTTAACTTTCTGGCACCGGTTGATTTAAAAAAATTAATGTTTTCCACCGGAGGGGTCTGACTTCAACCATGAGAATGAGTCTCAACGCTCCGCATCTGTTTGATTCATTCTTTATTGGGCATTACCGATTGCTGAATGTTTGAAAGCCCGTACATAATGAATGGGGCAGGGTCCTGTGTGCTGTCACTCTATTTACTTGGGGAGGCATCTGACTCCGGAGGCTCAATAATCGGACCCCCACTGTTTAGCTAGTTATACTCTATCCTATTGATAGGAGATAAGTTAAAATTTTGGGACAACCCCTTTAAAATGTATCACCTTTTTTTTTTTTTTTTTAATATTTTTGATTCAAGAACAAACACTTGGGGAAATGGTGTTTTGTTCTAAAGGCTTTATCCTACCTTAAAGGGGTACTGCGCCCCTAGACATCTTATTCTATATCCAAAGGATAGGGGATAAGATATCTGATTGCAGGTGTCCCGCCTCTGAGACCCCCGCAATCTCGGCTGCGGCACCCAGACATTCGGTGCACTACGCTCCGTGCCGGATGACTGGGGTTTTACATCAAAGTCATGCCCCGCTCGTGATATTACGGCCACGCCTCCTCAATGCACGGTCACGATCACAACCCCCTCCCATAGACTTGCATTAAGGGGGCATGGCCGTGTCGTCACGAGCGGGGTGCGGCTGTTACGTCACGAGCCTCCAGCGTTGAACCCGATGCTCTAAATGAATGCCGGGTGCTGCGCGGAGATCGCGGGGGTCCCTAACAGAGGGACCCCGGGATAAGATGCCTAGGGGTGGAGTACCCCTTTAAGTTGATCATACACATATAAAAGTTGACAACTATCTCTTCTATTCCTACCTACACATGAATGCTTGGCTTGGATTGTAAACAGGGCCTTAGATTATCATGGCAGATAAACATTGAAGACTGTTTTGAAAACAAAAGGCTAGAATTAATTATTATAACAATCTGGTAGAATAAAGTAAGGTTATACGCTGGAGTCACAATGTTACATTATGGCATGGAAGGGAATGCCTTTCTGCTGCAGGGGCATGAGTTGCTGAGCAGCTGCTTCACAATGTCAAAGAGAACACACGAAGACTTGGCCTGTGAATTATACTGGGCATACCTCCACATGAGGGGACTGGAAGTGTAGGTACAGTATGAGGTCACATCCCCTTCTCTAAAAAGTGTGCTACCTATAGAAACAGTGACTACTAACACTACATTACTGGCCTACAAGGCAAGGGACTTAGTAGGCCACAACATAGAATGTGCCTGTATCATACAAGGTGAATGGCAGGGAACTGAAGGAACCCTTTCATCAAATGGACAATTTCTCTCAATACTATCCCCCCAAATTGGAAGATCTGGAGCAGGCAGAGAGAATGATTAGTGAAGGCTCTAGGTACCAAAGGTGGTGATTTGCCTGTGAAACATGTCCCATGTGTCTTCACTATAATCCAGGTTTAAAAAAGTTGCTTGATGGGTGGTCAGACTCATTGAGGCAGCTGTAAGTATGTATATACCTATGTCTGATCTAGTATATTTTGACAGGACATTTTTGACAATTTATATGATGGGTAATGTTGGATGTATAAAATGTTATGAATCCCATATTGCAGACAGCTGGTTTGCATACAGAAGGCCATACAGTGGCTATAGAGTGGCTGCAGCCTGGTAATGATAAGGTCTTCTCAGCCCAGTGATGCTGAACAGCCATGTCATAGGGTTTGAGATGTTACGCAGATCTTTCCATTCCATCGCTACTGGCAAATCCTGATTTTCTGTCTATGCCACATACAAAGCTGCACTGCACTAAAGCTGCAAAAGATAGATTTTAATTTATACAGAACAGTCTCTCATTTTCTTTGCCTAAAAATAGATGCAGCTGTAGTCGCTTCTTACCAAGATCACAGCTCCTTAGGCTCTGTGCCGACTGCCTTTAAAGCTTTCATTGGTGGAATATGTTGGGCAGTTTTTCCAATGCATATATCCAATAGAGGGCTGTTAAGTTTACAATAGGGTCCTACGGCAAAAATGTGTTGCACATACTATAGGTTTATTTGAGGTAGACCCTTGTATAGCAAAGCAAAGTCTGCGGTGCCTTCCAATGTAGATGAAGAAAAAGAATACCAATGCATGCCACTCCAACTGCTTTGGCCTTAAAGGGGTACTCCGCCCTTAGACATCTTATCCCCTATCCAAAGGATAGGGGATAAGATGTCTGATCGCAGGGCTCCCACCACAGGGGACCCCCCACGATCTCCCTGTTGCACCCAGCATTCGTTTAGCATGTCGGGTGCTGCTCTGGAGGTTTGTGGTGTCACGACCATGCCCCGCTTGTGCCCGATTGACATGCATTGACGTCAAGAGCGGGGCGTGGCCGTGACGTCACAAGCCTCCGCCCGGCATTGCCAGTCATCCGGCACGGAGGATGTCTGGGGTGCCGGAGCCGAGGTCACGGGGGTCCCCAGCAGCGGGACCCCGCGCAATCGGGGATAAGATGTCTAGGGGAAGAGTACCCCTTTAATGGAGCCCCATGAAAGTGTTTTACATAGACACCGAATGTAGGGATCGAATGTTGTATTAGTCTTAGACTGATTACAGAAAGGAATATTTTCTAATATAAGTACTAATATTCTGATCTATGAGTAGATCATTGGCCTGCACCTGTAGGAGGTTGTTTGGGTTAAACATTAACAGTTTCAGCTATTAAAATAACCCAATATTAAACAAATCCTACAAAAAGAGGAATGAATGACTGCAGACCTAGAAGAAGAAAAGCAAGGAAATATAACGGTTAAGAAATTACAGAATCTTAAAGACAACCGATTAACACATTGGATGTGATGTTGAAAGAGAATGTTCCCTTTCCTGAAACAATCCAGTTACATTCTGTGCTGTGCTCCTGCAGTGACAGCTAAATTTAGAACAGAGATGAAGCTTTTACTGGGAAAGGGATTGCAAAATGACCACGTGGGCTTTAAACCTCTTGGCTGTAAGCCTAGGAATATATGGCTGTTGTGAGGCAGTAGAACAGGCAGATACGCTGTAGGTTATGTATTAACCTCCCCAAGTGCCACTGCAAAACCATTACAAGCCGAGCAGATGTCCCAAAACGTATTACTTTATTATGGTGTGAAAAATGATATCAAGTTGTTAATCCATTTGATCCAGTCACCTGTATTTTCTGGGCAAAAATAGTATTTACTGATAGTAGTAGTAGTAAGGCCGAGATTATGGTCCTCCACAACACAACTGTTTAAGCAACTCCTACCTCCGAGGCAGGGCCTTGCTTCTTCTGTACCGATTGTTACTAGTTTTTATCATGTGTTTATATAATGTGTATTTAAACCCAGTGATACTTAATGATGCAATAAAATGATAATAATAATAAAATAATAATACTAATAATAATTGGTCTCCAGGAAAGTTGTGACTTAGTAAACTAAGTTCCTATGTAGAGAATGTTAACTTCAAATAGAAGGATGTAGAAGAAAGGAGCTATAAATCTCCTTGTAAATATTACTTTAAAACAACATAAAAAAATTTTTTAGTATTGTATAGTCTAATAAACAGAATAAAAATTCTGTGGAATAAGCTGGCGCTATATAAATACCAGGAAACATAGTTATTATTAAAGGGGTAGTCCAGTGGTGAAAAACTTATCCCCTATCCTAAGGATAGGGGATAAGTTTGAGATCGCGGGGGGTCCGACCGCTGGGGCCCCCTGCGATCTCTCTGTACGGGGGCCAGGCTCTCCAGCCAGATAGCGGGTGTCGACCTCCGCACGAAGCGGCGGCCGACACGCCCCCTCAATACATCTCTATAGCAGAGCCAGAGATTGCCGAAGGCAGCGCTTCGGCTCTGCCATAGTGTTGTATTGAGGGGGCGTGTCGGCCGCCGCTTTGTGTGGAGGTCGACGTGCCCCCTTCCCGCGGGCTGTCGGGGCTCCGTACAGGAGATCGCAGGGGGCCCCAGCGGCGTTCCATCGCAGCCCGCTCTCCGGAGGTAAGCCGGAGACAGGAGGGTACCCTCTGCCAGCCCGGCCCTGGTTTCAGTAACTCAGGGATGTGTGTCCACGTTGCCGTAAGCGGTCTTCGCTCTTCTGTTTATTGCTCGGTGCAGGAGGGGGACAGTGTGGGGGCGCAGTAGGGGATATCCTGGGGATCCCTTGTTTATCCATGACGTCAGCATGCAAGCCGGCCAGCTCCTGCAGTGAGACTTGTGTCAGGGGTATGCCAGCTGTCACTTGGGGATCTCTCCTACTGAGACCTCGCTCCCTCACAAACCCATGGTGCGGGAGGGGGGGGGGGGGCTAGGGGATTTTGTTTGTCAGGTCAGTGCTTACATGCTCAGTCTTCGGAACACCCTCCCCCCCCCCCCCCCACTACCTTCCTGCCTCCCCTGCGGCCTCATTTTTTATAGTGTCTGTTGCAGTTATTATGGTGTCTGGTAGCGTCTGTTGGATGGGGTGAGAGGGGGAGTCACATCAGGGGTCCTCGCGTTGTTCATATAGTTGTTCTGTGCACATGTTCCTATAAATTATACTAAAAATACAATCATATAGTTGTTCTATGCACACGCTCCTATAATTTATCCTACAATCATATAATTGTTCTGTGCACACGTTCCCTTAATTTATTCTACGCATACAGTCATATAGTGTTCCATGCACACGCTTTTATAATCATCCTACGCATACAATCATGTAGTTATTCGGTGCAATGCTCCGATAATTATTCCATGCATACGGTCATTTAGTTGTCGTGTGCATATGCTCTTATAATTGTCACGCTCCTATAATTGTTCTATGCATACGGTCACATTCTACATTTATGCTCTTTATTAATTTGTGTTCCGACACGGCCCTCCTGTTGATAGGGCGGGTCATGTGTTTTATCTTTGCACGTACACTTGTAGCCTTTGTGCAGTGCAGTGTTGTTGCATGGCACGCTGGTAGTATTGCATGTGTAATCATAGTATTCATACTGTGCATCTGCTTGTAGCGAGTATACTATATAGATAAGGTTGTAGCATTTGTGCTGTGCAGTCGCTACACACGCTCGTAGTGTTGTACCATACATGCGCTCGTAGTATTATACTGTACATACGCTCGTAGCATTATACTGTTTAAATGCTCGTAACTTTTATACTGTACATGCACTGGTAGCATTTATTCTGTACACAGGCTCTTGGCTTTATGCTGTTCGAACGTTCGTAGCATTTATGCTGCGCATGCTAGTACAGCGTAAAGAATATGATGTGCATGAGTACGTGATCATATAATTTACTTAATGCGTGCATATAGTTTGTTCTGTGCATACGTTCAGCAAGTTTGTCTTGTGCGGACGCTCATATAGTTTTAGGGTAGTGCATGCTCATATACCTTGTCCGGAGCATTCAGGCATATAGTTTGTTCTCTGCATATAGTTTGTTCACGCACATGTGCATATAGATCGTTCCGTGTTCACGCTCACAGTTGTTCTGGACACACGCTCATGTACAGTGATCCCTCAACTTACAATGGCCTCAACATACAATAGTTTCAACATACAATGGTCTTTTCTGGACCATTGTAACTTGAAGCCAGACTCAACATACAATGCTACGGACAGTCCAGATCTGTGAAACGTGTCAATGACTGGAAGAACTGACCAATCAGAATAGACATTTACACCTGTACTACTGAAGTGCATGCACTGACTGTCTGGTAGCGCCTCCTACAGTACAGAGAGGTATTACAAGTTCTGTACTCTTTACCTGTACCAGGGTTACCTGCTCCTTTGGACACCAGGTAAGGGCGGCTATATTTTGCGTGTACTGTACAGAACCCTGAAGAAGCTCCTGTCCTCTATATAAACCAGTCTTTACCAACCAGGGTGCCTCCAGCTGTTGCAAAACTACAACTCCCAGCATGCCTGGACAGCCTTTGGGAAACACTGACATACACAGTGATTTAAAGCTTCCAGTAGCTTTTTCTTACTTGTATATGTAAGGACTTGCTTTATCTACATAAGTTATTTACTTTTTTTTTTGTTTAATCCTTACTTTTTTTCTATTTTTGGATGACATTTTGGGGGCTTCAGAACCAATTACCAGGTTTCCATAGAGTTATGGTCTCAACATACAATGGTTTCAACATACAATGGTCGTCCTGGAACCGAATAATATTGTATCTTGAGGGACCACTGTACTTCGTCCATTGCACACGGGCATGTAATTTGTTCAGGGCATTTGCTCACATAGTTATTAAGTGCTTACGCTCATATAGTTTCTTTACACATACGAGCATAATTTGTTCTCGGCACGTTCACATTGTTCACATACAGTGCATACAGTTTATTCTGTGTATACGGTAATAAAGGTATTCTGTGCATACAGAGTTTGTTCACGGCATATGCACACTTAGTTAGTTCTCGGCATAAGCGCATATATTTGGTCCTGGATTTACGCTCACATTGTCGTCAGGTCCACATGCTCATATAGTCCTGTGCTTACACTCACTTAGTCCGTTCCATGGATATGCTCAGGTAATTGGTTCCATGCTTGTAGTCATAGTCGATCTGGCTATACGCTCACATAATTTGTTCCATGCGCATGCTAGTTAGTCATAGTTTGTTCTGGGCATACGCGTGTGTAGTTTGTTTGTGCGTCTACTCATTTAGCTGCTCGGGGCATACTCATTTAAGTTGTATGCTCACACTCACTGAGTCTGCTTTGCACTCACACTTATATTGTTGGGTCCATGCATACAGTCTTTGTTCGGTTGGCCATACGCGCATAGTTTGTGCTGTGCGCTTGCTCATAGTTTATTTTCTATTTGTACGTTTATATAGTGTATTCTGGCAATTCGTTCGGAGTGTGAGGTCAGTGCATTCAGTCTTAGTTTCTCCAAGGTATACGCGTTGATAGTCTGCTCTGACCACACGTTCTGACAGCTTGGTTTGTTAGAATTAGTGTTTCATAGATATGGTGCAGTGGGGTACAAAGCGTTTGTAGGAATTCATGTATAGTGTCACGCATCAGGGCGTCATGCAATCATACAGTTTGTACTGGGCTATGCATGTTACGGGGCATGTGTTGATATAGTTTGATCAGTGTATACGCTCGTTCATGCAGTCCATTCTAGCCTCATGTTCATATAGTTTGGGCGGTACAGGCTCTCATATAGTTTGGTCGGTTTGTCTAGGAGTTATGCTAGGCATATGCTTAGAGCATTCATACTCGGTACATGTTCATATGTTCATTCGGTACATACGTTACTTTGGTTGAGGCTTTCAATTTCGGATTTTCCAGTCACGTCAACAGGTCGGTCCAGATACAACCTGACACGGCTTCAGGTTGGCAACAATGTCATTACATATGTTGTGTTTAGTCAGCAGTTGGGTTAGGCACAGGTATATAGCTTATTCCCCCCCCCCCCCCAAAAGAATTTTTTTTTTTATGTTTGTGTATATAAGCCAATTCATGTTGCGATTTGTCTCTGCTTCAAGTTGATAGTGATACTATTAGTTATATATTTAGTGGAGTTTCCATTTTCGGCCAGACCTGTCACGTCCACAGGTCGGTTCAGTCACTACCTGACATGACTTTGGGTTGACGACGATGTCATTTTATGTTTGCGCATGTTTATTTAGTATTTGGAACGTACATACAGGGATATAGCTTGGTTCTGCTGAGGTTTTGTCTATCTCGGCTTCAGGTTGTCGATGATATTGGTTATATATTGTTTGAGTTTCATGATCCTGCCTGTTGCATAAGTGGTTTCATTGCCTGTCACATCCACAGGTCGGTTATAGTTACAACCTAACACGGCTTTAGGTTGACGACTAGGTAGTTATCTGTGTTTACATGTTTAGCACTTGGGATTGCGCATACGGGCATGGTTTGTTCTGTTTAGATACCATTTCATTCCTACTTGCATTTGTTGGGTTTTTGGCCACTATTCGCTGCATTTAGCTCATACTATCAAGGGATGTCTGTCAGGCTGCCAGTATCATGTCACGATGTCTTGCCTGACAGGGCATCTTTGGACATGTCTCATGCCAGCAACGCGGCTCTGAAGAGCGTTCAAAGATGGAAGTCAGCGGGTCCTCTAGCCATCAGGCCTTGACAGCTGGCCTGGTTAGAGGGTTAGCTTAGGGCAGCTTACAAAGGACACTCTTTTCTCAGGTGATTATGGTTTTCTAGAGTCTGGGGAATTCACATACAGGTGCATGGTCGAAATTACATCAGGTTTTGTGGGGATACAGTTAATCACGCGTCGAAATTGTATAGCAGCATAATGTTATTACTTGGTCAGGTTGTTAGCATAAAGTATTTTCCCAAGTCCAACAAGTGGTGCCTAGCTCGAGTGTTCTAGCTTTGCCTTCAGCTCGTCAAGGATCCAACGTGGATCAGCCACTGTTGTTATTTAGGGGGGCGGCACTCACTACTACATCGTTCATCAAACATGTACGTGTTCCTGTTAAATGTTTAGGTGGGGATCCGTCCATTCTATCAGATCGCGCTCTTCGCATTGGGGCAGCCGCTCCGACTGTCATAGTATGCCAACACACGTTATTAGGAATAGGGGCGCTGGAAATCCAGTGCTATATGCACTTACCCCCGATCCTAAGTCAGATATGCACAATGCATTCCAGTCATTAGTGATGTGATTACTAGCTTATTTCCCCCCCCCCCCCAAAAAAAAAAAAAATTAAATGTTTGTTTATAGGCCAATTCATGTTGCGATTTGTCTCTGCTTCAAGTTGATAGTGATACCATTAGTTATATATTTAGTGGAGTTTCCATTTTCGGCCAGACCTGTCACGTCCACAGGTCGGTTCAGTCACTACCTGACATGACTTTGGGTTGACGACGATGTCATTTTATGTTTGCGCATGTTTATTTAGTATTTGGGACGTACATACAGGGATATAGCTTGGTTCTGCTGAGGTTTTGTCTCGGCTTCAGGTTGTCGATGATATTGGTTATATATTGTTTGAGTTTCATGATCCTGCCTGTTGCATAAGTGGTTTCATTGCCTGTCACGTCCACAGGTCGGTTATAGTTACAACCTAACACGGCTTTAGGTTGACGACTAGGTAGTTATCTGTGTTTACATGTTTAGCACTTGGGATTGCGCATACGGGCATGGTTTGTTCTGTTTAGATACCATTTCATTCCTACTTGCATTTGTTGGGTTTTTGGCCACTATTCGCTGCATTTAGCTCATACTATCAAGGGATGTCTGTCAGGCTGCCAGTATCATGTCATGATGTCTTGCCTGACAGGGCATCTTTGGACATGTCTCATGCCAGCAACGCGGCTCTGAAGAGCGTTCAAAGATGGAAGTCAGCGGGTCCTCTAGCCATCAGGCCTTGACAGCTGGCCTGGTTAGAGGGTTAGCTTAGGGCAGCTTACAAAGGACACTCTTTTCTCAGGTGATTATGGTTTTCTAGAGTCTGGGGAATTCACATACAGGTGCATGGTCGAAATTACATCAGGTTTTGTGGGGATACAGTTAATCACGCGTCGAAATTGTATAGCAGCATAATGTTATTACTTGGTCAGGTTGTTAGCATAAAGTATGTTCCCAAGTCCAACAAGTGGTGCCTAGCTCGAGTGTTCTAGCTTTGCCTTCAGCTCGTCAAGGATCCAACGTGGATCAGCCACTGTTGTTATTTAGGGGGGCGGCACTCACTACTACATCGTTCATCAAACATGTACGTGTTCCTGTTAAATGTTTAGGTGGGGATCCGTCCATTCTATCAGATCGCGCTCTTCGCATTGGGGCAGCCGCTCCGACTGTCATAGTATGCCAACACACATTATTAGGAATAGGGGCGCTGGAAATCCAGTGCTATATGCACTTACCCCCGATCCTAAGTCAGATATGCACAATGCATTCCAGTCATTAGTGATGTGATTACTATGTGTGTTAATAGCACCTTTGTTCTGATTCTTGGGTTTTTGCCCTCTATTTTTCAGGTGTACTCCTAAGCGGCAGTATATGGCACAATTCTAACAGCCTAATTGGTTACAGGGTTTAGTAGGGAATAGGAGCTTAGTAAGAGGTTCAGTTAGGTGGGTACGCCATACTCATGAGCACCGACCACAAGTGTGAAGGCTAATTTATTAAGCCTGTATTTGTGGGAGGGGCGGGAGTCCTTATAAAAACCTGTGGCAGTACCTGTCCCTGATGCTGCGGGTTCTTCACGTCCCACCCAACCCTCCCTTAATATCATTTTCACTCCATGACTATCATTATACATCAGGGTATGCCCTCTATTTTTCAGGTGTACTCCTACGCGGCAGTATATGGCACATTTCTAACTGCCTAATAGGTTACAGGGTTTAGTAGGGAATAGGAGCTTAGTAAGAGGTTCAGTTAGGAAGGTACGCCATTCTCATGAGCACCGACCACAAATATATATATATATATATATATACATACATACATACATACACACACACACACATACACACACATACACACACACACACACATACACACATACACACACACATACACATACACACACAGATACACACACACATACACACACACATATATATCTATATATATCTATATATATATATCTATATATATATATATATATATATATATATATATAATGGGAGCAGTTCCTTTATGTAATGCATGTGTAGAACTTTTAGTGATCCCAGTCCCTATCTCTCGTGCAAGCAAAGTATAATCAGACCGGTCACACTAAATATGGTTATTTGAATTCCATGCATTAAATTGACAACCCTTAAATAGTTGGCTTTATATTCACACATACACAGTATTAACCAAGGGTTGACTGACACCTCATGGGGCCCCCTGGTCTATAGAAAATCATAGGGCCCTTTTGTGCAAGCCACACCTGTATAGATGTCCTACCCACGTACAATATAATTTATTTCTCCTTCTGTACAGTCTGCTGGGGGTGATAGTACTGTGGTTCCTCTATCCACACTCCTGTCACTCTAAAGCAGCCTGTACATGCTGAGATCTCACAGTGATAGTGATGGAATATAATCATCGCTTCGGTAATTGATGGCCAGAAGGGAGTCACAAGATTGGTGCTTACGTGGGAGGTGGAGTCAGCGCATCCAGGTGTCGGGCACTAGAAAGGCAAACTTCTTATACTGTGTAAAGTTTGGCTGCATTGACTCCTCCCCGTCAGTAAGTGTAGGCAGCACAGCAGTGAGTACAGGCTGTAAAAGTATGTTGGTGCGGTGTCCCTGTACAGTACAGTATGACTTACACTTACAGCCTGTAAGTTTCAAAACTGTAAATTGTGAGATGGCCCCCCCCCCCGGCCGGTGGCACCTGGGGCAGACTCGTGAGTGCAGCTCTGGAAGTGACTGGAGGATAAGACATGATGTAACTGCCGAACAGTGGCTACAGCTCTGGAGGTGACAAAAGACCAGTAGAGTAATAGCGCAAAATGGAGCACTGAGAGTCATCCAGTCTCTGCCAGGGCTGGGAACTCGCACGTGGAGCCATGAAATTGCAAATCCAGATTCCCCTTGTGTCCCAAAATGTAATTACAAGTGCCCTTTAACTAAGCTTAATTTATCTGAATTAAATTGATAGTCCAATCGAGCTCTTGGAGCCCCAGCTGTTGACCAGTGGTTCCTGACGTCTGCACTGTGCTCTGCTATTTCACAGTGGCAGTGATAAAAAAATTTTTTAAATGTATCTAGAAAATGTCAACATTGTTTTCAAAGCAATAGGTATACTTTAAGCACCTGCCTGGGCATAGTACTTAAAAAAAAAGAAGAAAAAAAAAGATAAATAATCCCAGAAATACTCTTTAACGCATCATGTCTTCTCTACATATGGTGTGCCTGAACTAAGCTTGCCACCAGAAAACTCAGCCAATGTCCAAATAGGATGTGCTAGATTCTGGACAGGGGGTCACTTGTGATCAGCAAAGAAATAGAGATGTTTTAGTGCTTTAGAACTTTACAGCTTCCGACAAGCTCACCAAGTTAAGCAATATTTGACTATGTTCAAAAGCTGAGAACACTTTGAATGTGCATTGTTAAGACACAACAAGAATATACACAGTGAGACATGCCACATAGTAACACACTAAAGAAACACTGAAGATAAAGACGCTGCTGCCCTCTACAGAGCTAACTGCTAACTGATACTCGAGCTCTACGACTGAATAATGGCAAAATATATCAGACAAAACAAAAAAATGAAGAAATGCATATGCTGAAACAGGTAGAGTATTTTCCCAGGTTTAAGTGATTTTCAGTTAAAATTAATTTGCATGGCAGTAAATATTCATTTGCATTGCCTCTTATATGCCATTCTCAGATTTATCAATGTTGTACAAAGTTTTCGATGGTTTAGTTAAAGTGTACATGCACCAAATGAATTAAAGGGGTTATCCACCATAAGGGGATTTTAGTACGTACCTGGCAGGCAGTAATGGACATGCTTAGGAAGGATCTGCGCTTGTCTTAGGGCTAAATGGCTATGTTGTGAGATTACCATAATACTGTGGCTAGCTTTTTGTGAACTGGTATTTCCTGTTTGACTTTTCTTTTTTTGACTACAAATCCCATAATTCCATTTTCCGCCCTCCCACACATCAGCCACCCCACCCATTGAAACATAAATGAGCTGCATCCATTCAAAAGACCTGTGGTTTTCAATCAGGGTGCCTACAGCAGTTGCATTAGTTGCAGATTGATCTTTCTCCCACCAAGCGATGCCACCACCCATTGAAGCAGACAGGCTCCCTGTCATCAGCTGACTAGTGAGTCAGGTCTTGGCCGCATTGTAACTTGTGAAAAATCTGAGACAACAGTCATTTTGTTTGCTGTTAAAAAAAAAGTATTGGGGTGAAAATCACAAGAATTGTGAGAAAACTGTCACATACAGGTACAGACACTATATTATGAACTACACTAACTTTACAGCCCCTGTAGCATAGTCAAATAAAAAAAAATCCTGGAATACCCCTTTAAATGGTGCAAGGCATATGATAAATATGGGGCTAGTACACATTTTTTTAAATTTCACTTTAGAACACATTATTACTTTGCGGAGACTTTTTCACTTGTGACTTTTCTAAAACTTTTTAGAATGCTGTCTATAGCCATATTGCAAACCAGGTCTGGGCTGGTGTATGTGTATGTATGTATGTTTTTGGTGTAATTGAGGGGATTGCAACAAAAAGTCGCAGTTCATACATCTCTTAAAGTGGGTTATAGAGCACTTGAACAGGAGTAAAACAATGTATCATTTACATGAATTGGTTCAGTAGTTTCAAAGATATGCCCCTCTGTTGTTGTATTGCTAAAGCTCTGCTGAATTTCAATGGAGGCAGGGAGCCGGCTTCCCTGCCTCCTCAATATGCTGTGATATTCCCACCCCTTTTGATATGAATATGCTAATTTCTTCACTCTCACGTCCTAGTGACATGGGAGCCTGTGGTCATGTGCTATTGTAGCAGAGCGCTCATGTGACTGCAGGCTCTTATGTCACTTAGACAGGAGAGTGAAGAAATGTGCATATTCATATAAGGTGCGGGCATGTCGCAGAGAATTGAGAAGGCACGAACGAAGGCAAGATGTTGTTTATGTGAGTTTTCTGGTGTAATTACACAAAAAAAAAATATGTCACACGTTTTCCGACACATACTTAAAAAACAAATATTGCCCTGGCAGAAACAACTTTAACCCCTTAAGGACCCAGCCAATTTTCAGTGTAGGACCCGGACATTTTTTGCACATCTGACCACTGTCACTTTAAGCATTAATAACGCTTGGATGCTTTTACCTTTCATTCTGATTCAGAGAATGTTTTTTCGTGACATATTCTACTTTATGATAGTGGTAACATTTTGTCTATACTTGCATCATTTCTTGGTGAAAGATTTTAAAATTTTATCAAAAAATTGAACATTTTGCATTTTTTTAAATTTTTTTTTACTTTGAAGCTCTCTGCTAATAAGGAAAATGAATATTCTAAATAAATTACATATTGATGTCTACTTTATGTTTGCATCATAATGTTGACATATTTTTACTTTTGGAAGACATCAGAGGGCTTGAAAGTATAGCAGCAATTTTCCATTTTTTTTATAAAATATTCAAAATCAAAATTTTTCAGGAACCAGTTCAGTTTTGAAGTGGATTTGAAGGGCCTTCATGTTAGATATATCCCATAAATGACCCCATTATAAAAACTGCACCCCTCAAAGTATTCAAAATGACATTCAGTAAGTTTGTTAACCCTTTAGGTGTTTCACAGGAATAGCAGCAAAGTGAAGGAGAAAATTCTAAATCTTCATTTTTTACACTCGCATGTTCTTGTAGACCCAGTTTTTACATTTTTACAAGGGGTAAAAGGAGAAAAATCCTCTAAAAATTTGTAGCCCAATTTCTCTCGAGTAAGGAAATACCTCATGTGTATGTTAAGTGTTTGGCGGGCGCAGTAGAGGGCTCAGAAGGGAAGGAGCGACAGTGGGATTTTGGAGAGTGAGTTTTTCTGAAATGGTTTTTGGGGGGCATGTCACATTTAGGTAGCCCCTATGGTTCCAGAACAGCAAAAAAAAAAAAAACACATGGCATACTATTTTGGAAACTACACCCCCAAGGGGTCCAGTGAGCCTTAACATCCAGCAGGTGTTTGACGACTTTTCGTTAAAGTTGGATGTGTAAATGATTTTTTTCACTAAAATGCTAGTTTTCCCTCAAATTTAAATTTTTTACAAGGGATAATAGGAGAAATGCCCCCCAAAATTTGTAACCCTATCTCTTCTTAGTATGGAAATACCCCATGTGTGGACGTCAAGTGCTCTGCTGGCGCACTACAATGCTCGGAAGAGAAGGGGGCACATTTGGATTTTGAAAAGCAAATTTAGCTGAAATGGTTTTTGGGGGGCATGTCACATTTAAGAAGCCCCTATGGTGCCAGAACAGCAAAAAAACAAAAAAAAAACAAAAAAAAAACACATGGCCTACTATTTTGGAAACTACACCCCTCAAGGAACATAACAAGGGGGACAGTGAGCCTTAACACCCCACAGGTGTTTGACGACTTTGGATGTGTAAATGATTTTTTATTTTATTTTTCACTAAAATGCAGTTTTTGCCCAAATTTCTAATTTTGACAAGGGGTAATAGGAGAAATTCCCCCCAAAATGTGTAACCCCATCTTTTCTGAGTATGGAAATACCCTATGTGTGGAAGTCAAGTGCTCTGCTGGCGCACTACAATGCTCTGAAGAGAAGGAGTCATATTTGACTTTTGAAAAGCAAATTTAGCTGAAATGGTTTTTGGAAGCATGTCCCTTTTAGGAAGCCCCTATGGTGCCAGGAGAGCAAAAAAACCCTGACGTGGCATACTATTTTGGAAACTACACCCCTCAAGGAACGTAACAAGGGGTACAGAGAGCTTTATCACCCCACAGGTGTTTGATGTTGGATGTGTAAATGATTTTTTTTCCACAAAAATGCTGGTTAACCCCAAATTTTACATTTTTACAAGGGGTAATAGGAGAAAATGCCCCCAGAATTTGCAACTCCATCTCTTCTGAGTATGGAAATACCCCATGTGTGGACGTCAAGTGCTCTGCTGGTGCACTACAATGCTCAGAAGAGGAGTCACATTTTCAAATTTTGCTGAAATGGGGGGGGCATGTCGCATTTAGGAAGCCCCTATGGTGCCAGGACAAAAAAAAAACACATGGCACACTATTTTGGAAACTACACCCCTCAAGGAACGTAACAAGGGGTACAGTGAGCCTTAACACCCCACAGGTGTTTGATAAATGTTCATTAAGGGGTATGTGAAAAGGAAAAATTTGATTTTTTTACACTAAAATGCTGGGGTTACCCCAAATTTTTCATTTTCACAAGTGGTAACAGGAGAAAATGTCATTGTAAATTTGTAAATACATTACTTTGGAGTAAGGACATACCTCATGTCTTGATGTTAGGAGCTCTGGGGGTGCACACCGTCCTCTGAGGTGCAGGAGCACAGTCAGGGTCCTTGAGCATCTGCATTGCTGCCTATGGAGCCAGAACAGGCGGACCCCCCCTCAATAGGGTATTACATGGGGTAAATAACTGGGGTACACTAAGTAACTAAAGTGGGGTACAGTGGGACATAAAATCATAAAAAAGGTTGTGTTCCCAGAATGATGACCCAGAGCATAGCCAAAACTACAAAATATGCCCACCCCAAACCCTATGCTCTGAATCATCATTCTGGGAATGTGATGTGTGTGACTGTCCCTAACCTGTTGCCCCGCTCAGGTGGAGAGAGCGCTGCACATTTGAGGCAACTTAAAATGTCCCCGATGATAGTGACTCAGTGACCCATGACCCATTTTTGGAAAAAATACCCCCAGAGGTCAGTTTTTTTTTTTTTTTTTTTTAATAAAAGAGTTTTTTTGGCCAATTTAGTGGTTTTATGGGGTTGAAATTTGCAATGTACTCTGGACTTGGTACATTGAGGTCAAATTATGGAAAATCAAAATGAAGAGGGAAAATTTTGTACTCCATGGAAGTGTGATACTCCCTGAAGCAATCCTTAATGCAGAGGCCCGGATGATCGGGGCAAGTGTCACATTGAGTGGTGGTGTCCTTCCGTATCCCCCTCTTGTAACACACTCTGCATTTTTTCTGGGATCATCCCTTCTTTCCAGTGTGGGGGACCTCACCTGGAAAGTGTTGGCCTGGGACGATCCTGGCACCTATTACTTCAGTTCCTTGGGAAGTCCGGCCTGCTCTTTCCTGGTTGCCAAAGATCATCTTCTTGGAACTGAAGGTATGTGTTGCCAGCATACTGGGACAGTAAAAAAGAGTTGTACATGGCAACCTGTACCATATAGACCGCAACTTTTTTGTACCATACCCTTGTTTGCCGCATGGCCATGAATGGCTTGAGGACTTGATTAGAAAGATGAACTCCCCCCATATACCGATTGTAGTCCAGAATACAATCGGGCTTGAGGACCGGTGTTGTGGTACCTCGCACAGAGACAGGTGAGCTGCCGTTACCTGAATTGTGGTCAGCATAAGGACATTCCTCTTATCCTTATACCTGACCAGCAACAAGTTTTCAAGGCTAAGGGCACGGGACTCACCCTTGGGCATAGGTGTCTGGATCAAATTTAGAGGGAGGCCTCTCTGGTTCTTCCGCACGGTCCCACAAGCAGACGTGGATCTAGCGGCAAGGGATGTGAACAAAGGGATGCTGGTATAAAAGTTGTCCACGTACACATGATACCCTTATCCAGCAATGGGTGCACAAGGTCCCAAACGATTTTCCCGCTAACAACCAGAGTGGAGGAACAATTTGGGGGTTCTATACGGGAATCTCGTCCCTCATACACTCTAAACTTGTAAGTGTACCCGGAGGTACTCTCACAAAGTTTATAGAGCTTCACGCCATACCGTGCCCGCTTCGAGGGAATATACTGGCGGAAGATGAGTCTCCTCTTAAAACTGATAAGAGACCCATCTACCGAGAGCTCCCTGAGGGAGGGAGGGGGTGTCAAAATGCAGCGCCCTGAACCCCTAATAGGGCCCGGGTCACGCTAAAAAAAACTGCGGTGGACCCTTGGGGTCCTATTAGGGGGTCAGAGGGGGGCAAACATTTTTTTTTTACTTTTTTTTACTTTAACATATCTTTAACTCCTACCTGTCCCTGGGATGTAATCTGTCCTTGCTATAAGGGGGATCTTCGGTCCTGAGGGGGCTCCGATCTTGCAGAGGGGGGGGGGGTCCCCCGGCCTCCTCTTGCAGCTCTGACCGCTAACTGAACTCATCCAGCCGTCAGAGCGGCAAGAAGAGGTGATTAACCCCTCCCCTGCCGGCTGCTATTGGCCAATAGCAGCGATCCTGGGGAGGTGACGAAATTGTCACCTCCCCATAGATAAAGGAGGTGATTGGGGGTGTATCCTACACCCCCGATCACCATGTATCTCCAGGTCAGCGGGTCACCCGTGACCCGCATCACCGGAATAGCCGCAAATTGCAAGGATGAATTCACTTACGATTTGCAGCGATCGCCGACATGGGGGGTCTGATGAATCTCCTGGGCATTTGCGCGGGGGTGCCTGCTGATCGATATCAGCAGTCCCCCCGATATTTCCCCGGGCGTACAGGTACGTCCTGGGTCCTTAAGTACCAGGGTGTCAGGACGTACCCGTACGCCCTGGTTCCTGAACAGGTTAATCAGACCATGGAGCACACACAAACTTGTACAACACATCATGCTCTTTGATGTCATTCTAGCTGTTTTCAAATCTGGATTTGAATTACGATATTTCAAGAACTGTGACTCTAATGACATAATTCGACTTATTGGAAATGCACATGGTTCTGTAAATACACATGCTAGCTAAAGCTCTAGAGCAGTGTTTTCCAAACAGTGTATAATCCACAAAGCCCAGAGTGGGGAAGGGATAACAACAATTTTACAACACCAAACCCCAGTCGCCTAGGTGATGGGGTATAAAACCCCTATATACTTATGATCCCCACTTATAGAATTTGGGTGTATTAAAACATCACTTTTATTAATACATGTTAAAAGGTCCAAAGAATTGTATTAAAATTGCCAGCACAGTCCATATGTTATTAATTCAACTCTCCTATATGGAGTAGTAATAGTGTATCAACGTCTGCAGTACGTCTTATTTGGGGACTGTATGCTGTTATTAAAACCACAACTGCTATGTCTCCCCTACATGTTTCGTGGTACCAACCACGTCCTCAGGGGCTATGAGACATACTAACACGTGCAGGAAGAGGAGGCTCCTTTGATAACATCCTGAAGTCCTTCCCTCAGTGATTAACCAATCATCTGCTGTCATCATTGAATATGCATTCTAATGGCCAATAGCAACTTACCGGTCCGGTCCTTCTGCGTATTTCCTGTTATGGTCATGTGATATTCTCCAGATCTCGCTCGAGCACGCGTACTTAATGCCTCACTAAATGACCTATGCCGCACTGAATGAGTTGCAAGAAGTGCCGTACTTGCTCGCGCATGCGTGTCAACTCAAACGAGTCCATTTCAGTGCGCATGTCAGGGCACTTAAAAAAAGATCTCAAATATTTGCGAGCACTGAATATTGATCCTATATTCTGACTATATAATCTGAACTTCCCCATTAAAGGTGTTAAAGGGGTTATCCAGGAAAAAACTTTTTTATATATATCAACTGGCTCCAGAAAGTTAAACAGATTTGTAAATTACTTCTATAAAAAAATCTTAATCCTTTCAGTACTTATGAGCTTCTGAAGTTAAGGTTGTTCTTTTCTGTCTAAATCCCCTCTGATGACACGTGTCTCGGGAAATCGCCCAGTTTAGAAGAGGTTTGCAATGGGGATTTGCTTCTAAACTGGGCGGTTCCCGAGACACGTGTCATCAGAGAGCACTTAGACAGAAAACAACAACCTTAACTTCAGAAGCTCATAAGTACTGAAAGGATTAAGATTTTTTAATAGAAGTAATTTACAAATCCGTTTAAATTTCTGGAGCCAGTTGATATATGAACAAAAGTTTTTTCCTGGATAACCCCTTTAAATTCCTTATATTGTTATCCATTGTTTTATTATAGCAATAGTTTTTAGACGTGCACGATCAATAGGAACTCAAGGTAAGTATTAAAAATATCATGGACCTAACATTCCAGTTTTAGTTTATTGATTAAAAATTTTCATCCAAATATTGCATGCACTAGACAGTAAAGACTCTATATACCTCATAAGGGAAACATGATTACATGATTACCCAACATTTGTTTAACACCAGAATTAATAACACTATAGATTTGAATGATTGGAGACCACCAAACCAGAAAAAGGATATTATATATTTATTATATGTTGTTCTCCCAATTGGAGTTACTCCAACAACACTTGCTTATATATCCTATATATGGATAAAAATCATCCAGATGTATATAAAGGATATATGAATTGATATCCAACAACTCCTATCTTTTGTCTGTTTTATACTCGAAACTTAGGAACATATCATTTCTGCACGTGGACGAATGGACCATTACCTTAAATAATTATTGTATGTATATATTAACAAAAATAGAAAAGGATTGGCTCAAGACAATACCGAATCGATAATTCCTAAATGCTGAAAATATACTTTATATAAATGCTTCAAAAGAGAATAATTCATTTAAGCCATATGGCCTTCTGGTACATAATCTATATATCCATCTGGACTCTTCTTGTAATAGAAGCTTATCCAGATTGCCTTTGCATTGGCCGAGGCTTTTTTGGCACACACCCCAAAATTTAATATCAAACATATTGGTAGTATGTATTGTCCTCATATGTCTTGATAGTGGTGTATCGCTATTTGTGCTCAGATGTTTTAAAATTCCCCTTATAAAATCCTGTGTTGTTTTGCCTACATATAACTTGTTACAGCCACATTTAGCTATGTATACGATATTCCTTGTAGAGCAATTGATAAATTGCCGATATTGATAGTTCCGCCCATTCAACGGATTTGTAAATGCCTGTATTCTGGGTAAATATTGACAAAATTTACAATGGCCACATGGGTAAGAGCCAACTATTTTAGTAGCCAGATTAACCGGCATGTCTCTCGAAGAAGAGAAATTACTTCGAACCAGAATATCTTTAAGGTTCGGTCCCCTTCTGAATGTGATGTGAGGTCTATCTCCAACTGCTTCTCTCAGATCCGGGTCTGAGTATAAAATGGGCCAAAATTTATGTAGTATATTGTACACTCTGGTGCTGTAACCATCATATGTGCCAATACACCTAATGGTGGAAGAAGAGTTCACTTCCCTTTTTTAAGTTAGCAGCATCCTTCTGTCACTCTTCTGTGCCCCCTATTGGGCCTTCCTCACATGAGCCAAAGGATAACCTCTATCCGTGAATCTTCTGAATAATTCATCTGACTCATCCTGAAATGTGAAGTCTTCTTCCACCATTAGGTGTATTGGCACATATGATGGTTACAGCACCAGAGTGTACAATATACTACGTAGATTTTGGCCCATTTTATACTCAGACCCAGAACTTTGGGGTGTGTGCCAAAAAAGCCTCAGCCAACGCAAAGGCAATCTGGATAAGCTTCTATTACAAGAAGAGTCCAGATGGATATATAGATTATGTACCAGAAGGCCAAATGGCTTAAATGAAGGATTCTCTTTTGAAGCATTTATACAAAGTATATTTTCAGCATTTTGGAATTATCGATTCGGTATTGTCTTGATCCAATCCTTTTCTATCTTTGTTAATATATACATACAATAATTATTTAAGGTAATGGTCCATTCGTCCACGTGCAGAAATGATGTGTTCCTAAGATTCATGTATAAAACAGACAAAAGATAGGAGTTGTTGGATATCAATTGATATATCCTTTATAAACATCTGGATGGTTTTTATCCATATATAGGATATTTAAATAAGCAAGTGTTGTTGGAGTAACTCCAATTGGGAGAACAACAAATAATAGATATACAATATCCTTTTTCTGAGTAACTGCCCTGGTGGTCTCCAATCATTAAAATCTATAGTGTTATTAATTCTGGTGTTAAAGGGGTACTCCGGCGCTTAGACATCTTATCCCCTTTCCAAAGAATAGGGGATAAGATGCCTGATCACGGGGGTCCCCCCGCTGGGGACCCCGGTGATTTTGCACGCCGAATCCCATTTATAATCAGTCCCCGTAGCGTGTTCGCTCCGGGTCTGATTACCGGTGACCACAGGGCCGGCGGCGTGTGATGTCATGCCTCCGCCCCCGTGTGATGTCACTCTCCGCCCCTCAATGCAAGCAAATGGGAGGGGGCGTGGCAGCTGTCATGCCCCCTCCCATAGGCTTGCATTGAGGGGGGCGGAGGGTGACATCCCACGGGGCGGAGCCTTGATGTCACAACGCTCCGGCCCCGTGATCGACAGTAATCAGTCCCGGAGCGAACACGCTCCAGGGACTGATTATAAACAGGGTTCGGCGTGCAAGATCACGGGGGTCCCCAGCAGCGGGACCCCCGCAATCAGGCATCTTACCCCTATAGGGGATAAGATGTCTAAGTGCCGGAGTACCCCTTTAAACAAATATTGGGTAATCATGATTCCCTTATGAGGTATATAGAGTCTTTACTGTCTAAAGCATGCAATATTTGGATGAACATTTTTTATCAAAAAACTAAAACTGGAATGTGAGGTCCATGATATTTTTAATACTTACCTTGAGTTCCTATTGATCGTGCGCGTCTAAAAACTTTTGCTATAATAAAACAATGGATAACAACAAAAATAATTGAACACCTTTAATGGGGAAGTTCAGATTATAAAGTCAGAATATAGGATCAATATTCAGTGCTCGCAAATATTTGATATCTTTTTCTAAGTGCCCTGACATGCGCACTAAAATCGACTCTTTTGAGTATTTCTAAGTTGATGCGCATACGCGAGTAAGGCCGGCACTCCTCGCAACTCGCGAGATCTGGAGAATATCACATGACCATAACAGGAAATACGTGGAAGGACCGCGCCCTGTTTAGGTCATTTTAATGTGCCGGAACCAATTCTTTGACACAGTGACCTGTATATGAGGTAAGTTGCTATTGGCCATTAGCATGCACATCCAATGATGACAGCAGATGATTGGTTAAACACTGAGGGGAGGATCTCAGGATGTTATAAAAGGAGCCTCCTCATAACCCTGAGGATGTGGTTGGTACGTCCTCAGTAGTATGTGTCATAGCCCCTGAGGACGTGATTGGTAACAAGAAACATGTAGGGGAGACATAGCAGTTGTGGTTTTAATAACAGCATACAGTCCCCAAATAAGACATACTGCAGAAGTTGATACACTATTACTACTCCATATAGGAGAGTTGAATTGATATTATAGGGACTGTGCTGGCAATTTTAAAGGACATGTCCGATGCTCACTTTTCTTATTGTATCCTGTCCGGGCTGCAAAAATAGAGAGAACAAGCATTCTCTTACCGGCCTACGCTCCCCCGGTGCTCCGGTACAGGTGTTCGGTCCCCGGGCTGTATTCTTCTTACTTCCTGTTAGCCCGGCACGTCACACGGAGTTTCAGCCTATCACCAGCCGCAGTGATGTCCCGCCTCGGCCGATGATAGGCTGAAGGCGGGCGTAGGCCAGTAAGAGAATGTTTGTTCTCTTTTTTTGCAGCCCGGACCGGATACAATAAGAAAAGTGAGCACCAGACATGTCCTTTAATACAATTCTTTGGACCTTTTAATAAGTATTAGTAAAAGTGATGTTTTAATTCACCCAAATTCTATGTTCTAAGTAGGTGTTGGGGCATAACAAGGTCCAAAACAATAAACAACTTTAGGGAAGTCAAGGAAACAGGTCAAGATACAAAGGGTTAACAGGCACAGACAAAGACAGACAAACATAAAATCGGAGTCTAACAGGCTGGGTCTTACCAGAAAGAGCAAAGCAGTACAGTTTTAAAAGACAGGAGCATGGTCAAGTGACAAAAGCCAAGGGTCCAAAATACACAGGATAGCAAAAGCTAAGAGCAAACCAAAAGCAAGTGCAGAAAGAGACAAACACAAGCAAGGAATGACAGGCTGGCTGGGAGTTTATGGCTAAAGGATGTGGACGCAGAGACAAGTGATTGGCCCGGGTGTTGATGATGATGACCTTTACAGGCTACTGAGTGTTACAAGGGACATGATGGGGGCCACCCTGCTCAGGAGATGACTCAGCAATTACATTAGTAGGCACATTCCTGATTTGCAAACTTTAGAACACTTTACTCAGATGAGGAACTCAATGCTTGGCAGTTACAGAGAATATGTACGCTCACTGGCCACTTTATTAGGTTCAATTGTTTGTCAACACAAATAGCTAATATGCCAATCACATGGCAGCAATGCAATGAATTTAGGCATGTAGATGTGGTCAAGACAACTTGCTGAAGTTCAAACTGTGTATCAGAATGGTTAGGAAAAGGGATTTAAGCGTCTTTGAACATGGCATGATTGCTGGTCAGACAGGCTGGTCTTAGTATTTCAGAAACTGCTGATCTACTGCACAACCATCTCTAGGGTTTACATAGAGTGGTCTATAAAAGAGAAAATATCCAATGAGAATCAATATCCTAGTTAATGTCAGAGATCAGAGGAGGATAAGCAGACTGGTTTGAGATGACAGAAAGGAAACAGTAACTTAAATAACCACCAGGGACAACCAAGGTATGCAAAATACCATCTCTAAATGCACAACACAACAAACCTTGAAGCAGATGGGCTACAGCAGCAGAAGACCACACCAGTTGCCAATTCTGTCAGCTTAGAACAGGAAACTGAGGCCACGATTCACATTAATACCAACTGAATACAAAAAAAAAAAAAAAAAAAGGGTAACAGTTCTCTAGAGATCTATAAATCTTTAATAATAGATACTTAACCTGTTAGGGACGCAGGGTTTACAGGTATGCCCTTGCGTCCTGGTACTTAGGGACCAAGGGCGTACCTGCCCTGAATCCTTAAAGGGGTACTCTGGTGAAAACCTTTTTTCTTTTAAATCAACTGGTGGCAGAAAGTTAAACATATTTGTAAATTACTTCTATTAAACAATCTTAATCTTTCCAGAACTTATTAGCTGCTGAATGCTACAGAGGAAATTCCTTTCTTTTTGGAACACTGATGACATCACCAATACACTGCTCTCTGCTGACATCTCTGTCCATTTTAGCAACCATGCATAGCAGATGTATGCTAAGGGCAGCATGGTGGCTCAGTGGTTAGCACTGCTGCCTTGCAGTGCTGAGGACTTGGGTTCAAATCCCACTAAGGACAACAATAAATAAAGCGTTATTATTATTATTATAATAACGTCAGCAGAGAGAACTGTGGTCGTGATGTCATCAGAGAGCATTCCAAAGAGAAAAGAATTTCCTCTGTAGTATTCAGCTGCTAATAAGTACAGGAAGGATTAAGAATTTTTAATAGAAGTAATTTACAAATATGTTTAACTTTCTGGCACCAGTTGATTTAAAAGACAAAAGGTTTTCACCGGGGTACCCCTTTAAGCAGCTTTGAAGCAAGCGCAGGAGTTCCACTCGCTTTAGAGCAGTGAGTGTCGGCTACTATCAGTGCTGATCTCGGCATCTAAAGTCCCCTTACAAGTACAAATGGTTACACAAAACAACAAATGGTTACACAAAACAATTCACAGTACATCATAAAACTGCATCTTGCCAGTCCAAAGAAATTCCTGTACAGGTCATTGACACCTTATTTCAACCTCCTTACATGCGCTTTCCTTCATCGTTTTAAGAATCACCACTAGATGGCTCAACCCTCTCAAGTTCAGTTTTAGTTCAAGATACTTGATAATTGTCACTTTTTAAATTTAAAGGGAAACTGCCAGTGTAGTTCTGCTGCGCTCCCTGAGGGTAACATTATAAAGGACAGACTGTTGCTTATTCTGAGATGTATTAAGATGTAACAGCATTTACAATTCATTCGGAAAGTCTTCAGACCCTTTCACTTTTTTCACATTTTGTTATGTTAAAATAAAAGGAAAATCCAAGTTTCCCCCCATCATTCTGCAGTCAGTAAACCAGTGTTTCCCAACCAGTGTGCCTCCAGCTGTTGCAAAATTACAACTCCCAATTTTGCAACAGCTGGAGGCACACTGGTTGGGAAACACTGAAGCAAACTATACTGACAAAGTGAAAACAGAATGTTATAAATCTTTGCTAATTTATTGAAAAGAAAAAACCTAAAGTATTCAGACCCTTTACTCAGTACTTCGATGAAGCACCTTTGGAAGTGAATACAGCTTCCAGTTTTATTGCGATGATGGCACAAGTTTTAGGGATTTTCTCCCATTCTCTGCAGATCCCTTCACAGTCAGGTTGAATGGCGACTATGGGTAGAAGCCATTTTCAAGTCTCTCCAGAGGTGTTCGACAGGGCTTCTTGTTCAAAGGCAGACTTTTGGCCCAGACGGACATCCAGATCACTCTGAATCAGGATTTCATTAAAGGGGTTTTCCAGGAAAAAACTTTTTTTTATATATCAACTGGCTCCAGAAAGTTAAACAGATTTGTACATTACTTGTATTAAAAAATCTTAATCCTTTCAGTACTTATGAGCTGCTGAAGTTGAGTTGTTCTTTTCTGTCTAAGTGCTCTCTGATGACAACTGTCTCGGGAACTGCCCAGAGTAGAAGCAAATCCCCATAGCAAACCTCTTCTACTCTGTGCAGTTCCCAAGACAAGCAGAGATGTCAGCAGAGAGCACTGTTGCCAAACAGAAAAGAATAACTCATCTTCAGCAGCTGATAATTATTGGAAGGATTAAGATTTTTTAATAGAAGTAATTTACAAATCTGTTTAACTTTCTGGAGCCAGTTGATATAAAAAAAATTTTTTTTCCTGCAATACCCCTTTAAGAATATCTCTGTACTTTGCTCTATTCAGCTTTCCCTCAATCCTAATTAGTCTCCCTCTCCCAACCACAGAAAAACATCCCCACAGCATGATGCTGTCACCACCATGCTCTACTGTAGGGATGGTGTTGAGCAGGTGATGAGCAGTGCCTGGTTTCCTTCTGACATGACACTAAGAATTCAGGCTTAAAATTGTTTCTCACAGTCTGAGAGTACTTTAGGTGCTTTTTGAGAACTCTAGTCAGCTTTCATGTGTTGTTTACTGGGGAGAGGCTTGTTTCTGTCCATTCTGTCATAAAGCCTAGATTGGTGGAGTGCTGCAGTGATGTTTGACCTTCTGGAAGTTTCTCCCATCGGCAGACATCATTTTTGGACCTCGGCCAGAGTGATTATAGGGTTAATGGTCACCTCTGGCCCTTCTTCCCAGATGACTTAGTTTGATGGGTTGACAGCTCTAGGAAGAGTCTTAGTTGTTCCCTTGGTTGCTTTTATATCCTTCTCCAGATCTTTGCATCCACACAATCCCCTCTCTGAGCTCTACAGGCAGTTCCTTCCACCTCATGGCTTGGTTTTTGCTCTGATATGCAATATGCATTGTCACCGTTTTTATTTTTTAATTTTTTTTAAACATAAGGCTTCGGCATGATAAAATGTTATGGAAGTGAAAGAGTCTGAAAATATTTTGAATGTATTGTACATTCTTTTTTATATAACTGTTTATTTATTCAAGTTTTGTCATTTTTTTCATATTATCAAAAGAGACAAGGTAGAAAACATCAAAGAAAAAATACAATAACATTTCTCTAACAAGTATAGTATCGCACCTGTCCTATAGTACAGTAATTCTAACTTGTTTGCCCATACAGACAAGCATAGGTAGTACGTTTGTGGAAAACAATAGTAGCCAAAGAAAATAAGTGTACTCCAGGACCACATTCAATTTGAAATTGAAATGTTGCATATCCTTTCAGCATAATAAGAATATTCATATTATTATATGAAGTTGAATAGGAGAGCATATGTTTTGGGTCCAGAGTTAAATGTAGCTAAACTTGTTGTTAGGTTGTACATTCTTATGTATGCAGAGTCACTGATACTAAGTAGGTGCTCCTGCCCGACCGCTAATGATTGCACCCAAATCCAATGTTTCAGCAGAAATAAGCCTTCCATTGGAGCACTATGGCTTCTTCAATGCAGTAGTCCACCTTCCTGTGGTGAGTGAGTAAAACTGAACTTACTGGAACTAGTTAGCTAGACCAGGCACAGCCACATGGACAAGGGGGGTGCTGTGTCAAGCAATGCAGAGAAGAAACTCTATTTTAGAACTAACGCCACTCAGGCCAGATGCGATTTGTTTATGCACTTGTTTTTCTGGTGTGAAATCATAAGTTACATACATAACTGTTTCGGATATTTAACTTTTTGAATACATATTTAGAAAATGTTTAACTGTTGGGATGCTGATAATAGAGATGGGCAAATTTTGCAAAAATTTGATTAGCCGAATTTTCCAAAAAATGTTGTTTGATCCGAATATATTTGCTGTGAATTGCTATTATAAACGGCTATTTCTGGGCTACAGAGAGCCTTATTAGGGGTGTAGGACACTTTGCCTTGCTGTAACACGCACAGGGAGTGTGCTGGGGTAGTAATAGTAAATAATACTGTTATTCAGTAGGACATGCAGATTACAGGCATCGCTATTAGAATCACTGCTGCAGAGCAGCACAATGACAGAGTCTGGATGTGGCAGCAAGGTCGGGAGACCATATGGCATCACAATTGAAGAGATTAAAGAGATTTTTGAGATGTCAATTGAAGAGTTTAAAGAGATTAACAAGTTTAATGTGCCAGAAGCATGAGGAGATCACATTGTGGCACAATGACACAGTCTGGAGGCGGCGGCAGCCTATGGAGACCGCAGAGCGGCACAATGACAGAGTAGTTTGTCAGTTTGTTCTCCCTCTCAGTGGGGCAGACCTGACCCAGGAGGGCTACTGGGTAGATCCTGCTAGTATCATATACTTGTCTAAAATATTAAGCCATGCACATGTAAGTAAACACGGCTGGCACTGCGAAAACTGCATATGAAACTTCGACGGTGTCATTTAATCAGTTATGGTTTATTTTGATCGCTCCAACCTGTTTCCTTGGATTCTTGTGGTAATTCCAGAGCTAATATATGATGACAAGCAGGTTAAGGAGGGTGTGCTTTGCGGTGTACCAGTGGCTGAAGTGCATGCAAAGTTTGGAAGGGTGGAAGACTTAAGGAACTGCTTGACAACTAGATTGAGCAAGTGTGCCATGTTATGGTTTATTTTTATCGCTCCAACCCATTTCCTTGCAGCCTGGATGGGGCAGCAGCCTGAAGAGACCATAGGGCCTCACAATTGAAGATATTAAAGAGATTTTTTTAAATGTCAATTGAAGATTTTGAAGAGATTAACAAGTTTATTGTGTCAGAAGCATGAGGAGATCACATGGCGGCACAATGACACAGCCTGGAGGTGGCGGCAGCATGACGAGATCATAGGATGGCACAATGATAGAGCCTGGAGGTGGCAGCAGCATGACGAGACCATAGGGTGGCACATTGACAGAGCCTGGGGGTGGCAGCAGCATGAGAAGACCACATGGTGGCACAATGACAGAGCCTGGAGGTGGCAGCAGCATAAAGAGATCATATGGTGGCACAATGACAGAGCCTGGAGGTGGCAGCAGCATCAGGAGTCCTGAAAGTGACACGTTGACAGAGTGGGGCGGTGGGTGGCAATAATACCAATACCCACTGATGAAGGTGGTTGAAAGAAGGAGCACTTGGCTTCAGATGTGTGGCATCAGGCTGGTGGCAGGATCAGAATAGTAGCTGAGGCAGGTAGACAGAAGAAACCGGTCTCTTTTGTCAAAGTGTTGGTGTGGCACCATGGATAATTTAGTCTGATGCATTAGGCATTGGTGGGTGGAAATCCTGGCTGATCCAAGCCTGATTCATCTTGACAAAGGTCAGTCTCTCCACATTTTTGGTGGACAAGTGAGTTCTCCTTGGGGTTACTATGGCCCCCGCTGCACTAAAGACCCGCTCTGATGCCATACTACTGGCCGCGCAGGACAGCTTTTCCAGGGCAAACTCTGCTAGTTGCAGACACAAATGCAGGTTGGCTACCCAGAAGTCCAGCGGATATATTCAATGTGGATTGGCAAGGTCATGTCCAAGTATGCCACCACCTGCTTGTTCAGGTCCTGCTCAAGGTCTACCTGCTGCTGCTGATTAGTTGCTTCATTATGTGAGTGAAGAAAGCTACTTATCAGCAACTGTAGACTCAGGCTGCTGCTGATGGAGCTGATACTGCTCCTGCCACCCCACCCCTCCCCATCAGCCATGGCAGTAGAACGTGAGCGCAGAGGGCCCCCCCAGTCAGGCCTGCGAGAGGGTGGACGATGGTGCAGATAGGTATCGGCAAACTGACTAAGTAGGATGCTTCTGTAGTAGGTCAGTTTATCCTCCCTCGCAGTGAGTGTAAAAAAGGCCCCCATTTTGTGCCGGTAGTGAGGGTCCAACAAGGTGGAGAGCCAGAAGTCATCCCGCGGCTGAATGATGACATTTCAGCAGTCACTACACAAGCAAGTGAGCATGCATCATACCATTTGTACAAGTGACTCGGAGGGACTCCCTGCCTCCATCTCCACTGCATACTGCCACGGTGTGTCTAGGTCCTCTGTCTCATCTTTCTCATTACCCTGTAGCTCCTCTGGCTGCTCCTGCTCCTCCTCTCCTGTCCGCTGAGTATAAAAACCACCCATTTCGCTACAAATTGCCTGTGGTCCACTGTCCCCCTCCTCCTCCTCCTCTTCTTCCAGTTCAGCCCCCCACAGGACTCATGTGGCCATGAGATGTAGGCACCACTTCTCCAGTGCCCTGACCAGCCATTGTTTCCACCATCTGTTGTAGGAAATGAAGTCGTGGCATGACGTTGTTCATCCCATAATCCTGGCGACTGACTAATAATGTGGCTTCCTCAAAGGGCTTGAGCAAATGGCAGGTGTCATGTATGAGCTGCCACTGGTTGACATCGAAGTTACACAGGGGAGTCCCCCTATCCGCTTGGATCATCAAGTAATCGTTGATGGCCTTTCTTTGTTTGTATAGTCGGTCCATCTTATATAGGGTGGAATTCCAATGGGTGGAAACATTGCATATCAGACTATGTTGGGGGATGCCGTTCTGACACTGCAGCTCAAGGAGGGTTTGCTTTGCGGTGTACGAGTGGCTGAAGTGCATGCAAAGTTTCCTGGCCATTGTTAGGATGTCTAGCAGATGGGTGGAACACTTTAGGAACCACTAGACAACCAGATTGAACACGTGTTGAACACGTGTGCCATGCAGGGCGTATGACTCAGGCTTCCTTGACGCAGCGCAGACAAGATGTTCTTCCTGTTGTCGGTCACCATGGTTCCCATTTTCAGTTGTCACGGAGAAAGCCATGATTTGATTTCTTGATGAATCACGTTTAGCAGTTATTCCCCTGTGTGACTCTGTTCGCTAAGGCAAACCAGGTGAAGAGCAGCGTGACACTGCCGTGCTCTGCCCACTTGGTATGCTGGAGGGGCACTGTGACTTGTCCGTGTAGTGGAGGCTGAGGACATGATGGAGGATGAAGAGGCAGAGCCGGACATTGTCGCAGGACCAACGGCGCGAGAGCGTGGAGGCGGAAGCAGCATGACCTGGCCAAGTTGCTGGTGTGGCTGTGCAGGAAACACATTCGCCCAGTGGGCTGTAAAGAACATGTATTGTCCTTGACCATAGTTACAGCTCCACACGTCGGCGCTGCCGTGTACTTTGGTACACAATGACAGACTACCAACAAAAAACGTGGTCTCAAATGGCTGGAGCTGCTCAACCCCAAAAGTGGTTGTGCATTTATACTGGGGGAGCAGATCCTGCCCTTGTAGTCCATTGCTATGGGCGATCCCCAGCATAAAAATGCATACAATGGAGAATGCCTGCAGCGGACTACAAGTGCCACAATAGAATCCTACACCAGATAGATGGTGTGGATGTGTAACAATTAGAATAATACAATACAGGAATATGGGTGCGCTACTGTGGTTGATGTATACAATGACATTGGCTATCCCTCAACACTGATGTTAAAATTGAGAAATTCGCCAGTATATCCTTATATGAAGGACATAGCAGAGCCCGCACACCAATGCCAAGGTTTCTCAAAATGGCGCGGGACCTAACGCTAATCCTACCTGTGCGTTATAAGCAAAACAGGGGCCAGTGGGCAATTACGGCAGCATTCGGTTGACTCACAGCCTCCTCCCAGGTACCCTCCAGCGTGACTGAGCACATATGCAATGGGAGGAGGGAGGCAAGCTGCAAGCCCCACCTGAGTTGGCTAATATAGGTGCATGGCCTCACAGGTGCTACCCTAATGCTGCCTGGAAGATATTCAAGGCGCATTAACAATAGAGTTTACACACCTCCAAGTATAAAATATAAACAAACAAGTGGTGATGGATTTCTGCCGGAATGACTGACGAGCAGTAGGAGGAGCAGGAGCATCTGGACCAACAGAAAATTGGAATGACAGACAGATCCCTTCGGTTGAGGTAGTGGAGCCTTGGCTGGCTGAAACAGGGAGCGGATTGCCTCTGGGTGATGCAGTGGCTGCTGCAGCAGGCTGGACCACCACATTGGAGCCACGGTTCTCCCAGGCCGTTTTATGGTGAGGCTGCATCTGTTGACGCAAGGCCATGGTGCCAATATTGGGACCCTGGCAACTCTTCACCATATGTGGCCATGTTACATGTGGCCATGTTAACCACTTAAGGACCTAGGGCGTATGGATACGCCTTGACGTCCTGGTACTTAAGGACCCAGGGCGTATCCATACGCCCGTGGGAATTTCGGTCCCCGCCGCGCGCCGGGCGGGGACCGGGCCGGGGTGACTGCTGATATCTATCAGCAGGCACCCCGTGCAAATGCCCAGGGGGTCATCAGACCCCCCCACGTCGGCGATCGGCGCAAATCGCAAGTGAATGCACACTTGCGATTTGCGCCGATTCCGGGTCATACGGGTCTATTGTGACCCGGTGACCCGGAATAGAAGGGGGATCGCGGTTGTCCAAGACACCCACGATCCCCCTGTAGGCATAGGAGTGAGGTGGCAGGGTTGCCACCCCTCCTATCCCTGCTATTGGTCTGCTATTGATCGTCAGAGGCGACGACCAATAGCAGACCGGGGGCGGGGGGGTTAACTTTCGTTTTCCCCGTCCTGCCCTCCCACAATAGGCGGGGCAGAACGGGGAACCGAAGGGGACCGGGCGCCGACGTCCACTTACCCGTCCGGAGGCTGCGGCGACGTTGATCGGCGGGCGGCGTCACGTGCGTCTGAAGAGGACGGCTGCCGGGATCCTACGGAAGCCGGTAAGTAGATCTGGAGGGCTACAGTCTGAGACCGTGGTCTCTAACTGTAGCCCTCCAGATGTTGCAAAACTACAACTCCCAGCATGCCCAGACAGCTGTTTGGGCATGCTGGAATATGTAGTTTTGCAACAGCTGGAGGGCTGCAGTTTGAGACCACTATACAGTGGTCTCTAAACTATATCCCTCCAGATGTTGCAAAACTACAACTCCTAGCATGCCCACATAGCTGTTTGTTGTCTGGACATGCTGGGAGTTGTAGTTTTGCAACATCTGGAGGTCCACAGTTTGGAGATCACTGTGCAATGGTCTAAAAACTGTAGCTCTCCAGATGTTGCAAAACTGCAATTCCCAGCATGCCCAGAAAGCAAACAGCTGTCTCGGCATGCTGGGAGTTGTAGTTGGGTACCTCCAGCTATTGCATAACTACATCTCCCAGCATGCCCTTCGGTGATTAGTACATGCTGGGAGTTGTAGTTTTGCAACAGCTGGAGGCACACTGGTTGGAAAATATTGAGTTAGGTAACAGAACCTAACTGAAGGTTTTCCAACCAGTGTGCCTCCAGCTGTTGCAAAACTACAACTCCCAGCATGCACGGTCTGTCAGTACATGCTGGGAGTTGTAGTTTTGAAACAGCTGGAGGTTTGCCCCCCCCCCCCATGTGAACGTACAGGGTACATTCACATAGGCGGGTTTACAGTAAATTTCCTGCTTCAAGTTTGGGCTGCGTCAAATTTTTTGCCGCAGTGCAAACTCCTAGCGGGAAATTCACCGTAACCCGCCAGTGTGAATGTACCCTAAAAACACTACACTACACTACCACCTAATAAAGAGTAAAACACTACATATACACCCCCTTACACTGTCCCCCCCCCCCCAATAAACAATTTAAAACGTCTTGTACGGCAGGGTTTCCAAAACGGAGCCTCCAGCTGTTGCAAAACAACAACTCCCAGCATTTCTGGACAGCCACTGACTGTCCAGGCATGCTGGGAGTTTAGCAACAGCTGGAGGCACCCTGTTTGGGAATCACTGGCGTAGAATACCCCTATGCAATCCCTAATTTAGTCCTCAAATGCGCATGGTGCTCTCTTACTTCGGAGCCCTGTCGTATTTCAAGGAAACAGTTTAGGGCCACATATGGGGTATCTCCGTACTCGGGAGAAATTACACTACAAATTTTGGGGGGCTTTTTTTCCTTTTACCGCTTGTGAAAAGGAAAAGTTGGGGGCTACACCAGCCTGTTAGTGTAATTTTTTTTTATTTTTTTACACTAACATGCTGGTGTTGCCCCATACTTTTTATTTCCACAAGTGGTAAAAGGAAAAAAAGACCCCCAAAATTTGTAACGCAATTTCTCCTGAGTACAGAAATACCCCAGATGTGGGCGTAAAATGCTCTGCGGGCACACAACAAGGCTCAGGAGTGAGAGTGCACCATGTACATTTGAGGCCTAAATTGGTGATTTGCACAGGGGTGGCTGATTTTACAGCGGTTCTGACAAACGCAAAAAAAAATAATACCCACATGTGACCCCATTTTGGAAACTACACCCCTCACCGAACGTGACAAGGGGTATAGTGAGCCTGAACACCCCACAGGTGTTTGACGAATTTTCATTAAAGTTGGATGGGAAAATGAAAAAAATTATATTTTTTCACTAAAATGCTGGTGTTACCCTAAATTTTTCATTTTCACATCGGGAAATAGGAAAAAAGCCCCCCCAAATTTGTAAACCCATCTCTTCTGAGTAAGAACATACCCCATATGTGAATTTAAAGTGCTCTGCGGGCGAACTACAATGCTCAGAAGAGAAGGAGCGCCATTGGGATTTTGTAGAGAAAATTTGTCCGGCATTGAAGGCCACATGTGTTTACAAAGCCCCCATAGTGCCAGAACAATGGACCCCCGACACATGTGACCCCATTTTGGAAACTACACCCCTCACGTAATGTAATAAGGGGTACATTGAGAATTTACGCCCCACAGATGTCTGACAGATTTTTGGAACAGTGGTCCGTAAAAATGAAAAATAAACTTTTTCATTTGCACAGCCCACTGTTCCAAAGTCCTGTGGGGTGTAAATACTCACTGCACCCCTTATTAAATTCTGTGAGGGGTGTAGTTTCCAAAATGGGGTCACATGTGGGGGGTTCCACTGTTCTGGCACCACGGGGGGCTTTGTAAACGCACATGGCCCCTGACTACCATTCCAAACTAATTCTCTTTCCAAAAGCTCAATGGCGCTCCTCCTCTTCTGAGCATTGTAGTTCGCCAGCAGAGCATTTTACGTCCTAACATGGGGTATTTCCATACTCAGAAGAAATGGGGTTACACATTTTGGGGGTCATTTTCTCCTATTACCCCTTGTAAAAATGTAAAATTTTGGGGAAAAACTGCATTTTAGTAAAAAAAAAAAAATTTTTCATTTACACATCCAAATTTAACGAAAAGTCGTCAAACACCAGTGGGGTGTTAAGGCTCAGCGGACACCTTGTTACGTTCCTTGAGGGGTGTAGTTTCCAAAATAGTATGCCATGTGGGTATTTTTTGCTGTTCTGGCACCACAGGGGCTTTTTAAATGCGACATGCCCCCAAAAAACCATTTCAGCAAAAGTTGCTTTCAAAAAGCCAAATGTGACTCCTTCTCTTCTGAGCATTGTAGTTTGCCCGCAAAGCATTTTACATCCTAACATGGGGTATTTCCATACTCAGAAGAGATGGGGTTACAAATTTTGGGGGGCATTTTCTCCCATTACCCTTTGTAAAAATGGTAAATTTGGGGGAAAAACTGCACTTTAGTGAAAAAATTTTTTTTTTCATTTACACATCCGACTTTAACGAAAAGTCGTCAAACACCTGTGGGGTGTTAAGGCTCACTGGACCCCTTGTTACGTGCCTTGAGGGGTCTAGTTTCCAAAATGGTATGCCATGTTGGGGTTTTCTGCTGTTCTGGCACCATAGGGGCTTCCTAAATGTGACATGCCCCCCAAAAACCATTTCAGCAAAATTCCCTCTCCAAAATCCTATTGTCGCTCCTTCCCTTCTGAGCCCTCTAGTGCACCCGCCGAACACTTGACATTCACATATGAGGTATTTCCTTACTCGAGAGAAATTGGGTTACAAATTTTGGGGGGATTTTTCATCTATTACCCCTTGTAAAAATTCAAAAACTGGGTCTACAAGAATATGCGAGTGTAAAAAATGAAGATTTTGAATTTTCTCCTTCACTTTGCTGCTATTCCTGTGAAACACCTAAAGGGTTAACACACTTACTGAATGTCATTTTGAATAATTTGAGGGGTGCAGTTTTTATAATGGGGTCATTTGTGGGGCATTTCTAATATGAAGGCTCTTCAAATCCACTTCAAAACTGAACTGGTCCCTGAAAAATTCTGATTTTGAAAATTTTGTGAAAAATTGGCAAATTGCTGCTGAACTTTGAAGCCTTCTGATGTCTTCCAAAAGTAAAAACATGTCAATTTTATGATGCAAACATAAAGTAGACATATTGTATATGTGAATCAATGTATAATTTATTTGGAATATCCATTTTCCTTACAAGCAGTGAGCTTCAAAGTAAAAAAAATGCAAAATTTTCAATTTTTTCATCAAATTTTGGAATTTTTCACCAAGAAATGATGCAAGTATCGACAAAATTTTATCACTAACATAAAGTAGAATATGTCACGAAAAAACAATCTCGGAATCAGAATGAAAGGTAAAAGCATTCCAGAGTTATTAATGCTTAAAGTGACAGTGGTCAGATGTTCAAAAAATGGCCGGGTCCTTAAGGTATATTTGGGCTGGGTCCTTAAGGGGTTAACCTTGACAAAAAACTGCCACACTGCCGAGTAGCTGATTTCCCCCCCAACAGTCTGCCCTGACTGACTGCTACTGCCACGGACTCCAGGAACCCCTGCTCCACTACCTCCGGGACAGGTAGGCTACCCCGGGCATATTTGGCTCCAGACTTCCCACTGCTGCCATCCTGCTGACTCCCAACCATGCTATACCTTGCTGGCTCAGCTGCTGCCTCACGGGCAACCTGCCACCCTCTTATCCTGATGATGAAGCCCCTTCTGCACCTGGTTCCCACGTGTGATCGGCTTCATCATCATCAGGTTGTGTCTGCACGTCACTGATGTCATCCTCAAGTTCCTCAATGGTGTCTGCTTCAGGAGCCTGAACACTCGCAACACCACCTCCCATGCCACTTTCCTCATCACTACTTGCCTGCCTAGCGGAGAAAGCGGCGGATGTCTCCACATCTTGGCTGGGCAGTAGCTGCTGACTGTCCTCTAGTTGATCGTCCTTGCTGTATAGTAGAGCTGAACCCATAGCGTACAATACTTCCCTGTGTGAGGGAACATCATAGGACAGAGGCAGTTGGAGGACAGGGACTGCTCCCGGGCCATGCCAACTGAGGGTTGAAATCTAGAGAAAGGGAAGAAGGAGCCTCATGTGCAGGATCAGCAGATCTTGTAAGTGGGGGGAAGGGAGGTAATCCCAAGCCGCTTACCAAGGTTGGTTGTGCGCCCACACACAACAAGGTTTAGCGTGAAGTGTACAAGTCGGTCCACTGCAGCCCTCCTTAGTAGAGTAGAAACGAGGATAAAGTGACCATAAGAGCAGGAGTTTTGACCGGCGCAGAAAGGAACCGTCAGCAGGCAGGATAAAATCAAGGGATTTATTAAATGCTATGCATTAAATGCATTTAATAAATCCCTTGATTTTATCCTGCCTGCTGACGGTTCCTTTCTGCGCCGGTCAAAACTCCTGCTCTTATGGTCACTTTATCCTCGTTTCAACTGAGGGTTGAGTCTGAGGAACCCACCGACTGTTGACTGCGGGTGTTGGATGTCACTTGGGATGAAGTGGAAGACCCAGTTAAACCAATCAATGATGGCTGCTGGGTTTCTGGTTGAGACACAATCGCTAACTGACACTGGGAACTCAGACCTCTTGCTGCAACTCCTGCTGCCATGCTCCCCTACTCTGCTTCAACCTCTGCCTGCGCCTGATAAATTTATGCCTCTGCCACTCCTCTGTGCACGGCCTGGCACTTCTCTGCCTGACATACTTGTAGAACAGTGGTGTGCGTATATATTTTACTTTTTAAAGAGAAATACGCCCCTATACGGCTGCAACAGAAACTTGCGGAACACTCAATGTGTGTGTATATATCCCTGCTTTTACACTAACAGGCCACTATGCTCTTTAAACAGTAAACACGTACAACAGCGAATTGCGTATATACTTTACATAGAGAAATATGCCCCTATACGGCTGCAACAGAAACTTGCAGAACACTCAATGTGTGTGTATATATCCCTGCTTTTACAATAAACAGGCCACTATACGCTTGAACAGAAAATATGTACAACAGCGGAGTGCGTATATTTTTCACTTTTTTTTTTTTACAGTAATACACCCCAGTACGGTTGCAACAGAAAAAAGCATACTCTCTCTCTCGGAACTGTCCCTGCCTGCACTATGGTTGCTTGCAGTCTTTGAATGGAAAGTGCTTTCTGTGATGATCTCAATTGGCAGACTATGAAACGACTTCTAAACTCTCCCTGCCTGCCTGCAGTGATGCAGGCTTAAGGTCAATGGATTTCCCCTGTGCTGATCTGTATTGTCAGTATCTCTGATTAGTGACCACACAGTGTCTGCTCTCTCTCTCTAGCCAGAACGAATGCAGGCTTGAGATGAATGGATTCGCCGCTGTAAAGATCTGTATTGTCAGTAATAGTGATTGGTGCGCACACACAGTCTCTGCTCTCTCAGCAAAATGCCCGTCTTCACCAATGACTGCCTAATATATATAGGGCTGTGACATCACAGGGCTGGCTGCTGATAGGCTGCATGCCGCCATGTGATTCAGGTTGATCCCACCTACCCACCTTCCCAGACTTCCTTGCCCCATGTCCTCACACGTGTAGCTGCCATTTTAGCCCCCTGGCCCGGACAAAATATAGTGAATGAAGCGATTCGTTGCCACGAAGCGCGAGGAAATTTGGATTTGTTCAAAATAAAAATTTTCAAGAAATTCGGAGTGAATTTGACTTCGTCAGCTTCTATTCGCCCATCTGCAGCTGATAATTATGCTAGGGTCGCACCAAAATCACAGTGTAGGCCTAGCCTTAAAAGAGTATTCTGGAATAGGGGGGTTTTCCCACCAACATTTTCATTCTACTAACCATCCACCGCTCCCCTGGTGCCTTCGTTGTCACAAAAGTGCTGGTCATTGGTGATGTAGGTGCACATGGTGGTTAAGCACAGGGAGGAGGTCATGCACTAAAGTGAACTTAATGCAAGTCATGGTTTCTTTTAGTGTTAATGAGCAAATTCTTCCACAAGGGAGGCACAGTTTTTGAACAGTT
This sequence comes from Hyla sarda, assembly GCF_029499605.1. Lineage (NCBI taxonomy): Eukaryota > Metazoa > Chordata > Amphibia > Anura > Hylidae > Hyla > Hyla sarda. The sequence goes on from NC_079192.1 coordinate 123,280,584, forward strand.
AAAAGACAGGCTTTAGGCTGCAGCAGGGTATCTCACATTATTGGTGTTCTTAGGGTACCTGGAGCTGGTCTTCATAACTCTAGCTCTTGCTTTTGCTAATCCTTTGTCTTATAGTCTTTGATCAAGGTTATGTTTAGAGTCGAGCAAACTCTTCAAAAGTTTGGCTCAGTGGGCTAGCCGAATTATCCTTTTTATTTTTGGGTCAGGGGATGTATATGTGTAGGCCTGGCTGGTAGTAGCAGAAGCAATGGTGGTTGGATGGTGGTAGTTGTATCATGCGGACAGCAGGCGCTGATGGACCGGTGGTGGTTGTAGTAGTCAGTGGACAGCAGGCAGTGGTGGACTGGTGGTAGTTGAAGTAGTCAATGGACAAACGGCTGTGGGGGAATGGTGGTAGTTGTAGTAGCCACTGGGCAGCATGTGGTGGTGAACTGGTGGTAGTTGTAGAAGCCAGTGGACAGCAAGTGGTGGTGGAGTGATGGTAGTTGTTGTAGCCAGTGGACAGCAGGCATTGGTGGACTGGTCGTAATTGTAGCTACCAGCGGACAACAGGAAGTGGTGGACTAGTGCTTGATGTAGCCAGTGGACAGCAGGCAGTGGTAGACTAGTGATACTTATAGCCAGGCCTTGAGATGCCGCTCCATATGCTTATTTAAAGCCATAATTCTTAAACTTGGACCTTTGTTATGTCTTTCTTTCTGCAAAGATGGCACTGTTTTTTTTTTTTTTTTTTTTTAGCAAAGACAGTCTGGTTTTCTGCATCTGATAAAATAAAAAATAATTTCAACATGAGCCAAACCTGACAAAGGTCGAAGTTTTGGGACCCAGATTTACCCTAAAGTTGTAATCAAGACACTAGGTTTCAGGGCTCGGCTTGCTCATTTCTAGTTATGTTCACTTGTCTCACTGGTGGTACAGGTCCTGATGAGTCATGACTTTGTAGACATGTGGTACTAGGCATTGCTGGAAGCCCACTTGGGTCCTAAAGTCAGTTCTGGGGCCCTTGCACCCTTTATCCCCAATGTCTTTACTTGTCCCGTTTTCTGTCCTTCAAGATGGGGACTAGCTTTAAAGGGGTACTCTGGTGCTTGCACATCTTATCCCCTATCCAAAGGATAGGGGATAAGATGCCTGATCGCATGAGTCCCGCAGCTGGGGACACCTGTGATCATGCACGCGGCACCCCGTGTTCGCTCTGGGTCTGATTACGCTCGACCGCATAGCTATCACGCCCCCTCCCGTAGGCTTGCATTGAGGGGCGGAGCGCGACATCACACGGGGGCGGAGGCGTGACATCACACACCGCCGGCCCTGCGGTCGAGCGCAATCAGACTGATTACAAACGGGGTGCCGCGTGCATGATCACGGGCGTCCCCAGCTGCGGGACTCCGGCGATCAGGCATCTTATCCCCTATCCTTTGGATAGGGGATAAGATGTGTAAGCACCGGAGTACCCCTTTAACTAGTGCCCTAGACCAGTCTTAGCAGGAGCTAGTTTTGCCAGAAGCTATCTCCACATAAACTCTTACACAAAGAAAGACTGGTATAATGTGGCATCGCCGGCTTCCGTGTTAGCAATTATCTGGATCTTGACTCCCATGTTCTGTGGTATCATGGGGGTGCCAGAAATACCTGTAAAATTGTGATGCCAGGGCACTGTTAACCTACACGGTCTGATGTGGAAACAGCTTCTCCTGGGCCAGGCATGGGGCAATAAACACACCAAAACAGATTACAGATAACTGTCTTTTACTAAGGCAGGAGCAGATGGTACAATATTTGCAGTACGGAGCAGAGTAGAAGGGATTCAGTGTAACTTGGGGGAGTCCTGTGGCCTTGCTGGGACTTATGGTGCTTTTCACCCACTTAAATTGACTTGCTACTAGTTATGACAGTTTTGAGATTTGGAGATATCCCACGCTGGCTAGGGTTCAGCTAAGGTCCAATTTCACTCACACCACCACGATATGAACTCACCAACTGTACGGGGAACATATGCAGAATGGCGGGGTTGATTTCATGAGTGATTTTCTTTAGGCTTCCCTTGGAATCACCTCACACTTCTTCCACCTCCTTTCCACACTGCAGCTCACATGGGGCTCTGCACACAGCAGTGACTAGTTTCACTCCACAGTGACTCAGCACTAAACTCAGGAAACTCCTCCCTCCCCCCCCCCACACTATATACACGGTAATTTGGGGGGTTCCCATTGGGCAATCAGGGTCACATGGGTACGCTGCATCTCCCTCCTTAAGGGCACAGTACATATATAATACCATAATACAGTGAATCACAATATGTAAACAATAAAGTAAACAATAAAGTAGTGAGTCCAACACAAGTGCAACAGGCATACCCGAGGCGATCCGCAGCCCACAGAACAGCCTTTGGTGCTGGGACACCACAATAATACTCCTCCACACTCTACACTTTACTAACAAAATGTACTGTGTCAGGACTGTGTCAAATATTCTATATTCTGCCCGAGGGTTCCACATTAAATTTCAGTTGCCAGAGTTCTGAACATTCTTCTAGTTTGCCTAAATCCTTTTCCATTTGGCGGATCCCTCCAGGAACATCAACCTTTTTACATATCTTTGTGTCATTAGCAAAAAGACCAATACCTTAGCATCAAGACCTTTTGCAATATCACTAATGAAGATATTGAACAAAATTGGTCCCAGTACAGTTCCCTGAGGTACCGCACTGGTTACAGGACCTTGCTCTGAATATACTCTACAGTGCCCCCCCCCCCCCCTGACCTACGATGGCCCCACATATGATCATTTCAAGATACGATGGCCTCTCAGAGGCTTTTGTATGTCGGGGCCACCGCATAAATGGCTATCCGGCAGCGCAGACTGCTTCAGCTCCCGCCGGACAGCCGTTTACGGTGCCCCGTGTGGTCCGCTGACGATCACTTACCTGTCCTCGGGGCTCCGGCGCGTCCTCTTCGGGATCCCTGCATCGTCGGCACTCTCCATCGTCGCCATCACGTCGCTGCACACGCCCTCCCGTCATCCAATAGGAGCGGCGTGCGTAGCGACATGATGGCGGCGACGGAGAACGAGGATGCCGGGGAAGCAGAGGCCTTGCTGGAGCGTCGGGGACACCTCGGGGACGCGGCGACAGCGATGGACGGCGACATCCATAAGCAAAACAGGGGCCAGTGGGCAATTACGGCAGCATTCGGTCGACTCACAGCCTCCTCCCAGGTACCCTCCATCATGACTGAGCACACATACAATGGGAGGAGGGAGGCAAGTTGCAAGCCCCCCTGTTTTGCTTATCACACACATGTAGGATTAGCGTAGGTCCTGCGCCATTTTGAGAAACCTTGGCATTGGTGTGCGGGCTCTGGTGTGTCCTTCATATAAGGATACACTGGCGAATGTCTCAATTTAAACATCAGTGTTGAGGGACAGCCAATGTCATTGTATACATCTACCACAGTAGTGCACCTAAATTTCTGTATTGTATTATTCTTATTGTTACACATCCACACCGTTTATCTGGTGTAGGATTCTATTGTGGCACTTGTAGTCCGCTGCAGGCATCCACCATTGTATGCATTTTTATGCTGGGGATTGCCCTTAGCAACGGACTACAAGGGCAGGATCTGCTCCCCCAGTATAAATGCACAACCGCATTTGGGGTTGAGCACCTCCAGCCATTTGAGACCACGTTTTTTGTTGTTTGTTTAAATTTTATACTTGGAGGTGTGTAAACTCCAAAATTAATGCGCCTTGAATATCTGCAAGGCAGCATTAAGGTAGCACCTGTGAGGCCATGCACCCATATTAGCCAACACAGGTGGGGCTTGCAACTTGCCTCCCTCCTCCCATTGCATGTGTGCTCAGTCACGCTGGAGGGTATCTGGGAGGAGGTTGTGAGTCGACCGAATGCTGCCATAATTGCCCACTGGCCACTGTTTTGCTTATCACGCACAGGTAGGATTAGCGTAGGTTTTGAGAAACCTTGGCGTTGGTGTGCGGGCTCTGGTGTGTCCTTCATATAAGGATACACTGGCGAATGTCTCAATTTTAACATCAGTGTTGAGGGATAGCCAATGTCATTGTATATATCTACCACAGTAGTGCACCCATATTCCTGTATTGTATTATCCCAGCATGCCTGGACAGCCGTTGGCTGTCCAGGCATGATGGGTGTTGTAGTTTTGCAACATCTGGAGGTCCGCAGGTTGTAGACCACTGTCCTATACTTTACATTGCGTGGATCCCTAAACATACTATGGTTTCAACAAACGATGGTCCATTTGGACGGATTACCATCGTATGTTGAGGGACCACGCTATTGACTACAACCCTCTGTTGTCTGTCACTCCTGCCACTGCCTAATCCACTCAACAATATGGGAGTCCAAACTCAATGGCTGTAGTTTATTGATAAGTCTTTTATGTAGGACAGTGTCAAAAGCCTTACTAAAATCTACGTAGGTGATGTCTACTGCCCCTCTGCCATCTATTATTTTAGTCACCCAGTCAAAAGAAGATTTGTTTGACATGATCTCCCTGAAGTAAACCCATGTTGTTTTTCATCTTGCAATCCATGGTATTTTAGATGTTCCACAATCCTATACTTTAGTAGGGTTTCCATTAATTTCCCCACTATTTATGTCAGACTTACTGGCCTATAGTTGCTTGATTCCTCCCTGCTACCTTTCTTGTGAATGGGCACGACATTTGCTAATTTCCAATCTTCCGGGACGACTCCTGTTACCAGTGATTGGTTAAATAAATCTGTTTACAGTTTTGCTAGCTCACCACTAAGCTCTTTTAATAATTTTGGGTGTATCCCATCAGGCCCCTGTGACTTATTTGTCAGCATCAGTGTGGACTCCTTCTTCGATGTGGGTCTCCTGAAGGCAAATGATAGCAAAGCATCCACGTAGCATTCACGTAGCATTCCACTATCAAACAATATGGTAAAATTGGCATGGCTGTCTTCCATAAAAAACATTAAAGGGGTACTCCCCTGGAAATAAATTTTTAAATCAACTGGTGCCAGAAAGTTAAACAGATTTGTAAATTACTTCTATTTAAAAATCTTAATCCTTCCAGTACTTATCAGCTGCTGTATGCTCCAGCGGAAGTTCTTGAATTTGAATTTATTTTCTGTCTGACGAGAGACACCTCTGTCTATTTTAGGAACTGTCCAGAGCAGGAGAGGTTTGCTATGGGGATTTGTTCCTACTCTTAACAGTTCCCAAAATGGACATAGGTGTCAGCAGAGAGCACTGTGGTCAGACAGAAAGGAAATTCAAAAAGAAAAGAACTTCCTGTGGAACATACAGCAGCTGACAAGTGCTGGAAGGGTTAAAATTTTTAAATAGAAGTAATTTCAAATATGTTTAACTTTCTGGCACCAGTTGATTTTAAAAAATACAATACATTGTTATTTATAAAAGAGCATCTGCGTAAAAGCAAACAAACTTTCCTTACAACTCCAAATAATGGGGATATCTGTCCTAAAAAAAAGTAAATGATATAAAAAACAATTATTAAGGTGGCAAATAATGAAAAGGCTCAGAGGGCTGGTACTTAGGAGGAGACTTCTTTATGGCTGCCAAGGTGCTAGCTTATGTAATCTTCAAGATTAAGCATCTACCGGTACTTGATGGTAAAAGTGGCACATCTGCAATGGAGGATTTTAGTGTAGGCACGAATAAATGATGCCTTTGCAATATGCATTATAGGGCTGTGGTTGTGGAGCAAAGGCTAGTGAGTGTGTGTCTGGTCTCCTCTGCAGTCATGCTCTATACCCCTATAGACACATCATTACACAGGGATGTGGAATTCCTATCGCCCGACGCCCGGGACTATGGTAGCAGTTTTGGGCGCCGGGCAGGTGAATTTGTCCGGCCCTTAGCCCGACTTCGGGCAAGCAGGGCCGGACCTGACAAGTGCGGCGGCGATCTGCAGTCTGTATTGAGCGGGCTCCCGACTCCTGCCCGCTCCATACTCTGCCGCCTGTGTCCTCCGAAGCAGAGCAAAGGAGATGAGAAGCTGAGTACAGTAGCTGAGGGGAGGAGGCACGTCTGCACGGGGAGATGCTTGCGGCACTCACAGGGTAGTATGGAGCGGGCTCGGGATTCCTGCCCGCTCCATACTCTGCAGCCCCCGGCTGTTCTCAGTAGCTGGGGGCCGCCGCTAATAGCCAGCATGCGGCGATCGCCGCGGCTGGCTATCAACCCTTCAGATTGCCGCTGTCAAAGCTGACAGCGGCGTCTAAAGGGACATGTGAATGCTCCCTGGTGGGCTAGTGGGGTCGATCGCCCCCCCCCCCCCCCGCAGCGCGATCGCAGGGGGGGGCGATCCACTATGGAGGTAGCCGGAGGGCTTACCTCTGTTCCCTGCTGCCCCGCTGTGTCATTGATCCTGGCTGGACTAGGCTCTATCAATGGATCACAGAGAACACAGATTAATAGAGTTCAATAGAATTCTATTCATCTGTCTGAGGAATCTAATGATTCCTCATATAAGTCTAATAAAGCGTAAAAAAAATAAATAAATGAATAAAAAAGTTTTAATAAAAGTTTGAAAGACACACATTAACCCAGTGGTCTTCAAACTGTGCCCCTCCAGATGTTACAAAACTACAACTCCCAGCATGCCAGGACAGCCGTTGGCTGTCCGGGCATGCTGGGAGTTGTAGTTTTGCAACATCTGGAGGGCCACATTTTGAAGACCGCTGCATTAACCCCTTGCATGTTAAAAGTTCAAATCACCCCCTTTTCCTATATAAAAACATGCAAACATAATAAAAATAAACATATTTGGTATCGCTTCGTGCGTAATTGTACAACCTATTAAAATATAACATTATGTATCCCGTACGGTAAATGTAAAAAAAATACCAAACCACAGATTTGCAATTTTTATAATATCCCAGAAAAAAAAAAGTTAAAAAGCGATTTAAAAAGTCAGATCAATACCAAAATGGTACCGATACAAAAAACTGATTATGGTGCAAAAAATGAGCCCTCATACAGCCTGGTATGCGGAAAAAAAATAAAGCTACAGGGGTTAAAAAATGGCAATTAAAAAAATTAGAAAAAGTTCAGAATAAGTAAAACATGACGTAAACGATACAAATCTGGAATCGCTGTAATCAGGCGTCTAAAGTATAAAACTAACATGTTACCTCAACCACAAGGTAAATGGCGCAGAAAAGAAAAACACCAAATCTGCAAAATTATCTTTTACTATTTCAATTTCACTTCCCTTAATATAAATATATATATATATATATATATATATATATATATATATGCATATGCACAACAATGGATTACCGCTCACCACACCCGCAACTGCTCCTTAGTCCGTGCTGCGGACACACCGGTACCGCCTCCGGCTCTCACAATTTGCAACAAGGAAGATAGTCCGGCACAGAACTGTAGTATGCAGTTAAGAACTCAGAACTTTATTTCAGCATAACGCAGTACACAGAAGCCTGACGCGTTTCGCACCGGAGTGCTTAGTCGTAGGTAACAGGTAACCACAATGAACGTCTTAAAATACACAAGATAGCGGTCACATGACCACACACATCATAGTAAAATCGTTCTCATACAAGACATGGTGCTGGAGTATCGAAATGGGAAACACAAATTTTTTAAAACATGTTCACACCTGGGTACGCCCAAAACGTTTGTTGTTATAATAGACTTTCTCTAAATACAGTGTAAACATTTGCATCATAGGTTAATAACTTATTTTGAGAATAGCCAGGTAGAGACACTCATCTGCAAGAACAGTAACCTGAATATTATATTTTTTGTTTTTTATTTATTTATTTTTAATTATTAATTTGTATATGTACCATTCTCAGTTATGTTAATATTGCATTTAAACATGACTACCTATTGGGGTCTAAGGGCAAGTGAGAGCTAGATCTAATCTTTTATTTAATCCGAGGGGATGCCTCGTACCAAGGAGGAATATCCAATATGCCTCCCTGTTGTAAAGCTTATTCCTAAGGTCTCCCCCCCTTGGACCCAAAGTAACCCTTTCTACCCCAGATACCCGTAGACCCGTCACATCTCCTCCATGTGCCTCCCTAAAATTACGGGATAACATCGACATACCTGTAATATTGCTTTTAGCATCTGAGACATGTTTTCGAAAACCTCATTTTAAAGAATTGCTAGAACAACCTACATACTGTATCTTGCAGATGGTGCAGGTGGCTACATAGACAATGGACTTGATGTTACAATTTGTGAAGTCCCGTAATTTATAGAAATTACCTGTGGAGCAAGATGTCACCGTGTCAGTGTTCACCACGTGGTCACACGTGAGACATCTTGTATGTCCACATTTTCTATTTCCCACAGTTTTTAACCAATTATATTTGCTACTAGACAATTTGTTGCTCTGGAACAAGCTGGGCGATATTTTTGAGCCTATTGAGGGGCCCTTTTAGATACTATTTCTATGCCCTCCGACACTATTTGTTTTAGTATCGGATCAGATTCCAATACTGGTATGTATTTTTAGATGATACCCTTAATTTGACCAAAATTTACACTGTATGGCGTTACGAAATATGGTTTGGTGACACTTTTATTTTTGTTTTTGCCTATCATCCCCTCCGTATTGTATCCTCCTCTCCTTTGTTGCTTTCTCCTAGAGTAGGTGACTAACTCCTTTCTGGTGATACCATTGACTTTTTCATGAGCTAGATCAATGGTATGCTCACTGTACCCTCTATTTTTAAACCTAATGTGTAGTTCTGATGCTGCCACCCTAAATTTGCTGTCACTGGAACAATTCCGTTTCACTCTACACAATTCCCCAAAGGGAATGTTATCCAGGACATGTTTAGGGTGGCAGGATGGGGCCAGCAGTATCGAGTTGGTAGCTGTCTCTTATATATATATATATATATATATATATATATATAATTTTTTTTTTTTTTTTGGTTCAGAGAATATGATATTGAAAAATTAAAAGGTGTCATTATAGTAGGTAGTTATGGCTATTATAGGGCGAGGAGGAAAAAATTAGAGCGTAAAAGCGAAAATTGGCCGGGACAATTGGATCGTCATGAGGGACAAGTAGATTTTGCTCCATTTTAGTCCCGTGGACAAGTAGTTTTTTTATAAAGATTTCCACACCCCTGATTACAGCTACACATTTGGAGAGGTAATTACTTCTACCCCTTCTACTGATGAGTGGGTAAGGCATGGCACACTACGGAATAAACCCAGCAGGCTCTAGTATGATATGATTGTAGTGAGGCAGGGGTCTTCTGATCCAGGTTATGCTTTTGTTGTTAGACAACTGTTATTATACACTTGACCAGCAGAGGGCAGTATTGCTTCCCTTTTCTGCTGATCACCTTTTGCCATCATATACAAAAGGCTTTGAGTGTTTGGTTTTCCCTTTGTCCCTGGTAGCTGTGGAGACTTCCAAAAATGTGCTACAGGAATTCCTCACTTTTGTGTCTTTTTTGTGTCCTCATTGATCAAGATGTAACATAATGTGACACATTTCCATAACAACAAAACAAAGCTTTGATGTGGATTTTGTTAAAGATTTATTATGTCTTAAGTCTCAGCAGTTTTCTGGAGTTTTTTTTTATTATAAATGTTTCTATATGGCTATTGATTCTAATATACTTAATAGACAGTTTCCCATCTGTAGACAGCTATGTCGGAGTTATTGCCTCCCCCCCATCAGTACAGACCAGGGGGCTGGCTGCAGAGAGGCCTTTCCGTGTGGGTCTGAAGGGATACTACTAGAAATGGAAGACAAGCAATACAACTCTTCATGCTGTGTATGAACCCATATGACAGTAGGTAGGTGCTATGGATTCATAAAAAAAATTGAGAAACAGAACATGGCCGCACATCCATAACTTGTACTATGATCCAGGGCCAGATTAAGGCTGCCTGGAAGAAGGAGCACTTCATTATGGTGCCCCCCCCCCCCCCCCCGACAGTCCCCCTTCCCTTCCACTGAGTGTAACAGGAGTCAGGCCCCCGTTAAAATAAAACGGGCTGCATGGTCTAAAATCACTTCAGTTCAAGTCACTCTTTCCAGCTGTTGCAAAGCTACAACCCCCATTATGTCTGGAGGGCTTCAGGCATTATAGGAGTTGTAGTTATGTAACAGCTGGAGCCTCATATACAGTGTCATCCATTATTACTGCAAAACTTAGAAGTGACTAGAGATCTAATGGGACAGTCAGGAGAATACACAAACATAAAATGACTCACAGGAGACGTCTTCTCTGTTGTCTTTCCTTTTCTTCTACATCTGGTCCAGACGCCAGGTCTTCTTCCAGCTCCATCTTCCTCTGTAGAGTTCGACGCCTGGACATCATTGGTTCCTCACTTTTTACCAGCCGATCCTCATCCTCTATATAAAGACAACAATTATTATAACCCTTCAAGAGACTGTGCTTCCTAAATATAATACTGCCAAACCCTGTGTACTCTGCTCTGTATATTATACTGCCAAACAACATGCCCTCTAAAAATAATACTACCACCCACTGTGTCTTCCGTAGTGTGCACAGAGCAGCAACATCCCATTGAAAACAAGCAAAATTCTGCTGGCGGAAGTTTGTAGTGTGGACGAGCCCTAATTCCCCCAGACCCCTCTGCCCCCCCAGACTCTAAGTCCTCCTCCAGACTCCTGCTCCCAGAGACCCCTAAGGCTAGGTTTCCCCCTTTTTTTTTTACTGCAAAAAGACAGAAAAACTGCTACTGCTTTTTCCTGTGTTATGGTAATTTTTTGGCATTTTTTTCTTGTGCTTTTGTCTTCTCTGGAAACTTAGCCTTAGTCCTCCTCTTGTTCTTAAAGGTGTACTCCAACCCTAGACATCTTATCCCCTATCCAAAGGATAGGGGATAAGATGTCTGATTGCGGGGGTCCCGCCGCTGGGGACCGCCGCAATATAGCGTGCAGCACCCACCTGTATCTGCTTCCGGCAGCGCTGGAGGTTCTGGCTCCCGACCACGGGAACGGAAGATTGTGACATCACGACTCCACCCCATGTGATGTCAAGCCCAGCCCCCTCAATTCAAGTCTGTGGGAGGGGGCATGACAGTTCCCCCACAGTAGGTTGCAGTTCCCTCGCTTTAGGTTGTAGTCCCCCACATTACGTTGGCAGTGTCCCCCACAGACATACAGCCTCCAGCCATATACAGTGTATGGCTGGAGACTGTATGTCTGTTTACTGCCCCACTTCAGTGCTCTGACCACCGCTCCTCTGGTCCGGGCTCCTCTGGTCTCTGGTCCTGCCTAGGGACCATAGCAGTAGGTCCCGGGACAGGAGGAGCGGTGATCGGAGCACTAAGGGTGCACGCACGGGACGTCAGTGATGTCCCTGCGTGCGCCACCTCCTGGTGGCCCCTGCGTTTTTAAAGTTAACGCGGGGCCACAGAAAGGTAACCGGGACATCCTTGTGTCCCGAAAAGATCTTTCAGGAAATGACAGTATTTATCTGCGTATGGCATATAACACGTACCCTCATTTTCACAGGAAAATTTGAGGGGAAAAAAATAAATGAAAAATAAATGACTATATGCCTCATCAACCCCCAACTTTAATTCCCTTGATCCTCAGTTTGCCCCCCTCCTTTCTCCCCCTTTTATCAGCCTTTGTGCCATATTTACCCCCCCCGCCTCCTTTCCCGTGTTTTCCCCTGCTCATCATTCCACCCCCTGCTCGTCATTCTACCGTCCCTGCTCATCATTCCACCGTCCCTGCTCATCATTCCACCGTCCCTGCTCATCATTTCACCCCCTGCTCATCATTACCCCCCCTGCTCATCATTACCCCCCCTGCTCATCATTACCCCCCTGCTCATCATTCCCCCCCTGCTCGTCATTACCCCCCCTGCTCGTCATTACCCCCCCTGCTCGTCATTACCCCCCCTGCTCATCATTCTCCCTCATAATCCTCCCCTGCTCATTGCTCCCCCCTCCTCCTGCTTTTTCTATTTTTCATTTTTCCTTACCTGGCCATGCTTGGCAGGCTCAGGTAGCGTCAGGTCTTGTGGGCTGTGACGAGTGACTAATGAAGAAAACTGTGCCCTGTAGTGGCTGCGGCTGCAGGAAATGATGAGCGACGTCCCTGACGCCGTGCAGAGGAGCCGCAGTAGACATCACTCGTCACAGCCCACAAGACCCGACGCATTACCTGAGCCTGCCGAGCGCGGCCAGGTAAGGAAATATGAAAAATAGAAGAAGCAGGAGGAGTCCGGGCCCACAGGTGCCACCGCTGGTCACTGTTTTAAAGTGGCTGCGGCCGGGCTACGTACTGATCTTTAACAAGCAGCCGGGCCCCCCCTCCCCCCCCTCCCCCCGATCTGCTACTGAGCAGCCAGCAGGGCTGCGGCCCGGAGCAGGTGCACCATGAGCGCCAATGATGATCGGGCCCTATCCGGTTGTTAGTGTACCTATTGATCAAAATGTACAAGCCCACTCGCCACGTCAAGGTCACTGATAAAAATGGGTCCCTAAACTAACACTGCGACTCCAGGCCCGCAGGAGGAATGTCCAATGGCCAGGCAGCCCTACTGCTGTGCGACCAAGCCCCTGGATCTGGACCATTCCACCTCACAGACAAAGTAACACAGCATCAATGGATGCCGAACAGCACTACACCATTGTGAACACCTACTTTACCTTGTGCTCCCTGCCAGAGGCTGGGTAAATGCTAGGAGGAAACCCATATGCCATCTCCTGCTGTTTAAAAGATGTCTGTGCCGAATGGGTGCAGTGCAGGTGCTTTCTGCTCAGCAGCAACTGCCACAACCTCAGCCTGCTCCTCCAGCTCCAGAACAGCCTCCCACTGCTGCAGTCTCCTCTGGGACCAAGCTCCATTTGTCGCTTCCAGAAAAATATGAGGAGGATCCCAAGTCCTGTCGTGGTTTTGTGACCCAGTGCCCCATGCACATTGAACTCATGACGGATCAGTTCTCGACGGAACGTGCAAAGGTGGCTTTCGTCATTAGTCTCCTGTCTGGAAGTGCTTTGGTCTGAACAACCCCGCTGTGCGATCGCAGTGATGTTGTCATTACTAATCTCCAGGCATTCCTGATGGAATTTCGCACTGTCTTTGAGGAACCTGCTCTAGCCTGCTCCGCAGAGACGTCTCTGCTGAATCTTTCTCAGGGCAACTCCACTTTAGCGAGTATGCCATCTGGTTCTCAACCCTGGCGTCGGAGTTGCCTTGGAATAATGAAGCTCTCTGCGCTACCTTCAAGAGAGGATTATCAAGTCAAATCAAGGATGTCATCGCTGCCCGGGAATTACCATCTAATCTGAATGAGCTTATACAGTAGGCATTCCCAGAGCGACATGAGGAACTACTTCAAGAAAGGGAGTATGCACGACCTTGGCGCTTTCCTTGTCTGACACCTGTCTTCCAGCAGCCACCGCAACCTTCTACGTTGCCTCCCACAGTGGAGGCTATGTAGGTGGATCGGTCTTGTCTGACCCCGCAGGAAAGATCTCGCCGACATATGGAGAATCTGTGCCTATACTGCGCCAGTGCGTCTTCCCAAAAGACTGTCGTCTGCGTCCTCAGCCACAGGGAAACGCTCGCACCTAGGGTTTGTGGGAGAGGCCTCCCTAGGTGTGAATACCACCTCTCCACGCTTAAATATGACTGTACAGCTTCTCCTTCCCTCCAAAGAGATAATCTCTGTTCTTGCCTTTTTGGACTGTGGCTCTGCGGGAAATTTTATTGATGCTTCCCTAGTACATAGGCATCGTCTGCCGATGTGTCACCTGTTAAAGCCTCTGTACATCTCTTCGGTCAATGGTGAAAGACTGTACTGTACTGTGCTATATCGCACAGAACTATTGTCTATGCAGGTCGGAGTCTTGCATAGGGAGAAGTTGACTTTCTATGTTCTCCCACATTGTACTTCTCTCTTGATTGGCCTACTGTGGTTGCAACTCCATGCCCCGCAGCTGGATTTGAAAACTGGAGAAGTTCTTCGCTGGGGTCCGCATTGCAACAACCACTGTATCCACGTATGAGTCTCAAAATTGGAACCATCATCTCGTCCTATGCCCGGTTTGCCTTCCATTCTTCAGGACTATGCTGATGTATTCAGTGAAAAGCAAGCTGAAGTGTTACCACTGCATTGTCCCTACGATTGTCCAATTGACTTGCTACCCGGCACCACACCCCCCCAGGGGCAGAATTTACCCTTTGTCAGTTCCTGAAACTTTGGCCATGTCAAATTACATCAAGGAGAACCTCCAGAATGGGTTTATCAGGAAGTCTTCCTCTCCTGCCGGAGCCGGCTTCTTCTTTGTGGGAAAAAAAGAGGGGTCATTGAGACCATACATAGATTACTGAGATTTGAATAAAATTACTGTAAAGAACCGCTACCCACTTCCTTTAATCTCGGAATTATTTGAACGTCTGCGAGGAGCCAAGATTTTCTCTAAACTGGACCTTCGTGGGGCTTATAATCTGATTCGTATGCGTGAAGGGGACGAATGGAAGACTGCGTTCAATACTCGTGACGGACATTTTGAATATCTTGTGATGCCATTCGGACTCTGTAATGCTCCAGCAGTCTTTCAGGAATTCGTCAACGATATTTTCCGTGACCTTCTGTACTCCTGTGTCGTTGTCTATCTGGATGACATACTCATTTATTTGCCCAATGTCCAGTCTCATCGCTCCCACCTCCGCCAAGTGTTACAGCGTCTCAGTGAAAACCATCTCTACGCTAAACTAGAAAAGTGTACCTTTGAAAAGACCTGCCTCCCTTTTCTGGGCTACTTTGTTACCAGTCAAGGTCTTCAAATGGATCCCAACAAGTTATCCGCAGTTCTGGACTTGCCACATCTCGCTGGTCTTAAAGCGATTCAGCGCTTACTCAGCTTTGCCAATTACTATTGGCAATTCATTCCTCACTACTCTACTCTGGTAGCCCCCATCGTTGCACTCACCAAGAAGACAGCTAATTCTAAAGTCTGGACTCCTGAGGCCGAAGAAGCATTTAAACAGTTAACGTCTGCTTTCGCATCTGCTCCTGTTCTATCTAGACCTGATCCTAACAAGCCGTTTATGCTGGAAGTGGATGCTTCTTCAGTTGGAGCAGGTGCAGTGTTAATGCAAAAGTCTACTAAGGGGAAAACTTTAACCTGCGGATTTTTCTCCAAAACCTTCTCCCCTGCGGAAAAAAACTATACCATCAGGGATCGCGAGCTCTTGGCCTTTAAGTTGGCATTGGAGGAATGGTGTCACCTTCTGGAGGGCTCTGTACATCCTGTTACGATTTATTCTGACCACAAAATCTTGCTCTATCTACAGACTGCCCATCGACTCAACCCACGGCAGGCCCGGTGGTCTCTATTTTTCTTAAGATTCAACTGCTACATCCACTTCCATCCTGCGGAAAAGAATTTACGAGCTGACGCCCTTTCCAGGTCTTCTAAAGTGCATGACCATGAATCTCCTCCGCAGCATATTATTTCTCCTGAATGTCTCATCTCTGTGGCTCCTGCAAGTCTTCCGCATCTGCCTCCCGGAAAGACTTATGTATCTCCCCGTATGAAACTCCGAGTCTTGAAATGTGGACATTCTTCTCTTCTGGCTGGCTATCCCAGTATTCGTAAATCCCTACAGCTCATCTCCAGACAATACTGGTGGCCTACCTTAAAACGGGATATCGTTGACTTTGTCCGGTCCTGCTCAGTCTGTGCTCGAGACACCTCGTTCCAAGCGAGCGGGACTTCTTCAGCCCTTGCCGATTCCTGAACTTCCCTGGACCAATATTTCCATCGACCTTCCACCTTCCCGAGGCAATACAGTCATCTGGGTGGTAGTAGATCGATTTTCTAAAATGGCGCATTTTGTACCATTACCCGTACTTCCTTCAGCACCACAGCTTGCTAAGGTATTTCTTCAGCATATCTTTCGCTTACACGGACTTCCTTCCCATATAGTCTCTGACCGTGGTGTCCAATTCGGGTCTAAGTTCTGGCGGGCCCTCTGCTCACGCCTACAAGTTAAGCTGGATATAAGGATAGGGGATATGTTTATGGGCATAATACTTCTCCTTTAATATAAGTATAATATAATATAAGATAGTGTTACTTCTATCTTTTCCTGCCCTGCTCTGTTCTAATAGAGTTTTACATTGCTATGACTGGTCTCATAGAGATACCTAATTGCAGTGAATAGAGCCTTCACATTACTCCCCGCAGTATCAGCGCCCCTTCTTTATTCAGCGTATCTCTTTCTGTCCTGACAAGATGTAATTAATGTACTAATTAACTGCGAGCACTTACAACATAAATAAGACTACAATAGCCTAGGAGGAATGCACATCCTCACATAACAATTCTTTGTCTAGTCACAGTAGGCAAAATTAAGACCATTTTTATGTGTTACCATAAAATATCATGAATATTGCTACTTATTTATTTAAGAAGGGCATCATTTCCATATATTATTACTTATAGTACATCTCAATGAAATTTCTAGCTTGGTTCAACAATAAATTTATATTATTATATCATCTAGTGAAATAATATGTTCATTAACAAAAGGACCTGAGGGTTTTCTTTTTGTTGGTGGAGACAAAAATGTATCTTCTCCATTTAGTATTTCATGGACACCGTGATCTTGCATGCTTACTTTTAAAAAATTCCTTTACACTAAATGATGGTCTGGAATTCCTAGCATCCTTGTAAATATCGTTTTAATGGGGAGCCACCTATTTGTTTGGAATGTTCAGAGGTCAACCATGTAAAAATAAGCTAGAATCCCAAAAGTATGAGCATCAGGTCAGTGTCAGGTTATGCCAAGTAATACTTCATTGTATTTCATTTTGGTTTCAAGGTTTGGAAAATACATATTAAGAAATGAATACTATCAGCATAGAAGAAAGGTAGAAATGGGGCACTCACACGATTGCTGGTCTTCAATTCAGGCTGTGTTCACGGAGGTCCCGGCCTCGGCGACCTCTGCAGGGAGGCGAAGGTGGATTAGGGGGAAGCACGGACGGATAGCCTGAATTGAAGACCAGCAATCGTGTGAGTGCTCCGTTTCTACCTTTCTTCTATGCTGATAGTATTCATTTGAACTTTACACGTGATGCACCATTAGCGAGTTGGGTCTTTTGCCTCCTTTTTCCTTTCCTGGATATTTTATGCAGTTTTTTAGTGACCGATGCCAATTTTTTTCACTGCTACTTTTCTGTACTTTTTTCTGTTGGGCACACATATTAAGAAATACTTCTTTAAAATAATATAATTCATTCAAATTTTGTGTTTAATTTGGCCCGGGCCCTTGTAGGCAATACTGCCAGTACTACCCTGATGTGATGGCGGCCCTGATTAATAGTAATACTAATAATACCTTTATGTGCCAGTCAATATAGTATTGCAGCCTATACAACCTAAAACGCTAAAACATTTTGTCTGATCCTAACAAAATTGTGAGGTTCATCATTAGAGTTAACCAAAGGTATCCATTATCCAGTGTGTAATACAGCGAGCAAAGGAATATTCCACAGTCTATTGTCTGTTGGATTCATAGGGCATCTGATATAAAAAAAAAAAAAACTCTTTGTGCTGGTGTATGAAATCAGGATAATTCTGGTGCACAGTAGGGTCCGATATGTAATGAACTGGACTCGAGGCTTGATGCATCAAATGATAATTTTACTCCAGAAGAGGGCACTCACATAATGATCATACAGAACAGACTAAGTTTTTAGTGGATGCAGCCAATGGTACAATAGCCGGGCAATTTTTCTCACATATAGACACCTATGCATATCCATTGCAAGCAATACAACCATAAGCTACCTTCTGTAAATATGTAAAGTTATGTTCAGACATGGTGGATATTTTGCAGATTTCTAGTGGGGATTTCCAAATATGTTGCAGAACTGAGAGAGAAATTTGACCAAACTGTCTTGAAAAAATAGCAGCAATTTCTAGATGGAGCCCAGTGGTTTCATAAAGGCCACACTGAAATACTGACATGTATTCATTTTTGCTAAGGCATACCAAGTTACATAGCCATGTGAAGGGATACATTAAAGGGATACTCCGCCCCTAAATGTCTTAACCCCTATCCCTGCTGCACCCGGCGTTCGTTTAGAGCATCAGGTGCAGCGCTGGAGGCTCGTGATGTTACGGGCACGCCCTGCTGGTGATGTCACGGCCACGCCCCCTCAATGCAAGTAGACCTTCCATAGACTTGCATTGAGAGGGCGCGGTTGTGACATCATGAGCGGGGCATGGCCGTGACTTCACGAGCCTCCGCCCCGCATCGCCAGTCATCGCTCCATGCACTGGATGTCTGGGGTGCCGCATCCGAGATCGCGGGGGTCCCCAGTGGTGGGAACCCGCGATCAGAGATGTCTAGGGACTGAGTACCCCTTTAATTATCAGTGAAGTATTCCAGGAGTCCAAGGATCACTTTAAAACATTTCTAATTTTAAAATTAGTTCTATTAATACGAATATACTGTACTGTATTGTATAATGAAATAAATATATTTCGGTCTGATTTTGCACCCCTGCTGCTTTGAGTCTAACATCTTCACAACAGATTATTCCAATGGACCAGATGTTGCCTGCTTAAGTGTAATACACATAAATGTTTTCAATTTATGTTACATTTTTTCCTTATGATGTTTCCCCTTATGTTACCGTATCCAAACTTTTATGACCTTCAGATGAGAAAATGTTTATCTTCTCTTATTCAACAACCTCTATTTCATTGTTTAGGTGCTATAAATATCCTGGGGAATTTTGTTTGGCCTCAGAAATTTTGACTACACTTTTGCAAACTTTTTATTTATACCAACAATCGGAGCTTTATTTTTCATCAACACTGCTAACTAGAAGAAATCCTATGGTTTAGCATGTATGTTTATTGTCATATTGAGTTACCTTCATTATCTTTTCTACCGCTGTGTTTTTCTGTAACATTAATCTTTATTAATATGGGAACTAGGACATTCGGTGAACTGGAGGAGTAACTTTACCCCTAGGTGCTCCAATCCACCCACCCACTGCTGTAAAAGAACCATCTCATGAATATACATCCTTGAGGTACATCACCACAGAGGGTCGGATGAATATTCATAAGGGGGCACTTTTACAGCAGCGGCGGGCAGACTAGGGGTAAGGCAACGGTCCCAGTGCCCCCAGTGTATTGAACTCCCTTTCATTAAAATATTAATTTAAAAAATGTATAATACACAAAAACAGTGCAGCAGAGAGGAATTATAAAGGTACATTGTTAACCAATGTCCCCTGCCATAACAGCCCATATTAACAGGTTAGATCCTTCTAATCTGATGAGAGTTTCCCTATAAGCAGCTGCATGATACCTCTGACCCCATTTATCTCCTGGGCGAACTAAACAGCAAAAACTATGAAACAGTGGGGCAGCCCTGGTACCCATTGGTTATTGCCAGATCTTGTTGACATTAATGAAAACTACCAAATATGATCTTATGTTTGTTGTGCTTAAAGTGTTACTGTCACTTTAAAAAAAAAAAAAAAACATTTGATATATTACAGAGACATGTCCAAATTTTTGATAAATCAGGGTCTTGTGTTCAGACCTGCTGTGCCAGGACGCGGCTGAGCCTTTCATGGTCCATATAGTCTGGGTTTTGGGGTTGGGGTTGGTATTTTTCCTTTGATTTTAACTGATGAAATAAAGTTCTTGTTTGTACAGAAGAGATATTCATTTCAATTCCTGGTGCTGAAGATTGTGTCCAGCAGGTCTTTTCTTTGTGTTTGTAGTCTAAACCAGATGAACCAGTGGATCGACACAACAGCAGTGAATGGGTGATCTTGCTCCATTTTTTCCTCTCGCACATGATGGTTTGTCATTGTTCTTGGATTCATTTGTATTGTTTGCACCAAATATGCTCAAATATGCCCAAGCTCCCTGAGCTTGGCTGAGAGCAGCTGCGATGTGCAACTATGTCTGCTCATAGCTGCGTATTGTCGCTCTGATCAGGCAAATCTGAGGCACCCTGTAGGGGTCCTTCGGCGGCGGATCCGCAATCATAAAATACTCTGTGGATCCGCTCGTCTTAGTCTAAACCTGAGAGGGTGCTGCCCTGAACAAAAGGGGAGCACTACATAAAAATATATAATCTTTAAAATACATAGTACTAAAGAGGTTATCTTATGGAGACAATGCTTCTCTAAGGTAAATACTCTAACATTTAGTTGTGTCAGTCTTTCTGTATGAAAATCTGTTTATTTGTGTGTATATATATATATATATATATATATATATATATATATCCTGCATGATCTGCTATAATTGATATTTTATAGTAAAAAAAAAAAAAATATCACCACAGTACTAAACAAACTGTTTGCAATATATATATATATATATATATATATATATATATATATATATATATATATATATATAATACAGGAATGTGGGTGCACTACTGTAGTAGATGTAAACAATACATTGGCTATCCCTCAACACTGATGTTAAAATTGAGACATTTGCCAGTGTATCCTTATGTGAAGGACACACCAGAGCCTGCACACCAACGCCAAGGTTTCTCAAAATGGCGCGGGACCTACGCTAATCCTACCTGTGCTTGATAAGCAAAACAGGGGCCAGTGGGCAATTACGGCAGCATTCGGTCGACTCACAACTTCCTCCCAGATACCCGTGACTGAGCACACATGCAATGGGAGGAGGGAGGCAAGTTGCAAGCCCCACCTGAGTTGGCTAATATGGGTGCCTGGCCTCACAGGTGCTACCTTAATGCTGCCTTGAAGATAGGTTGCGTACCGAAACGCACGTTGGAGTGGTGCTTTCCCGGTCTCTGCTGATTGCTGTTGTACTCTGGTATATCGCTATACTGATTTGTATCCCTGCAATGTTATGTTTGTTTACATGCACACTGCACTTTATTTGGCATGCAATATTTTTTGCTCTCACTGTGAGATTTATATACATGTTTTCTACATGCTGCTAAACACTTTGTCTGTGCAAATTTGTGTGCATGATTATTGTATCATTTCTATCTCATTGTGGTGGACCCAGTAATATATACACTATATACAACCCAGCTTTCATTGCAGAGCCGGTGACACCACCTTTTAGCCTCATTCCTCTTTGAAAAATAGCACTTTTAATCAATATATATATATTTTTTTGTACTTACATTCTAAGGAATTAATAAAATGATATATGTTTTATAAGTGACTCTGTTTTTCTTTCTTGTTATTTGCTAATTCTGATTGGAGTTCACACACCTATAGCCAACACTAGTACCTGGGTTAATTGACAGTGCTTGGTCACTTATATACGGTATAGTCATAATTTTCCTCTCCCAGGTCTTAGTTGTCCGTTTGGGTACTATTGATCATAGTGCGCTGTGTATAGCAGCGGTAACCTATTATGTCGGCTAGCTGCGTCCCTAGGCTGCTGCCTATTGTGCCTAGTGGCAGTAGAGTCCTGCATAGAGCCCCATGGAATCCAATAAAAACTAATAGGCGCGGGCAGTAATGAGGGTGTTGAGGATAGTCACAGAACATACAGCAGGTCCTGCAAAATCCTGCACAGTCACATAAACCTCTGAAATGCCACAGAAGGCTGCTAAAATGGCACAAAGAGGTGATGAAGTGGCACAAAGGGGTGATGAAGTCGCACAAGGGGGTGATGAAATGGCAAGGGGGTACTATTTATAAAAGCTGTGGCAAAATGTTTGTTGGAGCGGGCAGGATTGGACACACACATTGTGGGAGTGGAACACACACCTTGCGGAGTGGGCAATAATGGTCAGAAATTCAGTGGGACCGGGCAGGATTGGACACGCATGTTGTGAGATCAGGCGGGATTGAAGCACACACACACACTGCAGGAGCAGGCGGTAATGGTTTGAAATGCAGCTGGATTGGGTGGGCAGAGCACTGAGTGGTGGCATTAGCCCTGTCTATCGCTGCTAGCTAAGTGTAGTAGCCTAGGTATTGAGAAATTCTTTAAGATGTTCATTAGGTTTTGATGGTGGGTAAAAAGATATTTCCCGATCAAAGAATATATAGACTATTTATTATTATATAAAGAAACATAGAATGTGTCGGCAGATAAGAACCATTTGGCCCATCTAGTCTGCCCAATACTCTGAATCCTATCAATAGTCCCTGGCCCTATCTTATATGAAGGATAGCCTTATGCTTATCCCATGCATGCTTAAACTCCTTCACTGTATTTTCAGCGACCACCTCTGCAGGAAGGCTATTCCATGCATCCACTACTCTCTCAGTAAAGTAATACTTCCTCACATTACTTTTAAACCTTTGTCCCTCTAATTTAAAACTATGTCCTCTTGTGGTAGTTTTTCTTCTTTTTAATATGCTCTCCTCCTTTACTGTGTTGTTTCCCTATGTATTTAAAAGTTTCTATCATATCCCCTCTGTCTCTTCTTTCTTCCAAGCTATACATGTTAAGGTCCTTTAACTTTTCCTGTTAAGTTTTATCCTGCAATCCATGTACTAGTTTAGTAGCTCTTCTCTGAACTCTCTCTAGAGTATCTATATCCTTTTGGAGATACGGCTTCCAGTACTGCGCACAATATTTTAAGTGAGGTCTCACCAGTGTTCTGTACAGCGGCATGAGCACTTCTCTCTTTCTACTGCTTATACCTCTCCCTATACATCCAAGCATTCTGCTAACATTTCCTGCTGCTCTATTACATTGTCTTCCTATGTTTTAAGTCTTCTGAAATAATTACTACTAAATCCCTCTCCTCAGATACTGAAGTCAATATTCTATATTCTGCCCGAGGGTTTTTACGCCCCAGGTGCATTATCTTGCACTTATCCACATTAAATTTCAGTTGCCAGAGTTCTGAACATTCTTCTAGTTTTACTAAATTCTTTTCAATTTGGCATATCCCTCCAGGAACATCAACCCTGTTACATTTGTGTCATCAGCAAAAAGACATACCTTACCATCGAGACATTTTGCAATATCACTAATGAAGATATTAAACAATATTGACTTTTTCTGTACCATCTTTTTAAGGGCTTTCCAAGTTAAAACACTTATCTGACACTTATCTACTATACTATTCATAGGGGATAAGTGTCAGATCCTGGGGATTCAGCCGCTGAGACACCCATGATCTCGAAAATGAGGACTTGAGGCACTAATCCATTCATTGTCTATTACTGAAGAAAGCTGAGTGCTGTACTGTGTTTAAATGTTTTCACTTGGAATACCCCTTTAATGGAGATTGGGAGCTCTACTAAAATCTTTTGGGATTCTAGAGTTGGGACTACTTTGATCACACATTTATAGTAAATTACAATCATCCATAAATGTCTACTATGGGATACCCCCTTTAATAGACAGATGAAAAACTGTTTCTAAATGTGCAACTGAGAATCCTAGAATTACTGATAACTATAGCTGGATTTATTCATCGCTGATACTACACTATACATAGACAGGCTGACTCTTATTACCCTATGCACTTTTACATATATTCAGTGCATAAATATATTTATTCTGCTTTTTCTGTAGCAGAGTAAATTATCTACAAGGACATAGAGATACACTGAAAACTAGTGAGAGGGAAACTTACACAGTATCCATGGCAACAGGTACTCAGATTTTTATATGTTTTCTATGACGTTTAAGAAAATAATTTCTGCAAATAATTTCCCCTAAATGTTATTAATAGTACAAATACTAAAACACTACTAAAATTGTCTAATTCTTAAACCATGTAAACTTAAACTAGACAGTCTAAGAATATGGCAAATTTACAGTCATCGCAGTGGCTCATGCTGCTTGATAAAATTGGTGCATCTTCAGAAAGTGTTGTCCAACTTCATACCACATATTTGTTGCCTGAGTTCACACCAATAATACAGTGCCTTGCAAAAGTATTCACCCCCTTGACTTTTTTTCGTATTTTGGTGCCTCACAACCTGCAATTAAAGTGTACCTTGTCAACAAATACTTTTGATATAATGTAGATAATACCATTATATGTATATTTGTAATATACATTGGTTACAAAATTTGTATATTTTTGTCCCTACAGGTATTGTTTGTGTGTCTCTATGAGGAGTCCAAATACAGGAAGTGTGGGTGGACAAGCAGTGCTCTGTACACTGAGGACAAGCAGGGCTCTGTACACTGAGGACAAGCAGGGCTCTGTGCACTGAGGACAAGCAGGGCTCTGTACACTTAGGACAAGTAGGGCTCTGTACACTTAGGACACGCAGGGCTCATTACAATGAGGACAATCAGGGCTCATTACAATGAGGACAAGCAGGGCTCATTACAATGAGGACAAGCAGGGCTCATTACAATGAGGACAATCAGGGTTCTGTGCACTGAGGACAAGCAGGGCTCTGTACACTGAGGACAAGCAGGGCTCTGTACACTGAGGACAGGCAGGGCTCTGTACACTGAGGACACGCAGGGCTCTGTACACTGAGGACACGCAGGGCTCTGTACACTGAGGACAAACAGGGCTCTGTACACTGAGGACAAGCAGGGCTCTGTACACTGAGGACAAGCAGGGATCTGTACACTGAGGACAAGCAGGGCTTTGTACACTTAGGAGAAGCAGGGCTCTACACTGAGGCTCTATGACAGGCCCTTGGCTCACACAGCACAAGAGTCTGCACAGATCCCTGCTTGTCCTGCCCTCATTTCCTGTATTTGGACTCCTCATAGACACACACAGGCAATAGCTGCAGGGACAGCATTTTTTTCACCCAAAACTATACACTTTTTCCACTCAATGTATATTACAAATAACATATAATGGTATTATCTACATTATATCAAAAGTTTTTTGTTGGCGACAGGTACACTTTAACATGGATTGTTTGAGGACTTAGATCATTTAATTTACAGAACATACATACCCACAACTTTGAAGATGTTTTTTTTAATTATAGTGAAGCAAACAACAAATAGGACAAAATAAAGAAAAAGTCAATGTGCATAACTATCCACTCCCCTAAAATCAATACTTTGTAGAGCCACCTTTTGCGGCAATCACAGTTCCAAGTCGCTTTGGAGAAGTCTCTATGAGCTTGCCACATCTTACCACTGGGATTTTTGCCCATTCCTCCTTTCAAAACTGCTCCAGCTCCTTTAAGTTGGATGGCAGTCTTTAAGTCTGACAAAAGATTTTCGATTGGATTGAGATCTGGACTTTGACTAGGCCATTCCAACACATACATGTTTCCACTTTAACCACTCAAGTGTTGCTTTAGCAGTGTGTTTGGGGTCATTGTCCTGCTGGAATGTGAACCTCCGTCCTAGCATGTAGAGTGCTACATATTCTGCTCAAGAATATCCCTGTATTTAGCACCATCCATCTTTCCCTCAACTCTGACCAATTTCCTAGTCCCGGCTGCTGAAAAATGGTGTTCTTTGGGTTATGTGATGTGTTGGGTTTGCACCAGACAAAGTGTTTTCTTTGATGGCCGAAAAGTTCAATTTCTGTCTCCTCAGACTAGAACCCCTTCCTCCATACATTTTGGGAGTCTCCCACATGCCTCAAAACGTGCCTTTTTGTTTTTAGCTGAAAGTAATGGCTTTCTTCTGGCCACTCTGCCATAAAGCCCAACTCTATGGAGCGTACTGCTTATTGTCCTCTTATGTACAGATACTCCAGTCTCTGCTGTGGAACTCTGCAGCTCCTCCAGGGTTGCCTTAGGTCTCTGTGCTGCCTCTCTGATTAATACCCTCCTTGCCCGGTCCGTGAGTTTTGGTGGGCGGACGTCTCTTGGCAGGTTTGCTGTTGTGCCATGTTCTTTCCATTTGGTTATGATAGATTTGATGGGGCTCTTGGCATTATCAAAGATTTGGATATTTTTTTATAACCTAACAATGACTTCTCAACAACATTGTCCCTTACTTGTTTGGAGAGTCAAATGAGGCACAAAGGGAGAAATAAATAATAAAGCAGTGTAATTCTTAAGCAGTCTAAGCTGAGACTAGACAGTATGTGAAAGCGCCAGATACATAACAGTGCTTCAGGCTGTTTGGTGTGCCTTTCTGACAGTTTCTTTTAAGTTTGTACCTTTCATAAGTTGGCTGAGTTTTCGGCGCATATTTGATGAATTCCTGGCACATTGTGGCACATTTATGCCCACCCCCTTTTTTTTTCTTTACAAAAGCCCTACCCCTTTATGGAGCTAGGGGAAAAAGTGTCTAAAATCACACTGAGAATGTAGTGAAAGTAATACGGTATTTTGGTATACATTGCACTGGAGTTATGGCACAGTTACACTAGTCTGTATAATTACTTGAGCAATCACCAGTTATATGAGGGCTGATGTGGTCACATATTTTTACATATTTTTTGTTCTAAAATCTCACCACCCCCAGATATGATCCAACAGTGGATGTTTAAGGCACAACAACTTAGGAGCTTTGCAGATTAACATGTGCAGGCATCGGTTCATGGTTGCTTGTTTTATTTCCATATGGGATTCTGGTTTCATCCACTGCATGGAGTAAAGGATAAATCAGACCTTCAAAAGAACTTACCCTATAATATCCCTGTTGCTGATCCCTCCATGGGTCACACCCTCAAAAGGATGGATAGGGGATAAGATAATTTTGGCTGCAGTACCCCTTTAAAGAAGATGTCCAGTGGTAAGAAATGTATCCCCTATCCCCTATCTCGTATGGGGCCCCGGCTCGGCCCTGACTCAAATTATCTCTGTGGGAGAGGCAGAAACGTGCGAATGCCTGGACGTGTTTGTACCAGCTGACCTGCTGGATACGAAATGTCATTTCCTGGGGCATATGGGAGATTGGGGGTCCTGCGGACATCATTAAAGATCAGAATTCTGTCTTGTGCACATAAAGGTGATGGGTGCTGTTTAATATCAGGATTACACTCAAATAACTCTTGGACTGCCATAAACTGTCTTTAGAATCAATTTTTTATTTTTTTTTACCAGTGTATTAATACAGTGTAAATTTTACAAAACGGTGACCCCCAAAGTTATTCTGGCAGTGAGTAATGTGGCATGCTGCCATGTTACATCTGTGACTTTTCTATTACATTTCATGAGAAGCAGATTAGAGATGTCACTAAAATTACTCTTGAATGTTTAAACAATGTCTGTTGTATTTTTAGACGCTGATACAAAGTGACAGGAGATATAATCAGCACGCGCTGTCTATACATATCTTTGTCATTGTTACACACTCTGTGTTTTTGTTAGGAAATAAAAGAGCTTAACACATGAAAAAGACCTGTCTGTCTCGCTGATAAAAGGAGGGGAACACTCTGTGATGGAGCTGTCATGGATGTGCAACCTTGCATCTCAACTCCGCCAGGCACCGTTGCAATATGGTTTACATAAAGGTATCTTTAATGATATAGTACAGCTGCTTACAGTACGACCACTAGAACCCAAGATGAAATTATCCCTACCGACTTCTGTAATACAACCAGAATTAGAGGTTTTGTTGATATATGTAAGTTCTCTGACATGTGGTTGGAGATAACCATACATTTAAGGCTATTGCTGGCTGAAAGTTGTCTCTGTCAGCAGTTACGACCCTAATTCTGCTCTTGAGATGCTAATTTGGTTGTCCAAATATTAATTCTAAATGAGGTCGGGGAAAGAAGGGGGGATCGGAAAATGAGTCTGTTGGATAGAGAAATGATGACAGTCCGAGGAGTAATAAAACTGGCTGCAGAAATCAAAACAGCTGATATCATTTAAATAAGTGGAAGAACCACATAAACATTAGATCATTGACAGATCATGTAATGTGCATGTGGGATAATGCATAGAAAATCTTCACATATTCCATTAATAGTCTAAAAGTCAAAGATCTCACATTTTATATTAAGCCTACCCCATCAGTAACCTTTGGTATGTTTGTAACTTCTCATCTTCAAAGAGCCATAACTTTTATTTTTTTCACATACAGGGTCACATGAAGGCTTTTATTTTTGCAAATCCAATTTTACTTTGTAAAGACACCCTTTATTTTACCATAAAATGTATCGCAAAACTAAAAATTGTGACCTGAAATGGAAAAAAATGCTGTTCTGGGATTTAACCCTTCAAGGATGAAGGGCGTACAGGTACTTAAGGACCAGGGGCGTACCTGTATGCCCTGGTCCCGTTACCGGGGTTTGAAGCGTGCTCTAGAGCTTGAACTGAGCACGATTCATACCGATGGGTCCTGGTTGCTATGAGCTGGGGAGGGACCTGTCAGAGGTATAATTACTGTGATAGATTTATATGTGTGTATACATAAATTTTATATACTGTATATGTAAAATGCCCATTTAGGATGAAGACTCCACATTTCTGTTACTTGTCCACTCCTCCCCTATCTGCTCTCCCCCCATCTGCTCTCTCTCATATCACCCCTCCCATCGTGTGAAGACTTTGAACAAAGAAAGCCCGGGAAAGTTACAGGAAGTGGAGTGCCATGAGGACAAGGCACATTCCTCATGATATTTGCACACTCCCTAAATGCTAGAACATCCCCTAGCAGGGGGTGGGAACTTATGTTAATGACAAAGGCGATATAAGCTTGAACGATTTGAAATAAAGCCAGTGGACAGCACACAGAACGCTAAAGCACAATGGCTCTGTCTGATTTATTTCTCTATGCTTCGGTATATACATTCTGTACAAGAACGATGAGTTAATCTACAACATTACTATGTGGAAAGAATATTTAAGTTATATTGTTATTGTCATTTCAATTAACTTCCCACCTTTTGATACCTTATGTCTTTCCTAACATTTATGGGGGAGATTTATCAAAACCTGTCTGGAGGAAAAGTTGCCCAGTTGCCCATAGCAACCAATCAGCTCGCTTCTTTCATTTTTAACAAGGCCTCTGCAAAATGAAAGAAGCGATCTGATTGGTTGCTATGGGCAACTGGGCAACTTTTCCTTTGCAAAGGGTTTGATGAAACTCCCCCTATGTGTTTACCTCACTTACTCAAAATAACTCCTTAACACAGAAAAAAGCACAAGTCTTGGCCATTAGGGGTCTCCCTTTCCTAAAATCTGAGACCCCCCATGTCGGCGATCGCGGCAAATCGCTGGTCAATTCAGACCTGCGATTTTCCGCTATTCCGGGTCAATTGGGTCTCTGGTGACCCGGAAAAAAGGGTGAATGGGGCTGTCCGAGACAGCCCCATTCACCCATACCAGCAGGAGTGAGGTGGCACGGGTGCCGCCTCACGATCACGTGATTGATTGGTCGGAACGACCGAACAATCACAGACCTGCTGGGTGGTGATCGGGACGGCGATCGGAGCGGAGATAAGCGCCAGCGGGGGTCTCCTACCTTGCCCTGGTCTGGCGGGGGTCCCCTCAGGATTGGTGGCAGCGATAGGAGCAGCAGGATCGGTCCCAGCAGCAGGATACAGCGTGTGATCCCGGCCAGGATACAGCAGGAGGTGAGCCTGTTCGCCTCCTACTGCTGCTTAGCAACAACTCGCAGCATGCAAAGCCAAAGGGCATGCTGGTAGTTTTGCAACAGCTGGAGTTCCAACTACAACTCCCAGCATGCCTTTTGATAGTCTGTGCATGCTGGGGGTTGTAGTTTTGCAACAGCTGGAGGCACATTTTTTCTATGCCCTTCGACTGTCAATGCATGCTGATTGTTGCAGTTTTGCAACAGCTGGAGACACATTCCTTGTGAAACCGATTTTGTTACCTAACTCAGTGTTTTGCAACCAGTGTGCCTCCAGCTGTTGCAAAAATACAACTCCCAGCATGCAGAGAGACTGTACATGCTGGGAGTTGTAGTTTTACAACAGCTGGAGGAACACTGGTTGCAAAACACTGAGTTAAGTAACAAACGCTCAGTGTTTCGCAAGCAATGTGCCTCCAGCTGTTGCATAACTACAACTCCCAGCCTGTATGGTCTGTCAGTGCATGCTGGGAGTTGTAATTTTGCAACAGCTGGAGGTTTGCCCCCCCCATGTGAATGTACAGGGTACATTCACACGGGTGGGTTTACAGCAAGTTTTCTGCTGCAAGTTTGAGATGCGGCAAATTTTCCGCCACAGGTCAAACTCCCAGCTCAAACTCACTGTAAACCCAACCGTGTGAATGTATCCTAAAAACACTACTACACAAAATAAAAGTAAAACACTACATATACACATACCCCTACACAGTCCCTCCCCAATAAAAATAAATCATTTTGCACGGCACTGTTTCCAAAACAGAGCCTCCAGCTGTTGAAAAACAACAACTCCCAGTATTGCCGGACAGACACTGACTGTCCAGGCATGCTGGGAGTTTTGCAACAGCTGGAGACACCCTTTATGGGAAACACTGCTGTGGGGTATTTTTGTGGCGGATTCAATCCCCAATTTAGTCCTCAAATGCGCATGGTGCTCTCTCACTTCGGAGCCCTGTCGTATTTTAAGGTATACAGTTTAGGGCCACATATGGGTTATCTCCGTACTCGGGAGAAATTGCACTACAAATTTTGGGGGGGCTTCTTCTCCTTTTACCCCTTATGAAAAGGTTAAGTGGGGGTCTACACCAGCATATAAGTGTAAAAAACATAAATTTTTACACTAGCATGCTGGAGTTGCCCCATACTTTTAATTTTCACAAGCGGTAAAAGGGGAAAAAACACCCACAAAATTTGTAACGCAATTTCTCCTGAATACGGAAATACCCCATATGTGGACGTAAAATGTTCTGCGGACGCCCAAGGCTCTGGAATGAGAGCGCACTATGTACATTTGAGGTCTAAATTGGTGATTTGCACAGGGGTGGCTGATTTTACAGCAGTTCTGACATAAACGCAAAACAATAAATACCCAGATGTGACCACATTTTGGAAACTACACCCCTCACGGAATTTAGCAAGGGGTACAGTGTGCCTTAACACCCCACAGGTGTTTGACAAATTTTCATTAAAGTTGGATGTGAAAATGAGAAAAATATTTTTTTTTCACAAAAATGCTGGTGTTACCCTACATTTTTAATTTTCACAAGGGAGAATAGGAAAAAAGCCCCCCAAAATTTGTAGCCCCATTTCTTCTGAGTAAGAACATACCCCCATATGCGAATGTAAAGTGCTCTGTGGGTGAACTACAATGCTCAGAAGAGAAGGAGCGCCATTGGGATTTTGGAGAGAGAATGTGTCCAAAATTGAAGGTCATTTGTGTTTACAAAGCCCCCATAGTGCCAGAACAGTGGACCCCCCCCCCCACATGTGACCCCATTTTGGAAACTACACCCCTCTCGTAATGTAATAAGGGGTAGAGTGAGCATTTATACCCCACAGGTGTCTGACAGATTTTTGGAACAGTGATCCGTAAAAATGAAAAATTTTATTTTTCATTTGCACAGCCCACTGTTCCAAAGATCTGTCAAACGCCAGTGGGGTATAAATGTTCACTGCACCCCTTATTAAATTCTGTGAGGGGTGTAGTTTCCAAAATGGAGTCACATGTGGGGGGGGGGTCCACTGTTCAGGAACCACGGGGGGCTTTATAAACACACATGGCCCCCGACTTCTATTCCAACCAAATTCTCTCACCAAACGCTCAATGGCACTCCTTCATTTCTGAGCATTGTAGTTCGCCCGCAGAGAATTTTACACATGTGTATTGGGATTACACATGTGTATTGGGGTTACACATTTTGGGAGGCTTTTTCTCCAATTACCCCTTGTGAAAATGAAA
This sequence comes from Hyla sarda, assembly GCF_029499605.1. NCBI lineage: Eukaryota > Metazoa > Chordata > Amphibia > Anura > Hylidae > Hyla > Hyla sarda. The sequence continues at coordinate 123,312,278 of NC_079192.1, forward strand.
AATTTGGGGTAACATCAGCACTTTAGTGAGAAAAATAAAAAAATGTATTTTCCTGTCCAACTTTAGCGGAAATTTGTCAAACACCTGTGGGGTGTTAAGGCTCACTGGACCCCTTGTTACGTTCCTTGAGGGGTGTAGTTTCCAAAATAGTGTTCCATGTGTTTTTTTCGCTGTTCTGGCACCATAGGGGCTTTCTAAATGCGACATGCCCCCCAAAAACCATTTCAGCAAAATTTGCTTTCCAAAAGCCAAATGTGACTTCTTCTCCTCTGAACATTGTAGTGCACCAGCAGTGCACTTGACGTCCACACATGGGGTATTTCCATACTCAGAAGAGATGGGGTTACAAATTTCGGGTGGCATTTTCTCCTATAACCCCTTGCAAAAATGTTAAATTTAGGGGAAAACCATAATTTTAATGAAAAAAAAATTCATTTACACATCCGACTTTAACGAAAAGTCGTCAAATACCTGTGGGGTGTTAAGGGTCACTGGACCCCTTGTTACGTTCCTTGAGGGGTGTAGTTTCCAAAATAGTATGCCATATTGTTTTTTTTTTTTGCTGTTCCCCCCAAAAACCATTTCAGAAAAACTTACTCTCCAAAATCCCATTTTCGCTCCTTCCCTTCTGAGGCTTGTAGTGCACCCACAGAGCACTTGATATCCACCTATGAGGTATTTCCTTACTCGAGAGAAATTGGGTTACAAATTTTGGGGAGCTTTTTCTCCTTTTACCCCTTGTAAAATTTCAAAAACTGGGTCTACAAGAACATGAGAGTGTAAAAAAATGAAGAATGAAGATTTTGAATTTTCTCCTTCTTTTTGCTGCTATTCCTATGAAACAACTAAAGGGTTAACACACTTTCTGAATGTCATTTTGAATACTTTGGAGGGTGCAGTTTATATAATGGGGTCATTTATGGGGTATTTCTAATATGAAGACCCCTCAAATCCACTTCCAACCTGAACTGGTCCCTGAAAAATTCCAATTTCGAAAATTTTGTGAATAATTGGAAAATTGCTGCTGAACTTTGAAGCCCTCTGATGTCTTCCAAAAGTAAAAACGTGTCAACTTTATGATGCAAATATAAAGTAGACATATTGTATTTGTGAATCAATATATCATTTATTTGGAATATCCATTTTCCTTACAAGCAGAGAGTTTCAAAGTTAGAAAAATGCTAAATTTTCTAAATTTTCATTACATTTTGGGATTTTTCACCAAGAAAGGATGCAAGTAATGAAGAAACTTTACCACTGTGTTAAAGTAGAATATGCAACGAAAAAACAATATCGGAATCAGAATAATCGGTAAAAGCATCCCAAAGTTATTAATGCATAAAGTGATAGTGGTCAGAATTGCAAAAAAGGGCTGCGTTCTTAAGGGGAAAAAGGGCTCAGTCCTTAAGGGGTTAAACTGTATAGGACCTTCCTCAGGTCATGTGATAAGGTCATGTGATATGGTCATATGATATGTGATCACCTGATACTCAGAGTTCCAGAGGCACAGGTAACCACAGGCAACCAGCTACCAATGGGCTTTAGTCCAGCCCCCTGATATATAAAGGGCTGTAGTCTCCACATTAGCTCTCTTCTCTTCTCCCTTCACTTCCTGGACAGTAAGCAAGCACAAGTCCTGTGCAAGTTCAGTCCAGTATATCTAGGCCAAAATCTACAAGTCTGCAGCCACATCTAATCTGTAAGTCTCATCTATGTCAACAAGTCAAGTCTCTACTGTCCCTACCAAAGTCATAACAGTAGCACAGTGGCCTGCATCATCATTATCATCACTACAAGTCCAAGCAAGCCTGAGAGGTTCCCTGTGTCCCGATCACCTCTGTGAAAGTTATAATCTAAAAGAACTGTTATACTTCCTTCTTCAGTAAATTTGCATCAAAACCTGCTTTGGACTCTCATTTGATACCGCTACACCCCGTGGTCCCGACATGCACCGTGGGTCACCACAACTTTGGCGTCACAAACAGGATAGGGGTTTGTGCCTTAAACCAATCCACCACCAAGTCAAGTCAAGTCAGGCCACCCATTAACAGTATGCGGGTGCGTGCCATAGGCAAGTTGCCACAAGTCCTCTCCCCCAAGCCTGAACTGTGTCCGATTCAAAATTGCCTGCCATTTGCAAAAAAGTGTACGCCAGCAAATTGTAGGGGACTGTGTCATTGAAATATGTTTATGCGCTGACGGTGAAAAAGTAGAGGGGGAGGTGAAAATTTCAGTATTGTAAGTGGTAAAGAAATCTGCAAAAGTTGGATTTACAATATGAAAAGTTAGGCTGGAGGCCATGTTGCGCTTCAAAATTTTTGCTTTACCTGCAAGGGTTAACCTGATGGTCGAGAAGCGTGCCAAAGGTTCCCACCAGACCCAGCATCCCACCCCTGGGCGTGGAAATAATGTTGTGGTGTCCAGCCCAAAATGGAACTTGAAAGGTCTGTCCCTTGTTGTCAAGGGGGCGGATGAAGAGGATGCACTGCTGACTCGCTTCAGGTCCCGTGCCCACTGATGACGTCCTTCCGGCCGGCTGCCATCTTGTCGGAGACCAATCTAAAAGGCGAAGCGGAGCTCAACCTCTTCAGTCTACAGGAAGTGCTGACAGTGAGCAGTAACATGACAGAGTCACAGCGATCCACGTGTGCCGGGAGTTCCGAGATGGAACCGGACCTTGTTTCCGAGGGACCAAAGCAGGAAGATCCCTGGACACAGCCATGCCACGAATTCTGGTGACTGCGCCCGGCTCCGGAGGTCAAGTACCCGCTGCTGCGCAGACTCAACACCTGCGAAAAGTAAGTAACCGGGGGGGCCCTGTATACACCCTTTATTGCCCAGCAATGCCCCTAAAGATCGCACCGTAAGAGGGAGGTACTAGAAGGGGGGTCCCACCTAGTACGGTCCAGCCCGCTGCAGCCTCACACCAGGCCTCTTAAAGGGCCAGTAGCCTACAAGCCATCAAGGAGTACAGCCATAGGAAGAAAACGGTTGGACTAAAATTAGAGCACATGCTGCTGTGCTGATGATGGATGGCTACCTTCTCTGTCTCAGCTGTACTGATTTCCTAAAGAAGCGCAACAATCAGGGCTAGAAGACCTCCCCTGCCCCATATCAACAAGTCTGTCAGCTCCGCCAAAAGATGATGGAAATCCTGACCCGAGAGGTACAAGCAAATATCTTGAAGGAAGTTGTTAACAAACTGATTCCAGGTAGCATAGGCCGAAATATTGAAAAGGCCTGTCAATCTACCTGCCCCCTACAAAGTGTATGTGTTCGTAAAGTCAAGTTGTTGAATCAATTGCCCGTGGGCCTGACCCGGCCCACTCTAGCAGCCACAGAGCTGAGGCTGGGTCTACTGGCCTCCACAGGCGCACCCGAGGAGCTCCCTGTGGCTCCACCATACTTGTCCAAGTCACCAGATCCTTTGGTCTACTTCCTGCCAGTGTCAAAGGAGCAGCCGTCCAAGAGGAGTATCCTGATCCACCAGCGATGGATCCCAAGTATTTACCTTAAGGTTCCTGTACAGATGTGCCCAGGCCTACTCCTATGAGCGAGGAGTATATACTCCTACAGTGGACCTCAAATAATGAAAACCCAAACAATGTGTAGCGTACACAAATGTTGACAATCTTTATTAACAACACAATTTATTACAATGTGACAAAACTGGAAACCCCAAATGGAACCCATAAAAACATATGACACAAGACAGTTTAAAAACTACAGGGGGGGAGGACAGGTGTCCAGAAATAAATGAATAAAGACTACCGAAAAGGGTTGTCTAAAGGGTGCACCAATAAATATAATATGTAGTTAATGTATATACACAAAAATAGATCAATTCATGAGTTGGTATCAAAAGGGGGCAAACAGACTGAGGAAATTGCATAAAAAATGTAAACATCAGTGGCATTTATGATAGTAGCAGCTGAAAGTCCATGGAAAGTGCATGGTGCAATAATAGTCAATAATTGGTATATATTATATAAACAGACCATGGGTAGCTAATGTTAGATTAAGTTAAGCCAATACAGTTCGCAGATTAGTATCCTCAGAAAGTGCCCAGTGCATAGAGTGCATATACAAAAGTATAACAGTGACTTACATGTGCTGATGCAGCCGACTGGTCACCTGCGCTCCCCCACCTCACCCTCTGACGCATTTCGCTGACCTGCTTTGTCCAGGAGAGGTGAGGTGGGGGTGCGGGGGTGACCTTATATAGCCCCCTAAAACAAAGGATTACTCACATGTGTGGCCGACATTGCTCGGTGCTCCGGGCACACATACCGGAAGTGACTGCGGGTCCCGAACTGCGTAGTCACCGCATCACAGAGGCCGCAGTGTTGCAGCGTCTTGCAATGGGGTGAGACCACCTCCCCCCCACGTGTCACCCACGGACATGCGCACAGAGCACACCACCACACAGCGCCATATTAGAAGAGGGCAAGGAAGCGGGCAAGCCATAATAGTCATTTGGAATTTATCCCCAAATAGGATCTGAGTCACCAGAATTGCAAATATAATATTAAATTAAGTTGGGCATACACATATAGGCTTAGATTAGATTGCTATGTTAGTTAATATGAACGAATGGAACAAAATTGTATAAAAAAAGGGCATGTTGCACAATATTATACATAATCAACCCTGTATAATCACCTATACAAATGTCATAATATTGCTATTGATGTTGGTTCCCCTAAAATAATGAATAAAGATTGTATATGAATGATGCAACGAATAAATAAAGTGTATGTTATTAAAAAGTGTGAATGTGAAAATGAAATAATTGAAATGTGTGATGGAAAAACTAATAAAAATGTGAATGTTTGTGCTAAACACAGTTTTGTGAGAGTATGATGGGAATGAATAAACAGTAAAAAAAATATTAAAATTATATTAAAAATAATCAATTAATAGTGATTGTGAATAAATTGTGATCCTAAATAAATGAATATATAAAAAGAATATGAAAAAAATTATATATATATATATATATATATATATATATATATATACATATATATATATATATATATATATATATATATATATATATGAGTTCATGATGAGTGTGAATAATCAATGTAATAGATAGGTAACAAATAATATAATATACTGTTAATAATCAATATAAATAAATAGATGAATTTATAGATGTAAAAAATATATAAATATATATAAAAGTAAGTTTTGTATATATAAAAAATGTATGTATATAAATATTAATAAATATAAGTGACCAGTGTATCAATTCATAAAATTGTAGAGATAAATTCATAGAAGTGTGTAAATAAACACGAGTAAATAAATTGTATGTACATAAAAGTGACATAACTGTAGAGAAATAAATGAGTTGAATTGATGTAAGAAAAATATACTAAGTGCTGATGTGCTCTGTTTGTATAAAAATAAATTAATGATACATTTAACTAGAAATGTGTGATGTGATGAAAAGAAGTGCGTGTGTGCTATGAAATTTTTTTTTTGTGAAAACCAATTTATCCAAACGTGCAGCCAAAAAAGGGGGAAAAAGGGGGGGGGGGAGGTGAGGGAAAAGATAAGGTGGGAGAAGGGGAAAAAGAACAAAAAAAAATGGATGAAATTATACCATAGAGTAGGAAATCAAAAAGCAATCATCCAAGTCATGCCATAAATAGATGTCATGGTGTTATGTGACAATCCCATAAATTGTTGGTCTTCCTGCCAGAATTCATGAGAGGGATTAAGAAAAGGTTATTCTCCATATCATTTTCAACTACAGTATACAAAAACCTGAATACAACTAAAAACTAACAAACAACAATAATTAGTATTCACATTATCAAATCTCGCCCCTTATTGGTCTATTGGATAACCTTCTAGATAAATTATAGCCCTTAATCCACCCCCGCACCACCGTCATTGATAAATACTGATAAAAAAACAAATAAATATAAAATAACCCAATATGGACCCAGAGTTCTAGTGGGTTATTAAAAGCTCGCAAAACTTTTAAACTTTCGTTTAAACCACAGGGTGACATAGTTTTCAACAAGGTGATCCATTTGCATTCTACTTGGGACAGTCTCTTCATCACATTACCTCCTCCAGAGCCCATGTGAATTCTGTCACCACCTCTGAATTTTAGTAATTTCTCTTGACAATTGTGTAATCTTCTGAAGTGATGTGGTATAGGTTTTAACTTTTGCATTTCTTCAGCATCATCTAAATTTACTCTAGCAGCATTTTTAATATCTCTCATGTGTTCCAAGGCTCTGACCCTCAATTCTCTGGATGTCATTCCGATTTATATTATGCCTCACAGGCATGTTGCATAGTATATCATTAGACAGATAAGACAGAGAAATCCGGTTTTGCGGAGGCGCTGCACAAGAACATGAAGCGAGGACTCGAGCAGCACAGGACAATAAAATGCTTTTATTGGTATAATGGGGACAACGTGTTTCGGCATGAACTCATGCCTTCCTCAGGCCCACTTACAGTGCCCAAGTAGTTGCTTGTTGTGGTACTGTAGAGCTGGGTTGAGGTCCTGTGTGCGTCTGTGCTGCTGCCAGTCTCTTTTAATGACATGAGTAAGCCTAACGTTCAAGTCATTGCAATTTAGATCTGTAATTAAATTTTCAAGAGTAGTGTGTGAGCCTTGCCAAATAAACAGGATATCATCAATGAAACGCATCCAAGACATAATATGGCCATCCTCCATACCTTCATGAGTTAAAACACTTCTTTGTTCCCAATATCCAAGAAATAAATTTGCGTAAGATGGGGCACATGTTATACCCATGGCCACTCCCCTCGTCTGTAAGAAATACCTGTCTTTAAATAAAAAGAAATTGTGATGAAGTACAAACTTCAGTAAGCATAGTAACAAATCAAGGAGATCAGGATCTAACCCACTCATTTGTAAAAAGTATCTACTAGCAATCAGGCCATGGTCATGATTGATGCATGTTTATAACAACTCCACATCACAAGAGACTAGAAACATGTCTGGCTCTATCATTACTCCATCCAATCTCTGAAGCACCTCTCCTGAGTCTTTGATATATGATGGAAGGTCTCTGACTACTCCTATGAGTGAGGAGGTTTGACCATCGGGTAACAACTAATGTTCCCAGGCCTACTCCAGCTGTAAAGGAGGTGTGGCCTAACCACCGGGTACCCACGAAAGTGCCTGGGCCTACTCCTGCAGTGGCGGAGATTTGGCCAGAAGAACAGGCACCAACCAGTAATGCCTCTGTGGCACAAGCCGCTGCAGTACAGGTGGTAGTTACTGTCAGCCCCACCATCACCAATTCCAGATTGTCCCATGTATCCTGGGACACCCATATTGACCCCATGCAAGTGTCCCAGGCTTGCAACCCTAGGTTTCTCTCACAGCCTAGGACCCCACCCAGAAGGCAAGACTGGGAAAGAAAGAAAGCTCTCTAAGTAATTCTGTGTACAGAAAATAACCAGACTTGGTCACAAGACTGACTGTTGTGTAGTAGCACCTCTTTGTTATTCCTGCAATGTTCAACAAGAGTACCTGACAGACTTTCGTCAAGCCAGTTATCCTGCAACATTTTTGCAAGTCTTGTGCCCAGCTACGGCCGTGATTCTAACCAGAGATTCCATAGTGTATTGGGACTACTGAGCAATACGTGAACTTTAATGCACTCAAGAATAACAGGTATTAAAAGTTATATATAATAGAAGTGGATCCATATTGACCCCATGCAAGTGTCCCAGGCTCGCAACCCTAGGTTTCTCTCACAGCCTAGGACCCCACCCAGAAGGCAAGACTGGGAAAGAAAGAAAGCTCTCTAAGTAATTCTGTGTACAGAAAATAACCAGATTGGTCACAAGACTGACTGTTGTGTAGTAGCACCTCTTTGTTATTCCTGCAATGTTCAAGAAGAGTACCTGACAGACTTTCGTCAAGCCAGTTATCCTGCAACGTTTTTGTAAGTCTTGTGCCCAGCTACGGCCGTGATTCTAACCAGAGATTCCATAGTGTATTGGGATTACTGAGCAATACGTGAACTTTAATGCACTCAAGAATAACAGGTATTAAAAGTTATATATAATAAAGTGTAAATTGTTTACTGTACATGTGTACAGGGTTGTTTAAAGGTGTTCTAGTGATACCACATAGGAGTTGCCCCAGCCCCACTGGGGGAGACGAGAAAACCACCTTCACACTAACGCCTAACACAGCCAGATATCTAGACTGACCTAAATAGTATACACACATAAATTCAGTACACAAAAGTCCCAATCACAAAAGTCATGTACATCAGTCACAAACATCAGTAAAATATACATTAGGGACTGTAGCATTCTTATATGAGTCCACAACACTAGTTACATGACATTTTAGTGACTAACAAAGTTATTTCTTCTTGTCTTGCATGCCCAGGGTACTTTACTGGCCAGAAGGTATTTCTGTAGTTAACCAAATGCACGTACAAAAGTAAGGTAACAGAATGTTATCAAGTGTTCTAGGGGTAAGTGTTTAATGCCGGTAGACCCTAGTAGCTAAGGCATTGGGCAGAAAGCCTCCGGCAACCCAATTAGCAACCAGTGTCTAACAGCAAAAATAAACAGTGGTATAATGTCAAAGTGTATGTATAAGAATTGCCGTCACCATGCATACCAAGTCTAATAGTCTAATAGTCAGTCAAATGTCAGTCATAGTCAGATATATCATAGTACTAATCAAATGTCGCAGTACAAAGTATGATGTCATAGTCATAACATTCTGTCAGATATAGTCCAGTGTCATAAAATGTTTTAGCCCATCAGAAATGTATAGTCAGCTATGTCTGTTATATGCATAGTCACTAGATGTGCATAGTCCATAGTCATACCTACTAAAAAAATAGTTATGTAATAAGTATAAGTCATGTCATTATAGTCATAGGTATATTCATAAGAAAATGAATCCTTAGCTCAAGCAAATCCCAGAGTTATTCTGTTCATCAGATTTGCAGAGCATGTATGGATATTATATACAGAGACTCTTATCACCAGTTCATCAGTTTCCATATTCGTTTCATCAGCCTGGAATTGGATGTTGTATGTAATGCTTCAGGACTGCATATGGCCCAGTGGCCATTTCGCTCCTCTCCCTAAGGGAACAGACATCGAGGGTGACTTATGATAAGTAAGGGGGTTTGTCGTGTCCCGCTACAGAACGTGGTTCTGTACAGCTCCTGAAGTCCCCTCAGGTAGAGTCCCTCAAGTCCACAGGGCTCTCCTGCAAGATCCCCCTAGGTCATTATTAGGATTTCTATTGTACATTAATTCTGTATGTTCATTTCAGGTATTGTACAGTGAATATAAACTATGTGCAAAGGTTATTAGGATGCTTAAACTGTATAGGACCTTCCTAAGGTCATGTGATATGGTCATATGATATGTGATCACCTGATACCCAGAGTTCCAGAAGCACAGCTAACCACAGGCATCCAGCTACCAATGGGCTTTAGTCCAGCCCCCTGATATATAAAGGGCTGTAGTCTCCACATTAGCTCTCTTCTCTTCTCCCTTCACTTCCTGGACAGTAAGCATGCACAAGTCCTGTACAAGTTCAGTCAAGTATATCTAGGCCAAAGTCTACAAGTCTGCAGCCACATCTAATCTGTAAGTCACATCTATGTCTACAAATCAAGTCTTTACTGTCCCTACCAAAGTCATAACAGTAGCACAGTGCCCTGCATCATCATTATTATTACTACAAGTCCAAGCAAGCCTGAGAGGTTCCCTGTGTCCCAGTCACCTCTGTGGAAGTTGGCTATTTTTAAAGACTGTTTTCTGCCTACTTCAGTAAAGTTCCAGTTGCATCAAAACCTGCTTTGGACTCTTTAATATATGCTGTTTCTGGGTTGGTTGTCGGCGGTGCCCTTCACCATACAACCACATCCTGGCGTCACAAACACTTGGGGTTGACAACATTTTGCCCCAGGGGTTAGTACCATCTGGCCCCACCACCTAGACCGCTGCACCCCATGGTCCTGCCATACACCGTGGGTCACCACAATACCATAAGGGCTCGTTTACATAGTGTATTTCCTTTCAAACTTGCAGTGTGTTTCCTGCTGCAAGTTTGAAAGTGGCGGGCTTTAACAATGGAATTTTCACTGTTAAAAATCTGCCGCGGGCCCTATTGACTTCGATACGCACATGTAAACACACTAGGGCTAAGTTTCCACTTGTTTTTTTTTCCTGGCAGTTTTTGGAAAACTACCACTGCAGTTTTTGAGCCAAAGCCAGAAGTGTATTCAAAAGGAATAGGACATATAAAGGAAGGACTGACACTTCTCCTCCCTTATGGATCCACTTCTGACTTGGAAACTTAGCCTTAAAGTTTTTTTTTTTTTATCAACTGGTGCCAGAAAGTCAAACAGATTTGTATATTACTTCTATTAGGCTAAGTTTCCACTTGTTTTTTTTCTGGCAGTTTTTGGAAAACTGCCACTGCAGTTTTTGAGCCAAAGTCAGATGTGGATCCATAACAGAGGAGAAGTATAAGTCCTTCCTTTATATGTCCTATTCTTTTTGAATACACTTCTGGCTTTGGCTCAAAAATTGCAGTGGCAGTTTTCCAAAAACTGCCAGAAAAAACAAGTGGAAACTTAGCCTTAAAAAAAATCTTTATCCTTCCAGTACTTATTAGCAGCTGTATATTACAGAGAAAGTTCTTTTGTTTTTAGATTTCTTTTTTTTAACTGTCCACAGGGCTCTCTGCTGACACCTCTGTCTGTCCCAGGAACTGTCCAGATCAGCATATGTTTGCTATGGGCATTTGCTCCTGTTCTGGAAAGTTCCTGATACGGAAAGGGGGTGTCAGCAGAGAGCACTGTGGACAGAAAAAAAAAAAAGAAATCCAAAAAGAAAATAACTTTCTCCATAGCATATAGCAGCAAATTACTGGAAGGATAAAGATTTTTTTCATAGAAGTAATTTACAAATTTGTTCAAGTTTTCCCACCAGAGTGGGTCTCAATTACAGTAAAATTATCTTGTCACCACTCTCAAGGGTTGATGTAACCAAACTGGGCAGGTTTTTCAAAAATCTTTGAAACAATTGTAATGCTTTACGTTTCAAAATGCTCAAGTGTTTTGAACCACTAAGAGTGACCAGTAATCAACAAGCATACATGTGAAACTCGAAGAATTAGAATATCATGTAAAGTTCATTTATTTCAGCAATGCATCTTAAAATATGGAACTAATATATGATAGAGACTCATTACATGCAAAGCAAGATACTTCAAGACGTGATTTGTCATAATTGTGATGATTATGGCTTACAGCTCATGAAAACCCCATGATTTGGGGAGCCATGTCATCTGCTGGTGTTGGTCCACTGTGCTTCGTTAAGTTCACGGTCAACGCATCCGTCTACCAGGAGATTTTGGAGAACTTCATGCTTCCTTTCCTTTTAAGTTGCATTAATGAAATACAATGGACTTTTGCACGATATTCTAATTTTTCGAGTTTCACCTGTATAATGCCACCAAGAATGATGTATTGAAACTGTCAAGCTTCTGTGTTTATAAGTTTAAACTGAATTAATTTAAGTCACTGCAAATCCCAGCAAGCTGCGAGGTCTCTTGTGTTACTGGTCACCTCTCTGGGATCCTGGCCTAGCTGTAAAGACTGTACCATCTGTCTACCTTAGTAAAGCTACCGTTAACCCTGACCTGGCCTTGGACTCTTATTTGCCCTGCCTAACTAGGACTAGCGGTGCTACCATTCGGGTGGTTGTCAGTTAAAACCACGCCCTGGAGTCACGAACATGTAGGGGTTAACACCATCTGCCCCTAGGATACAACATCTGCCCCATCCACCTCACATCGCACCCCCGTGGCGCACCAAAGTTTGATAATGGCCAATATATCAGGCATCACTGCAAGTGGTCATTGTATAGGATCTCCTCAAATGATGACCTGTAGAGGGCCCTTGACAACTGAGTTGAAAAACACTGATCCAGTGGAAATATTTGCTGACATTTAAAGGGGTTTCCTGGCTTTATAAATTATTAATTGCCCATGGGCTGGAGATGATAGTAAAAACCTATATGCTACCGCCTACTTGTCCGGAATCCACTGCAGAAGTGCCCAAGTGACGTCACATACACTATGCATGGGATGCCACAGCTAATCACTGGACTCCGCAATCCCCTTTTCTCACCTCAACCACTGTCCCCACCTACTTTGATGATCTGCTCTAAACAGCAGCCCTTAACTGGGCGATGATCTTTATGCTCACTACTTGCGCAGGGTGTAAAAGTCAGACAGGCTAGGTCAGCAACACACAGACACAACAAGAACCAGCTGATTTCTGCAGCTGATTGGCCCTGTGTCCCTACTCCTTGACAGGCTGAAGTGGCCACACTCCACAGTGATAAGCTGCTGAGCAGGACCGATTGTCAATACTGAACACAGCATTTAAAGGGGTACTCTGGTGCAAAACATTGTATCCCCTATCAAAAGGATAAAGGATAAGATGTTACATTGCGGGGATCCTGCCGCTGGGGACCCCCACGATTGCTGGCGCAGCACCCTGGTCATCCGTGCATGGAGCAAACTCACGTCTATCATGCCGCCTCCCATAGATATGAATGGAGGGGGCGTGGCGTGATGCTCCCGTGTTCCGGACGCCGCTGCTGCCGGCCCCAGAGATCGCGGGGGCCCCCAGGGGCGGGATCCCCGTGACCTAACATCTTATCCTCTATTCTTTTGATAGGGGACAAGATGTTTTGCACCGGAGTACCCCTTTAGCGCATTAGAGGGGCTTTGTCAGACTCATCTGCAGTGCAATTTCAGCGGTCCAATGAATCAAGATGGCGGCCAAGGTCTTGTTACCTCCTCCATGCCACTCTTCAGAAATCAATTTTCATAGTCTGCCTTCTGGCAGGCTACACAAGTGGATTGCTGATATTACTGATCAGTGCTATTCCAATGCATAGCACTGATCAGTAATAGCAATCAAGGGATTGCTATATATATAGTCCTCTATTGGAATTAAAAAATTTAAAAATAACCCACAAAATGTGGTGATTTAGAGTGGCGTGTAATGCAGACTTGTAGGGGGATGTGACTACAATGAAAGTTTGGGACGTCAGGAGTGTTAACCCACCACACTCCAAAGTAAATCGGTTGCTGGTGCCAAGAGTACCTCCAGTGCAAGGTTAGGGAAACCATTTGAAACTTTACTGAATCAATTGCAAACAGATGATACAACCAATACAGTTCAATAGTAGTGCAACTTGGTTGAAGGTTGCAATAGGAAACCACAGTGGCGTTAATGGGCACTCTGGAACTTGTAGTCCTTTTCTACTGAAACATGACTTGAACTTGTCTAAACTTGACTTGGACAGACTTTACTTGACTAGCCTTGACGTGGCTAGACTTCACTGAATTAGGCTTAAATTGACTTGGGAGCTGACTGTCATTGCCTTTTAGTGCTTCACTGTGTGGAATCCAAAGTAGTTGCTTACCCTCAGGGTGGACTTTAGTGGACAGCAGTTTTTGTGCAGTGTGAAATACGCTGTTTAAGCGCTTTGTGGGACTGTACCCTTAGGCTGTGTAATACAAAGCTTTAGGCACTTTATATGGCACTGTGTGGTGTTTCTGTATGGCACTATATAACTGATTTATTATTTAAAAAAACTATATAAATTGGAAACATATAAAGGTACAGCAGGGCTAATGTCTACTGCTGAAATATTATTTCTCTGTTCATTTCAGGGGTTATAAGTAGTATGAGATCTTGTTCATGAGCCCTCATAATATGGAATAACTAAATTGCTAAAGTTACAATCGCCTCTCTTTTTTTTTTTTTTTATAAATCAATATTATGTAGCGGTGACAAGTGGTTTGAGAGACTTGAAAATAAGACAAAGTGGGCTCTCCATCTCCAGACAAGAGAACAGTGACTGATGACTTGATAGATAGCTGAAGATTACAATCTTATCCCTGAGGGATGCATCACAGGCGATGTCCACAGACTGCTGAAAGACTCCATAAAGCTAGTCTACAAGTTTCGAGAATCATACAAATGGCTGAACCACTCTCTGTTCACTTTTCTTCATGGTTTTGTACTTCAAGAATTTAAAGTGTACCTGTCATCAACAAAAACTTTTTATGTAATGTAGATAATACCATTATATGTATATTTGTAATATACATTGGTTAAAAAATATGTATATTTTTGTCCCTACAGCTATTGCCTGTGTGTCTCTATGAGGAGACCAAATACAGGAATTGTATGTGGATAAGTAGGGCTTTGTACAGTGAGGACAAGCAGGGCTCTGTGCAGCGAGGACAAGCAGGGCGCTGTACACTGAGGACAAGCAGGGCTCTATACACTGAGGACAATCAGGGCTCTGTGCAGTGAGGCTCTGTAATATGCCATGGGCTCACACATGAGGATGATTGACAAGCCAGGAGCCTGCACTGAGCCCTGCTTGTCCTACCCTCCCTTCCTGTATTTGGACTCCTCACGGAGACAAACATAAAATAGCTGCAGAGATAGCATTTTTTCACCCAAAAATATACAAATTTTTTAACCAATATACATATTAAAAATTGTTACGTTATACGCTCCGGCCACACACGCTGGACGTGAGCGCATGGTCCCCTTACCTGCTGTATCCCCAGTCCGTCACTCTCCGCATGTTTCTCTTGCCTGTGTCCCTGTCCCCCTAGGGTGTGTGTGCGCCGTAGCTTTAAGATTTAAAGGGCCAGTATGCTCATTAGTGTAATCCACATGTGGCTCATTTATAAATTCATCCACCCTCCTCAGTTTCCTGCCGGATCTTTGTTGCCTTGAGCCTGAGAGAAAGCATTCCTGTTGTTGCCTTGCCGTGTATCTGATCTCTTGCCTTGTGACTTGACCTTGCTCCTCTGCCGCCTGCCTACTGACCTCCTGCTACGTCTAGACTACGCTAATGTGCCACCTGCCCTGACCTGCTATCCAGACTATGAGTTGCCTTATCCCTCCGGTGCCTCGCATCTCCTCAGCCGCCTGTGGGGTCGAGCCGTGCTAGGGGTAGCGACCTGAGTGTTGCCTGCAGCAGCAAGTCCATCCCGCTTTACGGCAGGCTCTGGTGAAAACCAGCGACACCTTAGACTCCGCTTCCTGGTACGGTCCGAGTCATCTGCCACACAGGTCGAGCGGATCCACATATAGTATATGCAGGAGAACCTCCAAAAAAGATTTATCCGTAAGTCCTCTTCTCCTGCTGGAGCAGGTTTCTTCTTTGTAGGGAAGAAGGATGGCTCACTCCGTCCATGCATTGACTACAGGGGACTTAACAAAATCCCGGTCAAGACCGTTACCCTCTACCTCTTATCTCAGAATGTTTTGACCGTCTACGCGGTGCCAAGGCCAAGTTGGACTTACGCGGTGTGTATAAACTTTCGTATCTGCAAGGGAGATGAATGGAAAACGGCCTTCAATACTCGTGAGGGACATTTTGAGTATCTTGTAATGCCTTTTGGTCTCTGCAATGCTCCAGCCGTTTTTCAAGAGTTTGTCAATGATATCTTCCGTGATCTTCTCTACACCTATGTTGTCATATACCTAGATGACATCCTGATCTTCTCTTCCAAACTAGAGGAGCATCGTACTCATGTTGGTCTGGTTCTTCGGCGACTACGGAAGAATAATCTCTACACCAAACTGGAGTAATGCCTAATCGAGAAATCTAGTCTTCCGTTTTATTGGCTACATTGTCTCTCATCAGGGCCTGCAGATGGATCCAGATAAGTTTTCTGCAGTATTGGATTGGCCTCGTCCTTCGGGCCTACGTGCTCTTCAACACTTTCTGGGATTCGCTATTATCGTCAGTTTATGCCACATTTTTCATCCTTGGTTGCTCCTATTGTGGCTCTCACAAAGGAGGCATCTAATCCTAAATTTTGGCCTCAAGAGGCTGAAGAGGCCTTCTCCCATTTAAAGTCTGCATTTGCCTCTGCTCCCATGCTTACAAGACCTGATCTTGAGAGGCCCTTTGCTTTGGAGGTTGATGCCTCATCTATTGGAGCGGGTGCCGTTCTCACTCAGAAAAATGCCAAGGGCAAGAGTGTAACTTGTGGGTTATTCTCCAAGACATTCTCTCCTGCTGAGAGAAATTACTCCATTGGAGATTGTGAACTCCTCGCTATCAAGCTAGCTTTGGAGGAATGGTCATCCGGTCAGCATCTACTCCTACCATAAGAATCTTCTATAACTTCAGTCTGCTCAGCGTTTGAATCCCCGCCAGGCAAGATGGTCATTGTTCTTTTCTAGGTTCAACTTCTTCATTCACTTCCATCCAGCAGACAAGAACATCAGGGCTGATGCTCTCTCCAGGTCCTCTGAAGTCATTGGTTTGGACTCCACGCCTAGGCATATTATTAATCCTGACCGTTTGATTCCTGCCGCTCCTGCCGAGATTCAGCAAGTTCCTCCGGGAAAATCCTTTGTGCCCGCCAGATTGAGACGCAAGGTCCTGAAATGGGGTCATTCTTCCTTGACAGCAGGACATCCTGGAATTCGCAAGACTCTACTTCTTATTTCCCGGCACTACTGGTGGCCCCATCTTGAACATGATGTTTCTGATTTTATTTGGTCCTGTGAAACATGTGCCCGTGACAAAACTCCTCGACAGAGACTTGCAGGACTCTTACAGCCTCTACCCATTCCAGAGACTCCCTGGTCCCATATCACCATGGATTTCATCACCGATTTGCCACCATCTCATAATAACACTGTCATCTGGACTAGAGATGTTGCGAATTGTTCGCCGGCGAACAGTTCCCGGCGAACTTAGCATGTTCGCGTTCGCATCGCCGGGCGAACATATGTGAAGTTCGATTCACCCCCTATACTTTAACATTGCGGTAAACTTTGACCCTGTGAGTCAGAGTGAGCAGACACATTACAGCCAATCAGCAGCAGTCCCTCCCTTCCAGACCCTCCTACCTCCTGCACAGATGCCATTTTACCTTCATTCGGCATGCTGCAGGCTTAGAAAGTGGAGGGACAGAGAAGCTGCTCCTGCTATAATAGGGAAAGCGATAGCTAGGTTGCTGCTAGGTGGTGTATTCAGGGTCCACTTTACTCCTAAAGCACTAGTCTAACATATGCTTTAAGGACAGCACCCAAAAAAGCCCTTTTAGGGCTCAAATGTCAGTCCGTGTGTCTTGCAACAGCTGGAGGCACCCTGGTTGGGGACCTCTGCTTAAAAGGGGAACTCCGCTGGCAACCTTTTTTGCTCATTGTCACACTAGTGCAAATCACATTTGGTGTGACAGTTGTTCAAATAAAAAAATATATACTTTTTTGACTGTGAAATAAAACCAGTGCTGCCTAAAGGGGGGCTCTAACTATGTGTTGCCTAATATGGGGGAATCTATGTGCTGCCTAAAGGGGGATCTAAATATGTGCTGCCTAAAGGGGGCTCTATGTGCTGCCTAAAGGGAGGCTCTAACTATGTGCTTCCTAATATGGGGGAATCTATGTGCTGCCTAAAGGGGGGCTCTATGTGCTGCCTAAAGGAGGGCTCTAACTATGTGCTGCCTAACATGGGGGAATCTATGTGCTGCCTAAAGGGGGGATCGAACTATGTGATGCCTAAAGGGGGATCTAACTATGTGCTGCCTAAAGGGGGCTCTATGTGATGCCTAAAGGGAGGCTCTAGCTATGTGCTGCCTAAAGGGGGGCTCTAACTATGTGCTGCCTAATATGGGGGAATATATGTGCTGCCTAACGGGGGGATCTAACTATGTGATGCCTAAAGAGGGGCTCTATGTGCTGCCTAAAGGGGGCTAAAGCACATTATTCCAAAGAATTTAGGAATAATAGGTGATTTATGCCCTTTATGGATTAAAACCAGACACTACATTAACTATGTAATTTTCCATGGGAGTTTTACCATGGATCCCCCTCCAGCACGCCACAGTCCAGGTATTAGTCCCCTTGAAACAACTTTTAAATCACTATTGTGGCCAGAAAGAGTCCCTGTGGGTTTTAAAATTCGCCTGCCCATTGAAGTCAATGGCGGTTCCCCGGAAGTTCGCGTTCGCCGTTCGCGAACCGAAAATTTTATGTTCGCGACATCACTATTGTAGATCGGTTTACCAAGATGGCTCATTTAATTCCTCTACCAGGTCTTCCTTCTGCCCCGCAGCTGGCGAAGTACTTCTTGTTGCATGTCTTTCATTTACATGGTCTTCCTCAGCATATCATTTCGGATCGAGGTGTGTAGTTTGTCTCTAAGTTCTGGGGAGCCCTTTGCAACCGTTTGGACAACAAACTGGACTTCTCTTTGGCCTACCACCCTCAGTCCAACTGAGCGTTAAACAAATCCTTGAGACTTATCTTTGGCATTTTGTTTCAGCTCACCAAGATGATTGGGTTGACCTTCTTCCCTGGGCTGAATTCTCATATAATCATAAGGATTCCGAGTCCACGAGGTTGTCCCCTTTTTTTGTTGTCTATGGACAATCCCTTCCAGATTCTACAAAAGATCAATCCTGTCTCCTACAAACTCCGTCTACCTGCTATGTTACGTATTACCAATTCCTTCCATGTCTCTCTCCTCAAGCCTCTTGTCATAAACCGGTTCTCTCAGAAGAATCTTGTCCCCACACTTGTCTCCAGCTCTTCTGACATCTACAAAGTTAAACAGATTATTGCTACAAAAACTGTGAGAGGTAAACAATTTTTTGGGGGTAGGTTACGGTCCTAAGGAGAGATCTTGGGAGCCTGAGGAGAATATCCTGGACAGTGACCTTCTCAGGAGTTTTCTCTCTTGTAAAAGGAGGGGGAGACCAAAGGGGGGGTACTGTTACGTTATGCGCTCCAGCCACACACGCTGAGCGCATGGTCCCCTTACCTGTTGTAGCCCCAGTCCGTCACTCTCAGTGTGTTTCTCCTGCCTCCGCCTCTGCTTCTCTGCTCCGGCGCACGAGTCCCCGTCCCCTAGGGCGCGCGTGCACCGGAGCTTTAAGATTTAAAGGGCCAGTACACTCATTAGTGTAATCCACCTGTGGCTCATTTATAAATTCCTCCACCCTCCTCAGTTTCCTGCCGGATCTTTGTTACCTTGAGCCTGAGAAAATGCATTCCTGTTATTGCCTTGCCGTGTATCTGATCTCTTGTCTTGTGACTCGACCTTGCTCCTCTGCCGCCTGCCTACTGACCTTCTGCTATCCAGACTAGGAGTTGCCTTATCCCTCCTGTGCCACCATCTCCTCAGCCACATGTGTGGTCGAGCCGTGCCAGGGGTAGCAACTTGGGTGTCCCCTGCAGCAGCAAGTCCGTCCCGCTTTGCGGCGGGCTCTGGTGAAAACCAGTAACCCCTTAGACTCCGTTCCCCTGGTATGGCCCACTTCATCACCTCTCTGGCACAGTGGATCCACCACCAGCTATTGCTACCTCCTGCCAGTCTTGATCCTGAGAGTAAGATCCGGTCATGGATCCCACTGCGGTACCTCTGCCGAGCGTCGCTGACCTCTCTGCTATGGTGCTCCAGCAGTTGCAGCAAATTGCGCAGCAGGGACAACAAATTAATCAGTTGTCCGCCTTGTTGCAGCATCTCCTGTCTGCCCAGCAGCAACCGTCGCCACTGCCAGCTCCAGTGTCACCTCCACAGCCTTCTGCCGCTTCCTGCAGCTCCAGAGTCCATCTGTCCTTGCCGGAAAAATATGACGGTGACTACAAGCAGTGTCGCGGCTTCCTGTCTCAATGCTCCCTGCATCTGGAGCTTATGGCCGACTAGTTCCCGTCTGAATGCGCCAAGGTGGCCTTTATAGTTAGTTTGCTAACCGGGAAGGCCCGGGCCTGGGCTACACCATTGTGGGACCACATGGATCCAGCCACTTCCTCCGTCCAGTCCTTCTGACAGGAATTTCGGAGTGTGTTTGAGGAGCCAGCCCGGGCTTCCTCAGCCGAAACAGCACTTCTGAATTTGACTCAAGGAAGCTCTACAGTGGGTGAATACGCCATCCAATTCCGTACCCTGGCCCCAGAGCTGAATTGGAATAATGAAGCACTTTGTGCCACCTTCAAAAAGGGACTAAGCAGTGATATAAAGGATGTCTTAGCCGTACGAGATATACCATCTTCTCTAAGTGACCTCATACATTTGGCCACTAGAATTGACAAGCGTTTCTACGAGAGACAAGAGGAACTTCGTCAGGAAAGGGAGAGAGCTCGTACTAGATGCTATCCTCGTCTTGCTCCGGTTTTCCAGCGTCCACAGTAACTCTCTTCTGGGCCTCCCTCCGTGGAAGCCATGCAAGTGGACCGGTCTCGCCTGACCCCTCAAGAACGGAGCCGCCGTAGAAGCGAGAATTTGTGTCTATACTGCGCCAGCTCAGAGCACTTCCTGAAAGATTGTCCTCTCCGTCCACCGCGTTCGGGAAACGCACGCACCTAGTAAACGTGGGAGAGGCGTTACTAGGTTTGGATTCCTCCTCTCCACGTCTTACGGTATCTATGCGGCTATCCGTACCCACCAAGTCACCTTTCATTGCAGTCGTTTTTCTGGACTTCTGCCGGCAACTTCATCCATGCTTCCTTGATTGACAAGTACCAAATTCCTGTGGTTCGTTTTCTCAAGCCCTTCAGTATCTCCACAGTCAATGGAGAGAGACTCGCTGCTACTGTGCAGTTCCGTACTCTGCCACTCCAAATCAACATTGGGATTCTTCATACAGAGAAACTGGAGTTCTATGTCCTCCCCTTTTGCTCCTCTGAACTCCTCCTGGGTCTGTCTTGGCTCCAACGCCATTGTCCTGTCCTGGATTGGACCTCTGGAGACATCCTAAGTTGGGGTCCCTCTTGCTTCAGCCGCTGTCTCAAGCCTGCTTCTCCTCCTCCGGGTTTGCCAGAGCCATATCACAGTTTTGCTGATGTCTTCTGTAAGAAGCAAGCCAAGGTTCTTCCTCCTCACAGAACTTGTGACTGTGCCATTGACTTGTTTCCAGGGACTACTCCACCACTGGGTAGAATCTATCCCCTCTCACCACCAGAGACTCTTGCCATGTCAGAATACATCAAAGAGAATTTGCAAAGGGGATTTATAAGGAAGTCTTCCTCACCAGAAGGAGCAGGGTTCTTCTTTGTCACCAAGAAGGACGGCTCCCTTCATCCGTGCATTGACTACAGAGGACTTAATAAGATCACAGTCAAGAATTGCTACCCTCTCCCCTTGATCTCTGAGCTCTTTGATCGTCTGCGTGGGGCCACAATCTTTACCAAGTTGGATCTCCGTAGGGCCTACAACCTGATTCGCATAAAAGAGGGTGATGAGTGGAAGACTGCCTTCAACACACGGGATGGCCATTTTGAGTACCTGGTGGTGCCCTTTGGTCTCTGTAACGCACCAGCTGTCTTTCAGGAATTTGTGAATGACATCTTCAGGGACCTGCTCTACACCTGTGTGGTGGTCTACCTAGATGACATCCTCATCTTCTCATCCAGTCTGGAACAACACCGGTTACATGTGAAACAAGTCCTGTTCCGCCTGAGGAACCGCCTCTATGCCAAGATGGAAAAGTGCCTATTTGAGCAGACCAGTCTGCCTTTCCTTGGGTACATAATTTCTGCCCAAGGCCTACAGATGGACCCGGCTAAACTCTCTGCAGTACCGGACTGGCCCGTGCCCCTCCGGTCTACGTGCCATACAAAGGTTCCTGGGCTTTGCCAACTACTATAGGCAGTTCATTCCACACTACTCCATCCTTGTGGCACCCATTGTGGCCTTGACAAAAAAGGAGCCAATCCCAAGTTGTGGTCTTCCCAGGCTGAGGAGGCCTTCCAGTCCTTGAAAGCCGCATTCGCCTCTTCACCAGTTCTCACCAGACCAGACCCCTCCAAGACTTTCTCCTTGGAAGTGGACACCTCCTCCATAGGAGCTGGAGCCATGCTCACCCAGAAGTCACCAAAAGGAAAGACTGTAACATGCGGTTTCTTTTCCAAGACATTTTCTTCTGCCGAGAGGAATTACTCGATAGGTGACAGAGAGCTGTGACAGAAAGTTGGCCATTAAATTGGCATTAGAGGAATGGAGGCATCTTCTCGAGGGCTCTACCCATCCAGTGAGCATCTACACAGATCACAAAAATTACCTCCAGTCTGCACAGAGACTTAATCCCCGCCAGGTCCGCTGGTCTCTTTTCTTTGCACGTTTTAATTTCTTGATTCACTTTCGTCCAGCAAGCAAGAACATCAGAGCAGATGCACTATCCCGCTCTTCTGACATTGTAGCTGATGAGACTTCTCAACATATCATTCCTCCAGAGCGCCTCATTTCCGTTGCTCCTGTGGCTCTTCGTCCTCTTCCTCCAGGCAAGACCTTCGTGCCACCTCGTCTACGTTTGAGGATTCTCAAGTGGGGACACTCTTCGTTAGTGGCTGGCCATCCAGGTGTTCAGAAAACCCTTCTGCTAATTTCAAGAAAATACTGGTGGCCATCCTTGGAGAGGGACATCACCGAATTTGTGCAAGCCTGTTCTGTGTGCGCCAGAGACAAGACCCCGCACCAGAAACCTGCTGGTCTGCTCCAGCCTGTTCCAGTTCAGGAATCTCCATGGTCTCACATTGCCATGGACTTCGTCACTGATATTCCACCATCTCATGGCATGACGGTAATCTGAGTTGTCGTGGACCGCTTCTCCAAGATGGCGCACTTTATTCCTTTACCAGCTTTACCATCTGCGCCACAGTTGGCAAAACAGTTCTTACAGCACATTTTCCGTTTACATGGTCTTCCTTCCCATATTGTGTCCGACAGAGGTGTTCAATTCGTGTCTAAATTCTGGAGAGCCCTCTGTGGAAAGTTAAAGATCAAGTTGGACTTTTCCTCCTCATATCACCCCAAAACCAACGGTTAGGTGGAGCGTGTGAACCAAATTCTAGGTGACTATCTTCGTCACGTCGTCTCCTGTCGCCATGACGACTGGGTCGATCTTCTTCCGTGGGCAGAGTTCTCTTATAACTACAAGGACTCTTCTGCTTCCAACAAGTCTCCCTTCTTTGTGGTTTACGGCCGTCATCCTCTGCCGCCTCTGCCCTTGTCTTCCACCTCCGATGTACCTGCAGTAGACGACCTAGTTTGGGACTTTTCTTCCATCTGGCGCAAGACACGTCTCTCTCTCCAACAGGCCTCATCCCGCATGAAGGTCCAGGCGGATAAAAAACGTTGGGCTCCTCCAGTCTTTACCCCCGGAGACAAGGTCTGGCTATCTTCAAGATACATCCGTTTCAGGGTCCCAAGTTATAAACTGGGTCCACGCTATTTGGGACCCTACTGAGTCAAAAAGAGGATCAATCCAGTTTGCTACCAGCTCCACCTCCCTTCCACTTTAAGAATTCCCAACGGCTTTCACATTTCCCTCCTGAAGCCGGCGGTTTTCAACCGCTTTTCCCAAAGAGATGTCGCTCCTACCCCTGTGTCTGGCACTTCTGATATCTTTTCTGTGCGGGAGATCCTGGCCTCTAAGTCGGTCAGGGGAAAAAAATTCTTTCTGATCGACTGGGAGGGCTGCGGTCCTGAAGAGAGATCTTGGGAGCCGGAGGAGAACATCCTGGACTGCAGTCTCATCCTCAAGTTCTTGGGTACCAAAAAGAGGGGGAGACCTAAGGGGGGGTACTGTTACGCTGAGCGCTCCGGGCACCCTGCTTGCCTCGGTGTGCTCACAGCGTATGTCCCCAGGCAGCGCTCCGGTCACGCGGTCTCGGCGGGCGCGTCCCCGCTCTATAGGGCGCGCGCGTGTCGGGACTCTTAAATTTAAAGGGCCAGCGCAACAGTGATTGGTGCCTGGTCCAATGTGGTTTATTTAGGGTTATAGGTTTCTGCTTTGACATAATTAGGCCTGCACCTGTGCACTGCCTATAAGTACCATCTCCTCCCACAGCCTCCTGCCGGATCTTTGTTGCCTTGTGCCTGAGTGAAAGCATTCCTTGTTCCTGTGTTACCCTGCCTGTTGCCAAACCCGTTGCTACTGACTACTGCCTGTGAACCGTTGCTGCCTGCCCTGACCATTTGCCACATCTGACTTTGCCTGTGCCTGATCCTCTTGTACTTTGCCTTATCTCAGCAGCCAGAGAGGTTGAGTCGCTACTGGGTGGAACGACCTGAGGGTTACCTGCCGCAGCAAGACCATCCCGCTTTGCGGTGGGCTCTGGTGAAAACGAGTAACCCCTTAGACTCCGTTCCCCTGATACGGCCCACGTCATTACCTCTCTGGCACAGCGGATCCACCACCACCTATTGCTACCTCCTGCCAATCCGGATCCTGACACGGGTGACACTGATGACAACGGTATTTTCCTTGTCCAGTTCTGTGCTGTCGTTCTCCGTCAATCCTCTTCGGTATCTGTAGCTCCAAGCCCAACTTGCAGCATGAGCGGAGCTTAGTGACGTCCCCGCTGCTGTTTGCTAGCAGCGGGACCCAGCAGAGAACAGCAGTAGTGATGTCACTAAGCTACACCCATGCTTCAAGACGGGCCCTGAGCTAAAGATACCAAAGAGGATTGCCGGAGAACAACAACACGGAACAAGACAAGGTAAGTATCGTTGTCATCAGTGTTACCTGCACTACCTGTCTGTACCCACTGATTTCTTTTAAAGGACAGATTACAAGGCTACCACATGCGGTTAATGCATGCAATAGGTAAGACATGTAGGTTTGCTCTAATAACTTTAAATAGAGATGAATTGTGGTTCCAGCTCCCATAAAAAATTTAATCTTTAATTTAAGATGGATTTTTTTATAGCATCTGGAACCACTGTTTGTCTCTATCTAATGTTCCACCCTGGAATACGGCCCAGCTTCATTTTGTTCTTCCAAATGGATACTCCTCACATTGTGTGTGAACTGGACTTCAAACCGGTGAGCTGACTCCACTTTTCCTTTTATGGTTTATATTTGCTCTAATAACGGCCCAATTTTATTTTTTAATCAAAACATCAATCATCTGTCAGTTTAACTCCACAATAACCAGTAAATTTAGGTGCAACATTTTTCAAAAATGACCAAAATAAACCCAACTCCAAATTGTCAAGTGCCTACACCATCCCTAAAACATATTTACATTCCATTATTAATATAACTAATATTGCAGTAAATAATACAGATATATACAGTATATATGCAAAAGTGTCATATATGTGCCAATTTAATTCTACAATATACTCAGTTATATTTATTTGGTTTACATAAGCATCCACTGTCAGCTCTCTTTTCCTGTCCCACATGAAACCACTAGTGGCCATGTCTTACTGATACAACAGGGCATGAACAGCGGAAAGGGCCTTATTTATGAAACTTGTCTATAAGTAAAACTGGCATGGTTGCCCATAGCAGCCAATTACTCCCTTTATCTCTTAAACATCTTTGAAAAATTACAAATACAATGCAATTTTGTTTGGTAGTTGGCCCACTAGTATAGCATTACTTTCACATATATGTTGCTTTAGTCTGGCTCATTTGGGGCAGTGCGGACTACACGTTGTGGGTCCGCACTGCTGGGGACAATTCTGGGGATGCTTGGGCAGCTAGATATCTGTGAGCATTACCTCCAGATGGGCTCTAGCAAACATGCTTCAGATATTCCTGAGCTTGCTGCCCCTAAAGTCTTAGGCTATGTTCACACTGTGGAATGTCCATGGGGAATTCTGCCAGAATATTCCGCACAGACATTCCACTGCAGCAGAATCCCATGGATTTCAATGGGATCCTGCTGCACTGTGCACACGGTCAAAGTTCAGCGGCAGATGTGTCTATTCTTTCTGCAGACTTTGCTTGGAAATGCATTGCCGTCTATGCATTTCCAAGTGGTCCTTACGCCCGCCAGGCAGACATTCCACATATTTTTGGCTGTGTGAACCCAGCCTAACTGAAACAGAATTGATGTTAGTTGAAAGAATTTCTTGAACAAATCTGCTACGTGTGAATATACCTTTCTGCTCACTTAGATACTTCAGAAAGGATGAGGGTGTTACAGGTTGATCAATCACTAGTAAACATGTAAAGCTGCAGCTGGCATGTGTATTATAGGAAATAATTACTTCTAATACAAGTTATAAAAAACCAGGCTCATATTTACTGGAGGGTACATAACCCCATATATATTAAATACATGTATCACAAGTATAGTATCAGAACATGAACATATCTGGGGCTTTTATAGTCTGTGGATTTTTTACTTGTAAAAGGGAGTGCTTGTCTTGTTGTAATTGATAACATTCTTTAATCCCACAAGACTGCTATTCTCCTGTGTATACAGCCAGGAGGAGAAGCCAGAATACCTGATATGGGAGTAGAATCTAGCTATATATGTAGTGCAGAATGTGTGGTCTTCAAACACGCCTGATAAAGACTACATGTATTATCTTCTCCTAGGCACACGATCAGGCCTCAGAGTACGCTAGAAGGTAATCCTGGCCAGCATTAGCAACACAGCCCTAGTATTACATAAAATGTGGAGATCAAAAACAATTCTATCGTAGTGTAATAGTTCCAAGTTATTCAGTGAATGTTGTAAGATATACTTTACAAGGTTATTTGCATTTTTTTTAATTGATAGCATCTTAAAGGGGTCATCTAGGGAGCAGGAAAGATATAACCTGACTGACTATACCCTGTTTGTAGCTTACTAGCTCTGACTGGGACCTGGGGGTAGTGGACTTGTAGACTTGTGGCTGCTTGACAGACTTTAGGCCTCCTCTGGACTCCAGACACATCTAGGACTTGACTGCACTGTGGTTCAGCAAAGACTTAGTCTCCAAAGAGAAGAGAGTGAAGAGACTCCTCCCAGGGCTTATATATGGGAGACTCTAGGGGGTCCCATAGGTCACCCTTTGGTGACTGATACCTCACAGAGTTACACTCACATGACAACTCACATGACAACAGGTGATCACATGAGATGTTAACATTTCTTAAAGCAATAACACTCTTATATACATTTTACAGTATAACACATGGCAAAAAATATATATACATAAGGGGACAGGTGTCGAGGGCCCAGGGGACACTGCAGGGAGGCTGCCTGACAGAGCAGCAAGGGTACAGAGGTATAACTCCTATACTGGGCCACCACACTAGGTATTCAAATGTATAGATAGCTCTTACTTTTGGAAGTGTATGATTGTAAATCTCTTTGTTTCATAATCTCTGGCTAATACCATAGTACACTCTACACATGCGTTGTATGCACATAGAGGCGTAGCTTGTAGATTCTGGCCCCCGATGCAAAATCTGCAACGGGGCCCCATATGCCAATTATAATACTGGTCTCTTATGGGAAAGATGTGCTTTGGGGCCTTCTTAAGCACTAGGGCCCCGATGCAACAGCTACCTCTATAGCTATGCCCCTGTATGGACACTATTCCGCTCTGATTTAGATGATTTAGACCATTGCTGCCACACTTCCATCTTTGGCAATGTTATTTTTGCGAGCTCATGCCAGTGCTGCACACCCACCACCATTGCTGATACAGGTGATTACTATCTGTCAATGTCATTTTGTTATACACAGGTTTTGTTATACACAGGTTTTCTTTGTGTTTATGTCACTCCTGAAGAAGCCACACTTGAGATATTGTGTGGAGATCGGCTTCATGTGTACCCCGTCATTCCACTTGGCTAAATCTTCTTCTGTATATTTCCAGATCTACCCCATTGGGTTAGTGTATTGCTGCATCAGTGCATTTTCTTTTGTGATTAGTTTTTGTTATCTTTGTGGACATTATTACATGATTTAGAATTGGCTCTAGCACTTTATATTTATACACACGTTTTTGATCATTTTACAGTTTATTATGTGTTTTTGATAATACCCAGGCACATTTATTGCTTTTTATTTTTGTTATGGAAATGTATTTGCACATAGTCTGATTTATATTCTATATTAATTATTCCATTGGTCCTGAATACAATTCTCCATACATTTGCTTTGTATTAGGGGTCCCAGGGTTGTTATGACAACTTCCATAGGGCTTAGTGTAGTAGCTACAGATTTTTGTTCATCCTTTTTCTTTTTTCGTTCTTTGATCCAACAACGTCAAAACTTCAATGATAGTAGTAAAGTGACTTGATTATGTACTAAAGAAGTTACCACAATAGTAGTTGTGCCATTGTCATCAGTTCTATGTTTATAAATTTAATGCACTGAATTTCCAAGCAGTTTCTCAGTATTAAAGTGAATCTGAGAGTTGATTCACCTGCACTAAACCCAATACACAAGGTTATAGTGCAGGTAAACCTGAGTAAAATGATGTATTACTCACTCCGATCTGTGGTCCTGCTGTAGACTTGGAGCCACCATTGCTAATATGCAAATATGCTCCTTTGTGCAATGGAGGCGGGAGCTGGCTCTCTGAGCTTTCCTGCTTCCAGCCCCTCTGCTGCCATATGCCTGCTCATCTCTGAATATGCATAACCTTTTCAGAGTGGTCACATTCTAATGAGAGCCTACATGAGAACCTACATCCATGTGACCACTCCGAAGAGGATATGCATATTCAGAGATGGACGGATATATGGCAGCATAGGGGACAGAGGCAGAAAAGCTCGGAGAGCTGTAAGTCTACAATAGGACCATGGATTGGAGTGAGAAATGCATAATTTTACTTCACTTGCACTATAGCCCTGTGTATTGGGTCTAGTACTGGTGATCTGGCTGGCATATTTCCTTAAATGGGGATTTCCAATATACTGTAAAGAATACATCCTGCTTTGGGTAAAAAATAACAAAACAGTAGACTCTTCCTGCTAATTGCATTCAGAATGTTTTTTGACATTTAAAAGAAAAAGAAAAAAAAACTACCCCATGGTTTTTCTGCAGTTTTTCTCAAGTTCAGTATACTAGTTTTGCAGCATTTTTTACATGTAGTATCCTATTCACTGTTTATTTTTATTTTTTTTTTATAAAAAAAAAAAAGCAGTTCTATACTGCTTCACTATCACCAGATGTGAATAAGGGATTCTAGTCACTATTACTATTATATTTTATTTTCCTACTCACGGTACAGGCAATTGTGGTGGCCCAGTATGGGAGGTGTTACCCCATACCCTTGCTGTCCTGTCAGGCAGCCTCCCTTCAGTGTCCCCTGGGCACCCCCTTGCACTTGTCCCCCCCATGTACATATGTTTACCATGTATAATACTGTGTAATGTGTGAAGAAAGCGTTGTCACTTAAAGATTGTTTAACATGTGAGTTGTCATGTGATTGTGACCCAGGAGGTATCAGTGACCGCGTGACCTAGGGGGGACCAATGGGACCCTACCAGAGTCTCCCCCATATAAGCCCTAGGTGGAGCCTCTGCTCACTCTCTTGGAGCTTAGAGCTCTTGTTGCTGAGGTCCAGTGCAGTCAAGCCTAAGAGTGTGTCTGGAGTCCATAGGAGGCCTCAACTCACGTCTGCAGCCATAAGCTACAAGGCTACAAGTAAGCTAAAGTCACAGCTTAGTCTGTCTCCAGTCAAGTCAACTCAGTCACTGTCATCTATTGTCAAGTCAACGTGGCCTGCACTAAATTGTCCAAAACCACTGCAAGTCCCAGCAAGTCCTTAAGGTTTTTGATGTCAATGGTCACCGTGGGTCTGGCTACACTGTATAGACTGTTCCATCTGTCACTCAGTAAAGCTACCGTTGTCCGTAACTTGGCGTCAGAGTCATTATAGTCCCCGTGCCTAGTCCAGGATACAGCGGTATACCTTCGGGTGGTATTGAGGATAAACCACGCCCTGGCATCATGAATACAAGGGGTTAATGCCATCTGCCCCTACGGTAATTCCATCTGCCCTGCATCTCATACCCATATTTTACAATAATTTACATTCAGCGTATGCAGATCAGCTGTATTATGAATTCTGTACAATGGACTGAATAAAGTCTCTGAACATCTTTATTACATCTCGCAGGAATATCATTATAAAGCATTTTTGCCCAGACATCTGCACTAGCACACAAAGGCCACGCACTGTTGTTATTACAGATGATATATTTTAGGACAGAACTGATTTAATATTCTGCACTTACTGCTCATTACCGCTGACAAGCTTCATGGATTTTCCAGAATCCAAAGTGAAGGATTATTATCATATATTTATATTACAGCAGGGAAAGCATTACTCTCATTTTTTAGACTATTTCAATATTATTATAAGTATCATTTTTTAATAAAAAAAAAGAGGAAACTGAACATTTGTTGGATGATATGATAATATCTGTGAAAATAAAGCTATTTTAATTTTATAATGTAGAATGATAAAGAAATAAATGACTTGTGAGGAAACAATGAGGAGCCTGTATGGAACCATTCATTCTATATCCATATTAAAGGGGTACTCCCGTGGAAAACTTTTTTTTTATCAACTAGTGCCAGAAAGTTAGATTTGTAAATTTCTTCCATTAAAAAATCTTAATCCTTCCAGTACTTTTTAGGGGCTGTATACTACAGAGGAAATGTTTTTCTTTTTGGATTTCTCTTATGTCACGACCACAGTGCTCTCTACTGACCTCTGCTGTCCATTTTAGGAACTGTCTAGAGCAGCATATGTTCGCTATGGGGATTTTCTCCTTCTCTGGACAGTTCCTAAAATGAAAAAAAAAAAAAAAATTAAGTAACTATGTGAGAATAGATTATAGTTAGGGAAGTGCTCAATAAAACTTAACATTTATTAATGCTAGATAAAGGAAAGGTCATAAAATCACTCAATAGTGATGTATTATGAATCAGACAATACAGTGTCTCCAATGCGACACTGATTTATAAGTAGAATCACTGTTAATAAATCTCCTGAAGTGTCAAGGAGAAAAAGAGTACCCCCTTTTAGTACAAAAGAAAAAAAGCCCAACGCGTTTCTAGCGCCACTGTCTTTACGGCGCCGTCCTCAGGGGATTTTTAAGGGATTATCTATAGCCCCACGGCAAGGTATAGAAGTAGTTAATGAATACACTTAATTATACATGTATCCCAAAGACCCATATGCCGTCTCCTGGGCTTAAATGATGAAATCAGCACATACAGGATTCTGGTCGGTACCTGAAAAAAGAGTGACACATACCAAAAATCAATTCTGAGTCCAAGTTCAATCCTGCAAAATAAAGAATGGCCACATTGCTCTCCGTACTCACTCAGGTTAATCATCCTGTTCCTGAAAAATAAAACATAGGATCCCTATCAGTGAGTACCTATGGAGAGTCCGTACCTGGAAAGGAATATGTCATGCAACACTTACGTTTACCGCTGATTCATTCCTGTTTCTGTCCGGGAGCGCTACGCTCTGCATTGGCAGAGATGCCGGCTTGTTTCTGCCTGGCGCGCGCTCTGCCGGAAACAGGGCAGCGTCTGTCCTCATATCCGGTATCGGTCGCGCGTCATCCTGACGCGCTCTCGGGCCCCGCCCATTGCCCGGAGCGTCGTTATTCGCCGCGATCATGAACAGATCGCGCGAGACAGGAGACTGAATGCGCTGACCGAAATAGGTATGGGGAGAGATTCTCACTAAGGTATTTTAGGCTAAGTCCCAATGTATCCGATCCCTTGATAGAGACCACATTATTCCAACAAAATCCGATTCAGGAACCAGAGCATATATAAGTCATAGATAGTTGACAAATCATTTTGAATATATTTTAGTTGTAGTATATAAAAATAAAGAAAGCACAGCTAACTAGATAGCAAGGTAATGGAGGAATTGTGAAAATATATACGGCACCAATCTATATCAATTAGTAAATTGATGAAAAATAAGGGGGTCAATCTGACACCCAGATCAATACGGTACATCTGACACATTTTCAGACCAAGATGTTGGGGAAGTCCGGAGCACAATATATAATATAGGATGAAGAATATATTGTAATGACAGTAAATATATAGCTGTATCAGGTAAGTAAATAATATAGGCATACCTACCTCAGGTAAGTGGAGGGAGGGGGGGGGGGAGGGGGGGGAAACCTAGTATCGACAAGGAAGGGCATATAATCATGGGCCCTAGTGATCTAAGTTGCCCTATACTAGCCTATTGTTGTTCCCTAAGCCTAGGCGGCTTCACCAGCTACGGTGGCCCCGCTCACGAACCTCCTACAATAGACCTACTGGTTCCTAAACTCCAGGGAGATGGAGGTCTACCTCGAAAGGTCACCTAGGACCCTACTGGCTGCCTATCCAATCTCCATTAGGGTACATAACTGATGATTCATAAAAGGCATGCATAGTTAATACTGTCATTCAGGCCTACAGGGGCACAGGTGTTGAGTTTGTGTATCCATTTGCATTCCCTTTGCAGGAGTGCTCTATCCATGTCGCCACCTCTTGGTGATGGCTTAATGCAATCGATGCCCCTGAACATTAGTTCGTTAGTAGCTCCACCATGATAGCGATTTATGTGTTCTGCAACCGGCGTGTTTCTTTTATTGCGTATATCGCCCAGGTGTTCTAGTATCCTTTTACGCCATTCTCTGGTTGTTTTGCCCACATTTAAGCGGGGACAGGGGCATCTCGCAACATAAATGATACCTCTAGATGTACAGTTGATAAAATGATTGATACGCATCTCTTTGGTTCGGTTGTCGTCCGTAATCCAAGTTGTCCTCTCTATATTTCTACATGCCTTACAATGGCCACATCTGAAGCAACCCTTTGGTCTGGATAGAGCCCCCAACCATGTTGCTGCGGTGGGATTGTGTGGATAGAGATGACTTCGTATGAGCCTGTCCCTTAAACTCCTGCCCTTACGGAAGGTGATGTCTGGTCCTACACCAACTACTTCCTCCAGATCTTTATCTAATTTTAGGATGCCCCAATGTTTGGAAAGTATAGATCGTATGTCATTAGCTGCTGTATCAAAGGTACCGATGATCCTGGTGGGACTTCTGCCCTCTTCTGTCTTAGATTTAGGATGTAACAGTTGTTCCCTTGGAGTCCTCAGGGCATGATGGTAAGCCTGAATTAGTGTGTGCTCCGGGTATCCCCTTTGTCTGAATCTCTGTCTCATATCTCCCGCTTGTTTATGAAAGTCCGAGTCCTCGGAACAATTCCTCCTGAGGCGGAGATACTGCCCCTTCGGGATCCCCCTTTTGAGGGGTCCCGGGTGGCAGCTCTCCCACCTCAGGAGACTATTGGTTGCCGTAGATTTTCTAAAAATTGTGGTGTGGAGATTGTGATCGCCATCCCTTCTAATCATAACATCCAAGAATGCCAATTCTTTAAAATTGACTTCAAAGGTGAATTGTAGACCAATGGGGTTCTTGTTCAGTGAGTCTACAAATTTTCTGAAGTCCTCCTCACCTCCCCTCCACAATACAAAGATATCGTCAATGTATCGTGCCCATAATAGGGCACGATCACTGAGCTCTTCCCGCTCATTGATAAACACTAGGGTGGTCTCCCACCAACCCAGGAGCATGTTGGCGTATGTGAGGGCACAAGGGCTCCCCATCGCCGTGCCCCTGAGTTGGTGGTACGTCCTGCCGTTGAACAGGAAGTAATTATGATTGAGAACGAACTGAAGTAATTCCAAAATGAAGTTATTGTGGCGAACAAAAGATGTTCCTCTAAATGAGAGGTAATATCCAACTGCTTCAATGCCCTGACTATGAGGTATCGATAAGTACAGGGCTTCAACATCTATGCTCCCCAAAATGGTCTCTTCATCAATTTTAACCCCTTCTAGTTTCTTAAGTAGGTCCATAGTGTCTCTCGTATATGAAGGTAGTGACAGTACGAATTGTCTAAGTACCTGATCCAGGTACACCCCCACATTCTGACTCATACTACCTATGCCCGATACAATTGGGCGTCCCTTAAGAGGGTTGATACCTTTATGTATCTTAGGTAGTGAGTAGAAAGTGGGGGTGACTGGGGTTTTAGGTGTCAAAAAATTAAGTTCATTTTGGACAATCAGTCCGTTCTCGAATCCTAATTTGAGGATATTAAGTAGTTCTTGTTTGTACTGTGGGGTTGGGTTGTACTGTAGAACCTCGTAGGTCTCCCTATCATTAAGTATTTTGTTACACATGTCAATATAGTTCAATCTGTCAAGAAGCACAACGTTCCCCCCTTTATCAGAGGATTTGATAATTAATTCCTTATTTTGCTCCAGTTGTTTCAGCGCCTCACGTTCCCTATAGTTCAGGTTATTAGGCAGTGAGGATTTTTTGTGAGATAGTTCCCTCATATCTCTTAAAACAGCGTCAATAAAGACGTCAACACAAGATTTATCCGAAACCGGGGGGAACGTTCTGCTTCTGACTTTACAATCTGAGAATGGTGCCTCATGGGTCTGTCGTTCTCCTTCAGTTAGAAGGCCTTCCAGGTCCCTCACTGTGGTCAAATCTTCCAGGTTAATACCCAATTCCTGGCACATTTTCTTATCCCTTAATTTATGGAATTTGTGCCATTTCAATTTTCTGGCATACAGATGCAGGTCCTTTGTCCACTCAAAAAGATCAAAATTGGTGGTCGGCACAAAAGACTTGCCTCTCCCCAGGACCCGCATCTGCAGCTCAGTCAAGGGAAAACTGAATAGATTGACCACTTGCAGAGTACCATCAGAGTTCAGACCTTGTAATTTTGGGTCTTTTTCAGTCTCAGATGGTACGGGATTTCCTGTCCATCCGTGACCAAAAAATGAGAGGAGGCTACAGACGGCGACGATGCAGAGGCAGTAGCCAAACATCTTGTCGGTGATTGTTGCGACGGATTATTGTATTGGGGATTATTCGGGTTCGGGGTCTGGTTACGTGATCTACCACTACGTCCTCTTCCTCTATTACCCCTATTTCGTCCTCTACCTTTATACCCTCTATATCCTCTCTCTGATCCTGAAGCCTCCGCCTCAGACGAGGATAGATCCGTCTCGGTATCCCTCTGATTAGAGACCCTCTCCAATACTGTGTAAGCACGATTCTCTTTGAAGTCCTGGATATCTCTCACAAATTGTGTATGCTTTCTCTCTTTTAGTTGAAAATTAAAACGTTCTATCGTATTTTGAAGCTGTGTCTCTTTATTATTAAACTCCCCTTCACTTTTAAACTTCAAAACGACCTCCCTCTGTTCCGCTAGTTTCTCCGCTGCTTTGGAGAGATTAATTCTCTCCTCCTCCAATAAGATTTGAATAAATTTCAATGAGCAACTAGTAGCTTCCGTTTCCCATTTGGTAAGTACTGGTTCGGTACTGTTACGCCGAGCGCTCCGGGTTCCCGCTCCTCCCCGGAGCGCTCGCTTCTCCCCCTCCGCTGCAGCGCTCCGGTCACGTCCTCTGACCCGGGGCGCTGCGATCCTGCTGCCAGCCGGGATGCGATTCGCGATGCGGGTAGCGCCCGCTCGCGATGCGCACCCCGGCTCCCCTACCTGACTCGCTCCCCGTCTGTTCTGTCCCGGCGCGCGCGGCCCCGCTCCCTAGGGCGCGCGCGCGCCGGGTCTCTGCGATTTAAAGGGCCACTGCGCCGCTGATTGGCGCAGTGGTTCCAATTAGGGTTATCACCTGTGCACTTCCCTATATTACCTCACTTCCCTTGCACTCCCTTGCCGGATCTTGTTGCCTTAGTGCCAGTGAAAGCGTTCCTTGTGTGTCCCTTGCCAGTGTTTCCAGACCTTCTGCCGTTGCCCCTGACTACGATCCTTGCTGCCTGCCCCGACCTTCTGCTACGTCCGACCTTGCTTCTGCCTACTCCCTTGTACCGCGCCTATCTTCAGCAGCCAGAGAGGTGAGCCGTTGCTAGTGGATACGACCTGGTCACTACCGCCGCAGCAAGACCATCCCGCTTTGCGGCGGGCTCTGGTGAATACCAGTAGTGGCTTAGAACCGGTCCACTAGCACGGTCCACGCCAATCCCTCTCTGGCACAGAGGGTCCACTACCTGCCAGCCGGCATCGTGACAGTAGATCCGGCCATGGATCCCGCTGAAGTTCCTCTGCCAGTTGTCGCTGACCTCACCACGGTGGTCGCCCAGCAGTCACAACAGATTGCGCAACAAGGCCAACAGCTGTCTCAACTGACCGTTATGCTACAACAGTTACTACCACAGCTTCAGCAGTCATCTCCTCCGCCAGCTCCTGCACCTCCTCCGCAGCGAGTGGCCGCTCCTGGGATACGCTTATCCTTGCCGGATAAATTTGATGGGGACTCTAAGTTTTGCCGTGGCTTCCTTTCCCAATGTTCCCTGCATCTGGAGATGATGTCGGACCTGTTTCCCACTGAAAGGTCTAAGGTGGCTTTCGTAGTCAGTCTTCTGTCCGGAAAAGCCCTGTCATGGGCCACACCGCTCTGGGACCGCAATGACCCCGTCACTGCCTCTGTACACTCCTTCTTCTCGGAAATCCGAAGTGTCTTTGAGGAACCTGCCCGAGCCTCTTCTGCTGAGACTGCCCTGTTGAACCTGGTCCAGGGTAATTCTTCCGTTGGCGAGTATGCCGTACAATTCCGTACACTTGCTTCAGAATTGTCCTGGAATAATGAGGCCCTCTGCGCGACCTTCAAAAAAGGCCTATCCAGCAACATTAAAGATGTTCTGGCCGCACGAGAAATTCCTGCTAATCTACATGAACTTATTCACCTAGCCACTCGCATTGACATGCGTTTTTCTGAAAGGCGTCAGGAACTCCGTCAAGATATGGACTCTGTTCGCACGAGGCGTTTCGTCTCCTCGGCTCCTCTCTCCTCTGGTACCCTGCAATCTGTTCCTGTGCCTCCCGCCGTGGAGGCTATGCAGGTCGACCGGTCTCGCCTGACACCTCAAGAGAGGACACGACGCCGTATGGAGAACCTCTGCCTGTACTGTGCTAGTACCGAACACTTCCTGAGGGATTGTCCTATCCGTCCTCCCCGCCTGGAAAGACGTACGCTGACTCCGCACAAAGGTGAGACAGTCCTTGATGTCTACTCTGCTTCTCCACGTCTTACTGTGCCTGTGCGGATGTCTGCCTCTGCCTTCTCCTTCTCTACAGTGGCCTTCTTGGACTCTGGATCTGCAGGAAATTTTATTTTGGCCTCTCTCGTCAACAGGTTCAACATCCCAGTGACCAGTCTCGCCAGACCCCTCTACATCAATTGTGTAAATAATGAAAGATTGGACTGTGCCATACGTTTCCGCACGGAGCCCCTTCTTATGAGCATCGGATCTCATCATGAGAGGATTGAACTTTTGGTCCTCCCCAATTGCACCTCGGAGATTCTCCTTGGACTTCCCTGGCTTCAACTTCATTCCCCAACCCTGGATTGGTCCACTGGGGAGATCAAGAGTTGGGGGTCCTCTTGTTCCAAGAACTGTCTAAAACCGGTTCCCAATAACCCTTGCCGTAACTCTGTGGTTCCTCCAGTAACCGGTCTCCCTAAGGCCTATATGGACTTCGCGGATGTTTTCTGCAAAAAACAAGCTGAGACTCTACCTCCTCACAGGCCTTATGATTGCCCTATCGACCTCCTCCCGGGTACTACTCCACCCCGGGGCAGAATTTATCCTCTCTCTGCCCCAGAGACTCTTGCCATGTCCGAATACGTCCAGGAGAATCTAAAAAAGGGCTTTATCCGTAAATCCTCCTCTCCTGCCGGAGCCGGATTTTTCTTTGTGTCCAAAAAAGATGGCTCCCTACGTCCTTGCATTGACTACCGCGGTCTTAATAAAATCACGGTTAAGAACCGCTACCCCTTACCCCTCATCTCTGAACTCTTTGATCGCCTCCAAGGTGCCCACATCTTCACTAAATTGGACTTAAGAGGCGCCTATAACCTCATCCGCATCAGAGAGGGGGACGAGTGGAAAACGGCATTTAACACCAGAGATGGACACTTTGAGTATCTGGTCATGCCCTTTGGACTGTGCAATGCCCCTGCCGTCTTCCAAGACTTTGTCAATGAAATTTTTCGTGATCTGTTATACTCCTGTGTTGTGGTATATCTGGACGATATCCTAATTTTTTCTGCCAATCTAGAAGAACACCGCCAGCATGTCCGTATGGTTCTTCAGAGACTTCGTGACAACCAACTCTATGCCAAAATTGAGAAATGTCTGTTTGAATGCCAATCTCTTCCTTTTCTAGGATATTTGGTCTCTGGCCAGGGACTACAGATGGATCCAGACAAACTCTCTGCCGTCTTAAATTGGCCACGCCCCTCCGGACTCCGTGCTATCCAACGCTTTTTGGGGTTCGCCAATTATTACAGGCAATTTATTCCACATTTTTCTACCATTGTGGCTCCTATCGTGGCTTTAACCAAGAAAAATGCTGATCCCAAGTCTTGGCCTCCTCAAGCAGAGGACTCCTTTAAACGACTCAAGTCTGCCTTTTCTTCGGCTCCCGTGCTCTCCAGACCTGACCCTTCCAAACCCTTCCTATTGGAGGTTGATGCCTCCTCAGTAGGAGCTGGAGCTGTTCTTCTACAAAAAAATTCTTCCGGGCATGCTGTCACTTGTGGTTTTTTCTCTAGGACCTTCTCTCCAGCGGAGAGGAACTACTCCATCGGGGATCGAGAGCTTCTAGCCATTAAATTAGCACTTGAGGAATGGAGGCATCTGCTGGAGGGATCAAGATTTCCTGTCATTATCTACACCGACCACAAGAACCTCTCCTACCTCCAGTCGGCCCAACGGCTGAATCCTCGCCAGGCCCGGTGGTCTCTGTTCTTTGCCCGATTTAATTTTGAGATTCACTTTCGTCCTGCCGATAAGAACATTAGGGCCGATGCTCTCTCTCGTTCCTCGGATGCCTCAGAAGTTGATCTCCCTCCGCAACACATCATTCCACCTGACTGCCTGATCTCCACTTCTCCTGCCTCCATCAGGCAGACTCCTCCAGGAAAGACCTTTGTTTCTCCACGCCAACGCCTCGGAATCCTCAAATGGGGTCACTCCTCCCATCTCGCAGGTCATGCGGGCATCAAGAAATCTGTGCAACTCATCTCCCGCTTCTATTGGTGGCCGACTCTGGAGACGGATGTTGGGGACTTTGTGCGAGCCTGCACTATCTGTGCCCGGGATAAGACTCCTCGCCAGAAGCCCGCTGGTTTTCTTCATCCTCTGCCTGTCCCCGAACAGCCTTGGTCTCTGATTGGTATGGATTTTATTACTGATTTACCCCCTTCCCGTGGCAACACCGTTATTTGGGTGGTCGTTGATCGATTCTCCAAAATGGCACATTTCATCCCTCTTCCTGGTCTTCCTTCTGCGCCTCAGTTGGCTAAACAATTTTTTGTACACATTTTTCGTCTTCACGGGTTGCCTACGCAGATTGTCTCGGATAGAGGGGTCCAATTCGTGTCTAAATTCTGGAGAGCTCTCTGTAAACAACTCAAGATTAAATTAAATTTTTCCTCTGCATATCATCCCCAGTCCAATGGACAAGTAGAAAGAATTAACCAGATCCTGGGTGATTATTTGCGACATTTTGTTTCCTCCCGCCAGGATGACTGGGCAGATCTCCTTCCATGGGCCGAATTCTCGTATAACTTCAGGGTCTCTGAATCTTCCTCCAAATCCCCATTTTTCGTGGTGTACGGCCGTCACCCTCTTCCCCCCCTCCCTACCCCCTTGCCCTCTGGTCTGCCCGCTGTGGATGAAATTTCTCGTGACCTTTCCATTATATGGAGAGAGACCCAAAATTCTCTCTTACAGACTTCTTCACGCATGAAGAGATTCGCGGATAAGAAAAGAAGAGCTCCCCCCGTTTTTTCCCCTGGAGACAAGGTATGGCTCTCCGCTAAATATGTCCGCTTCCGTGTCCCTAGCTACAAGTTGGGACCACGCTATCTTGGTCCTTTCAAAATTTTGTGTCAAATTAATCCTGTCTCTTATAAACTTCTTCTTCCTCCTTCTCTTCGTATCCCTAATGCCTTTCACGTCTCTCTTCTCAAACCACTCATCCTCAACCGTTTTTCTCCCAAATCTGTTCCTCCCACTCCTGTTTCCGGCTCCTCGGACGTCTTCTCGGTCAAGGAGATTTTGGCTGCCAAAAAGGTCAGAGGGAAAAATTTTTTTTTAGTAGACTGGGAGGGTTGTGGTCCTGAAGAGAGATCCTGGGAACCTGAGGACAACATCCTTGACAAAAGTCTGCTCCTCAGGTTCTCAGGCTCCAAGAAGAGGGGGAGACCCAAGGGGGGGGGTACTGTTACGCCGAGCGCTCCGGGTTCCCGCTCCTCCCCGGAGCGCTCGCTTCTCCCCCTCCGCTGCAGCGCTCCGGTCACGTCCTCTGACCCGGGGCGCTGCGATCCTGCTGCCAGCCGGGATGCGATTCGCGATGCGGGTAGCGCCCGCTCGCGATGCGCACCCCGGCTCCCCTACCTGACTCGCTCCCCGTCTGTTCTGTCCCGGCGCGCGCGGCCCCGCTCCCTAGGGCGCGCGCGCGCCGGGTCTCTGCGATTTAAAGGGCCACTGCGCCGCTGATTGGCGCAGTGGTTCCAATTAGGGTTATCACCTGTGCACTTCCCTATATTACCTCACTTCCCTTGCACTCCCTTGCCGGATCTTGTTGCCTTAGTGCCAGTGAAAGCGTTCCTTGTGTGTCCCTTGCCAGTGTTTCCAGACCTTCTGCCGTTGCCCCTGACTACGATCCTTGCTGCCTGCCCCGACCTTCTGCTACGTCCGACCTTGCTTCTGCCTACTCCCTTGTACCGCGCCTATCTTCAGCAGCCAGAGAGGTGAGCCGTTGCTAGTGGATACGACCTGGTC
This sequence comes from Hyla sarda, assembly GCF_029499605.1. NCBI lineage: Eukaryota > Metazoa > Chordata > Amphibia > Anura > Hylidae > Hyla > Hyla sarda. The sequence goes on from NC_079192.1 coordinate 123,352,947, forward strand.
ACTACCGCCGCAGCAAGACCATCCCGCTTTGCGGCGGGCTCTGGTGAATACCAGTAGTGGCTTAGAACCGGTCCACTAGCACGGTCCACGCCAATCCCTCTCTGGCACAGAGGGTCCACTACCTGCCAGCCGGCATCGTGACAGGTACGTAGCCTTGTTGCGGGGAGTACAGGGATTCTAAGTCCCCTCGGGACAATTTTGTTTTTCAAATAATTTTCAAATCCCTGTACCTCCCAGAACGAGGTGACAGGTACTTAGACAATTCGTACTGTCACTACCTTCATATACGAGAGACACTATGGACCTACTTAAGAAACTAGAAGGGGTTACAATTGATGAAGAGACCATTTTGGGGAGCATAGATGTTGAAGCCCTGTACTCATCGATACCTCATAGTCAGGGCATTGAAGCAGTTGGATATTACCTCTCGTAATGAATTCGGATTCGTCAGGTTTGATTCGCTCATCCCTAGACATTATGCATCAAGAAATACATTTCATAGTGGTACATGGTAATATTGACTGTCAGTGTTGTCCATACCCCTAACCTACTTCCACAGGTCTTTTCCTTAATTATTCAGGTAGTCAAAGCTATGTGCTCTGTCTTTTTTAGTTTTATTTTATGCTCATAAAATGTCATTATTTTTATGAAAAGCCTGAAAGAAAATTTTAGCTACATTTTTTATATATTAGAAATATTAGAAAAAAAAATTCTAAATTCTGTTTAGAACATATTTGGGGCCTTTTACTGCAAAAGTACATGCACAAATATGACTGCATTTTGGCATACAAACAGCCATAAAGAGGGGAGCTCAACACTTACCGTGTTTCCCCGAAAATAAGACCGGGTCTTATATTAATTTTAGTCACAAAAAACACACTAGGGCTTATTTTCAGTGTGTACCTTGAACAACATGGGGGGGCTGTAGCAGTGTGGAGGATGGGGGGCTGTAGCAGTGTGGAGGATGGGGGGCTGTAGCAGTGTGGAGGATGCCGCACCCCCCCATCTTCCCCACTGCTGCAGCCCCCCATCCTCCTGCAGCCCCCCATCCTCCACACTCCTGCAGCCCCCCATCCTTCACACTCCTGCAGCCCCATATCCTCCACACTCCTACAGACCCCCATCCTCCACACAAACAGCCCCCCATCCTCCCCTTCCCCGTCATCCTCCACACTCCTACAGTGCCCCCCACCCCTCTGCCATAATAAACTACGGTTCACATTTCATCCCCAGCGGAGACCAGCACTTCCCTACCTTCATACGGTAGCGTCCGCAACTTGTACTGACCGGATGCTGCAGCTCTCGGTGGCGGCGGGATCTCCTTCTGTTGCTTAGCAGCCGGGGGCGCGGACGTTTTAAAGCGACAGCGTCCCTGCCCCGGCTCAGTTACAGTAACTTTCCGCGGGACCAGCCAAGGGGGGGTTGGGAAATCTGTGGGCATTACTGGCGGATAAGGTCCGGATCTGGACCGCGGTCTGCCAGTTGATTACCCCTGGCCTAGGTCTTTTTTTCGGGGTAGGGCTTATATTGCAGCCCACCCTGATAATCCTGCTAGGGCTTAATTTTATGACAATGGACATTAAATTAATATATATGGGCACCAGGGGACTTTTTAAGTTCAATTACAGTCAATGGGAAAAATGTGTACTTTAGTTTTTTTTTTTCTTTAAACCACAACAGGCAAAAAATATTGGGGGAGATTTATCAAAACCTGTGTAGAGGAAAAGTTGCTGAGTTGCCCACAGCAACCAATCAGATTGCTTCTTTCAATTTTACAAAGGCCTTTGAAAAATGAAAGAAGTGATTTGATTGGTTGCTATGGGCAACTCAGAAACTTTTCCTCTGGACAGGTTTTGATAAATCTCCCCAATTGTGTGCAAACAGCACACACAAAAAAAACACCTTACATCGCCCGCACCACTTTTTTTTTGCATGTATTTTAGACACTTTTTAGACACTTTACTGCACGGAGGAAGAAGTAACCACTATAGAAGACGCACACCAGAAATCATATGGAAAATATACACATCTTTATTGACACTGATACATAAGGCAGCAACACCAAAATTTAAAACCACTTAAAAACACATACATAAATCAGGTGGAGGGCTGTAGCCCTACAAAAACACCAAAGGCCCCCTGCCAGACCAACAATGGTCCCTGGTGGGTGTCCCAACACACAAGGAGGTGAAAACCTGTATCCGTACAGGCAGTAAAAAGATAAACAATATATCAGAAAATGAACTGAGAATACACAAGAGCCCAATAGTACGAAACAAGGGAAAAAGAAAAATACCACTGATCACAAATATAAATGTGTGACCCAGGGATACCTCCCCAGGACAGGGGACCACAGCAGCTCCACGCGTTCCGCCGCTATCTGCGGCCTCCTCAGGAGTAATCAGTGTTGCTCACTATAGCCATATATATATGTATGCTCTAATGGCCAAACCTATCAGAAGTGTTGTCATGATAATGATCATCAGTGTATACAGGTGTCAGAGTGTGACAAAGGGATATACAAAATGGCTCCTAAGTCTTATCTACACTAGCGTCCCACGATGCTGAGATCTGTTCAGACGCTAGGAGCTCCGCCCCCTCCGTGTGTCATGTGCCTGGATCACGTGATGTGATACCCCCGTAGCCGCACCTCTCTTCTTGTGGTATCTCTACGTGGCAGTGCGTCTAAGTGTAACCAGAAGTGGGGCAGTGTAATCTAATAGCATCGCCGGAAATGGGGCAAAGACATTACCGCCCCCTCCGTGTGTCACGTGCCTTGATCACGTGATGTAATGTCCCCGTGACCGCACCTCTCCTCTCGCGGTATCTCTACGTGGCCATGCATCTAAGTGTAACCGGAAGTGGGGCAGTATAGTCTAATAGCATCGCCGGAAATGGGGCAAGGACAGTGGGCAGAATGTGGAGGCCGGATGTGTAGCAAGACAAACTAGCAGTATGGACCGGAAGTGGGGCAATAATAAGAAAATGCATAGGGAATACGATAACCGGAAGAGGGGCAGAGGAGTAAGGCCGGACGTGTGGCAAGTATAGCCAGAAAAACAGGACGGATGTGGGGCGAAAATGATTGAAAATGTAAGACGAGCATGGGACAATAATAGTATGATAAATGGCATGGGTCAGGGGGCCGTAAAATACAGAATACACGAATAGCATAATAATATCTAATGTAGGGAATGTAAAAAATGGGGGCACATTACTATGAAAGTATACTATGAAAATAAACGTATCTAGTAATTATCAGTGGACCCTCTGTAAGTCCAATGTGAAATGATAGTGAGCAAGATTTTTACATATATAGTATAAGGTGCCTACCTATAAAAAGTGAACATAATAAACTACGGTTCACATTTCATCCCCAGCAGAGACCAGCACTTCCCTACCTTCATACGGTAGCGTCCGCAACTTGTACTGACCGGATGCTGCAGCTCTCGGTGGAGGCAGGATCTCCTTCTGTTGCTTAGCAGCCGGGGGCGCGGACGTTTTAAAGCGACAGCGTCCCTGCCCCGGCTGTTACAGTAACTTGCCGCGGGACCAGCCAAGGGGGGGTTGGGAAATCTGTGGCCATTACTGGCGGATAAGGTCCGGATCTGGACCGCGGTCTGCCAGTTGATTACCCCTGGCCTAGGTCTTATTTTCGGGGTAGGGCTTATATTGCAGCCCACCCTGATAATCCTGCTAGGGCTTACTTTCAGGGTAGGGTTTATTTTCGGGGAAACAGGGTAATTTTATGACAATGGACATTAAATTAATATATATGGGCACCAGGGGACTTTTTAAGTTCAATTACAGTCAATGGAAAAATGTGTACTTTAGTGTTTTTTCTTTAAACCAAAACAGGCAAAAAATATTGGGGGAGATTTATCAAAACCTGTGTAGAGGAAAAGTTGCTGAGTTGCCCATAGCAACCAATCAGATTGCTTCTTTCAATTTTACAAAGGCCTTTGAAAAATGAAAGAAGTGATTTGATTAGTTGCTATGGGCAACTCAGAAACTTTTCCTCTGGACAGGTTTTGATAAATCTCCCCAATTGTGTGCAAACAGCACACACAAAAAAAAACACCTTACATCGCACCACTTTTTTTGCATGTATTTTAGACACTTTTTAGACACTTGTCCACCTTACTCAGCAGAAAGGCATGGCTTAACCTCTTCAGGACGCCGGGTGTATGCATACGCCCTGCATCCCGAGTCCTTAAGGACGTGGGGCGAATGCATACGCCCGTGGGAATTCCGGTCCCTGCCGCTAGCCGGTTGGGGACCAGACCGGGATGCCTGCTGAAACCATTCATCAGGCATCCCGGCACATCGCCGAGGGGGCTCCTGAGACTCCCCCATGTCGGCGGTCGCAGAAAATCGCATGTCAATTCAGACATGCGATTTTCTGCTATTCCGGGCTGATCGGGTCTCTGGTGACCCGATCACCTAGAAAATAGGGATGATCGGAGCTGTCAGTGACAGCCCCGATCATCCTGAGGGATAGGAGCGAGGTCGCAGTGCTGCGATCTCCTCCTATCCCCTGCCATTGGTCAGAACTGATTCTGACCAATGGCAGCGCAGGACAGTGGGTTGCCATGGCAACCCCCATTCTGCCCACCCCTGGATGTCGGGCAGAACGGGGGGAGGAGATGGAGACCGGTCCCTTATCTGAAGATGGCGTGGGGACCGAAGATCATCGTGGCGACAGCGGAGATCCCGACTCAGGTAGGGAAACGACAGTGGGGGTGGGGTGGGGGTTGGGATGAAATGAAAGTGAAAGTAAAGCGATCTTTACTGTGGCAACCACTAGGAAGGCAGAACTGGAGGGTCACAGTTTGGAGACCACTGTTACAGTGGTGCCCAAACGGTAGACCGCCAGATGTTGCCAAACTACAACTCTCAGCATGCCTAGACTGCCCAGGCATGCTGGGAGTTGTAGTTCTGTAACATCTGTCCCTTCAGATTTTGCAATTTTCATGACATTTTTGAAAATTGCCCTCTAATTTTTTCAAAAAGTAAAAGTATGTCCATTTTGTGATGCCAACATAAAGTGGACATATTGTATTTGTGAATAAAAATAAAATTTAATTGGAATATCCATTTTCCTTACAAGCAGAGAGCATCAAGGTTAGAAAAATGCTAAATTTTCAAAAATTTCAGGAAATTTGGGGATTTTTCACCAAAAAAGGATGCAAAGAACGACGAAAATTTACCACCAAAATAAAGTGGTAAAACAATCCCAGAATCCGAATATTCGGTAAAAGCATCCCAGAGTTATTAATACGTAAAGCGAAGGTGGTCAGAATTGCGAAAAAGGGCTCAGCCTTAAGGGGTTAAATAAAAAAAATAAAAAAAAAAGTGTGGCTTGAATGCGCCACCATGTGAAAAAGGTATCAATATCTTGGCACACAATTGTGGCACAAAGTAAACCAGCAAAAAAGATGGTCTAAACTAGACACTCTAATGATGCAACAAATATTCACATAGCATGAAACACTTTGGCAATGCTGGTGAATGTTTAGACTGCTTAGTTACCTATATACTACTGACTGTATAGGACTAACTGCTGCTTAGTTACCTATATACTACTGACTGTATAGGACTAACTGCTGCTTAGTTACCTATATACTACTGACTGTATAGTCTTTATTTTAATTACTAATAAATGCATCCAGCATTACCCATGTACAGCCTTGCTAGAATGACCTATGGAGTTCATGACATATCTGCCCTCAGTGTATTTCTTCCATAATTAACAGTGTTTTCAGCCATTAGTGTGGACACTTAATGTGACCTTTTCCATTAACCCTTCGTAAGTTCACAGACTGATGGTTGTTATCTGTCATAATTATATACAATTATGTTTTTAAAGAAACTATCTACTTCTGAACAATAATTAACAAAGTAGTAAACAGTTGAGTTACATTATGTTTTCTTTTAATTCATTTCTTGAAGGGAATGTGTCTTCAAAAAAAATGACCTATTGTTTAAATCAGGCTTTAATGGTAAAATGTTTATGGCATACTGGCGACTGAGTCTTATAGTAACCTGACTCGTCCTATTCTGTGGAGATCAAGTCTTAGTAGTCATCTTATCATCAACACAGGAAGGCCAAACCGTCTGGAGGCAGATAACACATATCCACCACTAATAATAATTCTACAAGAAACAGCAGTAAATACAGCAGGACCAGTCCAGATTAAAAACTTTTATTATTGTATCAAGTTTATACCCACATCCAAACATTCATCAAATCTGATGTGATTTTGTAAAAACCTTAAATATAGACCCTCTATACCTATACTATGAGCTGCCTTAAAGGGGTACTCCGGTGGAAAACTTTTTATTTTTTTTATTATCAACTGGTGCCAGAAAGTTAAAGAGATTTGTAAATTACTTCTATTAAAAAATCTTAATCCTTCCAGTACTTATTAGCTGCTGAATACTACAGAGGAAATTATTTTCTTCTTGGAACACAGAGCTCTCTGATGACATCATGACCACAGTGCTCTTTGCTGACATCTCTGTCCATTTTAAGAACTGTCCAGAGTAGAAGAAAATCCCCATAGAAAACATATGCTGCTCGGGACAGTTCCTAAAATGGATAGAGATGTCAGCAGAGAGCACTGTGGTTCCCCATCTCCATACATGGTAATGTATTTCTGAGTACATGTTCATTCTTTTTGCAGTGTCTGGGGTTCAGAATTTCTGTGGTGGAAAATCCTCCAGGGAAGTTTCATAGTGTATAAATGTGAATTGAATCCCATTGAAAGCAATGAGAGGCTGCCGTTCAGTTTTTTTCTGCAGCAAAACTTTGGAGTCCAGAGTCACATGACAGATATAAGTAGTTTTAAGGTAGCCTATAGTACAGGTGTATACAGTCTATGATTAAGGTTGTTACTAGAGATGAATGAATCGAAGCTGACAAACCCGAATTCCTAACGAATTTCAGGAAATATTCGATTTGCAACGAATGCGAATATCGCCGCGATTCTATAGCGCAAATCGCTTCATTAAACTCCATTTACTGCGGTGCCGGCTCCGGGGCATCTAAAATGGCGGATCCACATGTCAGTACATGAGGCAAGGAATGCTGGGAAAGCGGGAAGGCAAGGCAGGAAGGGAAGTAGGTGGGATGACCCTGAATCACATGTAGGATGCCATAATTCTGACTTCTCACTTCATTACAATACACTGCAGAAGGATCATAGGACGCAGAGCCTGTGTGTATTACAGCAGAGGAAAACGCAGTCCAGCAGCGTTTAACATCCTCCTAGTCACATCAGCGTTCTCATGGACGGAGAGCAGTGTATTTTTCACTGAAAAGGATTTTTACATCAGCTGCAGGCATTAACCTCCCAGTCACTTTCTTCGGCATAGCATTACAGAGAGGGGCACATAGCTGTGTGTTGCTTCATACATTTCAATAAGCTGCATCAACTTCATAAACCTTAGCAGAGGAAGGCAGGAATAATTTTTCAGTGTCTTTGTTCCACAAAAAATCATCTGCTGGTTATACTAGTCTGTAGACAGTATAACACTCAGCAGTCCATTCCTAATAGTCTGTGACAGAGTGCAATTTTGTGTTTAGTACACAGCTTTTTTTTGGCGGCAGCACTGTTGTGTACTGCTGGTGTTTTACAAAAATATGTTTTTTTAAGGGTACTGTAGCGCATTTTTCTGCCCTCATAAGTGCATACGCACATCTAAGCATTGTACTATTTTGTACCTGTTAATCTGCCAAGGGCCTACATACTGTGAAAGGACAGACAAAAGTAATTACCGGCTGGTGTTTTACACAAATACTGAGTTTTTAGGCATATTGTAGCGCATTTTTCTGCCATCATCAGTGCATTCTGCATATGTGCATCTAAGTAGTGTACTATTTTGTACCTGTTAATCTATCAAGGGCCTATATACTGTGAAAAGACAGACAAAAGTAAGCACCGGCTGGTGTTTTACACAAATAGAGAGTTTTTAGGCGTACTGTAGCGCATTTTTCGGCCCTCTTCAGTGCATACCGCATACGTACATCTATGTAGTGTACTATTTTGTACCTACATACTGTGAAAGGACAGACAAAAGTAATCACCGGCTGGTGTATTACACAAATAAAGAGTTTTTAGGCGTACTTTTTTCTGCCCTCATCAGTGCATACCGCAAATGCACATCAAAGTAGTATACTATTTTTTACCAGTTAATCTGTCAAGGGCCTACATACAGTGAAAGTCCAGGCAAAAGTACTCACCGGCTGGTGTTGTACTCAAATGCTTTTTTAAATGTACTGTAACGCCTTTTTCTGCCCTCATCAGTGCATACCACATACCTACATCCAAAGTAGTATACTATTTTGTACCAGTTGAACTGTCAAGGGCCTAGATACTGTGAAAGGCCAGTCAAAAGGGCACACCTGCTGCTGTTTTAGACAAATACTGTTTTAAGCATAGTGAAGCGTATTATACTCCCCTCATATATAGTGTTGAGCGGCATAGGCCATATTCGAATTCGCAAATATTCGCGAATATATGGACGAATATTCGCATAGTCGTAATATTCTCGTTTTATTTTCGCATATGCGAATATTCGCGTGTGCGAAAATTAACATGAGCGAAAATTCGCATGTACAAAAATTAGCATATGTGAAAATTCGCATATGCGGAAAATAGCTTATACAAATTTTTGCATATGCGAAAATTCGCATGCCGGTCTCACACAGTAGTATTAGAGCCTTCTTACACCACATAAGCTGGAAGAAGAGAGGGATGATCACTGTGATGTGTACTGTGAAGAAAAAAAAAATAATAAAACGAATATTCGTAATTACGAATATATAGTGCTATATTCACGAATATTCGCGAATTCGCGAATATGCGATATTCGCGAATAAAATTCGAATTGCGAATATTCGCGAGCAACACTACTCATATATGCACTAAGTATGTCAGGCAGAGAAGTGCCGGGAAGTGCACAGAGGAGTGGCAGAGGCCTAAATGCTTCAGGCAGAGGTCGCAGCAGACTAGGGATGAGTGGCAACCGGAGTTGCTACGAGAGGCCTGAGCTCCAGTTACCAGCTAGCGGTCGTGTCTCGACCAGCAACCCATCTGCCTTTGTCGATTGGTTAACACGGTCATCCACTTCATCACAAGTGACATCTGACACCCCAAGTCAACAGTCGGTGGGTTCCTCAGACACAACCCTCAGTTGGCATGGCCCGGGAGCAGTCTCTGTCCTCCCATTGCCTCTGTCCTATGCTGTTCCCTCCCCTACCGAAGTATCTTATGCTGTGAGTTCAGCTCCACTATTCACTGAGGACGATCTAATAAAGGACAGTCAGCAGCTACTGCCCAGCCAAGAAGTGGAGGAGACATCCACCGCTTCCTCAGCTAGGCGGGCAACTAGTGATGAGGAGAGTGACATGGGAGCCAGTGTTGCCAGGGTTCAGGGTCCTGAAGCAGACACTGTTGAGGAACCTGAGGAGGACATCAGGGACGTGCAGACACTTGTTGGAGATGATGAAGCTGATCACAATTGGGAGCCGGGTGCAGAAGGGGCTTCATCATCATCAGGAGAAGAGAGTTGCAGGTTGCCCATGAGGCAGCAGCTGAGCCAGCAAGGCAGTAGCATGGTTGGCAGTCAGCATGGTGGTAGAAGTGGAAATTCTGCCACAGTGTGTCTGTCTGCTTCGCGGCAGCTTTCCTTCCCAGGAGGTAGTGGAACAGGGGTTCCTGGAGACGGCGGCAGTAGCAGTCAATTAGTGCGGACTGTTGGTGGGAAAATCAGCTACTCGGCGGTGTGGCAGTTTTTCATCAAGTATCCGGAGGAGGTTCCCATAGCCACATGCAAGATATGTCGGCAGAAGGTGAAGCATGGCCAGGGTCCCAATGTTGGCACCACAGCCCTGTGTCAACATATGCTTCGCCACCATAAAGCGGCCTTGGAGAACCGTGACTCCGATGTAGTGATCCAGCCTGCTGAATCACCCAGTGGCACGCCGCTCCCTCTTTCAGCTAGCCAAGGCTCCACCACCTCAGCCGAAGGGAGCTGTGTGTCATACCCTCCTTCTGTCGCTCCAGATGCTCCTACTCCTCCTACTTTTAGTCAGCCATTCCGCCAACAATCCATCGTCGAATCCATGTCCAAGAGACAACAGTATGTGCCCACTCATCCAACGGCACAGAAGCTGAATGTGCTCCTGTCTAAGTTGCTGGTGCTGCAGTCCCTCCCTTTTCAAGTGATGGACCTTTCAGAGAACTATAAAAAAATATGGTTGAAATTTTTTTTAACCATATTTTTTATATTTTCAACCATATTTTTTATATTCCAATAGACCTTTGGGTGAAGGCAACATCAGTTCACCTCAGGTATATCTATCCACTGAGTGAGCTACACTAATTCTTTTATATTTTGTCCTTTCAGAGAACTGATGGCTTGTGCTGGGCCGAAGTGGAGAGTGCCAAGCCGTCCTCTCTTTGCAAAGAAGGCAGTACCAGCCCTGCACAATTTTGTGGAAGAGAAGGTGGTCCATTCGACGTCTGGATCTATAACTATGGTCAGGGACAATACATGTTCTTTACGGCTCACTGGGTGAATGTGGTTCCTGCACAGCCACAACTCCAACTTGGACAGGTCACGCCGCTGTTACGCCGAGCGCTCCGGGTCCCCGCTCCTCCCCGGAGCGCTCGCTACACTTCCCTCACTGCAGCGCCCCGGTCGGTTCCACGGACCCGGGGCGCTGCGTTACCACCTCCGGCCGGGATGCGATTCGCGATGCGGGTAGCGCCCGCTCGCGATGCGCACCCCGGCTCCCGTACCTGACTCGCTCCCCGTCAGTTCTGTCCCGGCGCGCGCGGCCCCGCTCCCTAGGGCGCGCGCGCGCCGGGTCTTTGCGATTTAAAGGGCCACTGCACCGCTGATTGGTGCAGTGGTTCCAATTAGTGTTTACACCTGTGCACTTCCCTATATCACCTCACTTCCCCTTCACTCCCTCGCCGGATCTTGTTGCCCTAGTGCCAGTGAAAGCGTTCCTTGTGTGTTCCTTGCCTGTGATTCCAGACCTTCTGCCGTTGCCCCTGACTACGATCCTTGCTGCCTGCCCCGACCTTCTGCTACGTCCGACCTTGCTTCTGTCTACTCCCTTGTACCGCGCCTATCTTCAGCAGCCAGAGAGGTTGAGCCGTTGCTAGGGGATACGACCTGGTCACTACCGCCGCAGCAAGACCATCCCGCTTTGCGGCGGGCTCTGGTGAAAACCAGTAGTGACTTAGAACCGATCCTCTAGCACGGTCCACGCCAATCCCTCTCTGGCACAGAGGATCCACCACCTGCCAGCCGGCATCGTGACAGTAGATCCGGCCATGGATCCCGCTGAAGTTCCTCTGCCAGTTGTCGCTGACCTCACCACGGTGGTCGCCCAGCAGTCACAACAGATTGCGCAACAAGGCCAACAGCTGTCTCAACTGACTGTTATGCTACAACAGTTACTACCACAGCTCCAGCAATCATCTCCTCCGCCAGCTCCTGTACCTCCTCCGCAGCGAGTGGCCGCTTCTGGAATACGACTATCCTTGCCGGATAAATTTGATGGGGACTCTAAGTTTTGCCGTGGCTTTCTTTCCCAATGTTCATTACACTTGGAGATGATGTCGGACCAGTTCCCCACTGAAAGGTCTAAGGTGGCTTTCGTAGTCAGCCTGCTGTCTGGAAAAGCCCTGGCTTGGGCCACACCGCTCTGGGACCGCAATGACCCCGTCACTGCCTCTGTACACTCCTTCTTCTCGGAAATTCGAAGTGTCTTTGAGGAACCTGCCCGAGCCTCTTCTGCTGAGACTGCCCTGTTGAACCTGGTCCAGGGTAATTCTTCCGTTGGCGAGTATGCCGTACAGTTCCGTACCCTTGCTTCAGAATTATCCTGGAATAATGAGGCACTCTGCGCGACCTTTAAAAAAGGCCTATCCAGCAACATTAAAGATGTTCTGGCCGCACGAGAAATCCCTGCTAACCTACATGAACTCATCCATCTTGCCACTCGCATTGACATGCGTTTTTCCGAACGGCGTCAGGAGCTCCGCCAGGATATGGACTCTGTTCGCACGAGGCGTTTCTTCTCCCCGGCTCCTCTCTCCTCTGGTCCCCTGCAACCTGTTCCTGTGCCTCCCGCCGTGGAGGCTATGCAGGTCGACCGGTCTCGCCTGACACCCCAAGAGAGGACACGACGCCGCATGGAGAATCTCTGCCTGTACTGTGCTAGTACCGAACACTTCCTGAAGGATTGTCCTATCCGTCCTCCCCGCCTGGAAAGACGTCCGCTGACTCCGCACAATGGTGAGACAGTCCTTGATGTCTACTCTGCTTCTCCACGTCTTACTGTGCCTGTGCGGATGTCTGCCTCTGCCTTCTCCTTCTCTGCTGTGGCCTTCTTGGACTCTGGATCTGCAGGAAATTTTATCTTGGCCTCACTCGTCAACAGGTTCAACATCCCGGTGACCAGTCTCGCCAGACCCCTCTACATCAATTGTGTAAACAATGAAAGATTGGACTGTACTATACGTTTCCGCACGGAGCCCCTTCTAATGTGCATCGGATCTCATCACGAGAGGATTGAACTGTTGGTCCTCCCCAATTGCACTTCTGAAATCCTTCTTGGACTTCCCTGGCTTCAACTCCATTCCCCAATCCTGGATTGGTCCACTGGGGAGATCAAGAGTTGGGGGCCCTCTTGTTTCAAGGACTGCTTAAAACCGGTTCCCAGTAAACCTTGCCGTGTCCCTGTGCTTCCTCATGTAACCGGTCTCCCTAAGGCCTATATGGACTTTGCGGACGTTTTTTGCAAAAAACAAGCTGAGACTCTACCTCCTCACAGGCCTTATGATTGTCCCATTGACCTCCTCCCGGGCACTACTCCACCCCGGGGCAGAATCTATCCTCTGTCCGTCCCAGAGACTCTTGCCATGTCTGAATACGTCCAAGAAAATTTAAAAAAGGGCTTTATCCGTAAATCCTCCTCTCCTGCCGGAGCCGGATTTTTCTTTGTGTCCAAAAAAGATGGCTCTCTACGTCCTTGCATTGACTACCGCGGTCTTAATAAAATCACGGTTAAGAACCGCTACCCCCTACCCCTCATCTCTGAACTCTTTGATCGTCTCCAAGGTGCCCATATTTTTACCAAACTGGACTTAAGAGGTGCTTATAATCTCATCCGCATCAGAGAGGGGGATGAATGGAAAACGGCATTCAACACCAGAGATGGACACTTTGAGTATCTGGTCATGCCCTTTGGTCTATGCAACGCCCCTGCCGTCTTCCAAGACTTTGTTAATGAAATTTTTCGTGATCTCCTATACTCCTGTGTTGTTGTATATCTGGACGATATCCTGATTTTTTCTGCCAATCTTGAAGAACACCGCCAGCATGTCCGTATGGTTCTTCAGAGACTTCGTGATAATCAACTCTATGCCAAAATAGAGAAATGTCTGTTTGAATGCCAATCTCTTCCTTTTCTAGGATACTTGGTCTCTGGCCAGGGACTACAAATGGACCCAGATAAACTCTCTGCCGTCTTAGATTGGCCACGCCCCTCCGGACTCCGTGCCATCCAACGTTTTTTGGGGTTCGCCAATTATTACAGGCAATTTATTCCACATTTTTCTACCATTGTGGCTCCTATTGTGGCTTTAACAAAAAAAAATGCCGATCCCAAGTCTTGGCCTCCTCAAGCGGAAGACGCCTTTAAACGACTCAAGTCTGCCTTTTCTTCGGCTCCCGTGCTCTCCAGACCTGACCCATCTAAACCCTTCCTATTGGAGGTTGATGCCTCCTCAGTGGGAGCTGGAGCTGTCCTTCTACAAAAAAACTCTTCCGGGCATGCTGTTACTTGTGGTTTTTTTTCCAGGACCTTCTCTCCGGCGGAGAGGAACTACTCCATCGGGGATCGAGAGCTTCTAGCCATTAAATTAGCACTTGAGGAATGGAGGCATCTGCTGGAGGGATCAAGATTTCCAGTTATTATTTACACCGATCACAAGAACCTCTCCTACCTCCAGTCTGCCCAACGGCTGAATCCTCGTCAGGCCAGGTGGTCTCTGTTCTTTGCCCGATTTAATTTTGAAATTCACTTTCGACCTGCTGATAAGAACATTAGGGCCGATGCTCTCTCTCGTTCCTCAGATGCCTCTGAAATTGAACTCTCTCCTCAACACATCATTCCTCCTGACTGCCTGATTTCCTCTTCTCCAGCCTCCATCAGGCAAACTCCTCCAGGAAAGACCTTTGTTTCTCCACGCCAACGCCTTGGGATCCTCAAATGGGGTCACTCCTCCCATCTCGCAGGTCATGCGGGCATTAAGAAATCTGTGCAACTCATCTCTCGCTTCTATTGGTGGCCGACTCTAGAGACTGATGTGGTGGACTTTGTGCGAGCCTGCACTATCTGTGCCCGGGATAAGACTCCTCGCCAGAAGCCCGCTGGTTTTCTTCATCCTCTACCTGTCCCCGAACAACCTTGGTCTCTGATTGGTATGGATTTTATTACTGACTTACCCCCATCCCATGGCAACACTGTTATTTGGGTGGTCGTTGATCGATTCTCCAAAATGGCACATTTCATCCCTCTTCCTGGTCTTCCTTCAGCGCCTCAGTTGGCTAAACAATTTTTTGTACACATTTTTCGTCTTCACGGGTTGCCTACACAGATCGTCTCGGATAGAGGCGTCCAATTTGTGTCTAAATTCTGGAGGGCTCTCTGTAAACAACTCAAGATTAAATTAAATTTTTCTTCTGCATACCATCCTCAATCCAATGGACAAGTAGAGAGAATTAACCAGATCTTGGGTGACTATTTACGACATTTTGTTTCCTCCCGCCAGGATGACTGGGCAGATCTTCTACCTTGGGCCGAATTCTCGTATAATTTCAGAATCTCTGAATCTTCCTCCAAATCTCCGTTTTTCGTGGTGTACGGCCGTCACCCTCTTCCCCCCCTCCCTACCCCCTTGCCCTCTGGCCTGCCCGCTGTGGATGAAATTTCTCGTGATCTTTCCACCATATGGAAAGAGACCCAAAATTCTCTCTTACAGGCTTCTTCTCGCATGAAGAGATTCGCAGATAAGAAAAGAAGAGCTCCTCCCATTTTTTCCCCTGGAGACAAGGTATGGCTCTCCGCTAAATATGTCCGTTTCCGTGTCCCGAGCTATAAGTTGGGACCACGCTATCTTGGTCCTTTTAAAGTTTTGTGTCAAATTAATCCTGTCTCTTACAAACTTCTTCTTCCTCCTTCTCTTCGTATCCCTAATGCCTTTCACGTCTCTCTTCTTAAACCTCTCATCCTCAACCGTTTTTCTCCTAAATCTGTTCCTCCCACTCCTGTTTCCGGCTCCTCGGACATCTTCTCTGTTAAAGAAATCTTAGCCTCTAAAAAGGTCAGAGGAAAAACTTTTTTTTTAGTGGATTGGGAGGGTTGTGGTCCAGAAGAGAGGTCCTGGGAACCTGAGGACAATATCCTGGACAAAAGTCTGATCCTCAGGTTCTCAGGCCCCAAGAAGAGGGGGAGACCCAAGGGGGGGGGTACTGTTACGCCGAGCGCTCCGGGTCCCCGCTCCTCCCCGGAGCGCTCGCTACACTTCCCTCACTGCAGCGCCCCGGTCGGTTCCACGGACCCGGGGCGCTGCGTTACCACCTCCGGCCGGGATGCGATTCGCGATGCGGGTAGCGCCCGCTCGCGATGCGCACCCCGGCTCCCGTACCTGACTCGCTCCCCGTCAGTTCTGTCCCGGCGCGCGCGGCCCCGCTCCCTAGGGCGCGCGCGCGCCGGGTCTTTGCGATTTAAAGGGCCACTGCACCGCTGATTGGTGCAGTGGTTCCAATTAGTGTTTACACCTGTGCACTTCCCTATATCACCTCACTTCCCCTTCACTCCCTCGCCGGATCTTGTTGCCCTAGTGCCAGTGAAAGCGTTCCTTGTGTGTTCCTTGCCTGTGATTCCAGACCTTCTGCCGTTGCCCCTGACTACGATCCTTGCTGCCTGCCCCGACCTTCTGCTACGTCCGACCTTGCTTCTGTCTACTCCCTTGTACCGCGCCTATCTTCAGCAGCCAGAGAGGTTGAGCCGTTGCTAGGGGATACGACCTGGTCACTACCGCCGCAGCAAGACCATCCCGCTTTGCGGCGGGCTCTGGTGAAAACCAGTAGTGACTTAGAACCGATCCTCTAGCACGGTCCACGCCAATCCCTCTCTGGCACAGAGGATCCACCACCTGCCAGCCGGCATCGTGACAGCCGCTTCCTCCTCCTCACTCTCAGCCTGTTGGTCCTTTGACAGTGTGCGACTCTGCCTACTCATCCTCCACCGTGTCCTCAGCCTCCACTGCCCAGACAAGTCTCAGTGCCCCTTCAGCATACCATGTGTGCAGGGCATGGCGGTGTCTCGCTGTTCTTCACATGGTTTGCCTTGGCAAAAAGAGTCACACAGGGGAGGAACTGCTAAAAGTCATTCGTAAAGAAATCGGAGCATGGCTTACTCCACGAAAACTGGAAATGGGAACCATGGTGACTGACAAAGGGAAGAACATCTTGCAGCCGCTGCGACTGGGAAGGCTGAGCCATGCGCCCTGCATGGCACACGTGTTCAATCTGGTTGTGAAGCAGTTCCTGAAGTGTTCCCCTCATTTGCAAGACATCCTAACAATGGGAAGGAAACTTTGCATGCACTTCAGCCACTCGTACACCGCAAAGCACGCCCTCCTTGAGCTGCAGCATCAGAATGGTATCCCACAACATAGTCTGATTTGTGATGTTGCCACACGTTGGAATTCCACCCTCCATATGTTGGACCAACTGTATGAACAGAGAAAAGCCATCACAGATTTCTTGAGGATCCAAGCGGATTGGGGTACTCCCCTGTGTAACTTAATGTGAACCAGTTGAGCTCATACGTGACACCTGCCGTTTGCTCAGGCCCTTTGAGGAAGCCACATTATTAGTAAGTCACCAGGATTACAGGATGAACAACGTCATTCCACTGCTTCATTTCTTACAACACGTGTTGGAAACGATGACTGGTCAGGGCACTGGAGACGTGGCGCATACATCTCATGGCCACATGAGCCCTGTGGTGGCTGAACTGGAGGAGGAGGAGGGGGAGGGGCACAGTGGAGCACAGTTTAGGTTTCACCAAATGGGTGTTTTTTCTAGTAATCTGACAGGAAAGGAGGAGCAGGAGCAGCCAGAGGAGCTAGAGGGTTATGAGGAAGGCGAGACAGAGGATTCAGACACACTCTGGCAGTATGCAGTGGAGATGGAGGCAGGGAATCCCTCCGAGTCACTTGCACAAATGGCACAATGCATGCTCACCTGTTTGTGTAGTTACAGCCGAATTTTCACTATTCGGCAGCTGGATGACTTCTGGATCTCCACCTTATTGGACCTACCGCTACAAAATAGGGGCCTTTTTTACACCCACTGAGAGGGAGAACAAAATGACCTACTACAGAGGCATCCTATGTAGTCAGTTGGCCGATGCCTATTGGCGCCATCGTCCATCCTCTCGCAGGTCTGAATCGGGGGGCCCCTCCTCTCACCTTCCACTGCCATGGCTGCTGGGGAGGGGTGGGATGGCAGGAGCAGTACCAGCTCCATCAGCAGCAACCTGAGTCTACAGTCGCTGATGAGTAGCTTTCACCCGCATAGTGAAGCAACTCATCAGCAGCAGGTAGACCTGGAGCAGGACCTGAATCAGCAGGTGGTGGCATACCTTGACATGCCCATGCCAACACACCTTGAAGATCCACTGGACTTCTGGGCAGCCAAACTTGATTTGTGGCAATTAGCAGAGTTTTCCTTGGAAAAGCTGTCCTGCCCGGCCAGTAGTGTGCCATCAGAGCGGGTGTTTAGTGCGGCATGGGCCATAGTCACCCCAAGAAGACTATGTGGAGAGAACTGAAAAATGTGGCGAGACTGATCTTTGTGAAGATGCATCAGGCATGGATCAGCCAGGATTTCCAACCACCAATGCCTGATGCATGAGAGTTGATTGACCATGGTGCCACACCAACACTTCACAAATATGGATAGTTCCAAACAGATTTAAGGCGCTGCTCCCTAGTTACAAACATTCCTCCACATCAGACCTTTTTTCTCCCACCTTCATCACCGGGTACTGGTATTGCAACCACCACACCACTCTGTCACTGTGTCACTTTCAGGACTCCTGATGCTGCTGCTGCCATCTCCAGGCTGTGTCATTCAGCCACTATATGGTCTCTTCTCATGCTTCAGCCTACTCCAGGCTGTGTCATTCAGCCACTATATGGTCTCCTCATGCTTTAGCCACCTCCAGGCTGTGCCATTCATCCAATATATGGTTTACTGATGCTTCAGCAGGCTCCCGTCTGTGTCATTCAGCAACTACATGGCTTAGTGATGCTGCTGGGCCTAGGACATTACCTATATATGTTTATGGTAGCACTAGGTACCATACATCTTCAATGGAAATTTCAAAATTCATCTTTTATTCTTAGAGATTGTGAGGCCCTATTGTCTCCTCATCTGCCACTAACTCCAGGCTGTGCCATTCAGACACTACATGGTCTCCCCAAGCTGCCACAAACTCCAGGCAGTCATTCGGCCACTATATGGTCTCCTCATACTGATGCCACCTCCAGGTTGATTCATTCAGCCCCTATATGGTCTCTTCTCATGCTTCAGCCAACTCCAGGCTGTGTCATTCAGCCACTATATGGTCTCTTCCTACTGATGCCACCTCCAGATTCTGTCATTGTGCTGCCATGTAACATGTGACTCCTTGTTAGATTTGGTCCTTTGTACCCACACGCCGGGGCCCGGGACACTAAAACTTGGGAGTTAAAAGTTCAATTTCAAAACCCTCAATTTAAATTTAAAAATCTTAAATTTAAATTCAAAAATCATAAATTTCAATGGTCTCCTCATGCTTCTGCCAACTCCAGGCTGTGCCATTCAGACACTATATGGTCTCCTCATGCTTCAGCCAACTCCAGGCTTTGTCATTCAGCCAATATATGGTTTACGAGACCAGTGCTCTATCCACTGAGCTATGAGGCCACCTGTTTTTTGCCAATATATGGTTTACTGATGCTGCTGGGCCTGGGTCTGGGCCTAAACATTTTTAATGGTAGCACTAGCTACCCTAAATCTTCAATTTAAATGTCAACATTTTTATTTTTTTTCTTAGGGATTTTGAAGCCCTGGTGTCTATTCATGCTGCTGCCAACTCCAGGCTGTGCCATTCAGACATTATATGGTCTCCTCATGCTTCAGCCAACTCGAGGCTGTGTCATTCAGGCAATACATGGTTTACTGATGCTGCTGGGCCTGGGTCTGGGAGTAAGCATTTTGTTATGGTAGCACTAGCTACCCTAAATCTTCAGTTTAAATTTCAGAATTCATCTTTTTTTTCTTAGGGATTGTACAGCACTGGTGTCTACTCATGCTGCTGCCAACTGCTGGCTGTGCCATTCAGACACTACATGGTCTCCTCATGCTTCAGCCAACTCCAGGCTGTGTCATTCAGCCAATATATAGTTTACTGATGCTGCTGAGCCTGGACCTAAAAATGTTTTATGGTAGCACTAGCTACCATAAATCTTCAGTTTAAATTTCAAAATTCATCTTTAAATCTTAGGGATTGTGAAGCCCTAGTGTCTACTCATGCTGCCAGCTCCGGGATGTGTCATTCAGCCACTATATGGTCTCCTCCTGCTGCCAACACCTCCACACTGTGTCATTCAGCCACTATATGGTCTCCTCATGCTTCAGCCTCATCCAAGCTGTGTCATTCAGCCACTATATGGTCTCCTCATGCTGCCAACACCTCCACGCTGTGTCATTCAGCCACTATATGGTCTCCTCATGATGCCAACACCTCCACGCTCTGTCATTCAGCCACTATTTGCTCTCCTCATGCTGCCTACACCTCCACTCTGTGTCATTCAGCCACTATATGGTCACCTCATGCTGCCAACACCTCCACGCTGTGTCATTCAGCCACTATATGGTCTCCTCATGATGCCAACATCTCCACGCTCTGTCATTCAGCCACTATTTGCTCTCCTCATGCTGCCTACACCTCCACTCTGTGTCATTCAGCCACTATATGGTCACCTCATGCTGCCAACACCTCCATGCTGTGTCATTCAGCTATATGGTTCACTATATGGTCTCCTCATACTGATGCCACCTCCAGGCTCTGTCATTGTGCCGCTCTGTGGCAGTGATTCTAAAAGCAATACCTGTAATCTGCATGTCATACTGAATAACAGTATTGTTTCACTACCCCAGCACACTCCATATGCGTATTAGAACACAGCAAAGTGTTCTACACCCCTCTGAAGTCCAGAAATAGCCATTTTAATATAGATTCGCTGCAAATAAATTTGTATCAAACCAAATTTTTTGGGAAAAATTTTGGCGAATCGGCCGAATCAAATTTTTTAAAAGTTTGCTCATCTCTAGTTGTTACCAAAATGCGCCAGACCTGATGTATGTTTTCCCATGCTATGTGGATGTGGTGTTAAAAAGACTTAAATAGAGAAGTTTTTATTGGGATTGGTCCTGCTATATTCACCACTGTTTCTTGTTTAAGTATTGTCACGATTCGGCTTCCAGGTAGTGGATCCTCTGTGTCAGCGAGGGATTGGCGTGGACCGTGCTAGTGGACCGGTTCTAAGAGGCTACTGGTTTTCACCAGAGCCCGCCGCAAAGCGGGATGGTCTTGCTGCGGCAGTAGCAACCAGGTCGTATCCACTAGCAACGGCTCTACCTCGCTGACTGCTGAGAAGGCGTGGGACAGAAGGACTAGGCAGAGGCAAGGTCAGACGTAGCAGAAGGTCGGGGGCAGGCGGCAAGGTTCGTAGTCAGGATGGGTAGCAGAAGTTCAGGTACACAGGCTTTGGACACACTAAACGCTTTCACTGGCACAAGGCAACAAGATCCGGCAAGGGAGTGCATGGGAGGAGGTCAGATAAAGGCAGGGAGCAGATGGGAGCCAATTAAGCTAATTGGGCCAGGCACCAATCATTGGTGCGCTGGCCCTTTAAGTCGCAGAGAGCTGGCGCGCGCGCGCCCTAGAGAGCGGAGCCGCGCGCGCCAGCAGATGACAGCAGGGGACCGGGACGGGTAAGTGACCTGGGATGCGATTCGCGAGCGGGCGCGTCCCGCTGTGCGAATCGCATCCCCGACGGCCATGACAGTGCAGCGCTCCCGGTCAGCGGGACTGACCGGGGCGCTGCGGGGAGAGAGACGCCGTGAGCGCTCCGGGGAGGAGCGGGGACCCGGAGCGCTAGGCGTAACAGTACCCCCCCCCTTAGGTCTCCCCTTTTCTTTGACCGGCAACTGCCTCCCCTGGGATGAGGACACCGGGAAAAAATGGAGGGTTTCCTCAACGGCAGGCAGTACAGCAGGAGTGGGAATGGGGAGGGAGGGCAGAGGGCGAAGCCTGGCACGGGGCAGTGTGACACCAGGACGGGGGCCATGAGGAGGCACAGAGGTTTGCCTGACGGGACTGGGAGGGGGGGAGAGGCACTTCCTATGGCAGGCAGAGTCCCAGTTCTTTATCTCCCCGGTGGTCCAATCAAGGGTGGGGGAATGAAGCCGGAGCCATGGCAGACCGAGAAGGACCTCAGAGGTACAACTGGGGAGAATGAAGAACTCAATCCTTTCGTGGTGGGGTCCGATAGACATCAGGAGGGGTTCTGTGCGGTAACGCACGGTGCAGTCCAATCTGGCTCCGTTGACCGCGGAAATGTAGAGCGGTTTGGCGAGACGGGTCACCGGGATGCTGAATTTATTAACAAAGGACTCCACAATAAAATTCCCGGAGGCACCAGAGTCCAAGCAGGCCACGGCTGAGAGGGAGGAGTTGGCTGTAGGAGAAATCCGCACGGGCACCGTGAGACGTGGAGAAGAAGACTTAGAACCAAGAGATGCCACACCCACGTGAGCTGGGTGCGTGCGTGCGTTTCCCAGGCGTGGAGGACGGATAGGGCAATCCACCAAGAAATGCTCGGTACAGGCACAGTACAGACAGAGATTTTCTTCTCTACGGCGATTCCTCTCTTCCTGGGTCAGGCGAGACCGATCCACTTGCATGGCCTCCTCGGCGGGAGGCCCAGGCATAGACTGCAAAGGATGCTGTGGGAGAGGTGCCCAGAGATCTAAGTCTTTTTCCTGGCGGAGCTCTTGGTGTCGCTCAGAAAAACGCATGTCAATGCGGGTAGCTAGATGGATGAGTTCTTGGAGGTTGGCAGGAATCTCTCGTGCGGCCAGCACATCCTTGATGCGACTGGATAGGCCTTTTTTAAAGGTCGCGCAGAGAGCCTCATTATTCCAGGATAGTTCAGAAGCAAAAGTACGGAATTGTATGGCGTACTCGCCAACGGAAGAATTACCCTGGACCAGGTTCAGCAAGGCAGTCTCAGCAGAAGAGGCTCGGGCAGGTTCCTCAAAGACACTTCGGACTTCAGCAAAGAAGGACTGGACTGTGGCTGTGGCAGGATCATTGCGGTCCCAGAGCGGTGTGGCCCAAGACAAGGCCTTTCCTGAAAGAAGGCTCACTACGAACGCCACCTTAGACCGTTCTGTAGGAAACAAGTCTGACAACATCTCCATATGCAGGGAACACTGAGACAAAAATCCACGGCAGAGTCTGGAGTCCCCATCAAATTTGTCCGGCAGGGACAAGCGGAGGTTAGGAGCGGCCACTCGCTGCGGAGGAGGTGCAGGAGCTGGCGGAGGAGATGGTTGCTGCTGTAGCAGAGGCAGAATTTGCTGTAACATGGCGGTCAACTGCGACAGCTGCTGTCCTTGTTGGGCAATCTGCTGCGATTGCTGAGCGACCACCGTGGGAAGATCAGCGAGACTTGGCAGCGGCACCTCAGCGGGATCCATGGCCGGATCTACTGTCACGATTCGGCTTCCAGGTAGTGGATCCTCTGTGTCAGCGAGGGATTGGCGTGGACCGTGCTAGTGGACCGGTTCTAAGAGGCTACTGGTTTTCACCAGAGCCCGCCGCAAAGCGGGATGGTCTTGCTGCGGCAGTAGCAACCAGGTCGTATCCACTAGCAACGGCTCTACCTCGCTGACTGCTGAGAAGGCGTGGGACAGAAGGACTAGGCAGAGGCAAGGTCAGACGTAGCAGAAGGTCGGGGGCAGGCGGCAAGGTTCGTAGTCAGGATGGGTAGCAGAAGTTCAGGTACACAGGCTTTGGACACACTAAACGCTTTCACTGGCACAAGGCAACAAGATCCGGCAAGGGAGTGCATGGGAGGAGGTCAGATAAAGGCAGGGAGCAGATGGGAGCCAATTAAGCTAATTGGGCCAGGCACCAATCATTGGTGCGCTGGCCCTTTAAGTCGCAGAGAGCTGGCGCGCGCGCGCCCTAGAGAGCGGAGCCGCGCGCGCCAGCAGATGACAGCAGGGGACCGGGACGGGTAAGTGACCTGGGATGCGATTCGCGAGCGGGCGCGTCCCGCTGTGCGAATCGCATCCCCGACGGCCATGACAGTGCAGCGCTCCCGGTCAGCGGGACTGACCGGGGCGCTGCGGGGAGAGAGACGCCGTGAGCGCTCCGGGGAGGAGCGGGGACCCGGAGCGCTAGGCGTAACAAGTATTGTAGGCCATGGCTCACGAATACCCGAGAGAGGGTAAGAGCTGTTTTTTTTTTATATAGACTGATAATAAGTATTGTCACAGATAACCTTCTGGCACTCCCTGCACAGCACACCTATGCACAAGCCAGTAAGTCAGCTCCAGAAACAGGTTCTTACTGTCCATATCACTGCTGTAAACCATATGGCTGCTGTTAAGCAAATCAAGATGTCTGCTTTCATAATCACAAAGAATTGAGGACAAAAACTGGTGTGATCTGATCATAACAACCAATCATAACTTAGCTTTATAGCTTTCTACCAGAACAATTTGAGAAATAAAAGCTGAAATGTGATTGGTTGTTATGGGCATTAGAGATGAGCGAACTTACAGTAAATTTGATTTGTCACAAACTTCTCGGCTCGGCAGTTGATGACTTTTCCTGCATAAATTAGTTCAGCTTTCCGGTGCTCCGGTGGGCTGGAAAAGGTGGATACAGTCCTAGGAGATTCTTTCCTAGGAATGTATCCACCTTTTCCAGCCCACCGGAGCACCTGAAGGCTGAATTAATTTACGCAGGAAAAGCATCAACTGCCGAGCCGAGAAGTTCGTGACGAATCAAATTTACTGTAAGTTCGCTCATCTCTAATGGGCATATCACACCTGGCTTTGTCCTAAGATTGATAAATCTGGTCCAATACATTTTACTATTCTGATTTTAATTAGTACATAAAATATAGTAGATGTGTTCCCTATAAGCTAGAGCTGTCATGACCGGGGATGGACAGGGAGAGTGAGCCTAAGCTGTCCCTAGAAACACTCTCTACTTGCCCATCTACTCTAAATGATGGATTCACAACTGGGCACCGGTCCCTTCTTGTGCTAAAGTGCAATGGTGTAAGGTCAAAATAAACAAACAATGCTATACATAGTCAGGGACAAGTCAGAAATGTAACAGGAATACGTAACGTAACAAAAACCAGAACAAATATTAATATACAAGCAAGGCAGAATAAAGCTTACAAACATACAGTTTAGAAACCGGAATCAAGATTAACAGCAGATATGAATAAACGAACAAGACTAGATATGGTATAAGTATACAGCAAAAATCAGGAGATGTAGGGAATGAACAGATGAACTGAATGTCAAACACTAAACAGGTCAGGAAACATAGAACACATTTCACATTGGACACAGCACACTCAACATAAACAGATACTAGTTCAGAGGACACCGATCAGTGATAAAGTACAGAAGACACTATAGACCAATGGTAAAGTACAGAGGACACTCTAGATCAGTAAGCTTGTACACCATGATCAGTGCATGTACTAAAAACACAAAAGATCTGAAATCATGAACTCTCTACAAAAACGGATACAAAAAAAGCAAAACTCCATTACATGGAAGAATACAGGTCAGGATACCAAACAGGAATATTACAAAACCAAAAGGGGTCCTGGAAAAATTCCATGTAGTGGTGGCTCAGCATATATTATTAACTTCTCCCCTCCCATTCAAAGATCCATGCTGGTGACAGTGCTACAGCTACTTCCTCTCCTATTTTGGTGCTGGACACACTGTTGGTCTATCCTGGCCTATCTGGACACTATATGAGGCTGTCTGGGTTCCTTATGACAATATTTATTTCCATAATGTTTGATTATGTGGACAAAGTATATACTATATATCTTGATGTTGATAAAGCTTCTTCTCTGTGCTTGTGGAATTTAGCAGTCTTTATTACTAGCACATAGATTCCATTTATGTAAACCACCTCAACAGAAGAAGGGAAAAACTTACCCATAGAAACCATCAGGTCCCCTGTGACTAGAAAAAAACCTTCTATTAATTGTTATCTGTGTCATCTTGCTATTGCGAAGTCCTACTGAGAATCCTATGCATTTTACTGTTTTTCTCCACAGCTGTGGATCATAACCATGCTGTACTCACCTCCTGGCCTGTTCAGCCAATCAGGCGGGACATCACTGTAGCCACTAATTGGCTGCGTGCACCAATTGCTGTGGGGTTGGGTTGTCACAGAAACCTGGATAAAGCAGGAACCAGTGAAGGACCGGAAGCATTGGCATAGCAGCTACCATGTGAGTATAATGGGGGAGATTTATCAATGTCGGTGTGAGGAAGAAATCATTTAAACCATGTCAGTGCTTTCTGTGTTTTATATGTCTGCGCAAAATTAATCAACCGTGCGCAAGCTTGTTGATAAATTTTGCCATAACATAGACATTCTTTCATGTTTCTACCGTCTGACACATTCATACGTGCACTCCTCTGTGTTCTATATTGGACCAAAATTCTGTTGCCTTAGTGCTGAGTTTTAATATCTAAACAAAAAATGGACAATAGTAAATTAGTGTGTAAAGCATTTTTCTTTCTATGATACACGAGCACATAGAGAACATCAGAAAACATTCAAAAAAGACGCAAGGAAAGTCAGTGAGCAAAGGGGTAAACTAAATGATAAATGTCCCCCAATGTGTATATTATTTTTATACCACCCCAGCACTTGAGCAAATTTTTGTTTTCCACGTACTTACAACCCCTTTAAATGAAGAATACTAACTTTAGTGAAGGAAAAATTCTAGATAGAATTATAACAATTTATCATTTTTATTACACTGAAAATACTGTAGAGGAACACTAATATAAGTCAAGTGAAGGAGAGGAGAGAGGACAGCTGAATTTTAGGTAGAGAGGTTTTCTTTCCTTAGAAACAAAATTGCAGCGCTTACTGGCCTGGTTGTTTGTGTAAAGCATATATCAATGTCTATTCACTGCCAGCATGCCAGACATTCAGCTGTTGCTCTCTAATATTACTAAGTATTATTGGTAAGCAGTGATTTAATGAGAGTCTCTATCCTGCTGAGGATTCTCACAGGAAGTTCCATGGAAACAAGGGCAAGCATATGGGAAATGGGAAGGATTTATTTCCAAATAAAACACACTGATATTGTGTTACTTGAAAAGAAACCATTCTTGATCTGCAGTACATGGCCAGATTTCCTGGGCATTCAAGCAGCGGGTTACTCTTCAGCTTTAGTGATGCTAGAATTCCAGAAGATCTTGTTAACATTGGGCATAAACAATAAGGCAGATCCAATTTGACTATATCACTGGAGTCCATGGATTTTGTCCAGCTTATGCATTATTTAAGTCATGTAAGGGCACTCAGATAATTCTGCTTATAACTTGTACCATGGGACTATAAAACAACACAATAAAGCACCATTTTGCAGTCAACACAAACTTTGGAATCCTATGATTTAAAGCAGGAGTGGACAAACTGGTTCAATAGGGGTTCTACAATTTCTATAGCCTGAGTCATTTACATGGCACCAAGAATAGGCATATACATTTTGGTGGGACAGTATTGTGTGCTGGACTTCAAAAGAAAGGGACATGGTTTTGTAGACCCCCTACAAATGCCCAGGCCCGTCGCTACAGGACAGGCAAACCAAGCAATTGCTTGGGGCCCCGAGCTGGCTGGGGGCCCCCGAGCACAGCCAGTGCTTGCCCGTCCTGTAGCGATTAACAATCCTGCTCTTGGAGTTTGTGCTCCAGGCCCCAGGCACCCAAACAAGAGGGCCCCCGAATGTCTGACATGTTTTTAAAATAAACTAATTTGCAGCTTTGGAGTTCTTCTCACCTCACCACAATCACGCTCCCCCCACCCCCGCTGCACTTGGTATCTTCCCTCAGCCTGGACTCTTCTCTTAGCCTTCAGCGTCTGAGCAGGAGGAAGGGGAGGGGGGAGGAGGGAGGAGAGAGCTGTGAGGAAAGGAGACCGCAGAGGCTGTTCAACATGGGGCCTGACTATAGTAGGTGTCCCTGCATGTATTTGTGTATAAGCAGGTATGTGTGGATATATATATATATATATATATATGTGTGTGTGTGTGTGTATAAGCATGTGTGTGTGGATATATATATACATATGTGTATGTCTATGTAATGTGCCTGTGTGTGTGTTACTACTACTGGGCATGCTGGGAGTTGTAGTTTTGCAACAACTGGAGGCACCCTGGTTGGGAAACACTGGTATAGATACACACATGCACTTTACATATAGTCATCCACAGTAGTAACACACACACAGGCACATTACATAGACATACACATATGTCAATGTAATGTGCCTGTGTGTGTGTTACTACTGTGGATGACTATATGTAAAGTGCATGTGTGTATCTATACCAGTGTTTCCCAACCAGGGTGCCTCCAGTTGTTGCAAAACTATAACTCCCAGCATGCCCAGACAGCCAAAGGCTGTCTGGGAATGCTGGGAGTTGTAGTTTCGCAACCTCTGTAGGCATCCTGGTTGGGAAACACTGATCTATTCTATCTGTGTGTATGAAGCACGTACAGTATGTAATGTGTACAGTGTGTGTATGATGCATGTACAGTATGTAATGTGTACAGTGTGTGTGTATATAATGCATGTACAGGATGTAATGTGTACAGTATGTGTGTGTAGGATGCATATACAGTATGTGTGTGTGTATGATGCATGTACAGTATGTAATGTGTACAGTGTGCGTGTGTGTATGATGCATGTACAGTATGTAATGTGTACAGTGTGTGTGTGTATGATGCATGTACAGTATGTAATGTGTACAGTATGTTGTGTGTGTATGAAGCATGTACAGTATGTAATGTATACAGTATGTGTGTGTGTATGATGCATGTACAGTATGTAATGTGTACAGTATGTTGTGTGTGTATGATGCATGTACAGTATGTAATGTGTACAGTGTGTGTGTGTATGATGCATGTACGGTATGTAATGTGTACAGTGTGTGTGTGTGTATGATGCATGTACAGTATGTAATGTGTACAGTGTGTGTGTACAATGCATATACAGTATGTAATGTATACAGTATGTGTGTGTGTGATGCATGTACAGTATGTAATGTGTACAGTGTGTTGTGTGTGTATTAAGCATGCATATACAGTATGTAATGTGTACAGTATGTTGTTTGTAGGATGCATGTACAGTATGTAATGTGTACAGTGTGTGTGTAGGATGCATGTACAGTATGTAATGTGTACAGTATGTGTGTGTGTATGATGCATGTACAGTATGTAATGTGTACAGTGTGTTGTGTGTGTGTATGAAGCATGCATGTACAGTATGTAATGTATACAGTGTATTGTGTGTGTATATAATGCATGCAGTGGCAAATCCAGGGGGGGGGAAACGGGGCAATTGCCCCGTCCCGTGCGTGCGCCCATTGGAAAGCAACGCGGAGGAGCAGAGCAGCGAACAGGGCATGCGCTGGCCAGCATGGTAAGTGACCACCGGCACATCAGCTTCAGTGCTCCGACCACCGCTCCTCCAGTCCTGGGACCTACTGTTATGGTGGCCAGACAAAAGGAGCAGTGGTCAGAACACTGAAGTAGGGCAGTAAACAGGCATACAGCCTCCAGCCATACACTGTATGGCTGGAGGCTGTATGTCTGTGGGGGAACATACTACACCTAATGTGGGGGGACTATACTGCTCCTAATGTGGGCTAAACTATACTGCCAACCTAATGTGGAGACCTATACTGCACCTAATGTGGGGTAAACTATACTGCCAACCTAATGTGGAGAACTATACTGCACCTAATGTGGGGGGACTATACTGCACCTATTGTGGGGAGCTATACTGCACCTAATGTGGGATAAACTATACTGCCAACCTAATGTGGAGAACTATACTGCACCTAATGTGGAGAACTATGATGCACCTAATGTGGGGGACTATACTAATGTGGAGAACTATGCTGCACCTAATGTGGGGAACTATACTGCACCTAATGTGGAGAACTATACTGCATCTAATGTGGGGAGAACTATACTGCACCTAATGTGGGGAGAACTATACTGCACCTAATGTGGGGAGAACTATACTGCCCCTAATGTGGGGAACTATACTGCACCTAATGTGGGGAATTATACTGCCTAATGTGGGGGAACTATACTGCACCTAATGTGGGGGAACACTGCTAGACTAATGTGGGGAGAACTCTGCTGCACCTAATGTGGGGGGAACTCTGCTGCACCTAATGTGGGGGGAACTCTGCTGCACCTAATGTGGGGGGAACTCTGCCGCACCTAACGTGGGGGGAACTGTGCCACACCTAACGTGGGGGGGAACTGTGCCACACCTAACGTGGGGGGAACTGTGCCGCACCTAACGTGGGGGGAACTGTGCCGCACCTAACGTGAGGGGAACTGTGCCGCACCTAACATGGGGGGAACTGTGCAGCACCTAATGTGGGGGGGGGGGGGGGGACTGTGCCGCACCTAACGTGGGGGAACTGTGCTGCACCTAATGTGGGGGCCTCGTATAGACGTTCACTCACGTCGCGCTCCCAGCATTCAAGGGCCGGCATTACTACATCTTGACGCCGGCCCTAGAGCATGACGTGCGTGAACATCAAGGGGGGGGGGGGGCTCCATGTCCATTTTGCTTGGGGCCCCCAAATTCCTTCAAACGGCCCTGCAAATGCAGTATTGGGGAGAGGTTGGAACCTCCAGATGTCCCGATTTTGGAAATTTGAATGTTGGTAAATATGAGAATGCTGCAAATGTTTTCCATATCATACTATATTGTTTACATGTCCCAGAACTCCTATAATAGTCACAGCGGCCGTGGGTACTTACTTATTACACTTGCTCCAAAGCATTACCTTCTGTACAGCTGTCATTGTGTATATTACTTTATGGGGAGTATGTGAGAACCTCATCAGTAACGCTGGTTGAGACTACCAAGTTCCTACAAGTTTCACCAATAAATATTTTACTAGCAAAAAGCACTAGAAAGAGCCATTTTATTACTTTTGTGCAGAAGCCAGCAAGAGAACAACATCATGGGAAAAAGTTGAAAAATAGAACAATGTAAAATCACAATGTGGTTTGAGTGGTGGACTTCCTATTGGAATGGCTCCACAAAAAAAAATGTCTACAATCCAGCGGTTGACTTGATTGTCACCTCCTTTGGCATCCTAGACTGGAAGTGATGGTGGCAGATATGACATAAATTGGTGGTGGCCCTTCTAGTACATCATATTCTAGGGGAATGAAGAGGACATATTTGGGCCAGTGCATAGCAAACAATACAGCTAGGGTGAACATTCATTAGGGAATCTAAAAAGCTCACTAATGGGTAATAAAGCAATTAATTTGGTCTTCATGTTAGCCTCAGGGTTCAGAACATGTGCACAAATACACTTTTAGGGCACAGGGCGCATCCGCAGCGTATTTCACACTGCAGATGTGCCGACAGCAGTCACAAGAGGGATTGCAGAGCAAGCTTTTGGCTGTTGCTGGGTAGCTCTGTGTGTCCGATCGTAGTGGTGGATTTCTACAGCAGGAAATCCACCACTACAAGCGGACACACAAAGCTACCCAGCCGCAGCCGGAAGCTTGTTCTGCAGTCCCAGCATGAAATACGTTGCAGATGCGCCCTGTGTGACCCAAGGAGTGTTAGTTTGTATGAGTCTTCACCACAGTGCCATCTGTAATTGATAGAGTGTACAGTGACCCCCCGACCTACGATGGCCCCGACATACAATAATTCAACATGCGATGCTGCCGGATAGCCGTTTATGGTGCCCTGTGTGGTCCGGTGACTATCACTTACCTGTCCTCGGGGCTCCGGCACATCCTCTTCGGGATCCTCTCCATCTTTGGCACTCTCCATCATCGTCATCATGGAGAGCGAGGATGCCAGGGAAGTAGAGGCCTTGTCGGAGTGTCGGGGACACCCTGGGGACGTGGCGACAGCGATGGAAGGCGACATCCAGGGCAGCGGTGACGAGCGGTGACGGTCCGGAGCGGCGGGGACAACTTGTTGCAAAACTACAACTCCCAGCATGCGCGGACAGCCAACGGCACGGATCCCTCAACATACGATGGTTTCAACAAACGATGGTCCGTTTGGAACGGATCACCATCGTATGTTAAGGGACCACTGCATTTTTTTATAGAAGCTGATGACATTGTAGAGCAACTACATAAAAACTTACCTTATCTCACTGTAGAAATATTCTGCTTTTCTGTATACGGGCAGAAGTGTACATGACATAAGATGGCAAACATCAAAGCTAGTCACCCTAATCTTCCATCTAGGATACTATGTTTGTTGGCTCCTTAGACTGTCAACTCATGTGTAAAAGATATGCTGTAACAACTGAATTGCTACCTTGTTAAAATGTTTCCCAGTTGTTTAGCGTCTCAGAATCTTCATGTAGCGGATGATTCAGTAATCAGCTATTCTGTAACAATGTCCTCTTCTTATGAATTATAGAGGGACAATGGGGGAGAGTTATCAAGACCTGTGTAGAGGAAGAGTGGTGCAGTTGTCCATCACAAAAAAAGAGGCCTCTGAAAAATAAAAGAAGCAATCTGATTGGTTGCGATGGGCAACTGCTTCACATTTCCTGTGCACAGGTTTTGATAAATCTCCCCCATGTGTGTAGAACTCATTACCATGAAAACATTGATAGCTGTGAACAGGATTCAGTTGGAAACAAGGATGCTGTTCAACAAGTCCTATTTAATATACTGTCATTTAAATGCTTTTTTTTTTTTAAACATTTGAACATGAAGTTACGTAATGTTACATTTAACCTAAATGTATCATTTAGATATTAAAGTTACTTGGGGAGATTTAGCAAAACCTGTGCAGAGGAAGAGTGGTGTAGTTGCCCATAGCAACCAATCAGATTGCTTCTTTCATTTTCCACAGGCCTCTTTAGAGGCCTGTGGAAAATGAAAGAAGTAATCTGATTGGTTGCTATGGGCAACTGCACCACTCTTCCTCTGCACAGGTTTTGATAAATCTCCCCCACTGACTTTGTACATTCTTGCACTGTATTCTAGCCCTGAGAGGCATTCAAGCTTTCTTCTGGTCACTGTTGGTACTAGAGGACAAGCTTGTTGACTAACTAAACATCTATTGTGCAGTATTCTTTGCTTCACTGTAATCAGGGGGACAAAACTTTCTTATTTATATTAGTATTTATCCAGACTGCAGTAGGCATTTCTGAATTTGACAGAAAATGTGCCCACTGTAGACACTTAAAGGGGTTATCCACCAAAAGGTGATTTTAGTATATACCTGAAAGACAGTATTGGACATGTTTAGAAAGGATCTGTGCATGTCTTGGAGCTAAATGGCTGTGTTCTGAGTCAACCAGAATGCTGTGACTGTCTTTTTGTGAGTATTTCCTGCTGGAGTTCCTGGCCTAGAACTACCTGTCAAATAATTCCTTGTTTCTAAGTGTGATGTCATTTTTCTTCCTCCCACACATCAGCCATCCCACCCATTGAAACACACCTGTGTTACCTTCAATGCAATAGACCATTGTTTTCTAACCAGGGTGCCTCCAGCTGTTGCAAACCTACAATTCCATGAAGATTGATCTCTCTCCCACCCAGCGGTCATTCCACTCATTGAAGCAAAGACATGCTCCCTCTAAACACCTGACTAGTGATGTTATGTCTCGGGCCGCACTGCAACCTGGGAAAACCTGAGATGACAGAGGAATCACAGAGGAATTGCAAGACCACCATGAACCACATGTACAGACACTATATTATGAACTACACTAACTTTACAGCCCCTGTAGCATAGTCGAAAAAATCCTGGAATACCCCTTTAACATATAGGGCGAAAATTACTATACCTATTAGGTGAAGTTTCCACATAGGTTTTTGTCTGGCAATTTTTGGAAAACTGCCACTGCAGTTTTGAAGCCAAACCAGAAGTGTATGCCGGAATGAGAAATATACAGGAAGGATTTATACTTCTCCTTCCTGCTGGATCCACTTATGACTTTGGCTCAAAAGTTGCAGTGGAGTTTTCCAAAAAATTTCAGAGAAAAATTTGTGTGCAAACCTAGCCTTACTATTAGTATATGTTTAACACACTGATCTTACAGTGTTCCTGTAAAAAAATTAAAAAAACATCTGACATGTCCTAGGGACATATCAAAAGTTTTTTTATTAGTAGATGTCTGAGTATTTAGCCCCTAACTGAAGAGAACGAGTGGGGAGACCTGGACAGCGCCATAGACTTACATTGTAACTCCATCCAGATGACCTGACACAGCCAAAAGAGATCACACTAAGTGTATACTTCTCCTGACTCCCTCTTGTGTTCAGTTGGGTCTGAATATTCAAACCGTGACTGATACTTTTGATATCGACCCCCACTAAGCCCCATCCAAAAATTGTCAGGCACATGTCCAAAGACCAAAAGTTTTACATTTCTGAAAAATATGAGGCTTGCGCATATTGCAAGGCTTGAATGTCAGTTTAAAAGGAATGTATCTGAAACATGTTCTTTTTTCTAATCTGTTGATATTTTTTTATTTTATTTTTGTGTTCATTATTATGGGGGAAGCCATCTTTTTTGACAGCATTTAGTGATATGCTTTACAGCAGGATCCATGGACTTAGGCAACAATAGAGAGAAGCCGTTCCATTCACATGAACAGGAAATTTGGGTGTGCTCTGTGACCTTTACACAGCCTAGTAGCCAAAATGAAAACTGCTAGATTTTAGTATTATTTTAATATACAGATATTAAAATGAAAAATTAAAAAAATGCCAGCAGTTCTTCAAAATATGTTTGACATAAAAACTTGATTTAAAAAATAGGCACATTTTTTTGATGACACATAACACCCCCAAACCCCCCATTGTCCAAGCTTATGCAGCTATACACTCATAGATAGAGGAATGCAAGACACAGTAGTAGGGGGTGAAGCAGGCTAATATTTAAAAATAATTGAAAAACATTATACTAATAGAAAAGTCACAATGCTATGAAGCATTCATTTTGTAAATCACAGGGGGCAGGGCTCACCAGTAATCATATTAAGGGCGGTAACACACTAGGAAATATAACACAGCTACATATTAGACATATTAGTTAAATAAGTGTCGCACAACATAAAATCTACAGTAATTGTATGGAGCCCACAGTGAATAACAAATGTTGTATTTATTATTTATGTTTCCTTGTAAGGTTCATTTGTAATCTCTTTTCCAGAGGATGCAACTCTCAATAAGAATCCGGTTTCTGCTTATAACCTGCCAAGCATTATCCCTTTATGCAGCTGCTGATTCATTTCCTACACCTACAGATCTATAGAGCAAAGAGCTCTTGGAACAAGCGTCCGATAAGTGATACCACATACGCTTATTGATTTATGTATTATAAATTATCTTTGCAGACTTTTGGATTATTGCCGCTCAAATAATGAATGGATTATTGCTGTTCAAATCATAAAGCTTCTAATGTTCGAAATATTCTAAGACACTCAAATGTATCCTGCAGAAGATTGGCTAGGATGGCCGGAAAATGCAGCCGGACATTCCCAGAACAGATACCGTATTTTTCGCCCTATAGGACGCACCGGCGTATAAGACGCACCCAATTTTTAGGGGCAAAATCTAAAAAAATAAAGATTTTGAACCCAATAGTGGTCTTCAACCTGCGGACTTCCAGATGTTGCGAAACTACAACTCCCAGCATGCCCGGACAGCCGTTGGCTGTCCGGGCATGCTGGGAGTTGTAGTTTTGCAACATCTGGAGGTCCGCAGATTGAAGACCCCTGCAGGAGGAGGTAATACTCACGTGTCCCCGTTGCTCCGGACCCGTCACCGCTGCCCTGGATGTCGTTCCATCGCTGTCGCCGTGTCCCCGTCGCTCCGGAACGTCTCTGCTGCCGGCCGGGTATCCTCGCAATCCGTCGCCGCCATCACGTCGTTGCGCACGGCGACGCACGTACGCGACGACGTGATGACGAGGAAGGAGAGCGCCGGCCATACAGGGGATCCCTGAACGGAGAAGACACCGAGGAGGCAGGTAAGGTCCCTCCCGGTGTCCTGTAAGCACTAACCCGGCTATTCAGTGGGGCTGTTCGGGACCGCCGCGGTGAAATCGCGGCGGTCCCGAACAGCCTGACTGAACAGCCGGGTTAGTGTCACTTTCCCTTCAGACGCGGCGGTCAGCTTTGATCGCCGCGTCTGAAGGGTTAATACAGGGCATCACCGCGATCGGTGATGTCCTGTATTAGCCGCGGGTCCCGGCCGTTGATGGCCGCAGGGACCGCCGTGATAGGGGTGTATTCGCCGTATAAGACGCACCGACTTTTTCCCCCCAGTTTTGGGGAAGAAAAAGTGCGTCTTATACGGCGAAAAATACGATATGTGAATATTGACCCAGAGAGGGAAATTTACTTATTTTGTTCAGTGTACATTGAATGACATGACAATTGATACTGTAGACCCTTTTGTTTTAAATAACTTCAAAGAGGACCAGTCACCAGACGTACCCCCTCTTCAAAAAAAATATAAAAAATAAAATAAAAGTTTGGTACTGTTAGCCAGTTGAAAAAAGTGTTATTTTTCTTGGAAAGAGAATTTTTGTGAAATAAGCTGTAAAATACTGTAAAATTATGACATCAAAATTGTGTAAATTGAGAAACAATAAAAACAGTGTTAATGGGGTACTCTGGTGGAAAACTTTTTTTTTTGTTTTTAATGAACTGGTGCCAGAAAGTTAAACAGATTTGTAAATTACTTCTATTAAAAAATCTTAATCCTTTTGGTACTTTTTAGCAGCTGTATGCTAGAGAGGAAATTCTTTACTTTTTGAATTTCTTTTTTGTCTTGTCCACAGTGCTCTCTGCTGACACCTGATGCCCGTATCAGGAACTGTCCAGAGCAGCATAGGTTTGCTATGGGGATTTTCTCCTGCTCTGGACAGTTCCTGATATGGGCATCAGGTGTCAGCAGAGAGCACTGTGGACAACAACAAAAAAAAAATAAAAAAAAAGAAAGATTTTCCTCTGTAGCAAACAGCTGCTAAAAAGCACTGTAAGGATTAAGATTTTTTTAATAGAAGAAATTTACAAATCTTTTAAACTGTCTGGCACCAGTTTATTTTAAAAAAAAGTTTTCCACCGGAGTACCCCTTTAAGTGTAAAGAAATGTTCTAAAGATACTAAATATACAACTGTAAAATCCTGAACCAAACATGACAAATTTTACAGTGAGAATATGATAAAAGAGTCATATATAGTTGTTGGATTTAGAGATTACAGTAGTTTATACAAAAAAGCCAGTAATACAAAAAGCAACACAATTCAGTTAAAATTTCAAACTGACGGTGTAAACCCCTTAAGGACTCAGCCCTTTTTCACCTTAAGGACTGAGCCCTTTTTTGCAATTCTGACCACTGTCACTTTATGCATTAATAACTCTGGGATGCTTTTACCGATTATTCTGATTCCGAGATTGTTTTTTCGTGACATATTCTACTTTAACATAGTGGTAAATTTTCATTGTTACTTGCATCCTTTCTTGGTGAAAAATCCCCAAATTTCGAAAATTTTGTATTTTTCTAACTTTGAAACTCTCTGTCTGTAAGGGAAATGGATATGCCAAATAAATTATATTTTGATTCACAAATACAATAAGTCTACTTTATGTTTGCATCATAAAGTTGCCATGTTTTTACTTTTGGAAGACATCAGAGGGCTTCAAAGTTCAGCAGTGATTTTCCAATTTTTCACAACATTTTCTAAATCGGAATTTTTCATGGACCATTTCAGTTTTGAAATGGATTTGAGGGGTCTTCATATTAGAAATACCCCAGAAATGACCCCATTATAGAAACTGCACCCCACAAAAAGTATTCAAAATGACATTCAGAAAGTGTGTTAACCCTTTAGGTGTTTCACAGGAATAGCAGCAACGTAAAGGAGAAAATTCAAAATCTTCATTTTTTAAACTAGCATGTTCTTGTGGACCCAGTTTTTAACATTTTACAAGGGGTAAAAAGAGAAAAAGCTCCCCAAAATTTGTAACCCAATTTCTCTTGAGTAAGAAAATACCTCATATGTGGATGTCAAGTGCTCTGTGGGTGCACTACAAGGCTCAGAAGGGAAGGAGCGACAATGGGATTTTGGAGAGTGAGTTTTTTGGGCGGCATGTAACATTTAGAAAGCCCCTATGGTGCCAGAACAGCAAAAAAAAAAAAAAAAAAAAAAAACAACATGGCATACTATTTTGGAAACTACACCCCTCAAGGAACGTAACAAGTGGTCTGCTGAGCCTTAACAACCCACAGGTGTTTGACGACTTTTTGTTAAAGTCGGATGTGTAAATGATTTTTTTTCACTATTAAAATGCTGGTTTTCCCCCAAATTTTACATTTTTACAAGGGGTTATAGGAGAAAATGCCCCACAAAATTTGTAACCCCATCTCTTCTGAGTATGGAAATACCCCATGTGTGGACGTCAAGTGCAATGCGGGCAAACTACAATGCTCAGAAGAGGAGGAGTCACATTTGGCTTTTGGAAAGCAAATTTAGCTGACATGGTTTTTGGGGCGCATGTCACATTTAGGAAGCCCCTATGGTGCCAGAACAGCAAAAACAAACAAAAAAACAAACAAACACAAGGCATACTATTTTGGACACTACACCCCTCAAGGAATGTAACAAGGGGTAAAGTGAGCCTTAACACCCCACAGGTGCTTGACAAATTTCCGAAAAGTTTGACGTGAAAATTAAAAATTAGATTTTTTTCACTAAAATGCTGGTGTTACCCCAAATTTTTCATTTTCACAAGGGGTAATTGGAGAAAAAGCCTCCCAAGATTTGTAACCCCATTTCTTCTGAGTATGGAAATACCCCATATGTGGATGTAATGTGCTCTGTAGGCGAACTACAATGCCCAGAAGAGGAGTGTCATTGAGATTTTGGTGAGAAAATTTGGTTGGAATAGAAGTGGGAGGCCATGTGCGTTTACAAAGCCCCCTGTGGTGCCAGTACAGTGGAACCCCCCCCCCCCCCCACATGTGATCCTATTTTGGAAACTACACCCCTCACAGAATTTAATAAGGGGTGCAGTGAGTATTTACACCCCATTGGCGTTTGACAGATCTTTGGAACAGTGGGCTGTTGAAATGAAAAATACAATTTTCACAGACCACTGTTCCAAAAATCTGCCAGACACCTGTGGGGAGTAAATGCTCACTGTACCCTTTTTACATTCTGTGAGGGGTGTAGTTTCCAAAATGGGGTCCACTGTTCTGGCACTATGGGGGCTTTGTAAACACACATGGCCTTCAATTTCGGACACATTCTCTTGCCAAAAGCCCAATGGCTCTCCTTCTCTTCTGAGCATTGTAGTTTGCCCGCAGAGCACTTTACATCCACATATGGGGTATGTTCTTTTTTTTCTTTCCCCACCCCCTATCCCCCCTAGAGGAAGAAGAAGAAGAAGAGAAAAAAAATTAAAATAAAAAAATAAAAATGGGTATGGGGTATGTTCTTACTCAGAAAAAATGGGGCTACAAATTTTGACGGGCTTTTTTCCTATTCTCCCTTGTGAAAATGAAAAATGTAGGGTAACACCAGCATTTTAGTGAAAAATTTTATTTTTTCATTTTCACATCCAACTTTAACAAAAATTTGTCAAACACCTGTGGGGTGTTAAGGCACACTATACCCCTTGTTACATTCCTTGAGTGGTGTAGTTTCCAAAATGGGGTCACATCTGGGTATTTATTGTTTTGCGTTTATGTCAGAACTGCTGAAAAATCAGTCACCCCTGTGCAAATCACCAATTTAGACCTCAAATGTACATGGCACTCTCTCACTCCTGAGCCATGTCGTGTGCCCGCAGAGCACTTTGCGATCACATATGGGGTAGTTCTGTACTGAGGAGAAATTGCGTTACAAATTTTGGGGGTCTTTTTTTCCTTTTACTGCTTGTGAAAATAAAAAATATGGGGCAACACCAGCATGTTAGTGTAAAATTTTTTTTTTTACACTAACATGCTGGTGTAGACCCCAACTTTACCTTTTCATAAGCAGTAAA
This sequence comes from Hyla sarda, assembly GCF_029499605.1. Lineage (NCBI taxonomy): Eukaryota > Metazoa > Chordata > Amphibia > Anura > Hylidae > Hyla > Hyla sarda. Next base: position 123,392,472 of record NC_079192.1, read on the forward strand.
AGGATAAAAAGCCCCCCAAAATTTTTAATGCAATTTCCCCCAAGTACGGAGATACCCCATATGTGGCCCTAAACTGTTTCCTTGAAATACAACAGGGCTCTGAAGTGAGAGAGCGCCATGTGCATTTGAGGCCTAAATTGGGAATTTGAATCCACCACAAAAATACCCTACGGCAGTGTTTCCCAAACAGGGTGTCTCCAGCTGATGCAAAACTCCCAGTATGCCTGGACAGTCAGTGGCAATACTGGGAGTTGTTGTTTTTCAACAGCTGGAGGCTCCGTTTTGGAAACAGTGCCGTACAAGACGTTTTTTTTTTCCATCCGGGGGGGGGGGGGGGGGCGGGTAACGACGACGACTGTGTAGGGGTATGTGTATATGTAGTGTTTTACTTTTTATTTCGTGTAGGTGCAGTTTAGTATTTTTAGAGTACATTCACATGGGCAGAGATTTACAATGAGTTTCTTGCTGGGAGTTTGAGCTGCGCCGGAAAATTTGCTGCATCTCAAACTTGCAGCAGATAGCTTGCTGTAAACCCGCTCGTGTGAATGTACCCTGTACATTCACATGGGAGGGGGAAAACCTCCAGCTGTTGCAAAACTACAACTCCCAGCATGTACTGACAGACCATACATGATGGGTTAGAGGTAACATAGAAAGACGCTTTTTAACCACCTCGATGCTACAATTAATAGTCACCATGGCACCTAGGCAATTAAACAATGGGTAAAAGCTCCCTCCGTAATGCAAAATACCTGAAACTACATCTTTTTGATATTACTTTAATTATACTGATCTGCAGAACAAAGGTAACATGTTATTCTTACCACAGGGTAAACTAAGCAAAAATAAAATCGATATATTGCACTTTTCCATTGCATAGTAAAGTAAAGGGCATTGCTAAAAAGTACTTCTTGTGCACAAAATGAGTGGGTCTATTGATGGCTCTTAGAAGGCTAGGAGGTAAAAACTAAAATGCAATTGCCACAATTGCTGTGGCAGGAGGGTGTTGAGAAAACTGTATCCGTACAAATAGAATAAAATCCCTAAAAAGCCCACTGTCATTTTGTGCATTACTCAGCTCTCTTTCTTCCTCTTTGTTTATTACACCTATATTCGATTTTGCATGCTGAGATGTTTATTTTGCTCATAAATATTGATAAAGTTATACCAATGACACTAATATAGCCATGAAATGTTATCCATTCTTTATATAGCTTTGACTTTGAACTCCGCTAATCTGATTCTCTGTTCCTGCAGCAGATGTTTCCCACGAAGGAGTCGTTCAACTCATTTTATAAGGTGCAATTTGGAGTGATTGGTTAAATTAAAATAGATTACTTAGTGTTTTCCTCAAGATGTAAAATATCCACTGACTGGTGGAATGATAAGATGGCTACAAGTAAAGATCAGGTAGGCGGTTTGCATGCTCCAATTTTCCAGTTTTCCACAGTAGTTCTTGATGCTTTTATCCTAAATTATTTTGCCATGATAAATATTTTTCAAGAATCACATCAGAATCTGTAGCAAACCTGCAACGAAAATGTATAACATGTTTAGAAACGTGTCAGGATTTGGACTTCCACGTCACGTGCATCATAAAGAAAAATTAGAAATGGATGTTATAATTGATAGTAATCTAAAGCTAAAAGGATACCGGCTTGTATTAGGGAAGGCATTGCTTCTAGATAACAAAGTATTATTTTACCTTTATAAAGCACTAGTGCCGTGCAGTTTTCGCTCCAGTCCAAGAAAAAGATATCAGATTAATGAGATAAATAAGAAATTAAGGAGTCTTTGTACTTAAAGCGACACTCTGGGGAATTTTTTTTTTAACCCTTAAGGACTGAGCCCTTTTTCACCTTCAGGACTGAGCCCTTTTTCACCTTAAAGTTGTACTCTGGCGCTAAGACATCTTATCCCCTATCCAAAGGATAGGGGATAAGATGCCTGATCGCGGGGGTCCCGCCGCTGGGGACCCCCGTGATCTTCCACGCCGCACCCCGTTAGAATCAGTCTCCGGGTCTGATTACTGGTGATCACGGGGACGGAGCATAGTGATGTCACAGCTCCGCCCCCTGTGACGTCACGCTCCGCCCCCTCAATGCAAGCCTATGGGAGGGAGCGTGGCAGCCGTCACTATGCTCCATCCTCGTGGTCGAGATGGACCCAGTCTGAGGACCTCCAGCGGTTCCGGAAGCCGCTAAAGGTGGGTGCTGCATGGTAGATCCCAGGGGTCCCCATCGGCGGGACCCCCGCGATCTGACATCTTATGTCTAGGGGCGAAGTACCCCTTTAAGGATTGAGCCCTTTTTTTGCAATTCTGACCACTGTCACTTTATGCATTAATAAGTCGGAGATGCTTTTAATGATTATTTTGATTCCAAGATAGTTTTTCGTGACATATTCTACTTTAACATGGTGGTAAATTTTCATCTTGCTTTACTTGCATCCTTTCTTGGTGAAAAAATCCCCAAATTTCATGAAAATTTAGCATTTTCTAAATTTGAAACTCTCTGCTTGTAAGGGAAATGGATATTCCAAATAAATGTTATATTGATTCACAAATACTATGGGGAACATTTATCAAAGCATTTAGTAGGTTTTTTTTTGCTTAAAATTGTCGCAAAAAAGTCGCACGTGCGACTAGGCTCTTTTTTCTGCAACTTTTTGCATAATCAGTGTCCTAAGCAAAAAAAAATATCTTGCTTGCCAAAGCAAAAAGTGATTTTTGACTTGCAGTGGTCAGAGTGCGAAATCAAGTGCGAAAGTCGCAAAAAAGTCGCATCACAAGAAAAAACCTACTAAATTTACTCCAGCTCAGACATGGAGCAAAAAAAGCCACTACCAAAGCAAAAAAAGAAAAATTGCTTACGTGAATGAAATTCATCAACACGCTGAAAGCAGTTGATAAATAAGTCGCGCAAAAGCAAAAAAATAGTAAGAAAAAAATAACTAAAAAACGGAATACATAAGCAAACATTGATAAATGTCCCCCAATATGTCTACTTTATGTTGGCATCAGAAAATTGACATGTTTTTACTTTTTGAAGACATTAGAGGGCTTCAAAGTATAGCAGCAATTAACAAAACTTTCACGAAAATTTCAAAATCTGAATTTTTCAAGGACCAGTTAAGTTTGAAATGGATTTGAGGGACCTTTCTGTAAGAAATACCCCATAAATGACCCCATTATAGAAATTACACCCCTCAAAGTATTCAAAATGACATAAAAAAAAAGTTTGTTAACCCTTTTGTTAACCCTAGGTGTTTCACAAGAATAGCAGCAAAGTGGAGGAGAAAAATCAAAATCTGCATTTTTTACACTAACAAGTTCTTGTAGCCCCATTTTTCCATTTTAAAAAGTGGCATAAGGAGAAAGAGCCCCCCAAAATTTGTAGCCCAATTTCTCTCGAGTATGGAAATACCTCACATGTTGACATAAAGTGCTTTGCGGGCTCACAACATGGCTCAAGAGGGAAAGGGAAACTGTGGTATTTTTTAAAACAAATTTTGCTGTCATGGTTTTTGGGGGCCATGTTGCATTTAGGAAGCCGCCATGGTGCCAGAACAGCAAAAACAAAAACAAAAAAACACATGGCATACTATTTTGTAAACTACACCCCTCAAGGAACGTAACAAGGGATATAGTGAGCCTTAACACCTCACAGGTGTTTGACGACGTTGCGTTGAAGTTGGACGTGAAAATGGAAAATGTTATTTTCAACACTAAAATGATGATTAATTTCTCCCGATTAAGAAAATGCCCCATATGTGGACGTTAAGTGCTCTGCTGGCGCACTACAGGTCTCAGAACAGAAGGAGCGCCATTGGACTTTTGGAGAGAGAATTTTGCCATGTGCATTTACAAACCTCCCATGGTGCCAGAACAGCATAAATCCCACTCATGTGACCCCATTTTGGAAACTACACCCCTCACAGAATTTACTAAGGGGTGCAGTGAGCATTTATACCCCACTGGCGTTTGACAGCTCTTTAGAACAGTGGGTTGTGCAAATGAAAAATTACATTTTTCATTTTCACGGACCACTGTTCAAAAATCTGTCAGACATCTGTGGGGCGTAAATGCTCACTGCACCCCTTATTACATTCTTTGAGGGGTGTAGTTTCCAAAATGGGGTCACATGTGGGGGGGGGTACACTGTCCTGGCACCACGGGGGGCTTTGTAAACACACATGGCCTTCAATTCCGGACACATTCTCTCTCCAAAAGCCCAATGACGCACCTTCTCTTCTGAGCCCTGTATTGTGCCCATAGAGCACTTGACATCCACACATGGGGTATTTCCATACTCAGAAGAAATGGGGTTACAAATTTTGGGGGACTTTTTTTCCTATTACCCCTTGTGAAAATGAAAAATTTGGGGTCACATGTGGGTGTTTTTTTTTTGCGTTTATGTCAGAACCGGTGTAACGATCAGCCACCCATTTGCAAATCACCTCAAATGTACATGGCGCTCTCACTTCTGAGCCATGTTGTGCGCCCGTAGAGCATTTTACGTCCACATAATGGGTATTTTTGTACTCATAAGAAATTGCGTTACAAATTTTTTCTTTTTATTTCTTGTGAAAATGAAAGTATGGGGCAACGCCAGCATGATAGTGTCAAAAATAAAAAAAATTTACAATAACATGGTGGAGTAGACCCAACCATTACCTTTTCATAAGGGGTAAAAGGAGAAAAAGCCACCAAAATGTGTTAGGTAATTTCTCCCGAGTACGGAAATACCCCATATGTGACCCTAAACTGTTGCCTTTAAATATGACAGGGCTCCAAAATGAGAGAGCGGCATGCGCATTTGAGGCCTAAATTAGGGATTTGCATAGGGACGGACCTGGATGCAAGAATTACACTTGCCTCCGATACCAAAATTACCCTATGGCAGTGTTTCCCAAACAGGGTGACTCCAGCTGTTGCAAAACTCCCAGCATGCCTGGACAGTCAATGGCTGCCCGGCAACACTGGGCATTGTTTTGCAACAGCTGGAGGCTCCATTTTGGAAACAGTGCCGTACCAGACGTTACTCATTTTTATTCGGGGGGAGGGGGGTAAATGTATAGGGGTATGTGTATATGTAGTGTGTTACCTTTTATTTTGGGTAGTGTAATATAGTGTAGTGTAGTGTTTTTAGGGTATATTCACACAGGTGGGGGCTCACAGCGAGTTTCCTGCTGGGAGTTTGAGCTGCAGTGGAAAATTTGCTGCACCTCAAACCTGCAGCGGGAAACTCACTGTAAACCCCCGTTCGTGTGAATATACCCTGTACCCTGGGGCAAACCTCCAGCTGTTGCAAAACTACAACTCCCAGCATGACCTTTGGCTGTCCATACATGCTTGGGGTTTTAGTTATGCAACAGCTGGAGGCACACTGGTTGCAAAAACTGAGAGTTTGTTACTTAACTCAGTGTTTCCCAACCTGTGTGCATTCCAGCTGTTGCAAAACTACAACTTCCATGGTCTGTCAGTGAATGCTGGGAGTTATAGTTTTGCAACAGCTGGAGGCACACGGGTTGGGAAACACTGAGTTCGGAAACAGACAATGTTTCCCAACCAGTGTGCCTCCAGTTGTTGCAAAACTACAGCTCCCAGCATGCCCAGACAGCCGAATGTTGGGCATGTTGGGAGTTGTAGTTATGCAACAACTGGATGAGAACAGTTTGGAGACCACTGTGTAGTGGTGTCCAAGCTGTAGCCCTCCAGATGTTGCAAAACTACAACTCCAAGCATGCTCAGACTGCCCAGGCATGCTGGGAGTTGTAGTTCGGCAACATCTGAAGGGCCAGATGTTACAGCCTGGGCAGTCTGGGCATGCTTGGAGTTGTAATTTTGCAACATCTGGAGGGCTACAGCTTGGGCACCACTGTATAGGGGTCTCCAAACTGTGGCCCTCCAGATGTTGCAAAACTACAACTCCCGGCATGCCCAGACAGCCTTTGGCTGTAGGGCATGCTGGGAGTTGTAGTTTTGTAACTCCTAGAAGGCAAGAAGGCAGCAGTGAAGATCACTTACCACTAATCTTCACTGCTGCCTGCCTCCACCACTGCCCCTTACAGCCGCAGATCCCGCCGCTGCCCGCTGCGATCGCCATCCTGCCGCCTCCTCCTGCACTCTTGTACCAGCCGCCATCTTCCCCCAGCTCTGCCCCGACATCCAGGGGCAGGCAGAGCGGGGATATCAACTTTTCCCACCCCCCTCCTGCCATTGGTCGGTTAGTCCACCTCACTCCTTTCCTTTAGGATGATTGGGGATGTCTGTGACATCTCCGATCATCGCTGTTTTCTGGGCTGTAGGTTCACCAGAGACCTGATCAACACGGAATCAACGCAAATCACTGATCTGAATTGATTGGCAATTTGCGGTGATTGCCAACATGGGCGTTGCCATGGGATGCCTGCTGAATGATTTCAGCAGGCATCCCGGTCCGGTCGGAGGAGCGCAGGGCGTACCTGTACGCCCTCAGTCCTTAAGGACTTGGAAACGGGGGTGTATGGGTACGCCCTCCTTCCTTAAGGGGTTAAAGCAGGATAAGCTAAACAGCCGTGCTAGTAGATCCCTTACTGGCAGCTTCCATTTCAAGGTTGGTGTCCCATGGGTCCAGCTGTTAAATCCCAGGACTGCACATTGAACTTGCCAAACCACAACAGGTGCATTGTGGACTGAAAGTCACTTCAATAGAAATGATATTGCGCTTCCTATAGAAATAAATAGTGAAAGCAAATATGAAACACAACATGTTAAAGTAACAGTACCATAGCATCCCAAAACTTGCAATAGGGACCACATTCTGATTACTGTGTAAGTGTACTCTCTGATGAACAGGCATAATGTACAAGGTGTCTAATGAACAGGCATTATGTACAAGGTGTCTAATGAACAGGCATAATGTACAAGGTGTCTAATGAACAGGCATAATGTACAAGGTGGTGTCAATGAACATGGATAATAAACACAGTAATGTCACAGAATAGGGATGTGATAGCACAGTAATGAGCAAAGGGACAGAGATGTCACAGTACAGGGATAATGCACACAGTAAAGTTAAAGTACAGGGGAAATGCTTACAATAATGTCACAGTAAAGAATATATAATACAGACCTCTAGATAGATATATATATATATATATATATATATATATATATATATGAGGATAAACTGACAGACTAGTTGTATATAGAGTATTATTTAATATTTTAAACAATAAATGTCCAAGCAGGGCCCTTGCTATGAACTATAACATATATCTAAATATATGAAACTCAATGTGTATGTATGTATGTATGTGTGTGTGTATGTATGTATGTGTGTATGTATGTATGTATGTGTGTATGTTCCAGCATCACATCCAAATGGCTGAAGATATTATCATGAAACTTGGCACACATGTTACTTATATGTCAACAACAAACATAGGATAGGGGATTTAACCCTTACTCATTTGCCAGGGTTGGGGTTTTTGTTTAAAGTCCCATACAAGTCTATGGGAAATAGCTTCCAAACGGCTGGAGATATTTCGATAATGCTTGGTCACATGTTACTTATATGTCCACTTAAAATATAGGATAGTTAATTTAACCCTTAACTACCCCCATTTGTGATGGTCGGGGCAAATCAATGGGAAATGTATGTTCCCACATAACTTACGTACGGCTGGAGATATTTCAATACCCCTGTTCATGATATTTAGAGATTCTCTGGTGTCTGGTATTGTGCCAAGGGACTGGCGCAAGGCGAATGTGGTGCCAATCTTCAAAAAGGGCTCTAGGTCTTCCCCAGGAAACTATAGACCGGTAAGTTTAACGTGCATTGTGGGTAAATTGTTTGAAGGACTTATAAGGGATTACATACAGGAATACATAGGGGATAATTGTATTATAAGTGATAGCCAGCATGGGTTTACTAAGGATAGAAGTTGTCAAACCAATCTAATTTGCTTTTATGAAGAGGTGAGTAGAAGCCTTGACAGAGGAATGGCTGTGGATATAGTGTTTCTGGATTTTGCTAAAGCGTTTGATACTGTCCCTCATAGACGTCTGACAGGTAAGTTAAGGTCTTTGGGTTTGGAAATTTTAGTTTGTAACTGGATTGAACACTGGCTCATGGATCGTACCCAGAGAGTGGTGGTCAATGATTCGTACTCTGATTGGTCCCCGGTTATTAGTGGTGTACCCCAAGGTTCAGTACTGGGCCCGCTGTTGTTTAATTTATTTATCAATGATATAGAGGATGGTATTAACAGCTCTGTTTCTATCTTTGCAGATGACACCAAGCTTTGTAGCACGGTACAGTCTATAGAGGATGTGTATAGGTTACAAGATGACTTGGATAGACTAAGTGTCTGGGCATCCACTTGGCAAATGAGGTTCAATGTGGATAAATGTAAAGTTATGCATCTGGGTACTAATAACCTGCATGCATCGTATGTCTTAGGGGGGATTAAACTGGCAGAGTCACTGGTAGAGAAGGATCTGGGTGTACTTGTAGATCACATACTACAGAATAGCATGCAATGTCAGGCTGCTGCTTCCAAAGCCGGCAGGATATTGTCATGTATCAAAAGAGGCATGGACTCAAGGGACAGGGACATAATACTCCCCCTTTATAAAGCATTGGTACGGCCTCACCTGGAATATGCTGTTCAGTTTTGGGCACCTGTCCATAAAAGGGACACTGCAGAGTTGGAAAGGGTGCAGAGACGCGCGACTAAACTAATATGGGGCATGGAACATCTTAGCTATGAGGAGCGATTAAAGGAGTTACAATTGTTTAGTCTTGAGAAGAGACGTTTAAGGGGGGATATGATAAACGTATATAAGTATATTAATGTGGGAATTGAAAGATCGTCCAGCTCTCCACCGCCGCCTCAGTGCGCAGACTCGTGCGGACACCACGAGGACGGATAATTGAAAAAAAGAGCAATGTCCAGCACAAAAGCACGATGCAAGATGAAATTTATTGTAGATACACACAGCAAACAGCAACACGGATCATGGAGTAGAGTGACGCGTTTCAGCAACCTTAGTCGCCTTAGTCATACCATGGTGTACTCGGATCAATCTGGCCCTTATAATGGGCAGCACCGCCCCCCCCCCACCAGGTGAAAACACCTGAGTGGGCCGGGGCGGCGCATAGCCATACACAAGGGCCAGACCGACGCCTGTGTTCACACTAGACAAAGAAGAACACAATAAAAAAATGCAGATCACAAATAAAAGCTAACTGTGAGATATCACAGACAGAAAAAAATACAATCAAAATTCCTAGGGATAAAGAATGACCAACGTGTATAGAAAACACAATAGTAAATCAGTGACTTAAAATTACACAGTAATATACATTGTCAGTCACACCCTATATTTGCTCAAGTTTATCAATGCTGGACACAGTATAGAACCAATACCATCATTATTGAGACATTAGGCCAAGTCACCAAATGCATTATAAGTAATGTTAATATATTAGAAGAAAGGAGGGACTTGGTGCAAATAGGCTGGTAAGAATACTTAAAAATTTATGAATTGATTAAAAGCTAATCCCATGGATTTAACCCACATCCGAAAAAGATAAATGCAGAAAAATTCATAAGCTGATATAAATTTTAATATAGATGCTAACAATCTGTGTGAACGGGTGTGGGACAATCCATGGGAAGATATTTAGGTTCTATAGAAAAACATGATGGAGGAAAAGGTGAGGGCCACTAATCCAAAGTCTATATATCACAAAACCACATATAATTGGATATGATACGTTTATAATATTGAAATAGAGAACATATATTGTGGTAGATATAGAGCTAAGGAAAATACCAACTGATAGGACAAGAGGACTGTAAACTATAGAGAACTGAATTATTAAGCCTAATATGTAGAAGGGAGCATCTGAGATAACTATATTGTATACTGAGCTGTAACGTCCCTATACATATAGGTTTAACAGGGGGATAGGAACAGGGGCAAGACATCAAGTAACAGGTTCAAAAATGAAATGAACTGTCAGTACTTATGCTTCATCATATATAAATCTAATAATATAACATGGTGTCCTGCCTTTTGTTCAGACCCCTCGGAGACCTAGTATCAAGTTTTAAAATCCAAAAAACCTGACGGTCAAGTAACTTTTTTCTATGGTCTCCGCCGCGCAAAGGCATAGTGACTTTTTCTATGCCCTGAACATATAGGCTGCGAATTGACCCAGAATGTTTCTCTGCACAATGTCGGCTCACCATGGATACGTGCCGGGAGTTAAAGTGGGGGATGTCCGACAGGTGTCTCCGAATTCTCACTTTCAGGGCACCCGTCGTGCACCCCACATATTGGATGTTACACTCCCGGCACGTGATGAGATAAACGACATGGTGCGTGTTGCAATTGACAAATTGTGTCATATTAAATTGCTCACCATTGGATGCTGACACAAAGCTCGTGCTGTTGAGCATAACAGAACAGCAGGTGCACCTGCCATGACCACATCTGAACGAGCCCTGGTGTCGCAACCAATTGGTCTTGTGACTCCTAGTATTCAAAAAGAGACTAGGAGACACTTTGTTAGATATGGTTTTGGCTTTCTTAGATATACATCTGAACCCACCACTGAATATTTCGGAAAAAGACGGATCACCTGAGATCATGGGAATGTATTTCTGCACTATATTGCGGATAGTATGAAAGTCATCACTATATTGGGTCACAAATGTAATTGGGTGATGTCTTTGTATCACCACATCGTCATCGCTGGTGGGACAAGACAATCTCCTCCCACCAGACAGAAGTTTTGGACGATCACGGTCGCGGGCAATATTTATCGCCCGTTGAATGTGTCGATCGTGGTAGCCCCTTGATCTCAAACGGGATGAGATAACTCCGATCTCACGATCAAAGTCCTCCTGTCTAGAACAATTACGTCTGGCACGTATCATCTCCCCCACGGGTAAATTTTTGGTCACGTGGGCGGGATGACACGAATCGGCTCGTAGAATGGAATTCACATTGGTCTCCTTTCTATATGTGGACGTCACAATCTTTCCGGTAATAATATCACCAGTCAAATACAGGTCCAGGAAGGAGACAGTGGGGACATAAGATGACACAATAAATTTTAGGTTGAGAGCGTTATCATTTAAATAATCTGAAAATAGTTCCACGGCCGCCACATCCGAATCCCATATAAATATGAGGTCGTCAATGTAGCGGCCGTAAAATAAAATAGATGAAGAGTAAGGATTGCTGGGGGCGAAGATAGTCTCCCTCTCCCACCAACACATGTAAATGTTGGCGAGAGAGGGGGAGAACTTCGCCCCCATCGACGCTCCATGATCCGTGTTGCTGTTTGCTGTGTGTATCTACAATAAATTTCATCTTGCATCGTGCTTTTGTGCTGGACATTGCTCTATTTTTAAGTATATTAATGGCCCATACAAAAAATATGGAGAAAAACTGTTCCAGGTTAAACCCCCCCAAAGGACGAGGGGGCACTCCCTCCGTCTGGAGAAGAAAAAGTTTAGTCTCAAGGGGCGACACGCGTTCTTTACCGTGAGGACTGTGAATTTATGGAACGGTCTACCTCAGGAACTGGTCACAGCAGGAACAATTAACAGCTTTAAAACAGGATTAGATACATTCATGGAACAAAATAACATTAATGCTTATGAAGAAATATAAAATCCCATCCCTTCCCCAATATCGTGCCGCACCCCTGCCCCTTAATTCCCTGGTTGAACTTGATGGACGTGTGTCTTTTTTCGACCGTACTAACTATGTAACTATGTAACCTGGTACACATATTACGGGACGGGATAGGAGGTCGCGATAGGAGGTCGGGATAGGAGGTCGAGATAGGAGGTCAGGATAGGAGGATTAGATAGGAGGACAGGATATGAGGACAGGATAGGAGGTCGGGATAGGAGGAGGAGATAGGAGGTTGCGATAGGAGGTCGAGATAGCGGGACGGGATAGAAGGTCAGGATAGGAGGTCGGGATAGGAGGTCAGGATAGGAGGTCGAGATAGGAGGACGGGATAGGAGGACGGGATAGGAGATCGGGATAGGAGGTCGTGATAGGAGTCGGGATATGAGGACAGGATATGGGGTTGGGATATGACAACAATATATGAGGATGGGATATGAAGTCAAAATCTTCCTCCTTTGTTTATTTTCCTCCCCAACAAGGATTAGGAAGAAAAAAACGGGCAATGCCGGGTACTCAGCTAGTAAAATAATAAAAATTAAAAATATATTATTGCACAGTACATATTTATAGGTAAAAATGTCCATAAAAGTCAATTGAACAGCCACCTATTGCATGGTAGTATAGTAGTGTTACTGTATCCAACTGGATGGTGAATGGTTTTGGCAGATGTTTTATATTGTTGAGATTGATACAATAATGCCTGTAGTAGATAGAGCTGTAACTTGTAAAGAATTGTTCATAACATAGTTTGGTGCTCGGCACCACTCACCGCGCCGTTGCATAGGAAAGCTGTTCCAGCTGTTGCAAGTGCGAATACAGGTCTTTTCTTCAGTAGCAGTACAGGTCGCTACTGCTACTGAAGAAGAGGTCACCCAGAAACACGTTTATCTGCTATATACCCTGTCTATACAGACCACCTTAGGGAAAAGACCTGTATTCGCACTTGTAACAGCTGGAACAGTGATGTCACAGTTGATGTCAACGTGAATAGGGATTTCACAGTCCAGGTATAATAAACAGTAATGATAGACACTAGAGTAGAGTGATAATAAACACTTGTGGCAGATGTTGCTGAGGGGAGAAGGCATGGGAGCTGGCTGGTTATGGTTCTGATCACACTGGTTATGGTTCTGATCACACTGGCACAGGGGCTTTTACAGGGTTGTCCCATGCTCCATGAGCCGGCACAATGAATGAGCTGCTGCAAAAGGGGAAATGGTGGTAATAGTTCTCTGGGGGCACACCCTGCATGGTGTCGTACTGCAGAAAAGGTGCCCAAAGCTTGAAATAGTAAAAAACAGAATAGTCTTTACATCATGAAATAACCGTTCCACAGGAATGGAGCAGCTGTATCTTCAGTATACAACTGAACAATATATAAAAACTTTTATATCCCTGGACAATCACTTTATAGTTATAGAACATGTTTCTATAAGATTTGAAAATGTGGACAAAGGTGGACAAAGGTGAATGGGTTATTCGAAGAATGAAAGTTATCCCCTGTCCACAGCATAATGGACAATTAGCTGATCAGTCTGAAACAACCTAGGTCAGTCTGCGTAGGGGTCCTGTAGATTGGGGAAAATGTTTTATCTTGGGATAACCCCTGTAAGAAAGGGTTTGACAATGTCCTTCTTAAATATAGTATACAGGACTACTTATAGTAATGCAAAATATTGATCAAGGGATCTGCCCATTTGTCAGAAGGGGTAAAGAAGGATTTTTCTTCTATCTTATGGCAAATGGATCTATGCCCTTGAAGGGTAGTTTTTGGCTTTCTCTGACTCAGCTGGAGTTTGTAAGTATAGAAGGTTATACCTGATGAATTTCAAACCCCAATGCCACTATGTAAAAAATAGAATAGGTCCTAAATTACATGAATAAGAAATATAAAGAAGAATAAATGGAAAGGGAATATTTCAGGTAGTGGGCTCATTCTAAGTGAGATAAACAAATAGTTTGTCACAAACTGAGCTTCTGCTTACAATAATCACCCAATACTGGTCTAATCTCCAAGTACACATTTAAATACCTAAATGTTGTAAAAAAAAATATGGAACTTAAACTGAAGTACAGTATGGAACTTAAACTCAGGGTATGGAGCCTTAGCAGGGTCAGATATATGTGCTACCTGAGCAGTCACAGGAAACCCAATAAACAGAGGGGCCTACTGCCACCTTAAAAGTAGTTTTGATTAGTCTAATAGATTGCAGGTAAGGGACTGTTCTAAATGACAATGAATGAGATTATTCAAAACTTGTGCAGAGGAAAAGTTGACAATTTGCCCATAGCAACCAATCATATCTCTTCTTTTATTTTTCCGAGGCCTTTTCAAAAATGAAAGAAGCCAGCTGATTGGTTGCTATGGGCAACTGGTCAACTTTTCCTCTGTAAAAGATATGATGAATCTCCCCAATGTCTCACAATCATTTGTGGATTGTAAGGGTGCTTTCACATAGGACTGAAATGCTACAGATTTTTTGTAAATTGTGACCTAATTTAAAGGATAAGTATCATGAAAAAAACGTATCCCCTATCGGAAGGAAATGGGATAAGTTTTAGATTGCGGGGATCTGGGGACCCCCACAATCTCCTGTTTAGAGCCCTGGCTCTCCTATACAGCGGGACATCACGACCCCCGCCCGAAGCGGGGGCCGCCACGCCCCATCTATATATTTCTTTGGGAGAGCCGAAGATTGCCAGACAGCTCTCCCATAGAACTATATGGAGGGGGCATGCGGCCCCCACTTCGGGCAGGCGTCGTGACGCGCCACTGAATAGGAGAGCCGGGTTCTAAACAGGAGATCGAAGGGGGGCCCAGCGCTCGGACCCCCGCAATCTAAAACTTATCTCCTATCCTTTAAGTTAATAGAGAAAATCCACAGCAAATCTGCAGCATTTCAGTCCTGTGTGAAAGCTGCCTAAGAGACACATAAGGACTTATTCTGTGAAGGGCTTTTGCAAAAAGAGAGGGGCCCATACACTGTTCTTGCACAGGGACCCTCTCCTGTCTGGGTCCAACCCTAGCCTTAGTAAAAGGTTTACACAGAGAGACCATATGATCAGAAAAATGGGAATATATTTTCCTGGTTGCATCTGACCTCACGATCCAAGGGCAATATTGCTAACCACTGTGCCACTGCCCATATGGTTTTATATCTTACAATAATTATTGCAACCTAGAATTATATCTAGAGCTTAACTCTGAATCCTGCTTATATAATAAGAAGTACCGTAACCAATATGAATTATGCTGCCAACCACTGGTCCTTTCAGCCCTTGACTGCTGCTTCCCTCTCTAATTATACAAGATCAAACAACACCAACCCCATCCAATGAGCCCAGCTGATGTGGTACTGCTAAACCACAAGCATATGGAAGCTACCCCTCCCTGGGCCTGGATACCAGAGAGGGTGCCTGCTATGATCTTCACACACCAGTTTTCAGTTAATATCTGAGAAGAAGCCCAGATATAGTGTTGTGTTATTGCAGCTGGAAGAAAACTTTGAGATAATTTTTTATCCATCCATTTATGTGTGCACAGCTACAGTTTTATTTGCACATGATAATTTTACATACAGTGCGTTCAGAAAGGTTTCAGATGCTTTCACGTTTTTATTATGAGTAGAATAAAAATACAGAAAAAAAAAACGGTGAGTAGCAATGCTTTTCTATTCTTTTTTGTTCAGGTATCTATGGATGTATAATAGGAGTGGGACTCACCCAGGTTGGAGAGGGTGTTTGGTTGTATATATCTTTTCCCCTTGTCATTGCTCGAACTGTTCTCCTTGCAACCTAACAGTATTTTTCTTTTTGCATATTTTTTTTTCTGCACCCACCTTTTACTTTTTCACATTTTGTTATGTTGTGTGCTAAAATAAAATAAAAAATGTATACTTTTCCCCACATCGTTCTGCACTCAGTTCCCTTATAATGACAAAGTGAAAACATAATGTTACAAATATTTGCTAATTTATTGAGAAGGA
This sequence comes from Hyla sarda, assembly GCF_029499605.1. Classification (NCBI taxonomy): domain Eukaryota; kingdom Metazoa; phylum Chordata; class Amphibia; order Anura; family Hylidae; genus Hyla; species Hyla sarda. The sequence goes on from NC_079192.1 coordinate 123,408,162, forward strand.
AAAACAAACATTTTGCATTGACCTTGCTTTGGAAATCCCGGGAGCATTCTGTGGCCATCTTTACAGGGATTTAGGAGCTGTTTCCTGAATCCCTGTCTGAGTCCCCTTTTCTTAAGAAGAAGCACAGAACTCATGTAGCTCCAATGATGATCAGTCTCTAGACTTGACACCCCCCAGATAAGTGGCATCCTGAATGATGACCCCCATCCCTGCCCCTTCATAGCTTAGCTGAAGCACCTTGGTCAAAACAGCCTCCAGTCTTCTTGGGTATGATGCCACTGGGTTTGGATGGGGAAACCATTTTCAGGTCTTTTCAGAGATGTTTCATTGGGTTCAAGTCAGGGCCAGTCAAATTTGTCCCCAAACCACTGCTGTGTTGTCTTGGCTATGTGCTTGGGCTCAGTGTCTGAGGTCCAGAGCACTGTGGATCAGGTTTCCATTAAGTGCACACAGCGTTACCTCTGCTCTGATCCTGTGGACGCTTCCACATAGGAACCCTCGAAGTCGAACCCGGTGGTGAGTGCGAATATATATTTTTCCCTCCATACATATGATATTACTAGCTATCTTCTCCATTTATCCTAGCACCGCCGCCAAGCTAGTTCCTAACTGATTGGCTTAGCTGATTCTTTTACCTTGCTGGACAGCTATACCGTCAGACTCCTACTTATATGTCTGGTGCAGTCCTCACCTTTTCTACCCACACGTATATATCCATTAAGAATATCTCTGTACTTTGCTCCATTCAGCTTTCCATGTATCCTGTCCAGTGTCTTTGTGCCATATGCAAAAAAAACACCCCCACAGTATGATGATGCCACCACATGCAACAATGTAGGGATGGTATTCAGCAGCCAATGAGCAGTGCCTGGTTTCCTCCAGACATGATGCTTAGAATTGATGCCATAAATTTCAATCTTGTTTTTTGAATCTTTTAGGTGCTTTTTTTTTTTTTTTTTTGCAAAGTCTGTGAGCTTAAATGTGTCAGATTGATGAAGTGCTGCAGTGATAGTTGACCTTCTAAAAGTTTCTCCCATCTGCACAAAGTTTCTCCCATCTGGATATGAAGTTCAGTCAGAGTGACCATTGGGTTTTTGGTCATCTCTCTTACCGAAGCTGTTCTCCTGAGATTACTTTGTTTGGTTGTTCCAAACTTCTTTCCTCCTCATGCCTTGGTTTACTTGAAACTATTGATAGTATTTAAATTATTGGGAAGACCAGAGGCTCTGAATGGTTCTTATATGCCAATACATTTTATGTTATTGCTCTGACATGTTATCAGATGTGAGACCTTATTTAGACAGGGCTGTGTCTTTCCAAATCTTGTCCAATCACCTGAATTTACCGCATGTGACTCCAATGAAGGTGTAGAAACATCTCAGAGATGATCAAGTGAATTGTATAGGCTACTAGAAGTAAATTTCATAGCAAAGTGTCATAGCAAAGTATAAGTTTGGCAAAAATATACTAAGCTAAGAGAAAGCTGGGCAGGCACTATTGCTCTGTTCAAACCCAAAAACACAATAAAACATGCAATGGAACACACCTGTAGGGCCCCTAGGGAGGTATGGGTGCTGGTGGTGCAAATACCTAAATATTAAAGCAGTCCGTGAAGGTAAACTAGTAGAAACAGAGCATAGGATGCACTCGCCATGTAAAAAACTTCAATCTTTATTCAGATCCTTTTAAAAATCATGTCCAGGGCAGATTTAGAGAGAGTCAGTGGTCAGCGAGACTCTGAAAGCGTCTTGCTGACCACGGACCCTCTCTCCATCTGCCTCCGGCATGATTTTTAAAAGGATCTACTAGTTAGTGTTGAGCGGCATAGGCCATATTCGAATTCGCGATATTTCGCGAATATATGGACGAATATTCGTCATATATTCGCCAAATTTGCATATTCGTAATATTCACGTTTTATTTTCGCATATGCGAAAATTCACGTATGCGAAAATTAGCATATGCAAAAATTAGCATATACAAAAATTAGCATATGCGAAAATTCGCACGCCAGTCTCACACAGTAGTATTAGAGCCTTCTTTACAGCACACAAGCTGGAAGCAGAGAGGGTTGATCACTGTGATGTCTACTGTGAAAAAAAAATATTTGTAATTACGAATATATAGTGCTATATTCACGAATATTCGCAAATTCGCGAATATGCGATATTCGCGAATAAAATTTTCATTGCGAATATTCGCGAGCAGCACTACTACTAGTTTATCTTATAAGTTTGGCAACCACCATCAGCTCCAGGAAAGGTACAGTTCGCTTTTACACATACAGCTATACAACAGTATCTTCAGCTGTCATGACCGGGGTGGACAGGGAGAATGAGCCCTAAGATGTCCCTAGAAAATGGAAAGTGGCACCAGAGCAAGTGGGTGGGCTGGTTACAGCAGACTAGTGTACAGTTCAGAAACTGGAATCAAGATAAATGGCAAATATGAATAAATGAGCAAGACTAGATATGGAATAAGTATAGAGCAGAAACCAGGAGATGCAGGGGATAAAAAGATGAACTGAATGTAAAACACTAGAACATAGAACACTGTTCACGCTGGACACTGAACAAAGAACAAAATAGACTACCCACTCCAAACATGTAGGGACATCAATTCCAAAGCCTAATTGTCACGATTCGGCTGGCTGGAGGTGGATCCTCTGTGCCAGAGAGGGATTGGCGTGGACCGTGTTGGTGGACCGGTTCTAAGTTGCTACTGGTATTCACCAGAGCCCGCCGCAAAGCGGGATGGTCTTGCAGCGGCGGTAGCAACCAGGTCGTATCCACCAGCAACGGCTCAACCTCTCTGACTGCTGAAGATAGGCGCGGTACAAGGGAGTAGACAAGAGCAAGGTCGGACGTAGCAGAAGGTCAGGGCAGGCAGCAAGGATCGTAGTCAGGGGCAACGGCAGGAGGTCTGGAACACAGGCTAGGAACACACAAGGAAACGCTTTCACTGGCACAATGGCAACAAGATCCGGCGAGGGAGTGCAGGGGAAGTGAGGTATAAGTAGGGAGTGCACAGGTGAACACACTGATTAAGCCTGCTGCGCCAATCAGTGGCGCAGTGGCCCTTTAAATTGCAGAGACCCGGCACGCGCGCGCGCCCTAAGGAGCGGGGCCGCGCGTGCCGGGACAAGACAGACGGGGAACGAGTCAGGTACGGGAGCCGGGATGCGCATCGCGAGCGGGCGCCTCCCGCATCGCGAATCGCATCCCGGCTGAGAGGGATATTGCAGCGCACCCGGTCAGCAGGTCTGACCGGGGCGCTGCAAATGCGAGGACGCTGCGAGCGCTCCGGGGAGGAGCGGGGACCCGGAGCGCTCGGCGTAACAGTACCCCCCCCCCCTTGGGTCTCCCCCTCTTCTTGGAGCCTGAGAACCTGAGGATAAGACTTTTGTCTAGAATGTTGTCCTCAGGTTCCCAGGATCTCTCTTCTGGGCCACAGCCTTCCCAATCCACCCAAAAATTTTTTTTCTTTCTGACAGTCTTGGAGGCCAGAATCTCCTTCACGGAGAAGACATCAGAAGAACCGAAAACAGGAGTGGGGGAAACAAGTTTGGGAGAGAAGCGGTTAATGACGAGTGGTTTAAGGAGATAGACATGGAAGGCATTGGGAATACGAAGAGAAGGAGGAAGAAGGAGTTTGTAAGAGACAGGGTTAATCTGGCACAAGACTTTGAAAGGGCCAAGATAGCGTGGTCCCAGTTTGTAACTGGGGACACGAAAGCGGACATATTTAGCGGAGAGCCATACCTTGTCTCCGGGAGCAAAAATGGGGGGAGTTCTTCTTTTCTTATCGGCAAATCTTTTCATCCGGGAAGAAGCCTGTAAAAGAGAATTTTGGGTCTCTTTCCATATGGTGGAAAGATCATGAGTCACTTCATCCACAGCGGGCAAACCAGAGGGCAAGGGAGTAGGGAGGGGGGGAAGAGGGTGACGGCCGTACACCACGAAAAATGGGGATTTAGCAGAAGATTCGGAGACTCTGAAGTTGTATGAGAATTCGGCCCATGGTAGAAGATCTTTCCAGTCATCCTGGCGGGAGGAAACAAAATGCCGTAAATAGTCACCCAGGACCTGATTAATTCTTTCTACTTGCCCATTGGATTGGGGATGATAAGAAGAAGAGAAGTTTAATTTGATCTTGAGCTGTTTACAGAGGGCCCTCCAGAATTTAGACACGAATTGGACGCCTCTATCCGAGACGATATGCGTGGGCAAACCGTGAAGGCGAAAAATGTGTACAAAAAATTGCTTTGCCAACTGAGGCGCTGAAGGAAGACCAGGAAGAGGAATAAAATGTGCCATCTTGGAAAATCGATCAACGACCACCCAAACAACTGTGTTGCCACGGGATGAGGGTAAGTCCGTAATAAAGTCCATACCAATCTGTGACCAAGGCTGTTCGGGGACAGGCAGAGGATGAAGGAGGCCAGCAGGCTTCTGGTGAGGAGTCTTATCCCGGGCACAGACAGTACAGGCCCGCACAAAATCAACAACATCAGTCTCCAGAGTTGGCCACCAATAAAAACGAGAGATGAGTTGAAAGGATTTTTTGATGCCCGCATGGCCTGCGAGGTGGGAGGAGTGTCCCCATTTGAGAATCCCGAGACGCTGGCGTGGAGAAACGAAGGTCTTCCCTGGAGGAGTTTGCCTGATGGAGGCTGGAGAAGTGGAGATCAGACAGTCAGGAGGAATGATGTGTTGCGGAGAGACCTCTACTTCAGAGGCATCAGAAGAACGAGAGAGGGCATCGGCCCTAATGTTCTTGTCAGCAGGGCGAAAATGAATTTCAAAGTCAAAACGGGCAAAGAATAACGACCACCTGGCCTGGCGAGGGTTCAGTCGTTGGGCAGACTGGAGATAGGAGAGATTCTTGTGATCAGTGTATATGATAACTGGAAATTTTGATCCCCCCAGCAGGTGCCTCCATTCTTCAAGCGCCAATTTAATGGCCAGTAGTTCTCGATCCCCGATGAAGTAATTTCTCTCCGCCGGGGAGAAGGTCCTAGAAAAAAAACCACAAGTCACAGCATGCCCGGAAGAATTTTTTTGTAGAAGGCCAGCTCCAGCTCCCACTGAGGAGGCATCTACCTCCAATAGGAAGGGTTTAGCTGGGTCAGGTCTGGAGAGCACGGGAGCAGAAGAAAAGGCAGACTTGAGATGTTTAAATGCGTCTTCCGCTTGGGGAGACCAGGACTTAGGATTGGCATTTTTCTTGGTTAAAGCCACGATAGGAGCCACAATAGGGGAAAAGTGTGGAATAAACTGTCTGTAATAATTGGCAAACCCCAAAAAACGTTGGATAGCAAGGAGTCCGGAGGGGCGTGGCCAATCTAAGACGGCAGAGAGTTTATCTGGGTCCATTTGTAGTCCCTGGCCAGAGACCAAGTATCCTAGGAAAGGAAGAGATTGACATTCAAAGAGACATTTCTCCATTTTGGCATAAAGTTGATTGTCCCGAAGTCTCTGAAGAACCATGCGGACATGCTGGCGGTGTTCTTCTAAGTTGGCAGAAAAAATCAGAATATCGTCCAGATAAACCACAACACAGGAATATAGGAGATCACGAAAAATTTGATTAACATAGTCTTGGAAGACGGCAGGGGCGTTGCAAAGGCCAAAGGGCATCACCAGATACTCAAAGTGTCCATCTCTGGTGTTAAATGCAGTCTTCCATTCGTCCCCCTCCCTGATGCGGATGAGATTATAAGCACCTCTTAAGTCCAGTTTGGTAAAGATGTGGGCACCTTGTAAGCGATCAAAGAGTTCCGAGATAAGAGGTAAGGGGTAGCGTTTTTTTACCGTGATTTTATTAAGTCCGCGGTAATCAATGCAAGGACGTAGGGAGCCATCTTTTTTGGACACAAAAAAAAATCCAGCTCCGGCAGGGGAGGAGGACTTGCGGATAAACCCCTTTTTTAAATTCTCCTGGATGTACTCCGACATGGCAAGAGTCTCTGGAGCAGACAGAGGATAGATTCTGCCCCGGGGTGGAGTAGTACCCGGGAGGAGGTCAATAGGACAGTCATAAGGCCTGTGAGGAGGTAAAGTCTCAGCTTGCTTTTTGCAAAAAACGTCAGCATAGTCCATATAAGCCTTAGGAAGACCGGATACAGGGGGAACCACAGGGTCACGGCAAGGAGTACTGGGAACCGGTTCAAGACAGTCCTTGTGACAAGAAGTACCCCAGTTCTTGATTTCTCCTGTGGACCAATCAAGGGTTGGGGAATGGCGTTGAAGCCACGGTAATCCAAGAAAAATTTCAGAAGTGCAGTTGGAGAGGACCAAAAATTCAATTTTTTCGTGATGAGGTCCGATGCACATTAGGAGAGGTTCCGTGCGGTAACGCACGGTACAGTCCAATCTTTCGTTGTTAACAGAATTGATGTAGAGGGGTCTGGCGAGACTGGTTACCGGAATGTTGAACCTGTTGATGAGAGAGGCCAAAATAAAATTTCCTGCAGATCCGGAATCCAAGAAGGCCATAGCAGAGAAGGAGAAGGTAGAGGAAGATATCCGCACAGGCACAGTAAGACGTGGAGAAGCAGAGTTGACATCAAGAACTGTCTCACCTTTGTGCGGAGTCAGCATACGTCTTTCCAGGCGGGGAGGACGGATAGGACAATCTTTCAAGAAGTGTTCGGTACCGGCACAGTACAGGCATAGATTCTCCATGCGGCGTTGTGTCCTCTCTTGAGGTGTCAAGCGAGACCGGTCAACTTGCATAGCCTCCACGGCGGGAGGCACAGGAACGGATTGCAGAGGACCAGAGGAGAGAGGAGCCGAGGAGAGAAACCGCCTCGTGCGAACAAAGTCCATATCCTGGCGGAGCTCCTGACGCCTTTCGGAAAAACGCATGTCAATGCGGGTAGCAAGATGAATAAGTTCATGCAGGTTAGCAGGAATTTCTCGTGCGGCCAGCACATCTTTAAGGATGCTGGATAGGCGCAGAGGGCCTCATTATTCCAGGATAATTCGGAGGCAAGAGTACGGAATTGGATGGCGTACTCGCCAACAGAAGAATTACCCTGGACCTGGTTCAGCAGGGCAGTCTCAGCAGAAGAGGCTCGGGCAGGTTCCTCAAAGACACTTCGGATCTCCGTGAAGAAGGAGTGTACAGAGGCAGTGACAGGGTCATTGCGGTCCCAGAGCGGTGTGGCCCATGACAGAGCTTTCCCAGACAGAAGGCTGACTACGAAAGCCACCTTAGACCTTTCAGTAGGAAACTGGTCCGACATCATCTCCAAGTGCAGGGAACATTGCGAAAGAAAACCACGGCAAAACTTAGAGTCCCCATCAAATTTATCCGGCAAGGATAATCGTAGGCCGGAAGCGGCCACTCGCTGCGGAGGAGGTGCAGGAGCTGGCGGAGGAGATGGTTGCTGGAGCTGAGGTAATAGCTGCTGTAGCATCACGGTCAGTTGAGACAGCTAGTGGCCTTGTTGCGCTATCTGTTGCGACTGCTGGGCGACCACCGTGGTGAGGTCGGCGACAACTGGCAGTGGGACTTCAGCGGGATCCATGGCCGGATCTACTGTCACGATTCGGCTGGCTGGAGGTGGATCCTCTGTGCCAGAGAGGGATTGGCGTGGACCGTGTTGGTGGACCGGTTCTAAGTTGCTACTGGTATTCACCAGAGCCCGCCGCAAAGCGGGATGGTCTTGCAGCGGCGGTAGCAACCAGGTCGTATCCACCAGCAACGGCTCAACCTCTCTGACTGCTGAAACAGGCGCGGTACAAGGGAGTAGACAAGAGCAAGGTCGGACGTAGCAGAAGGTCAGGGCAGGCAGCAAGGATCGTAGTCAGGGGCAACGGCAGGAGGTCTGGAACACAGGCTAGGAACACACAAGGAAACGCTTTCACTGGCACAATGGCAACAAGATCCGGCGAGGGAGTGCAGGGGAAGTGAGGTATAAGTAGGGAGTGCACAGGTGAACACACTGATTAAGCCTGCTGCGCCAATCAGTGGCGCAGTGGCCCTTTAAATTGCAGAGACCCGGCGCGCGCGCGCCCTAAGGAGCGGGGCCGCTCGCGCCGGGACAAGACAGACGGGGAACGAGTCAGGTACGGGAGCCGGGATGCGCATTGCGAGCGGGCGCCTCCCGCATCGCGAATCGCATCCCGGCTGAGAGGGATATTGCAGCGCACCCGGTCAACAGGTCTGACCGGGGCGCTGCAAATGCGAGGACGCTGCGAGCGCTCCGGGGAGGAGCGGGGACCCGGAGCGCTCGGCGTAACACTAATAGACTACTAGCCAGCGGGCACACTCCACCGTGTGATCAAGATACTGGCCTAGAAGGAAACAGAAATATAATACATTGAACACTAGACTGAGAACGGATCATGATAACAAACAGGAATATTACAAAACCAAACTCCATAAAATGGAGGAATACGGGTAAGGACTCTAAACAGGAATACTAAATACAGAGCACGGGTACAAGCAAGACTCACAGTGTGAACACAGACTAAGATATGACAAGGTATTAAAAACCAAGCAGACTAAAATCAATATAATAAACAGGAATCAACCATGGTTAAAACTAAGACGTAAACAGACATAGCAAAGGTAAAACTAATAACCAGCACAGAGTTCAGCAGAGCTCAGGTTTACATAGCCCCACCCGAGTTCCCTTTGGCTAATAGTATTAGCTATTCCCTATTCAGGGGGAATAGCACAGAAAACTGATCATACATAAAAACAAAGTCTGAACAGGGCCTAAAATGGAAAAATGCAAAAACACAAAACAGACATTACAGCAGCTCCTCACAAAAAAGTTACATCACACTAAAGGCTACTATTTACCACTATCATACAACCTCTTATTTCAGTCATTCAAGGGGCTGTCCAATCATATTTGTTGCAAAACTTTATGTATTTTTCAAACATACCTTATGCTAAATTTGTCAATAGTGATATAAGATGCATACAAAGCAAAGGTACGTAAAGTAAAATATTTCATGTGATATGTTTTTCTTATTATACTATATGGCTGGCGTACATTAGAATAAATAGTTTTAAAAAATATATATGTTTTTGCCATTTTTTACAAGAAATGTTGTTTGTCTGTAAAATTGGCTCTTTTTACTTCTAATATTTAAACCTATCTTCTCTTGAGAGCTTACTTCAAGACTGTGAATGTTGGGATAAAAAGTGTCAAAAACACTGGCTATGGACTTTGCATTATGAAGCTGGTTACAGGTGCAAAATTTTTGTGAAAAATATATAGTTTTTTTCTTATATAGCTTGCTCCAAAAATTGCACCAGAAAATAGCTTTTTATTCATTAGTAAATTCACTGGGAAAACATATGTTCCTCTAGCCATGCCCCATTTCTGGAGAACAAACCATCCAAACATTGAACATGTTGAAAAAATTTCACCCAAACAATGTGCATTAATATTAAATGGAATGTATCTGAGGTGCACCAAACTTAGGTGCATAGGAGGGCTAAAATGTGGTGCATGAGGAATAGTAAATTCTCCCCCTTGGTCTAGGACACCCCCACAGCCACTGGTTTTCCAGGTAATGTCAAGGTTTCCTTCACACCCCCGCACTGCAGCGGTCATGTCTTCCGGGCTTCACTTCTGTGTTGTTCTTCATCTTTTTGATGATGCTCAGCTCCCTGCCCAGCCAATCACAGAGCTGAGCAGGGAAGCAGGAATTCACCGTATGCAGCAGAGCAGGAGCACAGCGTGGACTGGAAGATCTGAGAGTGGTAGTGTCAGGGGAACGAGGGAGAGAAGTATTGTTTTTTTTCTTCTTTTTTATACAAAGGGAGGCACATACTAAACTTTTACCTGAAAAATCCCTTTAGGTTTAGTTTTCTAATTTAGCCCATGTCAACCTTATCATGAAACATAGAAACAACTACTATTTGTAATACCTAAAAGGTGTGTATCAGTTCTATTTTGCTTGGTAATAACACAGATACTCTCTTGTTTCACTGCTTGACCTATTGGACCCAGTTAGAATCAAAGTGTCTATTTTTCTTGTTTAGCTGAAATAATCTGGCTTGTGTTACGTGTTGCCTGAGGGATCCCAGGTGTTAAAGTACCACATCCTGTATATGTTGTCTAGCATTTACATGAACACTTCATCAAGGATCAAAAGCCATAATGAGTTAAAGGCAGGCACTGAGCTGTAGATATTATCTATATCTTAGAATTATTTGACTTTAAAGTAGGAGAAAACATTGTATGTACAAAAATTGTATGCAGTGTGGTAGATTGATCAACAGGGCACTGCTTGCCCATTATATGTGCTGGAAGTGGAACAGGGACTTAAAGAGATATGACAGCTCAAACTTCATATTTTTTATTTATTTATTTTTGGTAAAAAAAAAAAAAAAATCATTGTACATACATTGATAAATGTGCCCTAATCTAATATTTATTGAAAATATTGGGGGAGGTATATTCAAAAACTTCTGTAATTTCTGTTCCAGCGATATTAATCACCCCTTTTTTTTTATCTCCTCACATTTTCTTGTGTTGCTTTGAAAATATGAAAATATAAAGTGGCACAAAAAAGTATTTAGTCAGCCACCAATTGTGCATGTTCCCCTGCTTAAAAAGATGAGAGAGGCCTGTAATTTTCATCATCGGTATACCTCAACTATGAGAGACATAATGAGAAAAAGAAATCCATAAAATCCCATTGTCTGATTTTGAAAGAATTTATTTGCAAATTATGGTGGAAAATAAGTATTTGGTCACCTACAAACAAGCAAGATTTCTGGCTCTCACAGACCTGTAACTTCTTCTTTAAGAGTCTCCTCTGTCCTCCACTCGTTACCTGTGTTAATGGTACCTGTTTGAATTTATCAGTATAAAAGACACCTCTCCGCAACCTCAAACAGTCACACCCAAAACTCCACTATGGCCAAGACCAAAGAGCTGTCAAAGGACACCAGAAACAAAATTGTAGACATGCACCAGACTGGCAATAGGCAAGCAGCTTGGTTTGAAGAAATCAACTGTGGGAGCAATTATTAGAAAATGGAAGACATACAAGACCAGTGATAATCTCCCTCAATCTGGGGCTCTATGCAAGATCTCACCCCATGGTGTCAAAATGATCACAAGAACGGTGAGCAAATCCCAGCACTACAGGGGGACCTAGTAAATGACCTGCAAAGAGCTGGGACCAAAGTAACAAAGGCTACCAACAGTAACACACTACTCCGCCAGGGACTCAAATCATGCAGTGCCAGACGTGTTCCCCTGCATAAGCCAGTACATGTCCGGGCCCGTCTGAAGTTTGCTAGAGAGCATTTGGATGATCCAGAAGAGTATTGGAAGAATGTGATATGATCAGATGAAACCAAAGTTTAACTTTCTGGTAAAAACTCAACTCGTGTTTGGAGGAGAAAGAATGCTGAGTTGCATCCAAAGAACACCATACCTACTGTGAAGCATGGGGTGGAAACATCATGCTTTGGGGCTGTTTTTCTGCTAAGGGACCAGGACGACTGATCCATGTAAATGAAAGAATGAATGGGGCCGTGTATCGTGAGATTTTGAGTGAAAACCTCCTTCCATCAGCAAGGGCATTGAAGATGAAACGTGGCTGGGTCTTTCAGCATGACAATGATCCTAAACACACCACCCGGGAAAACCTTTGGAGGGAGTTGAAAGTCTGTGTTGCCCAGCGACAGCCCAAAAACATCACTGCTCTAGAGGAGATCTGCATGGAGGAATGGGCCAAAATACCAGCAACAGTGTGTAAAAACCTTGTGAAGACTTCCAGAAAATGTTTGACCTCTGTCCTTGCCAACAAAGGGTATGTAACAAAATATTGAGATGAACTTTTATTATGGACCAAATACTTATTGTAACTAAATTCTTTAAAACTCAGACAATGTTTTTATGGATTTTTTTTCTCATTATGTCTCTCACAGTTGAGGTATACCTATGATGAAAATTACAGGCCTCTCTCATCTTTTTAAGTGGGAGAACTTGCAAAATTTGTGGGTTTTTTTGCATCAAAATGTAATATTTGGTGCCCCAAAATTTTTTTTGTCACCATCTTTATTTTTTTATTCGCCAAAATTTCAGATTTAATCACCGAAAATTCCAGGGGTTGAATGAGTGCAGGTGCAGTGACAAAGAGAGTTTTTTTTTAATTAACATTTTCCAATAATAATAATAATGTATTCTTCAATAATTGATTAAATAACACCATTTTCCCCACAAAAACTGATTTCTAAACTAGTGTGAAAAATTGACTCTCACCCCTTTGAAAATATCATATAAAACATGGAATTTACATTGCCACGCTCACTTTTGCAAAACTGGTGTGACTAGTGTAAAGCTTGGATTATGCTCATGCAAAACCCAAAATTTTTGATGTGGGAAGTTTTGAATATGACCCCATTGTTTCTATGATCTTGTTGCTTATAGTACAATATATCATGTTTGTAGAGTTAAACTTTTGTTTTATATTACATAAGAAATTTTAAACATTGTCCCAATTTGTTTCTGAATTGTCACACATGAAAAATGTTCATCTGATGTAGTGTCTCTCCCATTGCCTGTGTTGGGAGATTACTACTACCACACACATCAGGATCAGGATTGTCAAATTTTCGGTGATAAAATCTGAAATTTTGTCGAATAAAAAAATAAAGAGGGTGACAAAAAAATTTTGGGGCACCAAATATTACATTTTGATGCAAAAAAAACAAAAGTGGCACGAAAATGAACTCTCATACAGTGGGGCAAAAAAGTATTTAGTCAGCCACAAATTTTGCAAGTTCTCCCACTTAAAAAGATGAGAGAGGCCTGTAATTTTCATCATAGGTATACCTCAACTGTGAGAGACATAATGAGAAAAAAAATCCATAAAAACATTGTCTGATTTTTAAAGAATTTAGTTACAGTAAGTATTTGGTCCATAATAAAAGTTCATCTCAATATTTTGTTACATACCCTTTGTTGGCAAGGACAGAGGTCAAACATTTTCTGGAAGTCTTCACAAGGTTTTCACACACTGTTGCTGGTATTTTGGCCCATTCCTCCATGCAGATCTCCTCTAGAGCAGTGATGTTTTGGGGCTGTCGCTGGGCAACACAGACTTTCAACTCCCTCCAAAGGTTTTCTATGGGGTTGAGATCTGGAGACTGGCTAGGCCACTCCAGGACCTTAAAATGCTTCTTACAAAGCCACTCCTTCGTTGCCCGGGTGGTGTGTTTAGGATCATTGTCATGCTGAAAGACCCAGCCACGTTTCATCTTCAATGCCCTTGCTGATGGAAGGAGGTTTTCACTCAAAATCTCACGATACACGGCCCCATTCATTCTTTCATTTACATGGATCAGTCGTCCTGGTCCCTTAGCAGAAAAACAGCCCCAAAGCATGATGTTTCCACCCCATGCTTCACAGTAGGTATTCTTTGGATGCAACTCAGCATTCTTTCTCCTCCAAACACGAGTTGAGTTTTTACCAGAAAGTTAAACTTTGGTTTCATCTGATCATATCACATTCTTCCAATACTCTTCTGGATCATCCAAATGCTCTCTAGCAAACTTCAGACGGGCCCGGACATGTACTGGCTTATGCAGGGGAACACGTCTGGCACTGCATGATTTGAGTCCCTGGCGGAGTAGTGTGTCACTGTTGGTAGCATTTGTTACTTTGGTCCCAGCTCTTTGCAGGTCATTTACTAGGTCCCCCTGTAGTGCTGGGATTTTTGCTCACCGTTCTTGTGATCATTTTGACACCATGGGGTGAGATCTTGCATAGAGCCCCAGATTAAGGGAGATTATCACTGGTCTTCACACCAAGCTGCTTGCCTATTGCCCTAGAGCCTACTTTTCTTTTTAGGTACCCGAATGGACTGGTTTGGACTCTTTAGCCATGAGGCTCGACGCGGTGTGGATTAATTTGCCCCACTCTCTCCGGCTGGGGATTAGGAAGTATGGCGGTCTGTGATGCTCACTGAACTGTCTTTCCTGTGATTGAGACTGTTCTTTGTTTTTTTCCTCAAGTTTAATTTCAAGTTCCCGCAATTGGGTAGCGTGGTCATCTAGGTCCCGCCGATCATCCTCCGCAGCATCTGCCAAAATATCCAGCTCTGCTTCTGTATCAGAAACTCGTCGTCCCAGCTCCCGTATCTGAGAGGTGAAGTTGTCCACTGCTTTGGGTAGTGCTGTGTGGAACATTCACTTTATATTCTGGAACATGGCTGTTCTAAACTTGACTCGCTGACCTACGATACTTTCTTTGGGGGGGGGGATTTTAGTTTTGTTCAACGGTAAACTTGATCGTTTGAACACAGTACAGTTTCGTAGATCAGGAACCCAACAGCGTTTACTCTCCTCGCTCTTTTCTCTAATTCTTTAGCAGATTCCTGGAGGGAGCACAATGGAGCTAGCCGAGGCTATACTTATTATTCTCCAGTCCAATGTCATTATACTAGAATTGACTGGGTCCTGACTAATACTAATACTTTGCCTCAGTTATTATATGCCTGTCACGTTCCTGCTTCCTGGTCTGATCATGACATTTTTCTAGCTGTCTTAAACATTAGGACTCCTCTCACCTTGCCATTTCGGTGGCGCCTTAATGAAACACTGCTATCTATGCCCAGAGTAAAAACTCAACTTGAGGATGAAATAACTTCTTATTTTACGCAGAATTCTTTGGAAAATTCCTCTCCACAGCGGCTATGGTTAACCCATAAAGGTTAGGTCCGAGGATGTTTGATTTCCGTCGCTGCGGGTATTCAGCATGATCGGACACGTGTCCAAATGGCCTTAGAGGCCAAATTGTTGAGGTTGTCTTATCCCCACCAGCAGGATCCCTCTCCATATCTTTATAAGTCTATTGCTCATATGAGGATGCAGCTGGATGCCTTATTGTCCACAAATGTGGAGAAGGCACTTAGGTGGACTGGTGCCACCTACTATAAGTTGGCTAATAAACTGGATCGCTTATATGCAGCTATGTTTAAAAAAAGACCTCCTTTAATCGTGTTCACAGCATCCAGCTGCGTCCTGGTCTTCACACCTCTCACCCTGATCGTATATATTCTGCGTTCTCCTCTTTTTATTCCCATCTTTATACTGCTCCTACTCTCCCTCCCAACTTTTCTAGTACCCTCACTTCTTACTTGGACTCTCCTTCTCTCTGCTCTCTTTCTGCCATGGACCAGGATATCTTGAATGCACCGATAACCGCTGAGGAAGTGGAGGCTGTGATTGACCATCTTAAACTTGGCAAGTCTTCCAGTCCAGATGGCTTTTCTGCTGTGTACTTAAAAAAATTTTCCTCACTCTTAATTCCTCATCTTGTCCCCTTTTTCAACTCCCTCATGTCTGGCTCCTCTCTTTTGCCTGAATTTCTTGATGCCCTTATTACTGTTTTGCCTAAACCTCTTAGGGACCACTCTCTCCCTGAAAACTATTGTCCTATCTCTCTTCTTAACGTAGATTCTAAGCTTCTTACTTCTATCATCGCTTCTCATCTTAATACTTTCCATCCATCACTTATCCACATGGACCAAGTGGGGTTCATTGCAGGACGACAGGCCCTAGACAATATCGGGAAGATTATGAACCTTATTCATTGGTCCCATATCATGACTACTCCTATGTTGGCCTTGGCCTTAGATATTGAGAAGGCCTTCAATACTGTTTCCTAGCCCTATTTGTTTTCAGTCTTAAATAAATTTGGCATCTCTGGCCCTTCTGTTCAAATGTTACGCCTTCTTTACTCTATCCCGACAGCCTATCTGATACTTCCATCAACGGACCCAATGCCCATTTCTATTGGTAGGGGCACTCGCCAGGGATGCCCCCTCACTCCTTTTGCCCTGGTGATGTAGCCCCTGGCGGCGTCCATTAGAGCACATGTGGATGTCTCGGCAGTACGGATCGGCTCTACTGAGTATAAAACAGGCCTTTTTACGGACGATCTGCTTTTGGCCCTTACCAACCCTTGATCACACTGCCGAATCTGACTCACATGTTGGACAAGTTTGCTGGACTGTTGGGTTTACGAGTGAATGTGGCCAAATCAGAAGTCCTTTATTGTAATGTCCCCACTTTGGTCCAGAACTTGATCTCTTTCAACTTTGGTTTTTGAGACTCCTCTATTGGCCTTCCTTACCTCACTCCCACCTTTTCTTCTGCCTATAATGCTAACTATCCACCTCTGTACCACTCTATATGAGCGGACTTGAAAAAATGAAGTCTTCCGCATATTTCATGGGTGGGGAGGATTAATGTGATTAAAATGGTAGTGCTTCCTCATTTTGTTATATTGTTTCCGCTCCCTTCCAATACCTGTCCCGCGGTAGGACCTTCAATCTCTTATCTCAAAAAGATGTTTTTGCTTTCATATGAAATGATACATGGCCTCGTATTAATAGAACAGTCATGCATTACCACAAACGAGTGGGTGGTCTCTCTGTACCTAATTAAAAAATATATATTACTATGCGGCTAGGTTGGCACAATTGGCCTTAACACATGTCTCTAAAGGGGTCCCTCGGCGGGTCCGGCTGGAGGAGTCTCTTATCTCTCCTTACTCCTTCTCTGCTCTAATGTGGTCCTCTTACTCTCTTTCTCACATACTTTCTTCTTCTGCTCAGCTTTCTCTCTATGCACTATCTCTTTGGAGGCAGGTCCGTTTTAAGTTTTCCCTGCTGTCCCCTGTCCCCCCCTCTCCTCACTTTTCTCTCTAACCCCCTCTTTCGTCCAGGTTTATCTCTCGGTTCCTTTCTTTGGTGGTGTGCAGCGAAGCTTACTAAACTTTCCGACCTGCTGATGGATAAGAAATGTTACGCAATCATCACTCTCTTCCACCAGTGGAAGTATTTCGAGTGTTACAAGTGTTATTTTTCCTCCCTTGGACCCAAGGGTTATCAAGTAACACCAAACTTTTATGAAACATCTTTGTTGTATTATCCTGCTATGCCGGGTCTGTTATCTCGTGTATATGCCCATATGAATGCCCCCTCTAAGGATCGAAAGTTAAGTTTTATGGAAGCTTGGGAAGGTAGGAAGGAAGGTGGGAAGCATAGGAACTGGGAAGTGATCTTTGATCATCACCTGCAGAACCACTCCTTTATTTGGGGTGTCTTGCTAATTGCTTATAGTTGTATATGGGTCAGGCATGTAGTTATTTCTGCAGGCCGAACAGGGGATTGCTACAGGATGCGCCCCCCTTGTCTTGCCTGTCTGGCAATCCGGCTCCCTGATTGAGGCACCAGATCAACCTAACCTGTCCTATTTAAATTGATGGGATCAGTTTGATCATCAGTTTCCCTCCGGTGCTTTTCAACAGTACCAGAGGGAAATTGAGCCGTATATATCTGACGACGCCCTAAGAATTACTACAATTTTGCTAAGCGTTTTTTGGCACCACAGCTTTTATAGGTAAAACAAGCTGAAAACACTTGTTGCATCTGTAGAAGGCATGCAGCCAAAAACATGTATCAAAAAGACAGTGCAGTTCAGCATGAGTGAAAACATCCTGGCAGAGTACTATATTAGCAGGAAGCAGGTCTTTTTATTGTGATTTTCAAAAATTGGTCATATAGGAATAGGTTTTACAAGGGAATAGTGCAGTAAACCAAGTCTCCGAATGTTAACATTGAAATTAATAGTTACTATTTTAAAGTGCTGAAACTTTCTAATATACCTCCCACAGTGTGTAGAGGTGTTTGTATGGCCCCACTGTGTACATACAAGTTTATGTACATATTGTTTCTGCACTTTATGTGCTTCAACTAGTAGCCGTGGTCCCAGAGAACCTTTTTAACACCACAATAAAACCAACTACGGTTATAAAAACATCGATTGCCTCATTTTTACTCACTGTATTACAGTATAAAATGCAAAAGAATTTCAAAGCATATTATCAGATTTTTTCACTTGTATAAAAAGCTATTTGCTATAGAAAAAGAAAATAATACAATGAAAGACAAAATGGGGGTTTAAAGGGCCATCCACCCTGGAAAGTAGTCAGGTCTCCACCACACACATACTTTTTTTCCCCAGTGTTTTAAAATGCTGACAACACCATGTATTTGAACCTCTTAAGGACTCTTTCATTTTTACACTTTTTTCTCCTCACCTTCTAAAAATCATAACACTTTCAATTTTCCACCTACAGTCCTACATGAGGGCTTGTTTTTTTGCACCAACAATTTTGCTTTTGAATGACATCAATCATTTCACTCCAAAATTGGCACAACCCAAAAATATTATTTGTGGGGCAAAATTGAAAAATATATGCCATTTTATAAATTTTGAGGGCTCCTGCTTCTATGCGGTGCACTTTTGGGTAAAAATGACACATTGGGGGACATTTACTAATCTAGTCTATTCTGGGTATGCTTATAGACCAGCGTATGTGGTAGTCTCCTGTCTATTGTGCTCCTAATTTATAAAAGGTCTCACAGCCCTTGATAAATTCTGTGCTCAGACTTCAGGGTCTACAGCTTAAACTGCATTTAGACCTGCTCCAACATGGTCTGACATTTCAGCGTATTTTGGGCAGATGCGACTTGTCGCACAAAAGTCGCACTTGATAAATTCAGGACCAATGCATTTTCTAATGCATTTCTGTCTAAAATAGACTTGCGACTTTCTGTGCGACAAATTTAGACAGGAAAAAACAGTCTAAATCCTTTGATAAATCTCCCCCATTATCTTTATTTTGCAGGTCCATACAGTTACAATGATACATAAATTATATAGGTTTTATTTTGTTTTTGCTTCTTTTAAAAAATTATAACTTTTTGTATGAAAATTAGCAAATTTAAAATTGGCATCTTCTGACCTCTTACTTTTTATTTTTCCATATAAGGAAAAACTTTTTGTGCCGTTTTTATCACCACCATTTTTATTTTGATGGGACTTTTTGATCACTTTAAAAAAAAAAAATTAGGATATACATTGTAACCAAAAATACGGAATTCTGGACTTTGGTATTTTTTACATTTTATTTTTATAGTTGGGACATTTATGCGCATGGCAATGCCACATATGTTTGTTTATTTTTGTTTACATATTTTTTTTAAATGGGAAAAAGGGGGGTGATTAAAACTTTTTATTATGGAAGGAGTTAACTCACTTTTATTAACTTTTTTTCCCCACTTTTTTGACAATTTTTTTAGTCTCCATAGGGGACTACTAAAGGCAATCATTAGCTTGTATACACTAAACAATGCTATGCCATAGCATTGCATTGATCAGTGTTATTGGCGCTCCATTGCATCAGCCTGTCATGGCTGACTGGAGCACAGGAACACTGATCTGACAGTGAGGAGGCAGGTAAGGGCCCTCGCACTGTCCTCTCAGCTGATCAGGACACAAAGTTTTCTTTGCAATGGTCTTGATCAGCTCCATTGAGCAGCTGGGATTGTTTTTTTTTAAAACTTTTTAGACGGCGCAAACAACTTTGATTGCGGCATCTAAGGGGTTAATGCCATGTATCACTGCATTCGGTGATGTCCAGCATTTGCCAGGCTATCAGCCACCGGGATCATCCCACTATGAGGCATGCTCAGCTCCTGAGCGCGTGTCATAGAAGGGGAGCGGGCACAGCACGTACATGTATTTTTTACGGTATTTTTCTTTTACTGTAACATTTTATACATGCGTTTTTTTGGGTGATTTTATATATCTAAAAAAAGAAACCACTACAAAAACCATACCTAAATTATGTGTTAAAAAATGCCACGGATCCAAAAAAGACAATAAAAAATGCTTTGTAGATTTTTTCATACAAATGTCTGCATCACTTTTGTGCAAAAAATGTCCATAAATACAAGTAAAACACTGTAAGTGAACCACGGTTTATAGAAATTGCAGAGGTTGAAATTGCAAACACATGGGGGCCCATACTCTTCCCAATAACATTAAAAAGTAAGATTATATAAATGTTTAAGGGGTGATCTGCCCCTAGACATCTTATCCAAATCCCCTTTCCTTATCCAAAGGATAGGGGATAAGATGCCTGATTGTGGGGGACCGCCGCTGGGACCCTGTGATCTCCCTGCAGCACCCGAAGTGCTGTGCCATATTATGTGGTTTGCCATAGAATGTGTTACATGACTTAGCACTTTCCAGTCTAAAAGTCAGCTCCATTGGCTGACATGCGCACACCTGTCCCCTACCTTGGGTCTTGGGGGGGGGGGGGGGGTTGGGGGTGTGTGTGCACATGTCATGTGACCATCTCTTCAGTGTGATAGCATACAGCCTGATCCTTCACTCTAACACAGCGGGATGTTCTGAACACACTCTCCTGCTGTGACAGCAGAGAGATCGGGGTAGAGATGCAGGGAGGATCCCCGCTCTCATCGGGGAAAAGTTGCAGTCTCTAAGCGAGGGGAGAGCAGGGGCTTCATGCAGCCTCCTTATCCCTGCTCACCCTGCAGCTTCCTGCCCGCTCCTTCTCCGCGATCAGAGCAAGGGGAGAGCGGAGGATCGCTCCCCACAGCTTTGGCTCTGATCGCTACAGCACTATGCTATGCCAGCTCTATATCATTATATCTATATATAAATAAATAAAACTCAAAGTGTGTGTGTGTGTGTGTGTGTGTATGTATGTATGTATGTGTGTGTGTGTATATGTGTGTGTGTGTGTGTGTATGTATGTATGTATGTGTGTGTGTGTATATGTGTGTGTGTGTGTGTGTGTGTATGTATGTATGTATGTATGTGTGTGTGTGTGTGTGTGTATGTATGTATATATGTATGTGTGTGTGTGTATGTTCCAGCATCACGTCCAAACGGCTAAAGATATTAACATGAAACTTGGCACATGTTACTTATATGTCAACAACAAACATAGGATAGGTAATTTAACCCTTACTCACCCCCATTTGCCAGGGGCAGGGTTTTTGTTTAAAGTCCCATACAAGTCTATGGGAAATATATGTTACTGCATAACTTCCGAACGGCTGGGGATATTTCGACAATACTTGGTCACACGTTACTTATATGTCAACTTAAAATATAGGATAGTTAATTTAACCCTTAAAGGGGTACTCTGGTGCTTAGACATCTTATCCCCTATCCAAAGGATAGGGGATAAAATGCCTGATCGTGGGAGTCCCGCTGCTGGGGACCCACGTGATCTTGCATGCGGCACCCCGTTTGTAATCAGTCCCCGGAGCGTGTTCGCTCCCTGTCTGATTTCCGGCGACTACATGGCGGGCGGCGGGTGACGTCATGCCCCCGCCCCCGTGTGACGTCACGATCCTCCCCTCAATGCAAGCCTATGGGAGGGGGCGTGATAGCTGTCACGCCCCCTCCCATAGACTTGCATTGAGGGGCGGAGCGAGACATCACACGGGGCGGGGGCATGACGTCACACGCCGCCCCCGCCCTGTAGTCGCCGGTAATCAGACCCGGAGCAAACACGCTCCGGGAACTGATTACAAACGGGGTGCCGCATGCAAGATCACGGGGGTCCCCAGCGGCGGGACTCCCGCGATCAGGCATCTTATCCCCTATGCTTTGGATAGGGGATAAGATGTCTAAGCAACGCAGTACCCCTTTAACTACCCTCATTTGTAAGGGTCGGGGTTTTAGTTTAAAGTCCCATGCAAATCAATGGGAAATGTATGTTCCCACATAACTTCCGTACGGCTGGAGATATTTCAATCTTACAGTTTGGGATATGAGGACGGGATAGGAGGTCGGGATAGGAGGTCAAGATAGGAGGTCGAGATAGGAGGACTGGATGGTCGGGATAGGAGGTCGAGATAGGACGTCGAGTTAGGAGGTCGGGATAGGAGGACGGGATAGGAGGACAGGATAGGAGGTGGAGATAGGAGGTGGGGATAGGAGGTGGAGATAGGAGGACGGGATAGGAGGTGGGGATAGGAGGTGGGGATAGGAGGTCGAGATAGGAGGTGGGGATAGGAGGTCGAGATAGGAGGTTGAGATAGGAGGTCGATCGGAGGTCGAGATAGGAGGTCGGGATAGGAGGTCGGGATAGGAGGTCGGGATATGGGGACGGGATAGGAGAACGGGATAGGAGGTCGGGATGGGAGGTCGAGATGGGAGGTCGGGATAGGAGGTCGGGATGGGAGGTCGGGATAGGAGGTCGGGATAGGAGGTCGGGATAGGAGGACGGGATAGGAGGTTGGGATAGGAGGTCGGGATAGGAGGTCGGGATAGGAGGTCGAGATAGGAGGTCGGGATAGGAGGACCGGATAGGAGGATGGAATAGGAGGACTGGATAGGACGGGATAGGAGGTTGGGATAGGAGGTCATGGTATCAGGACGGGATATGAGGACGGGATATGATAACAATATATGGGGATGGGATATGAAGTCAAAAGCTTCCTCCTGTGTTGATTTTCCTCCCCAACAAGCATTAGGAAGGAAAAACCGGGCAACGCCAGATACTCAGCTAGTATATATATATATATATATATATATATTTTTTTTTTTTTTTTTTTTTTTTTTTAATTATTTTCTATTTCTTTTTTTTTTCTATCTGTTTTATTTTTTTTATTTCTTTGTACCACATTTAGTTGCAGCAGTGGGGTCTTTAGCAGAATATATCCTCTACATCCCTGTTGTATCCCCATGGGGAATGCTCGGGGGACCTGAGCTGAGGCAGCCCGCGGGAAGGGGAGGAGGGAGCTGAGGCAGGGAGCGGGTTGGGAGCACTGGAACTTTTATTCAGCATACATGGGGGCAACGGGGAAACATCAGAGATCAGAGCCAGGGGGATGCAGTTTCACACGTCTGCGCTCTCCCCTGGCTGTTATCGCAGAGATAAACGGTGGAAGGAGCAGGCATAGTATAGTGCTGTAGCAATCAGCCAATCAGCCAAAGCTGTGGGGAGCGATCCTTTGCTCTCTCCGGGCTCTGATCGTGGAGAAGGAGCGGGCAGGAAGCTGCAGGGGTAAGGAGGCTGCATGAAGCCCCTGCTCTCCCCTGGCTCAGAGACCGCAACTTTGCCCCGATGAGAGCGAAGATCCTCCCCGCATCTCAACCCAAAACTCTCTGCTCTCACAGCGAGTGTGTGCAGAACATCCCACTGTGTGAGAGTGGAAGATCGGGCTGTATGCTATCACACTGAAGAGATGGTGACCCCCCCCCCCCCAAGAACCAATGGTAGGGGACGGGTGTGCGCGTGTCAGCCAATGGAGCTGTCTTAGTCCACCACTGGAAAGTGCTGAGTCACGTAACACATTCTATGGCAGGACACATAATATGGCACATCACCGGCTGCGGCACCGGAGGCTCGGGATATCACGACCACGCCTTCTCTTGCCGTCATGCCATGCCCCCTCAATGCAAGTCTATGGGAGAGGGTGTGGCGGCGCCCCTTCCCATTGACTTGCATTGAGAGGGAGGGCGTGATGTCACGAGGGGGGGCCTTATGGCTAGTCATCAGGCACAGAGCAAAGTTTGCTCCGTGCACCGGATGACTGCAATGCTGCAGCAGAGATCGTGGGGGGTCCCAGCGTTAGGATACCCGCGATCAGACATCTTATCCCCTATCCTTTGGATAGGAGATAAGATGTCTTGGGGCAGAGTACCCCTTTAATGTGCAAAATAGTCTTCCAAATGAACAATATTGTGATTATCCTGAATGTATTCATAGCTTATGTATGATTCAGTAGAGTAAAACAGTAAATAATTGGTGATTTTTTGAAGAAAGTACCAGATATGGGGTTTCCTCTGGTTCCAGGACACCCAGCTACACCTTTGAGACAATGGTCCTGATTTATCAAGCTGTGTGAGAGATTTCCCTATAACAACCAATCACAGTGAAAGCTGAGCTGTGATTGGTTGTTATGGGAAAATCTCTCCAATTTTCCTCTCACACAGTTTGATAAATCTATCACTGCTAATTTTTACTAACAGGCTAAGGATGCATTCACACCACGTTTTTGCAATACAGTTCCCGTATACGTTTTCTATGTGAAAACCGTATGGAACCGTATTGGAAAACGTATGCATTGACTCTCCATTGAAAATCGTATGCCAAAAGATGCATCCGGTTGTGTCCGTTTTGCATCCTGTACGGTTTTGTCAGGTTTGTTTCCTGTACCCAAAACCGTAGTCTACCACGGTTTTAGGTCCGGTTGAATAACTGTATTAAACTGTATATGTTTCTTTTAAACATTGGAGTCAATGGGAACCGTACAGAACTGTATGTGCATACAGTTCCATCCGGTTTTCACTATACGGTTTTTGACTTTGCACAGTTTTTTTTCTTGGAATTTCAATCAAACAAGTAAAACTTTATTCAAAATGGAGTGAAAAGTTAAAAACGTATAAATTTTTTCTTAAAAACGGATGCAATCGGATGTCATTTTTCAAACCGTATACGGTTTTTAACTGTATACAGATTAAAATTTGTACACACGTTTTGACACAGTAGTCAGGTTTTGAGGAATCAGTTTTTCCTCATAAACCTGATACGGGAACTGTATTGCAAAAACGTGGTGTGAATGCAGCCTTACTTGTACCGGGGTGGCAATCCGATAAATTGTTGCAGACTTTTTTTTATTTAATGGTAGTTTCTTTGAAACGTGATGGGCAAAAACTTAAACATAGCAAACATTAACCTAAAGGCAATGGAGTAGATTTCTCAAAACCTGTCAAGAGGAAAAGTTGACCATTTCCCCATAGCAACCAATGAGATTGCTTCTTTCATTTTTAAATTAAATGAAATGTGTTTTAAGAAAACCAAACCAACTTCTCATGTCATCTGAGATTAATGTCCTAAATAAAGAAAAATGTTTCGCTGTCGGTCCGTTTTATGTGACACGTTGTAAAAAATGTGGCACATTTTTGGGGCACCTTTGGTGGATTTGTAGCTCAAATTGATCGAGTTACACTTTGTATAGAATGTGGCAAAAACGTGCGACATTTTAAACACATCTTAGTAAGGCACTTTTTGTCTGTGACTCTTTTCAGCCCAAAATAATGGGATGGACAAAAAGGCGGTGCAAATTTATAGAATAGCCCATGTGTCAAAATGTTGGTGCAAAACAAACCAAAAGCATGTCAGTCACAGTTTTATTTATTCTGCCTATATCTCCTAAAACAAGTGAAGAGTGTTTCATGAGGTCATCCAAGGATACAGCTCGCAATCTATTTTAAAGGTTTTTCAACAAAATTGGCATCTGCCAATAGCTCATTATCAGCTTCTTGTACTGTTCGCAGCTTGCACATCGCTGTTTCACTGACAAGTAAGTACCTCAGTGACGTGGAGATAGAGGTGCAAATGAGATGTATTCACCAGGGGTCTCCTCACTAAACAAAGTCATTGCCCCTCAATTGACTTTCCTGCTTTTTCCTGCTTTGTTTTTCATGTTGTTCAGTACAAGAACATAAATCAATTTATCGAAATGTCAATCACAAACGGAATGGAAGTTAAATAATTAAATAAAATGCAATATCTATAATTTACATTAGGCATAGATGTGTAAAGATGTGTCTCCTTATTTGTTTGCCATTAGAAAATGTGCCAGCATGTACGTTGGACAGAACCAGAGCCAGATTAAGAGCACCATGGGCTTGGTGCTGAAGAGTTTGATGGGCCTTGAAGTCGCCGCGACCCATCACCTGGGTTGCGGCCATTTGTGAGTTGCAGTGTAACTTTATTTACTTACATTATGTTCAACACAACATGTATCGTGATTGTAGGTAGGTAGCTAGGTAGGTTAGATAGCTAACTAGGTAGGTAGCCAGGTAGATAGGTAGCTAGCTAAAAAATTACACGAATCAAAATGTCCCTATAGCCATTATTTTAGAGCATTAGGTGGACTAGTCGGGGCTCCGTACAAGAGATCGCTGGGGGTCCTTTGGGTAGGAGACAAGTTTTTCAGCGTGATACTTCTCCTTTAAGTTAATTTTCCATGACCATTTATACCAGTATATAAGGAGGAATATTATTGCCTTACACATTACCATCATACTGTTACTGACCAAGTCCTGTATACTGAGACCAATATTACCAATAATACCAGTATACAAGGAGGAATATTATCACCATACATATTACCATCGTACTGTTAATGATCAAATCCAGTGTATCAGGACCAATATTACCAATAACAGTATACATGGAACAAATTATACCGCCACACAGACTGGATAATAACACCATACTGAGTAAAAATCACTATACACAGACTAACAATGCCAATAATACCAGTATACAAATATAACAAGGGCCAAATAATACAGATGCATCAGGAACACACTATACACCACACAGTGACTGTACTGTTACTGAATAAAACCACTGTACACAGACTATTATTCCTTCATACAGTGACCATATAGAGGTAGATACCAGGATCTGTATGCCATATAAGTAATTATACAGTATACAGTACCATATAACTAGAGATGAGCGAACTTACAGTAAATTCGATGCGTCACGAACTTCTCGGCTCGGCAGTTGATGACTTTTCCTGCATAAATTAGTTCAGCTTTCAGGTGCCCCCGAGGGCTGGAAAAGGTGGATACAGTCCTAGGAGACTCTTTCCTAGGAATGTATCCACCTTTTCCAGCCCACCGAAGCACCTGAAGGCTGAACTAATTTACGCAGGGTAAGTCATCAACAGCCGAGCAGAGAAGTTCGTGACGAATCGAATTTACTGTAAGTTCGCTCATCTCTACATATAACGGTAGATACCAGCTGCACACAGGATCTGTTTACCATATAAGTGATTATATACAGGACCATGTTGAGGTATATACCAGCTGTACACAGGATCTGTATACCATAAAAGTGATTATATACAGGACAATATAGTGGTAATTATCAGCTGTACACAGGATATGTTTTCCCTTATAAGGATAGGGTCACACATGCTGTATTTTTCTGCGTATTTGATTTGCAGATTTGAAGTTACAGATTTAATGCTGCAGATTTCAATGTAAACTAAATGACTGAATACAGCATCAAATCTGCAGTTACAAATCCTGCGCTTCAAATATGCACAGTATACTGTATGTGTGAATACATCCTAAGGGTGCATTCTCACGTACAGTATCCTGCGCAGATTTGATGCACAGGATTTTCTGCTGCAGATTTCAATGTAAACTAAATGACTGAGCACAGCTTCTTATCGGCAGTTACAAATCCTGCAACTTAAATCTGTGCAGGATCCTGTATATGTGAATACACCATAAGGGTATGTTCACACATACAGTATCCAGCTCAGATTTGATGTGCAGGATTTGATGCGCAGGATTTTCTGCTGCAGATTTCAATGTAAACTAAATGACTGAACACAGCTTCAAATCCTGCACATTAAATCCTGCACCTCAAATCTGCGCAGAATACCCTTAGACCCTAAGGGTGCGTTCACATGTGCCTATTTTTTATGCAGATCTGCTGCAGATTTTCCTCCCTCAAGGGGTAGCAAAATCTGCTACACAAAATCTGCAGTGGAAAATACGCACATGTGAACATACCCTAAGGGCTCGCTCACACAAGCGTATTTTGCTGCATATTTTAGTGCGTATTTTGCTGCAGATTTTCAGCTGCTTATTTTATACAGCTTTTTTTTCTGTAGAAAATAAGCGTCTGAAAATATGCAGCTGAATATTAGCAGCATAAAATAAAAAGCAGCAGATCAGCATGCGGAAAATCCGCACAAAAATCCGCTCATGTGAACGAGCCATTAGGGTACGTTCACACGTGGATATTTTCTGCTGCAGAACAGCTGCAGATTTGCTTCAGCAGATTTTGCTACCCATGGAAGTCAATGGGCAGAAAAATCTGCAGCAGCAAATCTGCAGCAAAAATACACACATGTGAAAATACCCTTGTGAAAATATTTCTTTCAAACTGGCAGCAGATCTCTCACTGCAAGATTGAAAATGGGCGGGGTCTCCGCATTCTACCCGCAGCAGATTTTCGGCAACGGAATCTTCACTATTAAAAATCCGCCACAGACCCTATTGACTTCAATGGGGTCTGCAGCGGATTTTCAACAGCGAAGATTCCGCTGGTGAAAATCTGCTGCGGGTAGCATGCGGAGACCCCGCCCATTTTCAAACTCGTTATTAACTACAACTCCCAGAATGCCCTGATACAGCCTATGGTTCTGCAGCTGTCTCAAAACAAAACTACAACTTCCAGCATGTTGCACTATAACATATACTATACTACCATATAATGCAACATGCTGGGAGTTGTAGTTTTGGTATGAGACAGCTGCAGAGCCATAGGCTGTATAAGTTGTAGTTAATATCTAACTGCAACTCCCAGCATGCCCTGACACAGTTTTTTGATTAAAAACGGATTCCTCAAAACCGGACTAAACTGTATCAAAACGTGTGTACAAATTTTAACCTGTATACGGTTTCAAAAATAATGTCCAGTTGCATCCGCTTTTTAAGAAAAAAAACATATACGTTTTTAACTTTTCTCTCCATTTTGAATAAAGTTCCACTTGTTTGATTAAAATTCTAAGAAAAAAAACTGTGCAAAATAAAAATCCGTATGGTGCAAACCGGATGAAACCGTACGCACATACGGTTCTCTATGGTTCCCATTGGTTCCCATGTTAAAAAAACACTTACAGTTTCAATACGGTTTTCACCCAGACCAGAAACCATGGTAGGCTACGGTTTTGGGTACGGGAAAAAAAACTGACAAAACTGTACAAGACGCAAAACGGATGCAACCGGATGCATTGTTTGGCATATGGTTTTCAATGGAGAGTCAATGCATACGGTTTTCAGTACGGTTCCGTACGGTTTTCAAATTGAAAATGTATATGGGAACTGTATTGTGAATGCACCCTAACTTATACTATACTACCATATAATGTAACATGCTGAAAGTTGTAGTTTTGGGTTGGGTCAACTGCAAAGCCATAGGCTGTGTCACGGCATGTTGGGAGTTTCAGTTAGTTACAAACTACAACTCCCAGCATGCTCTCATATTGCTCTGCAGTTGACCCCAAACAACTCCCACCATGGTGCACTCCAACTTTACTAACCTCAACAAGTGTCCAGCCGATGCTGAAAATTCCCGACGCGCACATAGCAAGCCACTCCCCTTCCATGTAGCCACCCCCCTTTCTGAAGCCATGCCCCTATATTTTTTTGGTAGGGGGGTGGCTGGGCCTATTTTCAGGTAGGGGCCTGGAGCTGAAGCTCCATCAGCCCCTATGTTAATCTGTCCCTGGGCAGAGCAACTGCACTTATAGGACATATGGCCACAACTGTTGGGGACATGGGAGTTTACCGTGCTACTCTTTAAATTGTCAGAATCCATATAGTGACACTTTACACTTACTGGCAACTTAATTAACCTGTTCACTTGCTCATTAAAACAAATAGCTTATAAGCTAATCACATGGCAGCAACTCAACGCATTTAGGCATGTAGAAATGGTCAAGACAACCTGCTGAAGTTCAAACTAAGCATAAAATGAAAGGAAATTTAAGTGACTTTGAACATGGCATTGTTGTTGATGCAGGACAGTCTAGTCTGAGTATGTCAGAAACTGCTGATCTACTGGGATTTTCAAGCACAGCCCTCTCTAAGATTTACAGAGAATTGTCCGAAAAAATATCTAGTGACAGCGGTTGTGTAGAATAAAATGCCTTGCTGATGTCAGAGATCAGAGGAGAATGGGCAGACTAGACTGCTTCGACATGACAGAAAAAGCAACAGTAACTCAAATAACCACTTGTTACAACCAAGGTAGGCAGAAGGCCATCTCTACACGCACAACACATCCAATTGTACATCCATCCCATTATGACCACAGTGTTCCCATCTTCTGATGGCTACTTTCAGCGGGATAATGCATCACGTCAAAATGCTCACATCATCTCAAGCTGGTTTCTTGAACACGACGATAAGTTCACTGGACTCCAATTGCCTCCACAGTCACCAGATCTCAATAGAGCACCTCTGGGAAGTGGTGGAACGGGAGATTTGCATCATGGATGAGCAGCCGACAAATCTGCACCATCATGTCCATATGGACCGAATTCCCTGAGAAATGTTTCCAGCACCTTGTAGAAAATAAGCCATAAAGAATGAAGTTCTGAAGGTAAAATGGGGTCCAACCCAGTACTAGCAAGGTGTACCTAATAAAATGGCTAGTAAGCATGTAGCAGTGTTTCCCAACCAGTCAGCTTTCAGTTGTTGCAAAACTTCAACTCCCAGCATAGCTAAACAGCTGAATGCTGTTGTCATTTTACAACAGCTGGAGGAACTCTGGTTGGGAAACACTGCTATGTATGCAGGAATTCTGTTGCTTTCCATAAGGCCCCATGCAGATTACGGTGCATGAGGCCAAACAGCTACGGCAACTGTTTCACGCTAGCACCATTGTCCTTTTTACGCTTACTCTTGCCGTCTAGAGATTTTTTCGTAAATCAGGTAATACATTTAATAAACTTCATCCTATTTTGTTCTTCTTGGCAGATATAGAGTGTAATTAATGGTGATAGTTAAAAAGTAACCATTTTCCACTCGACAATGGCCTTGTCCGGTAACTAGGGAACTACCCCCAGGGGTCTGTAATAACAGCTCTCCTACTGAGTTCCTATAAAACATTCTATTACAACCCTGCAGCCAAACAGGTTCAGGAAATGCTCTCAAGATTGGCAACATTGACAAATTCTAACTTCCTTACAGGAACAGATATTACTTCCTATGTCTTGCCCCTCGAGAAACGATATTACGGCAGGTTTATCTAAACGGATTAGAAGACAAATTGTCTTTTATTGCTGTCAGCAGCCAATCAGAACAAAGTTTACTATTTACAAAAGCACTGTGAGAAATTAATGCTGCGCTGTGATTGGTTGCTGTGGGCAAGTTTTTCTTTTAGACAGTTTACTAAATTTGCTGCATACCCCTTCATTAAGGGGGTATTCCGACTTTATACATCTTATTCCCTATCCAAAGGATGGGGATAAGATGTATGATCGCAGGGGTCCCGCCGCGGCGGGACCCCTGCGATCATACATCTTATCCTCTATCCAAAGGATAGCGGATAAGATGTATAAAGCCGAAATACCCCTTTGATATTCCTGTACATTGTATCAGTTTCACAAGTCACAACAGAGCAGATTCATAGACTTACAGTATGTTATCAGTTCACTAACTGCTAGATGAGAAGCCTGATAGAACTGCTTTCCACTTATTATGATAAGAGTATGAGTACGGAGATGCTGCCAACCGCAACTATTGATCCGTTGTACTAGGCTGCAATTGTTCTAGAATAGCCATGAAAAGCTCAGTGTCTGAGCAGTCCACCGGTGATGTAAAAGAATGAAACAGTCTAGTGTGCGGTAGCTTGAAGCAGAGTCTTTTATACATATAATATTCAGAAATATGTAAATGAGTTATACAATTAGACTAATTAAATAGAGCTTTACTAAATACAGTGCCTTTTATTTCATGTTTTCTGTGGCTACAGCTGTTTAACTATTTTATGGAATAAAAATAAACTATTGTCTATGAAGTAAAAAGACATGGATGCGCAACATATTATCGGAATATTTTAAAGGGAAGGCTTATCTCCGTGCAGAGGCACAGACCCCTTTTCTTCAATGGCGTGAGCATAGTAAGCTTGTGACTACTTCAGGTCAATATTTGACATGCTAACTAACATTAACTTGAACAGATACTTTGGCACCCCATTTTCAAATTTTTCTGTGACGGAAGGCACAAATGTGATGTGATTAAGCCCTAAAAGTTGAAAATGACATCATATTGTTTACATGCTTTTCATGGAGTTTTCAATTATGGGTGTTGTGTCAAAGACATATTTCAAATTCATTAAGCTCAGAGCCGTTTTATACAGCAGATCAGACCAGTTGTATTTTGTAAGAAGGTTCTACAAGCAAGCATTTTCACCAATTTTACGTATGACGCATGCAACATTTGGAACTTGTCATATACACCAGTAACCTCATTTAAAAGTACATATTAGAAGGCAATTTTAAATTCTATGTTCTCCCTTAGGGTATGTTTACATATACATAATCCACATGATAAGTACCTGTTGGATGAGTTTGCCGCCTCTTTTAGTTCCCCTCCAGCAGTGTCAGAGCTCAGAGGAGGAGAAACAGACGTCCTTTATAGCTATCAGAGCTACAGGTTAGTCCTGGCTGCCCTATCCAGGGACGCATAGATGGTCTCCACCAGAAAACCAGCCCTGTATTTTATTACATATTGTAGTTTTGCCATGATATTCCATAACTTGCAGAAAATATAATGTGGCTTTACCATGATGTTTGAAAAACATAGTGAAACTATTGAATATATATTGCAGGTCATGCAAGATCTTAAAGGAGTAGTGCAGCTAAAAATAACTTATCCCCTATCCAAAGGATAGGTTATAGATTGTGGAGGGTCCGAGCACTAGGACCCCCCACGATCTCCTGAACGGGGCCCCGGCAGTGTGCCGGAAGCAGTTATTTCGACCCCCCGCAGGAAGCCATGGCCGACGCACCCCCTCCATGTGTCAGTCTATGCTCCGTGCGGGGGTTGGCATGCCCCCTTCCAGCAGACTGCTGAGGCCCCGTTTAGGAGATCGCGGGTGGTATGTCCCAGTGATCTGTAACTTATCCCCTATCCTTTGTATAGGGGATAAGTTATTTTTCACCACAGAACTCCTTTAACCCCTCCTCAAAGCGTAGAAACAGAATGCAGGAATCAATGAAAGACAATGAAAAGTTTGTGTGATGTCCTGCATTAGCTGCAAGTCCTGGCTGCTAATAGCTGCCGGGACCCAGCTGTTGAACGCTCTTCATACAACTGGAGCGGGACAAGGGCATACATATATGCCCAATGTCTCCAAGGAATAAAGGGAATGTGTCATCAAAAAATGTGCCATTGTTTAAAGTTATGTTACCCATATGTTTAAAAAATCTTTAATTTAGCATTTTACTATCTATATTTTAATATACTTTATATTTTGCCACTAGAGCTAAACTAAGCTAAGACTTCATGTTCTGTACATATAATTAAGCAGTAATGCCTTTCTTCTCTGAGCAGATAAGGAGTACACTAAAAAGTGACACCAGTATGTAGATAACACTGGATCCATCACCATTCACAGCAGAGTTCAACATACCCGTTCCTGTAAAATGACCTCCAGTTCATCTGAATGGTACAGATCCTGTCTATAGTTGTCTATAGTCATGGGTCCTTCTGTAAAGCATATTTATAAATGCTGTTAAAAGCAATTCAGGCAAGATAGAAGCCCCCATAAAAATAGACAAACAGAAATAAAAAAAATAAAAAAATTCTATAATAAAACAGAAAACTGATTTGAAAAAAACAAAAAAATTAAAAACTTTTCAGTATCAAGAAAACAATAGGTGATACATTCTATTTAAATGTTGAGATTGACTGATAAATATACAGACTGGTGTGCACATGTTGAGCAATATCTCCACCAGTCCCACCACAAACTATTGTGCTCATAGCTGCCGACAGTGACAGTGCAGGAGAGCGATGAGGTGAGTACATAACTAACAGACTCTCAACAGAACTATAAAAGACTTGTGAGAACGGTCATGATCTGTTGGAAAGGCCCGCCCTACCTGACATGCCTCCATTCAGGAAGATATAACAATAATGCAAACAACACATATAGGAACAGCACTAGATATATACATAAAGTTGCCTTCCCAGTACTGACTGTAGTCTCTTTACTCTGTGCTATTTTCAGAGCACTTATTTTCTAATATTATATTGAAGAATTGCTGTTCTCTACATTTGTAATGTATATAAAAGCAGAGGAATTGCTTAAGCTCAATAATGTGGTATCATTAATATCCATTAGTATCTATGAGAGACTTGACATGTTATTCTACAAACAAAACATAGTGATATACATTACAAAGCCTTTAAATACAACGTCTTTATTTTTGCTGTTTGAAAGAAAAAAAGATAATATTATTCAAATTTCTCCATTTCTGCAGCATTTTCTTCAGAAAATATTTACTTTTCCCGGAACATTTGTAAGCAAACCTTGAAGATCGGTAGATAATTTAATGTGCATTTCCATAAAGATCCAGTGTAATGTACCTATATTATCATATAGATGATTTTCAGACGCATAAACAAGCAAACTATGAATGTAAAAGCAACAATGAAGTCATTAAATTTCTTGCAACCAAAGGGTACAATTGGCGTGACAAGGTCGGTTTACAAGATAGCAAGTGAACGACCTTTCATGTTTGATTAATATTCAGCATTCAAGGCTTAAAGCTGTGTGTGTCTGTGGGAACAGTTAAATTGGGAGGCACTTACAATGCCTATAAAACCAATGACGTAGAGGCCTTTGTTGCCATATTTCAGATCAATATGGTTATTAGATTACAAAGAACAAGTCTGTGTGCGGTTCCTGAGGTCTGTAGAACTCTCACCTGGACAACCTTGTGTTTGTAAAAGGTTTCTGGTGTAGTGATTTTCAAAGCCTGAAATCTGAGATTTTGAAGCAGACAATAGTAAATGTTTAACCACAATGATCTCACTGGTTCACACACCTGGAAGAAGAATAGGTAGAGTGAGGTGGGAAAAGGTAAAGGGACAGGTAGGGTAAATGAATGGTGACTCAACAAATGTACTCAACATTTCCACTAAAAGCTTTGCAGTATGAAGATCTAATGTATAAGTTACTGCACCCATGCTCATGGCAATGACTACATTCATGACTAATGTGTTATATGTACTTGTCAGGAGAACTGTGTGGATTGGCAGAATAAAGCTGTTGACTAATAAAAAGGAAGAATGCAGTTAATGCCTTACTTTACAATAATAATGGTGCAGCCTAAACCCATGATCATGAAAAGAATAGTGCATCTTGACACAAGAAAGTAAGCTAAGTTGTGTTCTTCATCCTGCAAAGAGATATGAACCATCACAGTGGGATAACCAGGTCACCAACACTTGGAGTAGTCCCAAACAGATGGCTGACACAGAAAACATGAGAATGATATAGCTTTGGGATTCATAAAACCTTTAAGAGCAAGTTGACTTGGCTGTAATTTCCATAGACTTGAAAGGAAAGAGTCACAAACATGCATGTTTAACTCTTTATTCAGTTTCCTTTCAGATATAGTGGCTGGAATCCTCAGCAATTTTAAGTCATAAATGTCTTTGGTGGGAAAACCCCTTCAACCCAGGAACATGTACAGGAATATATAAGAAAAGGCAAAATAGTTTTCTGATTAGAGATGAGCGAACTTTTTAAAAGTTTGAATCTGCCGTTTCACTGAACTCTGGCCAAAAGTTCTGGTTTTGACCCAACTAGTTATGTCTGAACCTGTACTTTACCAATAGCCCAAAACATATATATAACACTGTCTGAGAGCCATAAAAGCCTTGTATAACACTGTTAGGTCACCCAGGTTTGTATCTATGTGCTTCTGAGATGTTTTTACAGCGAAGTTAATTTCAAACTTACGGCAACATATATGTCTATGAGTAAACAGATGTTACCTGGTGGTAACTTACAGGCTGAAGAAAAAATAAATAAAATAACACTGCATTTTAAAATGAATGTCCTATAATGACATCTTTTTTGGAGGCAGAGGCCTGCCGGTTTTTATATGCACATAGAGTTAACAAAAGAAGCAGTAGTTTTTCCAAGAGGTCCAAAAATTATCCCTATATGGGAGTAGCAACAGGTTTTTTTACAAGCTGTGAAAAATTATATCCATTTTGGGGCATAGCAACAAGATTGTCATCCTAGAAAGTGCACGAAAGTGACACATTATTAAAACAGATACTGCACTGACAGAACAGATACAGAATGTAAGTGGCACTGAAGAAGTAGATCTGCTGAACCTGTGTGGATGATGCCGTGGGCCGCACCAGGGAGCAGAGTCTAAGGTGCTGCTGGTATTCACCAGAGCCCGCCACAAAGCAGGATGGACATGCTGCGGCAGGCGGCACCCAGGCATGACTCATCCACACAGGGTGCCGAGGTGACACATGGCACTGGAAGGATGAAGCAAACTCGTAGTCAGGAAAAGCAGAAGGTCAGGGCAGGCGGTACAGGAGCGTAGTCAGGAACGAAGCAAGGAGGTCAGAACACAGCAAGGCAATACAGAACAGGAACGCTTTCTCTTGGCTAATGAGCACAAAGATTCATCAAGGGGAAACAGGAAGTGCTGACACTTATAGTGTCAGCAAGCAGCAGTAACCAATTAAGGGCATACTGGCCCTTTAAATCGCAGAGAGACGGCGTTTCGTGCGCCCTAGAGGGCGGGTACACACACGTCGGTGATCTGGGACAGTGGTGGAAGCAGGAGTTGAGTAATGGCCCGGCGTTCGCATGGGGGAGGGTCCTGTGATGCAAACTGCGGCACCGCGGGCAGAGGAGGATGGGGCTGGAGAGCGCTCGTGGCCAGCGTGTCTGGCCGAAGCGCTAGTTGTAACACAGAACACTCTCTGCAGTTGTGCTTTACTACAATGATTATATAGATGTTGTCTCATTCCTCTCTCTGTTAGTCATGAATCACTGTCCCTCACAGAGATCTTCACCCAACACCAGTTATCACTAAAATGGCTGCTGAAGCTATGTGCAAAGGCTTTTATAGTGGCTTTGACATCGCCTTTATACTGCCTCCAGATAGGCTGGTAGAGCTGTTTTAAAGGCATTATGGAATTCCCTGAGGTTATGTGATTCCTTCTCGTTCTTCTTTCTTCCATGTGGCTGATGTCATTTTGGCAAGTTCTGCCAAACTGAATCATCCACAGTTCAAGTTCAAGCTGAACAAGGCTTAGTTTCTTCATGTTCACTTTGCTTATCTCTAATGCTGATATAATACAGTACCTTTATTGATGTGTTGCTGGTACTTTTAGTAGGAGGCACTTAAAGATGACAAAAAAACGGGAACGACACCTACAGTATGTGAGGAAGCCTGTAGTAATTGCTGTTTCAGCATTGCATCACTGTATGAAAACTAGTTTCTTATGTACACTATTTATAAATATTGAATAATGTTAAGACTCATGAGCTTTGTTTTCTTCAGTATTTCCATTCCAGTGCATGGGGTTTTTTATCAAACATCTGTTTGCTTTTCTATAGTATATGTGGCAATCACACGTGAACTGTGGCATGTTCTTTTGGATGCCATATGTACAGAGCTTTCCTTTCCTAGAAGAAAGCTGTATATATATCAAAGAGCCTGTTTGGAGGCTTGTGGGGCCATACGATATACATACCTGTTCCTCAATCACTAAGAAGTATAATATTAAATATGGTACATAAATACTTGTTCTACCCCAAGCTGAAACCGGAGCACTTATGAAAGTTTCTAAAATTCCACTGTACTGACAGACAATTTCTTCCATTATTAATTCTTTTTGTGCGATAAAAGTAACACGTGAGGAATAAAGTGCATGTTTTCATATATACGCAGATTACTTTATTTCTAACCCATCTATGATCTGCAACATGTTTGTAGTTCTTTCTTGCTTCGACAATACAAACTGCTTAGACTACAAGGGGAATACAGCTGTGAAATTAGCATTTACATATGGATCCAGACTGTGGCAGAGTAAGATGAGCATTTAGACTGCTGTGATCCATAGATGTGAAATAATTTGCTTCTGTCAGCAAAACATGAAAACTAAAAAGTCTCATAGGAAAATAATAAGAAACATACCTATGGACCTATAATGTTGTATTTGCGTGATATGTGAGGGTTATTAATACTGAAGCAGGTGACATTTATCAAATAGTTGTGTTAGAGTGTTATGGCTGAACCAGATTCATCAATGCCTAAGAAGAGATTTGTAATATAAAAGTGATATTTCACCAACTACCGTATATACTCGAGTATAAGCCGACCCGAGTATAAGCCGAGGCCCCTAATTTCAACCCAAAATCCCAGGAAAAGTTATTGACTCGAGTATAAGCCTAGGGTGGGAAATACATCATCCCCCCCTGTCATCATCCAGACCCCCGGTCATTAACATCCTCATCATCATCACCGCCTGTCATCATCCAGACCCTTATCATCATCACCTGTCATCATCCCCTTGTCATCATCCCACACCCCCCCTTCATCATCCCCTTGTCATCATCCCCACTCCCCTTCATCATCCCCTTGTAATCATCCCACACACCCCCTTCATCATCCCCTTGTAATCATCCCACCCCCCCCCTTTCATCATCCCCTTGTAATCATCCCACACACCCCCCTTCATCATCCCCTTGTCATCATCCCCACCCCCCTTCATCATCCCACACCCCCCTTCATCATCCTCTTGTCATCATCCGCCCTCAGTGGTTTTCAACCTGCGGACCTCCAGAGGTTTCAAAACTACAACTCCCAGCAAGCCCGGGCAGCCATCGGCTGTCCGGGCTTGCTAGGAGTTGTAGTTTTGAAACCTCCGGAGGTCCGCAGGTTGAAGACCACTGCGGCCTTCGACATCATCCAGCCCCCTCTCACCCCCTTTAGTTCTGTACAGTACTCGCCTCCGCTCGGCGCTGGTCCGGTGCTGCAGGGCTATCCGGAGAGGAGGTCGTCCGGTGGGATAGTGGTTCCGGGCTGCTATCTTCACTGGGGGGCGTCTCTTCTCCGCGCTGCGGGCCCAGAATAGAGGTGTTGCCTCGACGATGACGCAGAAGTACGTTGGTAATGAACGTACCTCTGCGTCGTCGTCAAGGCAACGTGACTATTCTGGGGCCGGGCCCGAAGCGCTTAGAAGAGGCCTCCCCGGTGAAGATAGCAGCCCGGAACCACTATCCCACCGGACGACCTCCTCTCCGGACAGTCCTGCAGCACCGGACCAGCGCCGAGCGGAGGCGAGTACTGTACAGAACTAAAGGGGGTGAGAGGGGGCTGGATGATGTCGAAGGCCGCAGTGGTCTTCAACCTGCGGACCTCCAGAGGTTTCAAAACTACAACTCCCAGCAAGCCCGGACAGCCGATGGCTGCCCGGGCTTGCTGGGAGTTGTAGTTTTGAAACCTCTGGAGGTCCGCAGGTTGAAGACCACTGCGGGTGGAGAGTTCACTTGAGTATAAGCCGAGGGGGGTGTTTTCAGCACAAAAAATCGTGCTGAAAAACTCGGCTTATACTCGAGTATATACGGTACATAAACTCCAATTGTTCCGGTAGGACCATATTCACACTAAGAACAAGTGCCGGGGATCTGCTTTCCTTCCTTGGGCTGTATATAAAAGTGAAGGTTTCAATTCTTGCTTTCTCTGTGCACAATGATAGCTGGAGTACTGTACAGGAGATTGTCCCAAAGGTCCTATGGGGAGAAGATAAAAATTCCTACATGGGGCTTCCTTTTTAAGATATATCTTCTACAGCCTCCACAGCTGTGTGAGCTCTGCTTTCTATATTCATATTAGGGTTTTACCTGTGAGGCCTGCTATAAATGAACCAATCAGGGTGGGGCTTGTAGCTTGTCTCCCCCCTCCCATTGTATGTGTGCCTAGTTCACACTGGAGGTAACTGAGGAGCAATCTGCAAGTCGGACCTAAGGCTGCCAAAATTTGGTTCCTGGTTTTATTTATCTGGCCAGGTAGGTTTTGTGTTAGGTCCCGCACCATTTGAGAAACCTTGGCGTGGTGTGCGGGCTCAAGTGTGTCCTTCATATAAGCATATACTGGCTAATGTCTCAATTTTACATCACTTTTAAGGGTTAGCTAATGTCATTGTTTACATTAACCACAGTAGTGAAACCATAATGTGATCCATGCGTGCAGGTCCTCGACTCCAACATAGGTGCACAACTGCACTTGGGGTTGAGCACCTTGTATCACCTTAGACCACGTTAATGTAATTTCTCTATTCATAGAGCTCATGTGATTTTTCCCAGCAAATTGCCTTTTGTGTGCTCATCTAAAGCCTGTGTAAGCTGTTCTCCAGGGATTCTATCCCCTCTGTCCACAATCTGAGCTGGTGTGAAACCCCATCACTGCTGCTGTCTAACAATGTTGCTGATCATTTAGAATTTCACATGATAGGCTTTATTAAAAATGACACTTTATTGTAGATAGCAACATGTTTCATGCCCAAACTGGACCATTCACCAGGCTGAACTATATATAGAATATATTAAAGACAAAGAATGAGTCAGCCAGCACTTTAGTTGATACCAAACTATTATATGGATCTGGCCTACAGGTGCACGCTACTAGGCTAGATATACAGCAAGAAAAGAATGCAGCAGCACACTGCCAGCACAAGGATGTAGGTGAAACATGAATATGCAGTTAAAACATGGAGAGCTATACAGCTATGGTGTAATAGATGCAAATGTGAAACTATGAAATAGTGAGGCACTTAGCTCGCAAATTTGTCTCCACCGGCGGTCAAATAGCTTGCACCGTCCCACCGCGATAAGGTGGCCTCATTGGGACGGACCCTACACTGTGAATATGCCTCTGTGTGAATAGTTCAGTAAGCATGGCAGGGTCTGGAACATCCAAGACACCTTATATACACACCTGATAGAGGTGGGTTGGGTGCAAGGCCAACATGGAGGTAGCCACTCGTATTATATTATACTCGTATGTGTAATACAGACAAAGAATAAGTCAGCCAGCACTTTAGTTGATACCAAACTATTATATGGATCTGGCCAGCAGGTGCACGCTACTAGGCTAGATATACAGCAACAAAAGAATGCAGCAGCACACTGCCAGCACAAGGATATAGAATATATTATAAAGGATATAGAATATATTATAAAGCAGGGGTCTTAAACTCCCAGCCCGCGGGCCGCAAATGAAGTGAAAGTTTGTGGCCCGCACCAGTGATGTGTGATTTGTATTGCCGGGCACCAGGCAGGTGGTTTCTTCGGGCAAGCAGCGCTAAATGCCAGAAGGCTTCACTTACCCTGCCCTCCTCCTCCCCGTCTTCGGTTGGCCGGCCTGCCCGAGTCTGATGAGGGACGTCGCGCATGTGACGTCCCTCCACAGACCCGCACAGGAGGACGTCAATGACGCCACTTGTCAGGCTGACAGAAGCGCAGCGCAGGACAGGTAAGGTTGTCTGTGTGTGCGTGCACGTGTGGATGTCTGTCTGTGTGTGTGTGCATGTGTGGGTTTCTGTCTGTGTGTGTGCATGTGTGGGTGCCTGTCTGTGTGTGTGTGTGAGAGTGGGGGGGGGGGGTGGAAACAACAATGCTACCTAATGTGGGGAACCTGCTACTACCTAATGTGGGGAACCTGCTACTACCTAATGTGGGGAACGTGCTACTACCTAATGTGGGGAACCTGCTACCAACTAATGTGGGAACCTGCTACTAGCTAATGTGGGGAACCTGCTACTAGCTAATGTGGGGAACCTGCTACTAGCTAATGTGGGGAACCTGCTACTACCTACCTAATTTGGGGAACCTTCTGCCTATCTAATGTGGGGAAACTGCTACTACCTACCTAATGTGGGGAACCTTCTGCTTATCTAATGTGGGGAACCTGCTACTACCTAATGTGGGGAACCTGCTACTACTTAATGTGGGGAACCTGCTACCAACTAATGTGGGGAACCTGCTACCAACTAATGTGGGGAAGCAGCTACTACCTAATGTGGGGAACCTGCTACTACCTAATGTGGGGAACATGCTACTACCTAATGTGGGGAAAGTGCTACCACCTAATCTGTGGAACCTGCTACCACCTAATGTGGGGAACCTGCTACCACCTAATGTGGGGAACCTGCTACTACCTAATTTGGTGGGGGCATTATATGTGAGGGACGCATGATGGGGGCCATGATATGTAAGGGACGCATGCAGCCCAGCCTCACCCATGTGCTACCACCAGTGGCCCCTGGATAATTTGAGTTTGAGACCCCTGTTATAAAGTCTGGTTGATGTATGCCCCACCTCTGTAACCTCTACCTACATGAAGAATAGGGGTCTCCTGACCCCTGTCTACCATGCAGGCAGAGAATGTATGGTAGTGCATATATTGGACTCTTTCCAGCCACTGCTATGAAAGTACAGAAACAACCAAGAAAGTGTGCTGAGTGGCTATATTATAAATTTCTGAGATGAGAACTCTCCTTTAAGTTAGACCTCAGAGAGAGCTTTTAAAATCATGAGGTTAAACTTTATGAAATACTCCTATTTTAGAGTGTGAAGGTTTTGTAATAGTTGCGTAAGAATCAAAAGAGCCCAGCAGGAAGTCAAAGCACACGCTGGGGCCTTTGAATTTGTCTTATATGCCTATTCTATTCCACACTAGTGGTATTGTGATACCTTATATTTTATTAGGTGTATTGGATGGACATGGTAACTTTATAAAAGGAGTTGAAGTTGCTCCTAGCCTATGTCGATGGCCAACTTTAATACTTTGCACAGGCATTCTATTCAATGTGCAGAATAAAAGTTGTTAAAAAGTCTAAATAAATAGTTCTAATAATAATAAAAAAAATAGCTCTTTATTCTGTCTAGTTACCATAGTGGACTCGAGTCTAGTTGGGCTTTGAACAGTTTAATTCAGTTTAATATCCCATTGAGTGAGTTCAAGTTGCCACATAAATTATACCTGGCCTTTCTACATTATTATTCTACAATGACTTATAGACTTTATATACCGTATTTATCGGGGTATACCATGCACCGGCCTATAACACGCACCCTCATTTTACCAAGGATATTTGGGTAAAAAAAGTTTTTTACCCAAATATACATGGTAAAATGAGGGTGCGTGTGTGCGCGTTTATACCCCGGTACACCCCCAGGAAAGGCAGGGGAGAGAGGCCGTCGCTGCCGGCTTCTCTCCCCCTGCCTTTCCTGGGGTCTAGAGCACTGCTGCCGGCCCTTCTCTCCCCCCTGGCTATCGGCGCCGCTGCCCATTCTTTCCCCCTGACTATCGGTGCCCGCGCCCCGTTGCCGGCGCGATAGCCAGGGGGAGAGAAGGGGCAGCGGCACCCATTGCCGGCGCCGCTGCTCCGTTGCCTCCCCCCATCCCCGGTTGCATAATTACCTGTTGCCGGGGTCGGGTCCGCGCTGCTTCAGGCCTCCGGTGTGCGTCCCCTGCGTCGTTGCTATGCACTGCACGGCCCGGCGCACTGATGTCATGCACCGCGCCGTGCAGCGCATGGCAACGATGCAGGGGACGCACACCGGAGGCCTGAAGCAACAGGTAATTATGCAATCGGGGATGGGGGGAGGCAACGGGGCAGCAGCGCCGGCAATGGGTGCCGCTGCCCCTTCTCTCCCCCTGGCTGTCGGCACCGCTTCTCTCCCCCTGGCTATCGGCGCCGGCAATGGCGCGCCGGCACCGATAGTCAGGGGGACAGAACGGGCAGCGGCGCCGATAGCCAGGGGGAGAGAAGGTCCGGCAGCAGGGCTCTAGACCCCAGGAAAGGCAGGGGGAGAGAAGCGGGCAGCGACGGCCTCTCTCCCCCTGCCTTTCCTGGGGGTGTATCCGCGTATAACACGCACATAGACTTAAGGCTAAAAATTTTAGCCTAAAAAGTGCGTGTTATACGCCGATAAATACGGTAGATATTAATGGGTCACCTATAATCTGTTGATTAAGTGCATCTGCCAGTTCATTTCTTAAACTTCTATTGCTGTTTTATGACATATTATCAATAATAATCGTGAAAATGTCCTATTTAGGAGCATTGTCTTTAATTATATGGTATAATAAGATGTGTAGCTAGAGTTATTTATTAAGACAAATGCACATAAAAGGAGTTATCAGTACGAGGATGTTTAGAAGATGTCAGCATTTCAGTATATTAACTGTGAAATGAGAGTTTGCCATTAAAGGGGACTTTTGCATTTTTTGGTAGGTGGGCGGATGTATAAAATGTCTCACTATAAAATTGACAGACACACATTACATTTATATGGTTTGATATTTAAAATATTAATTACAATTTTTATATGTTATTGAAAAGTTGCAATTTATCTGTTTCATTGAACACTGTGGGCAGCCTGGTGGCTCAGTGGTTAGCACTGATATAATACAGCATTCAGGTACTTTTTGGGCTTGTGCCCATCAACATTTTTGTGGGCTTGTCCCTCACTACAAAAACATACAGATAGGTGAATTGTCATATTATGAAATTGGCCTTAAAGGGGTTCTCCAGTGGCCAATGTGTTTTTTCAGTTTCTACTTACCCTTGCAGGTGAGTTTTCTTGTTATCTCTGGTCTCGTGCTTGCTCTTTGTTTGTTTTTTCCTTTCTTTGCACAAGTGTGTCCATGTAGTGTAGCATCTATTTCCGTTTTGTCTTTGTTTTAGAAACTACAGCTCCCAGCGTGCCTTGTAGCCCACCCAACTTGTTTTGCGTTGTCACCCAGCCCTGCTGGTGGGCATTTTTTTTTCTTTCCCCTTTAGCACTCTCTTTCCCAGCCCTGCTCATTAGTATTCTCATCCCACCCACTGTCAACCCACAGTCCCCACATCAGGGAATGAATCAATCATCAGAGGGGGGAACTGATCTTATGTGACCCCCCCCCCAATGAATTGTCAGCATATGTGACCCACGGGTGCTGCTCTTCTTCCTGCCCCTCCATCCCCCTCTCACCCCCCCCAAAGTGATGTCCCCACAAGGGTTAAACAACATCTGTACTGCTAAATTTTTCATATTCCTGTGCCCGGCGGCAAAAATAAACAAAATTAACTTTGACT
Organism: Hyla sarda; assembly: GCF_029499605.1. NCBI lineage: Eukaryota > Metazoa > Chordata > Amphibia > Anura > Hylidae > Hyla > Hyla sarda. The sequence continues at coordinate 123,452,724 of NC_079192.1, forward strand.
CACCTTCCAGCATTCCACTGTTGCTACGGTAACAGCCTCGCGGTCACGGGAAAGTCACAGAGCTGTCAGCCTATCACCAGCCACAGCGATGTCCCACCTCTGCCAGTGATAGGCTGAGCGCACTGTCATGTAAGGAGCCATCCGGCTCTTTAGATGACAGTGCGGTCAGCCTATCACCGACGGAGGCAGGACATCGCTGTGGCTGGTGATAGGCTGAGCGCATTGTCATGTAAGGAGCCGTCTGGCTCCTTACATGACAGTGCGCTTAGCCTATCACCGACAGAGGCGGGACATCGCTGTGGCCGGCTGTGTTCCTGTGACAGCTAGGCCGTTACCATAGCAACGGGGGAATGCTGGAAGGTGAGTCAAAGTTAATTTTGTTTATTTTTTCAGCCAGGCACAGGAATATTGAAAATTTAGCAGTACAGATGTCCTTTAACCCTTGCGGGGACATCCCTTTGGGGGGTTGAGAGGGGGGTGGAAGGGCAGGAAGCAGAGCAGCGCTCGGGGGACAGCGCTGCAGCTGACAATTCATTGGGGGGGGGGAGAGAAGGAGAGTGGCGCCCACAGGTCACATATCATTAGTTCCCTAATGTCCCCACAATGCGCTGCGGCTGACAATTCATTCCCTGATGTGGGGACTGCAGGTGAGAAACTGACAGTGCGCAAGCGGGGGGGGGGGGGGACGACAGAATCATAGTAGCCAATACCCCTGATTCCCCCCGCGAGCGCACGTTCCTCATGGCGGGGAAGGGGCTACGTACATTGTGAGCCAGGTGCAGGGCAGGCTGACAGCGGAAGGAGACATCCATCCTCCCCAACAATTGAATGAATATTCATTACAGGGGTGTAAAAAAGGGGCGAAAGCATGGCAGGAGAAGAAAAAACTGCAACGCCTGCACCACAACAGTGAACAAACATGGCCGCAGGTGTGGACAACAGTCAAAAGCAACCAGAAAAACTACTGAACTTTTGTCACAGAAAAGAGGTCAGTAAAAAACATATATGCTGTGGACAGATGTAGAACATGTGAATTACAAAAGTGCTAAACTTGCTACAAATACGCTAGATAACCATAAAACTGTGGTACCGGAGTACCCTTTAAAGACTGTAAGCCTAGTTGGGGACAGCGACTGATCTCTGTACTGCACATTTTAATTTGTGGGTGCTGTAGATACAACAAGAAATACATTGCATTATATATAACATACTGTAGTTTGTAAGACTGAAAAAAAGAAAACTTCATCGAGTTTAATCCCTTAAGGACGCAGGATTTTTCAGTTTTTGCACTTTTGTTTTTTCCTCCTTACCTTTAAAAAATCATAACCATTTCAATTTTTCACCTAAAAATCCATATTATGGCTTATTTTTTGCATCACCAATTCTACTTTGCAGTGACATTAGTCATTTTACCCAAAAATTCACGGCAAAACGGGAAAAAAAATCATTGTGCGACAAAATCGAAGAAAAAACGCCATTTTGTAAATTTTGGAGGCTTCCGTTTCTACGCAGTGCATATTTCTGTAAAAATGACACCTTATCATTATTCTGTAGGTCCATACGGTTAAAATGGTACCCTACTTATATTGGTTGGACATTGTCGTACTTCGGAAAAAAATCATAACTACATGCAGGAAAATTTATACGTTTAAAAATTTCCTCTTTTGACCCCTATAACTTTTTTATTTTTCCACGTACGCACCGGTATGAGGGCTAATTTTTTGCACCGTGATCTGAAGTTTTTATCGGTATCATTTTTGTTTTGATTGGACTTTTTAATCACTTTTTATTCATTTTTTTTCACCCCCTAAAACCCTACTGTGTTGATTCAGAGAAAGGCAAAACCTATGATGAAAAATTCCTTCCCGACTCCAATAAGGTGATTACAATAAATCCCTGGATCAATGTTCTATCCACATAGATTTAGTATCCATAATCTGTAATATTATATTTATCTACTTTTTGGGGGATATACTTCCTACTGTGGGGACCTACCTACCAATTCTTCTATTTTTAGTCTTCAGTTATAGTAAAGATTTTTTTGACCAGAACCAGAAACAAGCACCAACAAGCACCAAAGAATCAGTATAACAAAGTAATGGAAAATAATGGTAGGCTGCCACAGTAAGACATTGCACTCCTACATCAATAACTATTGACACGTTAAGGTGCTGTAACCGATATCTGAGTTAATAGAACTTACTGAATACGTCCCCTGGTGGCCACAGCCTTTATGTTTTGTAATGAGCTTCTGGGAAGCTATTGATCACAAATTATTATTATTATTATTTTTTTTTTTATTTAAACATTTTTTTATAATTATTTTTAAAATAATTCCTTTTCTTTTTCAATATTTGTAATACTTACTTTATATGTACATTTATGTTCTTCGGTTATACATTCTGTCTCAGAATTATATTTTGTTGACATTTTTTAAATACCAATTTTCATTTTTTCATTCGTTTGAAAATGATTTTTTTTCCATTTCTATATTTATCTTTATTTTTATTTTCATTCCTATTTTTATTTTTATATTTTTTAGTATTATTATGAATGTGGTTATATACATTCTACATCATTCACCTTATTCACCTTTTATCAGTAGTATACCTTATATTCCAATTTTCTAGTTGGTTTAGTGTATTTTACTGCATAACACTTATTTCAACCCAGCTTTTTATTTACCGCTCATTCCATGTGTGTTCCATTTCATTTATTTTCTGTGCTATTGTGCTCCAGGTGAAAACCCTAATGACTTCAGTCCCCAGGTATAAAGAGAACCCCATAAAATGTGTCAGGCTATACCGCTTACTGATTTTATTGAGGAAGGTCCCTATGGAGGGACCGAAACACATCAAAGTATCAGCATACCAAGCTTATGCTATATACCATTTAAATCCCTGGTCCTGCACTACTCTGCCGCAAGGACAAAAAAAAATTCAACATTTTTTTTCCACTGCTACCACAAACCATCGTGATCTCCAACAACGTAATTGTCATCTCCACTATCACTACGGGCATCTCTGCATACATACAGGTCTGCACACTACTAGTGAGTGCAAGAACCAGGAGGCGCGCACGATTACAGGAGAGGAGCGACATCGCCAGAATATTATCATCATTATCGCTCTGTGTGCAGCCCCACGCTTCGGACACTAGGTCGGCACTGGCGACTGTAACATCGCTTGTCCAGCTGCAAGAACCAGGAGATCCACACTGATACAACTAGGTCTGCACTGATAATCTGCACATCGCATACCCGGCTGCAAGAACCAGAAGAACAACAATTGGGTGAGCGGTACGCTGTACCACCTACGTTCTTCATAGACTTATAATACAGACTTGCTATTGTTATACTACTACCTCAGTCATGGAACGTTGCAGGCAATATTGGGATGGACATTTAAACCGGTTCACTATTTTTATTATTCAGCATATTTATTATTCAGCATTTTTATTATTCAGCATTCTATACTATTTATCTAATCATATCCATTTGTACATATTGATTGCCTACTACCAGCAAGGGCCCTGCTGGGGGAAGCATTGTGTAATGTTGACAAATATATCCTTATCTATCTATAATTATCTCAATAAAATATTTGCTCTGTATATTTGCTATGATCTTGAGCACTTGTTACATTTGTTATTTGTGTTTGGTAATGAATTGCTATGCCACAATGGAAGGGTCACATTAGTGGGGACATGATGGACATATATTCAGCCTATATACTGTAGTCACAGTAATGGTAACATAATATGATGTGTGATCATAGTTACTTTAATGAAGATACTCTTGCTTTTGAAGTCCTTTGATGTAAAGGACCTCCAGCCATTAAGTTCTTTCTCTTCTCTGAGACCATAAGTTCCCATTTTATTATTACATAACCGTTCTACAAGGAGCTGAGGACATCCATAAGAAATAGACCGCAGGCGCAAGACAAGGTCATTCTTTTTTTAATTACAAAAGGTCTGCAGAACGTACAATGGCTCTTTTATGTATCAACTTAGCTACTTAAAAGAGATATTCTAGAAGCAGAGTCTGTATAGCAAATGTTTTACAAGTGCTGCAGATTCCCTTAGGACAAGAAGCCCTCTAACTTTTAGTTCTGCATCTTTTATTAAATTATACAGAATCACATGTACAACCAGTCAGGCATGTGTACAATGATATATAATGTGCATGGGTACAATGGCATGCATACAACCAGGCATTCAGTTTACAATATCCTAAAGGAATCTAATGTTATAGACTATAATATTAAATATATTTTATGGGCTATGTCACATTACACACTTGACACATTAAGAAACTGTTACGGAGCTGGATGTGGATCCTCTAACCTGTGTGGTTGATGACTCGGTCCGTATCAGGGAGCGGAGTCTAAGGTGCCGTTGGACTTCACCAGAGCTTGCCACAAGGCAGGATGAATAAAGGAAAGGGAGAGGAGGACAGCGCATCGTTTAATCCTGTGAGTGAATATGGTATAGGTGAGCTTCAAGGTTATAAACTCTCACCTGGTGGGATCAGGTATCAGGCATATCACCCCTAATGCTGGGGTATAGATCAGGGATTGCAGGCCGCAGGAGCTTGACCGAAATGCAAGGGGAAAAAAGAAAAAACTCCAAAGGTGGCGCTATATGGGATAGCGCCACCTTTGGAGTTTTTTCTTTTTTTTCCTTACAAGGCAGGATGGGCTTTCTGCAGCAGGCGACACCCAGGTCACTACCCCCGACACGGCTCGACCACACAGGTAGCTGGGCAAGGCGAGACAACGAAGGATAAGGCTCCCAAGACCCTTCCCAATCTACAAGGAAGAAACATTTTCCTCTGATAAGTTTGAAGTCCAGAACTTCCTTTTTAGAGAAGCAGTTATGGATGACTGGTTTCAAGAGGGAGACGTGAAAAGAATTCAGGATCTGGAGGGAGGGAGGCAGATGAAGAGAGTAAGCCACTGGATTTAGACTTTTTGAAAGGACCCAAATAGCGAGGACCCAGTTTACAGCAAGGTACTTTGAAGTGGATATATTTAGATGACAACAACACTCTGTCTCCAGGAGAGAATTCGAGAGGAGTTCGCCTTTTCTTGTCCGCTTGAGATTTCATACGGGTCGTGGCATATAAGAGGGAGAGACGAGTCTTCTTCCAGATGGAGGTGAAATTATTTACTAGTTCATCTGCCATAGGGACACCGGAGAGAGAAGACAAGGGAAGGGTTGGACGTGGATGAAATCCATAGGCTACATGAAAAGACGAAGTCCCAGTGGATTCAGAATCCCTATGGTTGTAAGAAAACTCGGCCCAGGGAAGTAAATCGGTCGAATTGTCCTAACGAGCCGAAACAAAATGGCGGAGGAAGTCTCCCAAGACTTGGTTCACCATTTCGACTTGTCCATTAGATTGAGGGTGATAAGCAAAAGAAAAATTTTATTTGACTTGGAGACTTGAGCAGAGGACCCTCCAGAATTTTCAGACAAGTTAAACTCCCCGGTCAGACACAATATGGGTAGGCAATCCATGTAAGCGGAAGATGTGGTGGAGAAAAGTTTAGCAAGCTGCGGTGCCGATGGTAATCCCAGCAGAGGTACAAAATTAGCCATTTTAGAGAATCGGTCTTTTACAACCCAAATTACTGTATTGCCGCCAGAGGAAGGAAGGTTGGTAATAAAGTCCATGGCAATATGGGTCCAAAGTCAGGTTGGGAACGAGGGGTCTTGTCCTGTGCACAGACCGAACAGGAAAGGATGAAATCAACGACGTCCTGTTTTAAAGTTGGCCACCAATACTGTTGGGATATGAGTAAGGATTTACAGATATCGGCATGACCGGCCAACAATGAGGAATGACCCCATTTCAAGACTCGAAGTCTGAGACGGGGAGTTATGAAAGTCTTTCCAGGAGGCAGGAGCTGAACAGTTGCTGGTGCTGCAGAAATGAGACGATTAGGAGGTATAATATGTTGAGGATGGAATTCTTGATCTTGTACATCGGAGGATCTAGACAGTGCATCTGCCCAAAGATTCTTCTCTACTGGACAGAAGTGAATAAAAGTCAAATCTGGAGAAGAACAGAGACCAGCGAGCCTGATGAGGGTTGAGACGATGAGCAGTCTGTAAATAGAGCAAGTTCTTGTGATCTGTATAAATAGTAATTGGGTGTACAGAGCCCTCCAAGAGATGATGCCATTCTTCCAAGGCCAACTTTATAGCCAAGAGCTTGCGATCTAGTATGGTATGATTTCTCTCTGCAGAAGAGAAAAAGCGCAAGTTACAGTTCTACCTTTGGAGGACTTTTGCGTCAAATCTGCACCAGCACAAACTGAAGATGCATCCACTTCCATAATAAATGGCTTGCCTGGCTGGGGTCTTGATAACACTGGAGTAGAAGCGAAGGTGGACTTTAATTGTTTGAAAGCTTCTTCAGCTTCAGGAGTCCAGACTTTTGGATTAGCAGACTTCTAGGTAAGCGATACAATGGGAGCTACCAGAGTGGAGTATTGAGGAATGAATTGCCAATAGTAATTGGCAAAGCCGAGGAAGCGCTGAATCGATTTCAGACCAGTAGGTTGTGGCCAGTCCAGAACTGCGGATAACTTGTTGGTATCCATTTGAAGACCTTGACTGGTAACAATATAGCCCAGAAAAGAGAGGCTAGTCTTTTCAAAAGTACATTTCTCCAGTTTAGCATAGAGATGATTTTCACGGAGACGCTGTAACACTTGGTGGAGGTGAGAGCGAGGAGACTGGACATTGGGTGAGTAGATGAGTATGTCATCCAAATAGACAATGACACAGGAGTACAGGAGGTCACGAAAAATATAATTGACGAACCCCTGGAAAACTACTGGAGCATTACAGAGTCCGATTTGCATCACAAGATATTTGAAATGTCCATCACAAGTATTAAATGCAGTCTTCCATTCGTCCCATTCACGTTTATAAATCACGTAGGTCTAGTTTAGAGAAAATCCTGGCACCTCGCAAACGATCAAATAACTCAGAGATTAAAGGAAAGGGGTAGCGGTTCTTTACTGTAATTTTATTCAAGCCTCGGTAGTCAATGCATGGTCGCAATGACCCGTCTTTTTTTTCCACGAAGAAGAACCTGGCTCCGGCAGGGGAAGAGGAATTCCTGATAAATCCCTTCTGAAGGTTCTCCTGGATATAATTAGACATGGCCAGAGTTTCAGGGACTGACAAAGGGTAAATTCTGCCCCTGGGAGGAGTAGTGCTGGGCAGTAAGTCAATAGGACAATCGTAGGGAAGATGTGGAGGCAAAACTTCAGCTTGCTTTTCACTGAAGGCATCAGCAAAGTCCAGGAGGAACGAAGGCAAACTGGACAGAGGGCAACAAGATGATGGTTCCAACTTAGACAAACGAATATATGAATACAGTGGCTGTTGCAATAGGGATCCCAGCAAAGAACTTCTCCAGTTTTCCAATCTATCTGTGGAGCAAAGAGTTGCAACCACGGTAGGCCAAGCAGGAGAGGAGAAGTACAATGAGGTAGTGCATAGAAGGACAAGTTCTCCTTATGCAAGAATCCGACCTGCATTGACAACGGTTCTGTGTGATATAGCATGATACAGTGTAGTTTTTCTCCGTTGACTGTAGAGATGTACAGAGGCTTCAACAGGCAGGACACATGCAGATGATACCTATGTACTAGGGAGGCATCAATAAAGTTTCCCCCTGAGCCAGAGTTCAGAAAGGCAAGAATGGAGATTATCTCTTTGGAGGGTAGAAAAAGCTGGACCATCAAATTTAAGCGTGGACAGGTGATATTCACACCTAGGGAGGCCTCTCCCACAAACCCTAGGTGCGAGCATTTCCCTGTGACTGCGGACGCAGAGGACAATCCTTGAGGAAATGATCTGCACTGGCGCAGTATAGGCATAGATTCTCATTTCGTCAGCGAGTTTTTTCCTGAAGGGTTAGGCGAGACCAATCCACTTGCATAGCCTCCACTTTGGGAGGCAACGTAGAAGTTTGCAGTGGTTGCTGGAAGACAGGTGCCAGAAAAGGAAGGCGCCGAGGTCATGCATGCTCCTTTTCTTGGCATAGTTCCTCATGTTGCTCAGAGAAACGGATATCAATCCAGGAGGCCAAGTGTATAAGTTCATTCAGGTTAGATGGCAATTCCCAGGCAGCGAGGACATCCTTGATGTGAATACATCATCCTCTCTTGAAGGTAGCGCAAAGAGCTTCATTATTCCATGACAACTCCGATGCCAGAGTACGAAATCGTATGGCATACTCGCCCACAGAGGAGTTGCCCTGAGATAGTCTCAGCAATGCCAACTCAGCAGAGGAAGCTTGGACTGGTTCTTCGAAGACACCTCTAAATTCCGACAGGAATGCCTGGAGATAAGTAGTGAGAGCAGTAGTGAGTTGCCCAGGCCAAAGCCCATCCAGTTAAGAGAGTGATGACGAAGGCCACCTTTGCTCGTTCCGTAGGGAACTGTTCCGCCATGAGTCACAAAACCACGACAGGACTTGGGATCCCCCTCATATTTCTCTGGAAGAGACAAGCAGAGTTTTGATCCAGAGACGACTTCAGGAGTGGGAGGCAAAACAGGAGCAGGAGGAGGCTGTGGTGGTTGTTATTGAGCAGTAAGTAACTGCTGCATCATGGCGGACAACTGGCTCAACTGCTGTGCCTGCTCGGCCAACTTCTGTGACTGGAGCACCACGATGGAAGCGAGATCCGGATTATCTGGCAGAGGAACCCCAGCGGGATCCATGGCCGGATTTTGCTGTTATGAAGCTGGATGTGGATCCTCTAACCTCTGTGGCTGATGACTCGGACCATATCGGGGAGCGGAGTCTAAGGTGCCGCTGGTCTTCACCACAGCCCACCGCAAGGCAGGATGGGCTTGCTGCAGCTGACGACACCAAGGTCGCTACCCCCGACACGGCTCTAGCGTAGTAAGACGTGGCAGAAGGTCAAGGCAGGTGGCAGAGGTGCGAAGTCAAATAACATAGCGGGAAGGTCTGGATACACGGATAAGGCCAACAGGCAATATGGAATGCTTAATCTCAGGTTAGGGGCACTGAAGATCATGCAGTGAAGTGGGGGAAGTGCAGCAACTTATAATGTAGTGACAGATGTGACAGTAATTATGGGCATACTGTCCCATTAAATTTCAGAGCTTCGGCGCGCACCCTAGGAGACGGGCATGCGCACGCCGGAGCTGAGACACATAGGAGGAGGCGGCAGCGGAGCATGGTGAGTGACGGGCTGTTATTCGCGTGCGGGTGCGGTTTGTAGAAAAGGCAGTCCATTGGACTAAAGCCACCTACTATAAATTTGCCATTAAAGGGTTACTCCACTGGAAAACATTTTTATCAACTGGTGCCAGAAAGTTACAGATTTGTCAATTACTTCTATTTAAAAATCCTAATCCTTCCAGTACTTATACTGCTGTATACTCCACAGGAAGTTCTTTTCTTTTTGATTTTCCTTTCTGTTGGACTACAGTGTTCTCTGCTGACACCTCTGTCCATTTTAGGAGCTGTCCAGAGTAGGAGCAAATCCCCATAGCAAACCTCTTCTGCTCTGGACAGTTCCTGGGACAGAGGTGTCAGCAGAGAGCACTGTAGTCAAACAGAAAGGAAATTTAAAAAGAAAAGAACTTCCTGTGGAGTATAAAGCAGCTGATAAGTACTGGAAGGATTATGATTTCTAAAAAGAAGTAATTTACAAATCTGTTTAACTTTCTAGGACCAATTGATAAAAAAAAAAGTTTTCCAGGGGAGTATCCCATTAAGCCTTATCATCTATTGGCTACCATGCTTAAAAGGGGATCCCCGCGATCAGGCATTTTATCCCCTATCCTTTGGATAGGGGATAAGATGTCTTAGCGCCGGAGTACCCCTTTAATAAAGCTTCACCCGTTAACTGCGTATATTTATTTTTCAGTTGCTTCCTGGCCTCTGCACCTCTGAGGCATTTACTCGGCTTTTCATTCTTTCTACTCTAAACCTAATTCTGAATTTACTCATCCTGCAGATTTTCTCTTACACCTTCCCTGGCTTTGGAAATGATAAAGGCCTTCAACTGAGTTTCATAGTCATACTTATTTGCTGTTATGACTAAGTTTGGTTTTGTTAGACCTTTTTTTACATGTGTTGCAGTTATTCTACTCTACCCTGGCAGCTTATTTGAAACTCCCCTCTAGTATTCCTACTTCAATTTCTATCTCTAGTGGAACTCACTTTCCCCTGCATTGTTTTTATTGGTAATGGAGCTGCTGGCGACCCTCATAAGAGAACACACGGATATCATCAGAATCATTATTGGCTCCTCCACGAATAAGATCAATCTCTCCGCAGATTACATCCCTACCAAATTTAATCTGCCTGTTGATGGAGTTTTCTGAGCTGTTGGGTTATGGGAAAATGTGGCCAAATCTAAAGCATTATTCTGTAATGCCACAGATTCAGTTTACCAGCTTATAACCAAAAATTTTGGTATTCAAGACGTGTCCTCGGGCCTCCCTTACCTGGACATTAAGTTGACTAAACAACTGTCGGGATCACTTTAGTAAGTGACCCCCATAGACTTTTAATGAGAATGTCTAGTGAAGCGTTATGGAAATTGCTGTGAGCCAGGGCGGGAAGGGAGGTACCATGTATGCTTCTCTCTGCTCAATCTAATAATCAGGTTTTAGCACTGAGATTCAGAGTGATCAAAACTTTTCATATGTCTCTGTGACAGGTACATGTGGTGACCCACGGTGTATGGCGGGACCACAGGGTGTAGCAGTGTAGGTGGTGAGGATGTGGTTGTATGGTGTAGGGTACCGCCAACAACCAACCCAGAAACGGCATATAGTAAATCAGAGTCCAAAACAGGTTTTGATGCAACTTTACTGAAGAAGGCAGTATAACGTTTCTTACACAGGGAACCTCTCAGGCTTGCTTGGACTTGTAGTGATAATAATGATGATGCAGGGCACTGTGCTACTGTTATGACTTTGGTAGGGACAGTAGAGACTTGACTTGTTGACATAGATGAGACTTACAGATTAGATGTGGCTGCAGACTTGTAGACTTTGGCCTAGATATACTGGACTGAACTTGTACAGGACTTGTGCTTGCTTACTGTCCAGGAAGTGAAGGGAGAAGAGAAGAGAGCTAGTGTGGAGACTACAGCCCTTTATATATCAGGGGACTGGACTAAAGCCCATTGGTAGCTGGCTGCCTGTGGTGCCTCTGGAACTCTGGGTATCAGGTGATCACATATCACATGACCATATCACATGACCTTAGGAAGGTCCTATACAGTTTAAATATCCTAATAACCTTTGCAAATAGTTTATATTCACTGTACAATACCTGAAATAAACATACAGAATTAATGTACAATAGAAATTATAATAATAATCTAGGGGGATCCTGCAGGAGAGCCCTGTGGACTTGAGGGACTCTACCTGAGGGGACTTTAAGAACTGTATAGAACCATGTTCTGTACCGGGACACGACATACAATTTAAGCATAATTTTGCAAAAAAATGTATTTACATTCCCTATTCCTAGGATAGGCAGAAATCAAAAATAAGATTTTTTTTTTTTTTTAAAGATAACCCCAACAATGAAACAGTTAGCTATTTGTAATGTATAATCTCTGATATACGATCCACGCTTTGGATACATCGCTCATTTTTTCATTTATTCGTCCAATGATCCATTATGACCCTATGAATCTTGACAATGCACTTCACAGTGTGTCACCCGCTCACCGTTAATCTGCAGCCGGTATAAAGTGTGATTAATGCTTCGTCAGGCTCAGTGCTATCCATTCTGCACGTTGTGCCAATGTTTAAGCTCTGCTTCTGGCCATACAATATCTGGATTGAAACATGAAGCAAATCCTTAATTGTGTGATACTTTATAACTTGAAAATGCGTTTGCCTGTGTTAGAACAATTAAACATTTCACATAGCAGATGTCATCGTATGTTAATCCATGCAGTAGTATCATATTTTTTCTGAAACATTGCATACCCTATAAAGACAAACAGGCTTGTAAAAAGTGTAGAATAAAATAAACTAAACTCACCAGTATAATCCTCGCTGCCTCCAGAACCACCACTCCTATTCTCCCTGCTAAGCTTTGCTTACATGGTTGCAGTAATAATGTAGGCAAATAACCGAAGCCCAGTAGGGAGCCTGTACTGGTGTCAGAGAGGATTAAGCTGGTGAATATACCGTAGCTAGCTTCTTTTTCATTGTAACACAATCCCAAGTGATGGGCACATTTTAAAATAACCAAGTGTTTTTTTATTTTTCAAACTTGGCCTTTTTTTTATTACTATAACCTATTATACCTTTTAAAATAATGTACTATAATTTTTTTATTTTCACATAGACAAAGCTGTATGATGGCTTACATGTACAACACTTTGAGGTACATATAGTTTATTGGTTAACTTTCTTTTTAGGGACTAGGGAAAAAAGTTGCAATTTCCCTATTTATTTTTGCTTTTTTAATACATTGTGGTATAAATAATGTTATCTTTATTCTATGGGGTTTTACTAATATGTTAATAACAAATATATATGAGGTATCCCAGAGCAAGGTCACCTCTCACCTTTACTGGGAGTCTGCCTCCAACTATAGTCCTTCAGGTCCAGACAACAAGCTGCAACCTTTTGGTATGTCCCTCTTCAGGGGTAGTACCAACACAGGTAGAGGCTTTAGGGAAAAGAGCAAAGCTGAAATTTGCTATAGAAAGGTAAGGACTAGGTTCAGGTATTGTTTCGGCTGGCCTGTCCAAAGCAACAGACTAATGTCTGGAGTTTCCCCTTCTGAATGTCCTCAGGTCAGTAACATCTCAGAGTAACCCAAGGAAATGTAGGTGAGGGAGGGAGACGTTGCAAAGGCTAGCAAGTAACACTCCCCCATGGAGTCCCCTCAAGTACACACTCCGATGACTGCCAGTAGAGATGAGCGAAGTTACAGTGATTCGATTCGTCACAAACTTCTCGGCTCGGCAGTTGCTGACTTTAGCCTGCATAAATTAGTTCAGCTTTCAGGTGCTCCGTTGGGCTGGAGACTCTCTCCTAGGATTGTATCCACCTCTTCCAGCCCACCGGAGCACCTGATAGCTGAACTAATTTATGCAGGATAAAGTCAGCAACTGCCGAGCAGGGAAGTTCGTGACAAATCGAATTACTGTAAGTTCACTCATCTCTAACTGCCAGCATAGGAGCGCAGCCCCAAAGGCTAAATTCTAAAGCTCAGTGTATCCTGAAGGCTCTGAGGGACTTGCCAGGTACCCACAGAGGTTACTCATAGCTGTAGTCATAGCAATACTACCGGGACCGCAAGCCTCTGAGCCTGAACATGCAATGAGGGAAAAGTTGATCTAAGTCAATTCAGTCTAATGTCAAGTCAGTCTCAAGTTTCAAGTGTCTAGTCTCACAAGTCAGTCTAAAGTCAAGTCAGATAAAAACCCTCAGATGTAGTCTAAAGTCTCATGTGTCTAATCTCATTCTGCATTCAATCTCATTCTCATTCAAGTGCAGTGTAGTAAAAGGTCAGAACCGCCTCATGCCTCTGAGCCTGCACGTATCAGTAGGGATAGAGAACCAGTCTACTCAGGTGACAACAAGTCAAATATTTCCCCAAAATACCAGCTATCTCTACCATATCTATCAAATTTGAAATTCCCAGTCTGTTATATTGGATCTGCAACATCAGAAAAGAACAAGCTGTTATTCATAAATTCTGGCTTTTGAGGTATTTATTCCCTGGGCTTTAATATGAATAGCTTCTTTATTGAAGTAGTGGTTACTCAGAACTGTAAGTTAACTACAGGGTTGTTACACTACAGCCATCAGACTCTACAACCCTCATCATCAGTCACACATACGAAATACAACCCTAATTCTGGCATCACAAACCTGACAACCTGCCAGCCAAGTATCCATACCAACTGTCTATCTCTCACTCTTGCTTTCAGTAAAACACTTATATCAAGACACTTTAATGTTAATAGCCTCATATACACAGTTTAGAAAGACATTTATTAATATTTGATGTTCTTTATGAAAAATCTATTAACATGAAATGTTAAAAAGTTTTGATGTTATTTAAATATACATATATGTTTATAAATATTTGATTGCCACATAAACATTGCATTACTATTTGCAACTTGGCTGACTTGAATTAGTCAAGCTGATTTGAAAAAGGATTAAGAATTGTTTGACAAATTGTAAGTACCGTATTTATCGGCGTATAACACGCACTTTTTAGGCTAAAATTTTTAGCCTAAAGTCTGTGTGCGTGTTATACGCCGATACACCCCCAGGAAAGGCAGGGGGAGAGAGGCCGTCGCTGCCCGCTTCTCTCCCCCTGCCTTTCCTGGGGTCTAGAGCGCTGCTGTCGGCCCTTTTCACCCCCTGGTTATCGGCGCCGCTGCCCTTTCTGTACCCCTGACTATGGGTGCCGGCGCCGATAGCCAGGGAGAGAGAAGCGGCGCCGACAGCCAGGGGGAGAGAAGGGGCAGCGGCACCCATTGCCGGCGCCGCTGCCCCGTTGCCTCCCCCCATCCCCGGTTGCATAATTACCTGAGTCCGGTCCGCGCTGCTCCAGGCCTCCGTCGTGCGTCCCCGGCGTCATTGCTATGCACGGCGCGGCGCATGACGTCAGAGCGCCGCGCCGTTCAGCGCATAGCAATGACGCCGGGGACGCACGACGGAGGCCTGGAGCAGCGGAGCAGCGCGGACCGGACTCAGGTAATTATGCCACCGGGGATGGGGGGAGGCAACGGGGCAGCGGCGCCGGCAATGGGTGCCGCTGCCCCTTCTCTCCCCCTGGCTGTCGGCGCCGCTTCTCTCTCCCTGGCTATCGGCGCCGGCACCGATAGTCAGGGGGACAGAACGGGCAGCGGCGCCGATAACCAGGGGGTGAAAAGGGCCGACAGCAGCGCTCTAGACCCCAGGAAAGGCAGGGGGAGAGAAGCGGGCAGCGACGGCCTCTCTCCCCCTGCCTTTCCTGGGGGTATATCGGGGTATACACGCGCACACACGCACCCTCAATTTTTCATGGATATTTGGGTAAAAAACTTTTTTTACCCAAATATCCGTGGTAAAATGAGGGTGCGTGTTATAGGCCGGTGCGTGGTATACCCCGATAAATACGGTAAATTCGGTCCTAGATGTTAGGAAATCCTCTTTTCTGCTAATATTTCCATGGATTTAAACTGCGAATTTTTAAAATGGAATAGAATGAATGAATTAAAAGAGAAAATCTTAACTGTACCTGTCATTTGCAAAAACATTTTATATAATCTAGATAATTACGTTATATGTATATATGTAATATACATTGGTTAAAAAAAATGTGTAAATTTTTGGGTGAAAAAATGCTTTCTTGTCCCTGCAGCAAATGCCTGTGTTTAGGCTCCTAGCTTGTCAATCAGCCTGCTGTGTCAGCCTGGATCCCAGACTCAAAGTGCACAGAGCCCTGCTTGTCCACCAACACTTCCTGTATTTTTGTCTGCACAGAGACACACAGGCAATAGCTGCAGGAAAAAAAGACATCCTTTTGTCACTCAAAAATATACACATTTGTGGTAATGGCGGGGTGTATGGCAGGGCAGATGTTGTTGCCCTAGGGACAGATGGTATTAACCCCTTGTGTTAATACGCCAGGGCGTGGTTTAACCTTAACCACCCGAAGGCATACGGCTGAATCCTGGGCTGGGCACAGGGACAATGAAGACACCGACGCCAAGTTACGGAAAACGGTAGCTTTACTGAGGGTAGACAGTTGTTACAGTCTATGCAGTACAGCTAGGGCCCAAGGAGGTGACCAGTGACACAGAGACCTCGCAGGTTTGCTGGGACTTGTAGTAGACAGGAGAATTTAGTGCAGGCCACACTGGATAGACAGAAGACTTGACTTAACTGACAGGACTGTGACTTTAGCTTACTTTGCACTTGACTTGAGGCTGCAGAAGTTGACTTAAGGCCTCCAATGTTCTGTACACACACACTAAGACGACTTGACTACACTGGACCTCAGGAACAAGAGAGAGAAGCTAGCTCCACCCAGGGTTTATATGGGGTAGACATGCAGGGAGCCCACAGGTCACCTTTGGGGTCAGCTGGTCACTAGTACCACCTGAGTAACATTCACATGGTACATTTATTAAAGATACAACACACAATATAATACACAGCATATTAATATGGGGGGGGACAACTGCAGGGGGCCCTGGGGACACAGAGACACTGTCTGACAGGGCAGGAAAGGTACGGGGAAACACCATCCCGAACTGGGCTACCACACATTTTTTAACCGATGTACAGTGGTCCCTCAACATACGAAGGTAATTTGTTCCAAACGACCCATCGTTTGTTGAATCCATCGTATGTTGAGGGATTCGTGCAATGTAAAAGTGCATTAAATACTCACCTGTCCCTGCTGCTCCGGACTGCGTCCTCACCGCTCACGATGGTCTCCCAGGGGCTCCCGATGGGGTCCTGCTGCTCCGGCGTCTTCTTCTGGGTCCTCCGGCGTCTTCCACATCTTCACCGGTGTCCGAGCCTCGCTTTCTGGTGACGTTATTACATTGTTGCGCGGGGACAGCGTGCGCAGCTACGTAATAATGACGCCGGAAAGCGAGGCCCGGACCCCGGAGAGGACCTGGAGCAGCAGGGATAGGTAAGTGAACCTGCTGGGGCACATTACACTGCTATCCGACAGCAGCTTAAGCATTTTGCGCTGCCGGATAGCAGTTAATGCGATGGCCCCGACATATAAAAGCATCATATGTCGATGCTGGCATCGCCATGCGATGGCCTCTGAGAGGCAATCGTATGTCGATTTGATCATGTGTCGGGGCTATCGCATGTCGGGGGGTTACTGTATATTACAAATAATGTTAATATCTTCATTATATAAAAAAGTTTTTGCATATGACAGTTACACTTTAAAAATTACAAAAGTAGTTTGAAAGGGGTACTCCAGTGGAAAACACATTTTTTTTAATCAACTGGTGTCAGAAAGTTAAACAGATATGTAAATAGCTTCTATAAAAAAAATCGTAATCTTTCAAGTACTTATCAGCTGCTGTATGCTCCAGAGGAAGTTCTTTTCTTTTTTAATTTCTTTTCAGTCTGACCACATTGCTCTCTGCTGACACCTCTGTCCATGTCAGGAACTGTCCAGAGTACAAGCAAATCCCCATAGCAAACTTATCCTGCTCTGGAACGGTTCCTGATATGGACAGAGGTGTAAGCAGAGAGCATTGTAGTCAGACGGAAAAGAACTTGAAAAATAAATACAACTTCCTGTGGCACATAGAGCAGCTGATAAGTACTGGAAGGATTAAGATTTTTAAATAGAAGTAATTTACAAATCTCTGGTGGAGAACCTGACAGATGTTGTCCTCCCCCAGAGTACTCTGACTGCTTTGTCTAAAGGTCTGAATTTTGGATTAGTTGAAGGTTTTGATTTTGTCTCCTTTGAAGTCGATTTATTTAGGGCTGTTCGTAAAATTAACCTCAATAAGTTTTTTTCCAGCTCCATAAAAAAACCTCCTGCATTAATTGATTGTAATACACCTTGCCATATAGGCCCTTTGGGCTTTATCCCTGTTAAGGGTTTTGATGCTAATGACATGGAGTTTACGAATATGTTAGTCGACTTGGCATCAGATGATGCCACACAGGTTCGATGTGAAGGGGACTCCCCCCCTTTTTTGGGGGGGGTCCCCTCCACATTCAACCCTCCCTTAGCACCGGGTGGCCCTATTGATTTGTTCATGAAGGCAGTAAAAAATGACATGAAGGCACTCATTTACCCCCATCCACTGAGTAACTTATCTAACGATGAATTTGAAGGTCTGAATTGGTTAGTTAAGAGAGAGGATCTTGTCACCTCAAGAGCAGATAAGGGAGGCAGTATTGTTGTTTGGTCTAAAGTTGATTATAACCAAGAGGCTCAGCGTCAATTGTCTGCGATAGATACCTATGAAAAGTTGTCGGAGAATCCTACGAGCCGTATTAAAGAGAAGTTGAGATCGTTCCTTTGCCACTATGTAGAGGTTGGAGTGTTGGATCTGAAATTAGCGGAACGTCTTATACCTGTGACCCCCAGTGACCCCAATTGGTATTTGTTACCTAAGGTACATAAGTCCCGCACCCACCCCCCTGGACGACCTATTGTTGCGGGGGTGGGTTCGGTGACCGAGTACTTATCTAAATACGTAGATTGGTCCCTTAGACCCCTCCTTACCTCCATTCCAACATATCTTAAAGATACAGGAGACGTATTAAGGTTTATTCACGACTTTAATTGGGAACCCTCTTTCTCGTTGGCATCTATAGATGTAGAGGCGTTGTACACCCGCATTCCCCATATTACGGGTGTGCAAGCCATTCAAAACATTCTGAATAGGACCGACAAGTCACACGGTTTTGTACAATTTATCTGTGATGCCCTCATGTTTATTCTTAACAATAATACTTTTCAATTCGACAATCAATGGTTCCGACAGAAAGTCGGAACCGCAATGGGGAGTCCCACCTCCTGTTCATACGCGAATTTGTTTTTAGCCGCGTTTGAACAGGAGTATGTTTTCAGTACCTCCAATCTTTTTTCAAGGCATATTCGGGCTTTTTGGAGGTATATGGATGATATCCTGGTGGTGTGGGATGGGCCTCCAAGTGTGTTTGAGGATTTTGTAGCCTATCTTAATGTCAATGCTATGAACATGGTATTTACGAGTGTGTTTGGGGGAGAAAGTCTCGAATTCTTGGATCTTAAACTCTATGTGGAGAATAACCAGCTTCTGGCACAAGGCTATAGGAAAGAAGTGGCAAGAAATGCTCTTTTGCACTATAAGAGCTCCCACCCTATTGAAACTAAAAATTCTATTCCGTATAGCCAGCTTTTACGTTTAAAAAGAAATAATAGCAAGCAGTCTGATTATGAGGAACAAGCAGCACACTTACTTACACGCTTTAGACAGCGTCAGTATCCTGATGAAGTTTTAGCACGAGCTTACAGGAGAGCTGCAATTAAAAGCAGAGAAGATTTACTTATTGATTCAAAAAATAAGAAAAAAGATTTTCCGTCCACCACTGAAGAGAATTCAAAATTCACGTTTGCTTTTAAAAACAGCCCTCTGAATCACGTTATCAAATCTGCCATCACTAAGAACTGGTATCTACTAATGGCAGATCCAGACATTGTGAATACAGCACAAAATAGACCCATAGTTACCTTCAGAAAAAACAAGACTATCGCTGATCTACTGAAGGGTCAGAAGTTGAATAGAGAAGCACATCCCAAGGAGACTTGGTTGTCTGGTATAGCCCCGAAAGGGAATAAGAAGTGCGGTTTCTGTCCTCAATGCCCTCACAACATTAATGCGATTTCTATTAAATTAGGGAGTTATGTTTTTGAAATAAAACACCTCATCACCTGCCGGAGCACCTTCGTTGTATATTTTTTATGTTGTAGTTGCCAATTTTTTTATATTGGAAAAACCGAGAGACAACTCCGGGCCCGAGTGCGTGAGCATATGTACTCGGTTCGAAAAGGAGGTGGTTCCCCAAGATTTGTTCAGCATATGCAATCCATACATGGTGGAAATTGCACCACGTTAAAATTTGGAGGTCTCGAAACAATCCCTTGTCACCCTTCTGGAGGAGATAGACGTCGTCTGCTCCTGCGTGCCGAGGCGCGTTGGATACTGCGCCTTGACGCACAGGGACCGTTAGGGTTAAATGATAAATTAGATTTTTCCCCTTTTTTATAAATTTTTGTTTATTCAGGGCAGATTTAGGTCTATTAGTATTGATGTACTTACCTAACTTGCTTTTTGCTTCCTTATGTGGCGTTTTCGGTCCGTTCACTTTTGAATGTAACACGGGGTGAGAGTTCACCTGGAATCATGTGACTCACCAGCTGCACCTTTATAATTCGCACAGCGCGATGACGTTAACGAGGCCGGATGAAGCGCATTCCTATGCGTGAAACCGCCGGCAGTCGCCTCTGAGCGCTCCACAACCCATGTCCTCCGTGTTCGAGTCGTGACCCGAGATGGGAGCAGGATTACCTGGATAGAAGCGGTGAGTGCAGGACACCTTTTTTCTTTATTTACTACAATTTAGTGACTACGGTCTTTATTGTCCTAGCACCTCCGCTGCCAGGGTGGATTTCCAGTCTAGCGGGACGCCGTCTCCATCTCGTGGTCTTAGGAGGCCTAAGGTATCGGTGCCACTGTTGTTTCTTGTTTACTTCTAGTAATTTACAAATCTGTTAAACCTTGTGGTTCCAGTTAACTTAAATGTTTTTTTTCCAGCGGTGTACCCCTTAAATGTTGATGTAAAAAAAAAAATAGAAAATATAAATGTAAAGGCCACACATGCATTAAAATAACAAACTAACTGTACTTCCCTGATCCTGTGCCTGTTCATACTTTAGAAGCAAATGTCACATGACCATCGCAACCAATCAGTGACCTCGATGATCATGCTTTACACTCTTTGCATCACCGCCTTAGCATGGCATCCACTCTTAAAATAAGATCTGAGTTCCAACTGAAGGCTGAGCAGGGACCAGTACAGGACTGGACAACTAAATATAAGTTAGTTTGTTATTTTTATGCATTTGAGGCCTGTTAAATAAAAATCAAAAACCAATAAAAAAAAAAATTTAAACTCTCCCTACCTCCCCATAAACATGAATATCTCTCCATATGAATGTTTTGCACAGCTTAATGCTCATGAGTTTTCTATGAGGAGGGGTAAGATGCAGCAGGCAGCTATGATGCTGGCCTATACTTTCCCCACCTGTCTTCCTGAACTATCAGGTAGATGTCACATAGCGTGTCTGCTCCGGGCACACTACTCAGGGTTAAATGTACAGTTTATTGCACTGTAATATACTGTCTATGCACTTTTATGCTTTCTGGTGTCCTAAGGGGTTAACCTGTCTGTGCAGGAGGATGCTGAGGGGATCACATGTCTGCTTTAGCCAATCAGGGCTGCTATCCTGTTCCCCTAAGTCTGGGTAGACTGGAAAGAGCTAGTTAGTTGTGTGAGCAGCCTAGAGAGGAGAATGAGTGGAGCTCACTTCTAGACCTCTGCTGTGGACCTGTATCTCACCACATGACAGGCCTAAGAAAATCCAGTTGCAGCACTGATCTGTTTCAGAGCAACACCCTTCACAGGATCCCTTTGGCTAGGTCATTTTGTTCAGTTAGAAGGAAGTCTGCAGTGGGGAGAAGAGCCAAGAGGGCCCATGCACCCCATTTGCAAAGAGGATAACAGGAGATAGAGAGCCTCAGGCCACTCTGGTCCATAAGTCTGCAGTCCAAGCCTGGCGGTAAGCCCTGATATAGGATTCCTAAGTGGAGAGCAGAGTCAGTGTTTGTCAGCTTCTAATGGAAGTAATAAAGATCCCAGCACTCTGTGGATGCTTGAAGAAAATCTTTTGTTCATTTAACTCATAAACTGCAAAGACATATAACGCAGCACCCATTCCGGCTTTTCAGAAGCGTTTTTCAACTGCATAGTTACATCACGGGATATGGGCGTATTTTATATGCGCCCGAAAGTACAAGTCAGCTTCTAAGTCTTACAGTATACAAGCTATACAGTCAAGTTCAGATGAGTCTAAAGTAAATCTCTGTCAAGCAAGAAGCACCACCCAATGCTTCTCTTCTTTCTCTTTATCAGTCACTGGAGAGTCAGGAGGCTGCAATACACCTTAAGTGGCTGACCAAACCTGTAAGGGCACCTCTTCTTGCAGATGCATTGATTGTGTAAAGTATCAACAGCCCCACAGCACTTTTTGTGCCTTCTCCATAGATAAGGTTACACCCCCTGGGTTAAGAGCATAAACTTAGTGCCCTCCCAGTCAGGTGACCACCTCCTAGTACTTAGTGGAGACCTCTTGAGTCATGGCCACCAACCAAGGGGCATGAGTTTAGAAAGAAGTTATCTCATTTAACTTATTGTGGAGTCTCAAGTACATAGAAAAAATATTTAGAAATACTAAGGTTAACTTCATCATGTACATTGGTACCTGCTAATTCCATAAAGGTAGACAACGAGCAGGGGAAGTCAGGTTCTCTCATCTAATAGATCATGGCAGCTGGTATTGGTTCTCATAATGGTTGTTTTTTTTTTTTGTTTGTTTTTCTTTTAATCTTTTCTGGCAGTTTGAGAAAAAAAAGTCTTATCTATAATTTTTAAGTCTGCTTTCCTTTCCTGTCAGGCATAGATTGTCAATCATGGGAGAAGTCAGTAGAAATAAATCTGTAAACTGGGATCTTGTAGGCCTATTCTTCTTAAATGCCATTATTGTAGCTAAAATGACATTTTCCTACCTACAGCCACCAAAGATACACCAGTTATTGGTAAAATTATCTGAAAAATATTGCAGTATCTACAGTTAATGCCTTAGTCATTGCTTAAACTACTGTGCTGTGAATAAATCTTCCATTTCTCCCAGAGGTATAGCCTGTCTTTCAATAAGTGCCCTCAGTCGTGAAATATCTGAATAGAATTGTCTGCGTACACAAATCCATCCTTATTATCCCTTTTAAATACATGAAGTTCAACTGTTCTCCCTGTGAAGCTGCGTAAACAGAGAGCCTGGGGACTTGATCAATGCAGAAAACAGCCTGAGACCGCAGCTTTACTAAAGCTACATGACAGCACAATAGTTGTCTCATCCTCCCCTTCTGATCACATCTTCTTCCTCAAACTCAAAGAGTAGATGATGGGATGAAGCATGGAAACAGTATCAACTAGAGATCCCCTTCCTATTAATGTGTGACAAATATCATCAAAGCTTTGTAATCTAAAAAAAGGTAATAGCAAGAAGCTACCATCTCCAGGAATAATGCTAGATTGTAAAGGTTTTTTCATCTTTTATATCTCTATTCTTTAATATTGATCAGTTCAACTTTTTTTTTGCTTTTTATTAGTTGTATATATCCTTCCCCCTCCCTTATGCTCATCCACCACTGACCTAGGGCATATGTTGGTACCACACAGACAGTACATTTAGCTGCTTTAGGGCCATGGAGAAAGAGGACTCATGTAAGACTGACTTCTTCCTTTTTTTGCCATTTGGTGTTGAGAAGCCAAAAATGATTTTCTTTGGAATGACAATTTTGGTAAACAAAGGAGGGGGTAATCGGCAAATCTCCTAAAAAGATGATGGTTCAATTGATCGAGAAGCACAGTCATCTGTCCTAGTTGGTATTTTAATACCCCACACTTCATGAGAAAGCTGGTTTAAAGCATACCAATTCCACTACCATATTCTGCCCACAGTGGTCGATACTCGGACTAGTATGTTGCATAGTAGCACATTAAATGGAGCTATAGAGCTGCAAAGGTCACGGTCCAGACACACCAACTTCTTGTAAACACAGTTCTTTTTTCTGAATGTTTTAACTTCTTCCAGGCTGGAGATTCAATGAACTCCAACAGTTTCAAACAATCTTAGAATTACAAACCTAGTCTGGTCTGCCTTATCCAGGTTGGATGCTCTGTACTCACCCTGATCTTTCCACAATCTCCAGCTGTCAGATCTTTTGCTACACTGGGGTATTTGGCAATTAATATAGCAGGTGGAATACTCGGCACTGCTCGTGCTCCCTCTGTTTATCTAGAGTCCAGGCAATAATACATCGGTAAGACAGGGGTGGTATGAAGACCGGTGTTGCTACTACTTATCCAAGAAGTATACAATGCAATGTGGTGAACCAGGAGAGTAACGGTGACTGGTGTGTTGCAGTGGTAGTGTAGGGTCTGGTGGTATTAACCCTTGAATGTCGTAATGCCAGGGTGCGGTTTCCTCAATAGTAATGTTCCTGCCGCCAACCGTCCCACAAATGGCAGGGAAAGATAACGGAATGTCCACAGCAGATTTCAGGAATAAACTTTACTTGCGGAATTTATGAAACAGTCTTTAACATAACAGTATTTTCAAGAGTGAACCAGTGTACAGGTTCCTCACAGGTTTGCTGGGACTTGGAAGCAATGAGCTTTTATGCAGGCCACTGTGCTACTAATTTAGAAGATTTGAGCTAGTAGTAGCCACACAGGATTTGATAGATGAGCTTTGAGTAACTCACGTTTAGTGACTGCAGTTTCTTAGGCTTTGGCCTAGATGAATTGAATTGATACTGATGAGATGCTTGTGCTGCTTGATAGTCCGGAACTAAGAGACAAGAGAGAGAATTTAGTGGCTAGAGCCCTTTATATAATAAGGGACTGGACTAAGCTCATTGGTCAGCAAACCTGTAAGTTATGAACCCAGTGAACTCTGGGTACATCACATGACCTCTAAGGTCCTTGAACATTCTATAAATCCCAACCGTACATCATGTGTCCACTAAGGTCCTGTACATATATTTTCTATACATTAAATAAATATTAACAGACTTTACATGAGGCAACCAAGGGCAAGTCCTGCAGGAGAGCCCTATATGAAAGGCCCTATATGAAAGGAGGGACTCTAGCTGAGGGGTCTTTAGACAAGGGACAGGACAAGGTCCTGTATCGAGACACCACAAATCCCCTTACTTGATATAAGTAGTCCTCGACGTATGTCCCCTTGGATAGAGGAACGGAATGACCATAGGGCCGGATGTAGTCCTGAGCATTAATACAAATGTCCATATTCAGGCTGTAGGTGAATAACGGTATAGAGTCTTTGTGCATAATGAAATGTCCATACAAGCTCCAAAATTTACATGCAAACAAGTGATAAACAAGATATAACACTATATAAAGATAAATAATACTAGCACTGTTTAACGAACAGGATTATATTATCCTGGGTTCTTTTTTCTTTCCCTTTTTTTTTTTGTTTAACACATAAGACTATGCATTGATGACTATGCATGACATTAAGGATATCTGACTTTTGACTTTCGACTGACAGATTTTTGACTGCTTAATCTCTGACGATGAAGTATGTATAATGACGGTGATGCTTCTACACACTTTAAAAGATCTCACTATTTTTTTCTTTGACCAAATATTTATTATACCACATATTTAATTTCTAGAGTTATACACTGGTTGCGGATTGGGTTGCCTGAGGCTTTCTGCCCAAAGCCTTAGCTGCTAGGGTCTATAGGTATTACACACTTACCCCTAGAACTCTGGTCTAGATAACAATTAACATAATGTTACCTTTCTGGATACGTGTATTTTTGGTTAGCTACAGGAGCACCTTCTGTCTAGGAAGAGCATCCTGAACACGTAAAAGACAAAAGAACATATTGGTGCATAACATTAGCGCATAACAGTGGTACGGACTGAGGTAGAGCATGTTACAGTCCCTAAGTTTTTGTTTTTGTGAGATATAAACATATATATAAATTAAGTTATGCGTACTGGATTCTATGAAAGTACACTAGTGAAGTTTATGTAATGTACTATGTGTACACTGTAGTGAATGAATAAAGTCAGTCTTGATATCTGATGGGAATATTTCCTGTAGGTGTTAGTGAAGGGTGACACTATTTGTTACTCCCAGAGGAGCTGGGTGGGCACTTCTAAGTAAACACTATAACACCTAAAAAAAAAAAAAAAATAGATACTTTGTGTACAGGAAATTGATATTTCTGTACAATAACCTCGGACAATTTGTTTGACATATTATGTCAACAGACACTTTATTTATTAGAATACCAGGGCTACTTGATAGCAGCACAACATTTGATGCATTCAGGTACATTTACCTGCTGTATATGTGAAACATTTAGTGCACAAAAATATATTACTGTGAGCATAGTTACAACAAACAGACACGTAAGGATCAGCAGTCCACCTACGTGAGTCCAAAAACATCACGACTGTACGGGAGCCGGGCATAAACTTACAAGAATCTCCTCAGGCAAGGAGTCTCTCGGCCTGGGGCCGGGCACAAGCTTAGGAAAGTGGATACATTGCTGAACAGGTGAACTTCTTGCCACAGTCCTGCCAGGCACTTCTTCTTGAACAGGTTACCATACGAAGAATCTGTAGAAAATAAAGGTACTGGAGTACCAACAGTTAATGGCAAGCAGAGAAAAAAATGACTTAGAATGAGAACTCCCTTGACTCCCAACCTTGCCTATCAGTGTGTTTCCGGCTCTGAGATATGTAGAGAGGAGCACGAGGTTGGGACTCTCTCATAGGGTTAATAACAGTGTCCCATGAGACATTGGTGAGTCGAGACTGCGACACTGAGGAGTTAACGCTCACCACAAAATTGATAGCATCCGCTGAGGCCACTGGCACTGTCGTTGGTGCTGGTTGGTCCAGCCTCACCTCCTTAAAGGGGTACTCCACTGGAAAACATTTTCTTTTAAATCAACTGGTGCCAGAAAGTTAAACAGATTTGTACATTACTTCTATTAAAAAATCCCAGTCCTTCCAGTACTTATCAGCTGCTGTATAATACACAGGAAGTTCTTTTCTTTTTGAATTTCCTTTCTGTCTGACCACAGTGCTCCCTGCTGACACCTCTGTCCACGTCAGGAACTGTCCAAAGCAGGATAGGTTTCCTATGGGGATTTGCTCCTGCTTTGGACAGTTCCTGACATGGACAGAGGTTTCAGCAAAGAGCCCTGTGGTCAGACAGAAAGGATATTAAAAAAAGAAAAGAACTTACTGTGTATTACACAGCAGCTGATAAGTACTGGAGGGATTAAGATTTTTTAATAGAAGTAATTTACAAATCTGTTTAACTTTCTGGCACCAGTTGATTAAAAAAAAAAATGTTTTCCAGTGGAGTACCCCTTTAAGTGGAGTAGTCCGCGGCAATTCCGTTGGTGCCTGCTGGTCAGGCCACACCTCCGGGCATGGAGTAGGCCTAGGCACATCTGTTGGTGCCCATTGCTTAGGCCTCACCTCCTCAGAGGGAGTAGGCCTGGGCACATATGTTGGTGCCCACTGCTTAGGCCTCACCTCCTCAGAGGGAGTAGGCCTGGGCACATTCTCTGCTAGAGTTGCTGCAGAAAAATAGGACCTCGGCAAATACTTGGGGTCCATGACGGGTGCTTTCTACTCCTCCTCTTCACAGGCTGTTTTAGGCAGCCTCATTGCCCCCATTCCGTAGGGATCTGTGTCCCAATCGTCCGAAGGGAAGTACGTGAAGGGAATTTGTGTCGGGTTTTTTGGTCTTGTCACAGCTGCAGCCCATTCACCCCACCGACTTTTGACTGGCGTGTATTCAACAATCTCCCCTTGCTCCAGGGAGTGATAACTATTGGGCAGATAGTCCTGTTGTATGGCCCTTCTGTTGACTAAGATTCTCCCACCTTGTCGGCAGCCCAGGAGGGTCCTGAAGCCTCTGGCCTTGTCAAACTTGACCACCGTGGCGCGTCTGCGCTCTAAGGGTGCTTCACCCTCTCGTGGGTAGTCCAACATGAGGATATGTAGCGCTTCTAGTTTCTTTGTGTCCCTCTGCTGTTCAATGTGGACTTCATACAGGAGGTGTTTCGGGCCATATCTCTTCCTGTGCTCGGCCTATAGTTTTTCGATCACGTCTGAGATTTCAGCCTCCCTGCGGGTCCATTCTGCCTCTGCTGTGGGGATCGGTGGATGAGTCTTCCCCGGCAGGGGAAGGACGTGGTCCCACATATGCTGAATTAGTGCAGGCTCGTCGCCGAACACCCATTTTGGAAGTGGGGGTGATCGCGGGCGTGCACTGGGCAGAGTTACTTGGGACAAGGGGACCTTTCTCTCTGGGCTGGAAGAGGAAGAAAAGATGGCTTCAGCCGGAGTACTCGTGTCCGATTCTTCAGTCGGAATCGCGGCCCAGGATCTCCATGTGCGGTGGTGAGGAGACAGTCTCACCGGTGATGCCGTTCCGGGTGTCTCGGGTGATGCCCCTTTCTGGGTAGCCAGCCATTCGTCGTCCTCTGGTAGCGGGGGTAGGTTGTAGGCCTCCTCGGCCCCAAGGGACAACTGCTGCAAACGGTCAGCAAGATCTTGAAAAAGTTGCGCTGCGGCCGCGACAACTTTCCTCTGACTCGGCGCCATCTTAGGACTCTCTTCACGTGTTGCGGTGGGCTCCGCCATCTCGGTACACCTCGCTGCCATCTCGAGACTGTAGAGGTCTGGCCACGTGGCTTCTTTTATATGGGGCTCCCACAAGATGGCCACCAGCCGGAAGGACATCATCGGTGCAGCTCTGACTTCCTGTCCCCCGGCAAACACAAGCAGGAAATTACAGTTCCACTTCGGCATTGCAATGTGTACTTGGTATCCACGCCCAGGGGTGGGTCGCAGAACAGCGCGGGACATTTTTGCGTGCTTCTCTTGTAAATTTTTAACCCTTTCAGGTACTTGTTGCAGTGGAGAGCGTAGCATGGCTTCACTGTGAATTTTACACATGGCCACAGAAAGACAATCTTCACCTCCCCCTTACTTTTCTGTTCACCCCAGTTAAGCACAATCTCAACAGCAAAGTCCCATACACTTCTGGGCTTGATTTTAATCGCTACATGCGATAATTCCGAACAGTTCATATAGCACATTTCTGAATAGGGGGAGGACTATGGCCTTTATCAGTTTAGCAAAGTTCTTTAAGGCACACACCCGTATCCTGTTCGTAAGACGGCAAAAGAGTTGTGGTGAACCAGGAGAGTAACAGTGACTGGGGTGTTGCAGTGGTAGTGTAGAGTCTGGTGGTATTAACCCTTGAATGTCGTGACACCAGGGT